>NC_066864.1:5771027-6481860 GCF_025177605.1 Cucumis melo | reverse complement strand
AACAAAATTCAACTATGTTTACCCGCACATTTTCAAGTGAGACCAAAGGAATTCGAATCTCAAGAACTGCCCATCGCCAAAAATATAAAAATGGAATCTTGGTACCTGTTATGTCCTCCAATTTCTGCTCAATAACTGTTGATGTTTCCAAGTTCAGTGTGATTGACTTTGAAGTGATTAGAAGATTCAATCAGAAAAGCTCGAGAAATGACAATGATGATGCTATACAGGATTCCTTATGGTAACACATTGACGAAGATACAGGATTCCTTATGGTAACACATTGATGAAGTGATAAAAAGACCTATGATGCTTTGATTGACTCTGAAATGATTAGAAGATGCTCTACACTTCGATGACAGCAACGGCTTTTACAATTTGCAGCCATATATGGAGCCAAAATTCATCCAGGAAAAAGGAGAGATAACGGTTCAGCTTGAAGGACACTCAAATCCAAGTGAGCAGGATTCCCGCGTCGTAAAACGATTAGGCCTTTGCCTGGAGTTGAGAAATTGGTTTTCACTTTTCATGAAGGGGATTGCCAAGCAAGACACGCTTGATAGATCTTCAATATGTTACTCAATTAATCATACAAACCAATAAGCAAACTAGCGGAGTCGTGTGAATTTGCAGAGAAGAGGACAGTGGGGCTAATTGTAAGTACTTTTATACATTACTTGAAAAGGAATAGATTATTTATACAAAATTATTCATCAAACTTTTCAGAACATCTCTTCGATCTCCTACAACTATAATTCATCTTATTACCTAACAACTATAATTCATCTTATTACCTAACAAGTCAATACTAATCTAAAAGAAAAGGCTTCGTAATAGTACCACGTGTACTTTAGTTGTTTTTTTAAAAAATATACCACGTGTACTTCATCATTCAGATACAAACCGTTGCCTACTGAAACGAGAACAGAAGCACACCCTCAGAGCCGACTATCCTTGCTTTCGGGGCACTGACCTGCAGAAAACCAAGACCCCAGATAAAAAATGAGACTTTTAAATTGGCACATGGTTTGTATTGTGTAGACTTATCATAAAATTCCAAATCCAGAATGAATTGATTGATGATGATTATAGAGATCTAACCGGTGGCTTTAGCATCTCTACAAGTACTACCAGCAACATGTTCAAAAAAGTCTTTGGTAGCATCTGCATGACGAAAGAGCATGAGTTAAAATGTAAAAGCTGAAGATATCGAATGCTTTTTTTCGAGAAAATCTAAACATACCATGCTTCATTGTCAATGAGGGATCCTGCTCCGCAACATACCCAATCACCTTGGCCGGAATTCCAGCAACCATACTATGAACAAACACAAAAATTTTAAAAAAATAAAAATATTCATCGTGGTTGTGGTTCAAATATATTACATTCACAATAAGTTGACAGAAAAAATATATGTTTTAAAATTTAAACCTGTGAGGAGGGACATCTTTTAACACAAGGGAACCAGCAGCCACCACTGCCCCCTTGCCGATTTTAATGTTTCCAAGTATGGTAGTAGAGGCTCCAATTAGTGCACCATCACCCACTTTCGGATGACGATCGCCAACTTCTTTCCCACTGCCCCCCAAAGTTACACCCTAAGAAAGTTGAACCCATAAACAGCTGATTCAGTTGACAGGTCAGGCCATGGGGCAAGAGGGTCATTGAGAGTTTAAGACAATATTTTCAAGAAGAACTAAATGGAAAAGGGGACAGTTTAGTGGAAACAAGACAAGATAAAGAACTTACATGCATCAATGAAACTCTGTTACCCACAACAGCAGTTTCACCAATAACAACCCCTGTTGCATGATCCAAAAGTATTCCATCTCCAATTTTTGCAGCTGGAAAAAAAGAAAAAGAATGTTCATGTTTTGAACAGGAAATCAATAATATGATTTTCTTGGGGTAATACCGACCCCAACAGTCAACTGTTTAGAAAGAGACATCTACAATACTGTTAACAATTCATCGGCTGAGTCATTTTTTGCTTCTTACTTAAGATTTTATAATCTCCTAAGATGATAAAACTGAGGCCTTTACTCACAGCATCATTCAAATATTACTCACAGCATCATCACAAAACTCTGTTACCCAACTGATTTAATTAACAAAGCATCACTCTTGTTCTATCTCTCAAACTAAGAGGGCTCATGATTGAGGATTAACTAACCAGGATGGATGTCAACACCAAAAACCTGCAAAGAACAACGTACTAATTAAGTAAAAATAACTCAGATGGCAACACAGACAAGCCATGAGGAAGTTATCAATCTACCTCGCTAATTCGACTTTGTAGTGCTAAGGCCAACACAATACGTCCTCGGTTCCACAAAGTATGTGCAACTCTATGTACCTGAAGGGAATGGTAACCCTGCAAAGAGCAGCTTTCTAGTATCAGTTCACTGGTCAAAAGAAACTGATTTAAACAAAGTGTTTAGAGTTGTAACAACAGGCAAATATAGATTTACTCTACCAAAAATATATCTTAAGGAAGTATGTAACAACAAGGACGGTGAACAGCCCTGTGAATCAAACTAAGCCGCTTGATTTGAAAATATCAATTACCTTAGGATATAGAAGCGCTGAACTGTAAGACAAACAAGCAGGATCCCGGTTTTTAAAGGCCTGCCAAAGAAAGTTGGCTAAGAGGTTTCAGATTGGTAAAATACACTATATTTCGTGTTCGAATACACCAACTCTTACTCCAATACCAAGTTTAATTATATCTACACACTCTCAACATATAGACCTTTAATGGATTTTACCTGCAGATCTAGGCGAATGGAATGTTGAATACTTCTATCATGCATCATAACATCACAAAATATATCCATCAACTGAGTAGCTAAGAGAGTGGGATTCTGAAGCCGATTAGCAAGAACAAAACTCAATGCTTGCTCCAAACAATCGTGTGACAAGATACTGGCATACAAGAAGCTGCTTAAAATTGGCTCCTTCTCTGCCTGTGCAAAATTTCGTCACTCAAATGAATTCTCATTCCACCACAGAAATCAAACAAAAAAGAAATTACTCAACCCCCAATAACGCAAAGTTTTTTCATGATTCAAAACAATCAAATTAAAACCCACCTCAAAACAAGCCTAACAAAAAAGCTCAACGCAATAAAACAGAAAAAGGGTGTTTAGAAAACGCAATTACATCCAACTTAGCCTCCTCTCTGACGGCATCCCAGATAGGGTCACCCAAATCAGAAGCGACGGCAGTGAGTGGGGCGGAGGGCTTGGAAGATCCCATAGCATAAACAGGGAAGACCCTTTCGATCTCAAATTTCATAGAATCCGCAGAGAAAAAAGCGGGAGTGTCAGCGCCATGTTCTTGCTCCCCTCGACGGGAAACACAATCAGTGAGTTGATTGGAGAGGGAGGCGGGCCAGTTATGATCGCTCAGGCAAGCCATGGAGAAGGGCGAGTGAAGGGCCAAATTCGAAGGAAGTGTCAGAACATAGGAAAGGAGAAAAAACGGAGACGGGTGAGTGGAACTGGTGGCGCTGAGTGGCAGAGGAAAAACTTTGCGCCCATGCGGCGTTGTGATCGAGCTCCTCGTTTATTGCTATTGCGGAATGTGAATTTTTGTTCCTCCTCTCTTATCGCTTTGTTTCATCTCCACACCTTTTTTTTTATTTATTATTACCATCATTTTGTTAATTCAACTCTACTTTTAATAAATCTTCCTTTTAATCTTAAATGGTAAGTTTAAGTAAGTTATAATTTAATATTAAATTTGTTCATTCAACTATTTATTATAAACTTTATAAAGTTATTGCAACTAAAATCTAATTATAACTTTTTCTATTTATAGGCATCAATTTGCCCTTTAACCTAAGTTTTTTGTCTTTTCAAAAACTGAAATTTGGTCTCTTATATCAATTTCTTTTTATTTTCCAAATAAAATTTATTCTTTAGTTATATGTCATTTAAGAGTGTTTAAAACATATATGTTTTTATTGCATAAAAATTAATATTACTTTATTATTTAACTAAATTTGAAATTAAAATTTTTACTAAATTTAATATTTATTGAAAATAAAATGACCATTGAAAATATCATTATTTTTTTTTTCTTTTTGAGAAATAAAAATACCATAGTTATTAGAGAAATTATTGTGAAATGTGATATTTTAACATTTTTTAATATACAAGTTTAGTTTATGCATAATATTAAACATCTAAAAAATTCTTGAAATTTCTATTAAAACATTTTGTGAAATATGTTTTTTAATTTATTAAACCGATGATAAAATTTTCAATTGAAACTAAAATTAAATATAATCTGGATTATAATGTAAAATTTTGAATTTGTTGTTTGGTGATTGTGTAAACTTTTAAAAATATAGAACGGGAGAATTATACTTTGGACAATAAATTGAAACTTTACGAAAAGGCAAACTTAGAATTGAGAACTTTATTTGTGAGAACTGATTAGATTCTTTTTTAAGGATTACTAATTGTTCACAAAGTTAAAAAGTTTAATGAACTTTTGACACTTTTTAATGAGAACCAACGATCACCAATAACTTCTCGAGTTAAAAAACTAACAAAAACATATTCTAAACAAGTTAGGGTCCGAGTTTCACGTTTTTCTTTTTGTTTGCAAATCAAACTATTTTAGCTAAGTATGAATATATTACAATAACAAGTCAACATAAACATAATAACAAAGATAGATACGATCTCTAATATGTATTTTTTTCAATGATATATAAATGTGATATTATACAATTAAGAAAGACGAACAAACAAAAGAAACGTCAATATCTAAAACCTACGAGATATTTTGACTTATCTTAGTACTTCGACTTATAGAATATGTTGCTAACTCGGAATTGATACTTTGTTAAATGATTGAACTGTTTAATATGGAAATTTATTTAACAGTGCTAAGCTTTTGAATTTTTTTGGTCCAATAGTTATAGTGTAAATAAATTATTTTGTAGGAAATTTGGAAACATCACAGTGAAAAAAAAGAAATTGCATTCTTAATAAAGAAAAAGACAACATTTCTAAATTTGAAGAGAATTAATGGTACAATCATTAATTAGTTCATAAGAGAAAATTATATATTTGTATTTTTGTTGTTTTGTAGCAACAAAGAGACATGTTTGACACTTCATTGTTATTATTTTAAGGATATGCCACCAAAAATTGACACTTTCTTTTTAACAATTTTACTTTTAAGTTTCTCATTCCCAAAAAGAAAGTCATATAGAAACAATTTTATAAGCTCTAATAATTGAAAGTTGAATGTGACCAAATTGATGGCTAGAAACATCTCCATCCATTGTTTTCTTTTAAGATTATTTTGGTGTCACAGTGACCACTCATTTTTTGAAGGTAGAGTAGAGAGAGATGAGAGACAATTATATGCTTGGAATGAAACAACACACAATATCTAACTTTGTCTTCCTCCAATATATATATATTTATATATATATATATTGTGAATTTATATGATGACGTCAACTCAGTGTCGATCTTATCCTTGTTTATGACCCGTTTTGATTGATAAAAGAAAAATGTTTTTTAAGAAATTAATTTTGTTTAAATATTTTTTTAAACAAAATAGTTTAAATTGAATGGTAAAAATGTTTAAAAGAGGTTATTAGATTCTTCAACTTTTTTTTTTTTTTTTTTTTTTTTTTTTTTTTTATAAAATAACTCGTTTTCAAAATTTAAACTAAATACACAATTAATTATTTATTTTAAACGTTTTTGTCAATTTTATTCAATATTTTTTAGAGAAAAAAATTATTTCAAATATAGCTAAATGAGCTAGTTTAACATTAATTTTTTTATATAGCAAAAAAGTTAAATATAATAAAATGAAGTCTAAACTTCGTTTTTTAAAAAAAAAGATATTTCAAGTGTCGTTTGACCCACCATCTTACTTCCTAAAATTATGTATACAATTCAACTTCAACAATAAACATCGTTAATCATGCACGTTTATCGATTATCCCTGTTTTTCTGTCTTTTATACTTTTCATGTCTTAAAAGAACTCAATCTTGCCCTCTATATCTACTTTTCACAATTGTTAAGTAACTTTATTTTACTCTCTAAATCTACTTTTCATAATTATCGAGAAAATTCAATTTCACAAATCAACACTCCAAACACAAATTTACTAAGTTCAGTATATCAATCCCATATTCAGTGACCAAAACTCTTGTAAATTATCTAATGCACTCTGGACACTCAACCAATCAACTAAAATATACCTTAGTATGATTGAAAAGTTTGAAATTAATAATGTGAATGACTATGAATCATTAGTAGTAACCAAAAAGCAGTTGTTATGATATGTTGAGTTTCATCAACCTAATCACAAAAATTAAAAAAACACAATTATTTTTTCTTTTAAAATAATAATTAATACGAATCCTTCAACATCAAGCATACCACTTTTTTTTTTTTTTCCGAAGTGTATGATTTCAACTAGTAAAATATACTTGAAAACATAGAGGTATTCTTAAATATAGCAAAATGAAACAAAGTATTTACAAAATTCAATATTCCATCAATATAGATACCGACATATGTCTATATCTTTGACATTTATTGAAATTGATAGAAGTATACTAGTGTTCATGACTACTCGAATATGAAATTTTGCTATATTTTGTAAATAGTTTAAATTTATTGCTATTCACGATGATTTTCCTTAAACCATGCTAGTTTAAACTTCGAATACAATTTAGGTGAAAACTAGTAGTTAAAGATACAATTAGATCAACTAGATGGGTCAAAGGTCAAAGACCGAAAGAAATATTTAGACATCAACACCATCTTAAAAGATTAGTTTTATCGAAGTTCAAACTTTCCATTGTTTTCATTATTAGATTTATATGAAAATTTAGAATCAAATTTAGATTCGTAAAAAGTTAGAAGAAATTATTTTCAACATTCGTGGTAGCACAAGCCTATGTGGTATTTTATTTTCAACGTTTGCTTTTTCTTTCCACCCTTGATTTAGATGTTAGAAGAAATTATTTCAAATCATTTGAATCCAAAAATTTAAAATTATTTTATTTAAACAGAAAAATAATTGAAATAAACGTATATAAAAAAAATTGTGTTCGAATGATAATTAAAAAAATTGAAAGAAAATTAAGAAGTTACCCATATATGTTTTTAACTATGACGTGTTAATTGAAAATTAGAATACGATAAAATTAATTAAATAATTTATTTTTGAATCTTATAAAGTAATATTAAATCCAAATACTATGGTAAAGAAAATATATCTATAAGTAAAATCAAGATTTCAAATGATATTATTTTCTAACGAACAATGTAATTCTTTTGAAATTCAGTATGAACTAAAATTCCACAAAATTACGAAATTCCAAACACGCCGATGATGAAGAGATTCAACTCAAATAAGTCCATGAGTTATTGGGCCCGACAAAACTGTAAGCCCAATAATCTTAAATCATACTACGCGACACTATACTCTTTGGTAAATACATGATTGCATGCAATCATAGACTGTGAAAATACATTACTATAAAAGTAAGTGTTGATTTTTTTTTTCTCTCACTTACAGAAGATGTGAGGTTTATTTCACTCAAGTTTACCATTAAAATACATGTAATGATTAGACATGAAGAAATATGTCTGAGTCTCGATACTTTTAAAATAATAGTAATAGAAATATAGATTAAATGTCAATGAATATCTCTATAAAGAATATTTAAAATTCAAATAGTTAAATTGGCAAATATTCTATATTTTTCTGTAAATAATTTCAAATGCTTGTTATTATTTATATATAAATTGCATAAGTCGCATATAAACTATGAGATTGGTTATAATTACGTTCTTAAATTATTAATTTAATAAATCAATTTTCAAACTCCGTTATTCATCAAAGTAGTGTTATGATATTATGAATTAGAACTCGAAACGCCCCTTGGAAAGGATTTATAATAAAAAACCTCTTAACAGAAAAAGGAAAAAAAGAATTGACAAAAACAATTTAAAGGAATAAATGAGCAAATAAATCCTAAATTATAGCGTTGATCTAAAAAAGAAAAGTATCCGCTGCAGTGACGCAGCCGTAATGATAGAAATTGGTTCGACCATCACCGACATTTAGCACACAACGATTGGTGGAGGATATGAGTTTCACGTAAATGTAATGAAACTGACCGCGCTGGATAATACCTCTCCATTTCCTTCCTTTTCTTTACGCTGTCTAACGCTGAATTTTATTTTCTCTCCTTAGACCTTACCAACTCCGGCGACTCCCTAATGATCGATCTCAATTGTTAGACGTAAACCGTCGGAACCCTAACCAGCCAGCTCTAGCTCCCAAAGACCCTTTTCCAGCGATGGCTCGAAGATCCTTACCCATCCTCAAGCAGCTCCTCTCTAAATCCCCCTCTTCCGAGAATCCTGCGCTTTTGTCCTCATGTTTCAAATCCTCAATCGACGCTCAAAATCGATCCGTCACTTACATGCCCCGACCCGGAGACGGCGCCCCCCGAGCTGTTACCTTGATTCCCGGAGATGGAATTGGGCCCTTGGTTACTGGCGCCGTGGAGCAAGTCATGGATGCGATGCACGCTCCTGTGTATTTCGAGAAGTTTGATGTTCATGGGGATATGAAGAAGGTGCCTCAAGAAGTAATTGACTCGATTAAGAAAAATAAAGTGTGTTTGAAGGGAGGATTGGTGACACCTGTTGGTGGTGGTGTGAGTTCGTTGAATGTGCAATTGAGGAAAGAGCTTGATCTTTATGCGTCGCTTGTGAATTGTTTTAATCTTCCTGGGCTTCCTACCAGGCATGAGAATGTTGATATTGTTGTGATTAGGGAGAATACAGAGGGTGAGTACTCTGGGTTGGAGCACGAGGTCGTTCCTGGCGTCGTGGAAAGCCTTAAGGTACTACTATCCTTACACGCCCTGCTTTTTATTTCAGTTCGATCCATGAGGTTTTCTCTTAATTGAGTTAACATGTTCGCAATTGGAAGCTCCTGTAGTTCTTTTTCTTCCTTCTGTTGTTTCATGAATGATGCCTGATTCTATCAATATATATACGTTTCAGGTGCATGTTTGGATGATGCTTTATGATAGATTATAAGCTTATGATTTAGATTTTCGTTATCTTTCCCCAACTTTTCTTCATTATTTTACTTTGTTACAGTACATATATGGGCAAATGCGAAGGGCTCTCATTGCTTTGTAATCATGTTTCATAACGTGGCAAGTATTGGTTAATGAGCATGATGTGATTATTTTAAGTGACTGCGCTTGTTTATGCAGGTTCGATAAGAGTTTCACTTTTAGTTTTCTGTTTCCAGAAAGTATGCTTATTCATTGCAGTTTCTTCTGTGTAGTTGTCGCCCTCCTTTAAAACACATTCAAATTCTTGGCTAAATTTCAAAACAGAAACATCTTTTCTAAACTAATGGTTTTTGGTTTTTATATTTTGGATTAGGTTATAAAAAGAATCTTAATATTAGACAAAAAAAGAAGCCAAAAACATAGTTAGGTCAATGTAGTTTTTATAAGCTTAATTTTCTTAAAACAAAAGAATGGCCAGGATGTTGATGTTTTGGACAGTCTTTAGGTTTGGCTATCTACATTTTTGAGAACTCGGAGTTTGTGGGGATTGGTAGATACCATGCAATTCTCAGGGTTTTCTTTTTTCCTCCTTACAAGAGTTCCTTTAAAATGGTCCTGAGCGGCTTTTGTGAGTTCTGAGAAGAGTTGTTATGTTAGACCCCTCTCTGCTGTAGGCATCTCACTGTTATGACGTAACTAATATGTATATTTCTCGTACCAATACTGTGGCTTAGTATTTCAATAGGGTAAGTTCTTTTAGAATTTTAACCTTCAACACATGATAAGGTTTTCCTCCCTTTTCCTATAATCTTTAGTCTCTCATACTCACTCTTTTGCCAGGTGATAACAAAGTTTTGTTCTGAGCGCATTGCTAAATATGCTTTCGAGTATGCTTACCTGAACAACAGAAAGAAAGTTACAGCTGTGCACAAAGCAAATATCATGAAGCTTGCAGATGGTCTGTTTCTAGAATCTTGTCGAGAGGTTGCCACAAAGTATCCTGGAATAAAGTACAATGAAGTTATTGTCGACAACTGCTGCATGCAACTTGTATCAAAGCCTGAGCAATTTGATGTTATGGTATGCACTTATACAATCGATTGACATATGAAGGTCTTAATACATGCCTCTGTGTGAGACTTTCATCCATATCTATGTATCCAACTTTTAAAATTGGAGGATTGAGATATGCCTTAGGGCATTTGGAAGAATGAACCCCATACAAACAATCAATTATTTTTTTGTTTGCTTATATCTAGGATTAGAACCAAAAGTAACTGATGTCAAATTCGAGCACTTTATGATGTATTTCCTAAAACCAGTCATGTTGCAGCATCCTCTGAGATTGTGATCTATGTTACAAATTGCTGAGGCCTTTCTACGGAAATTAGAGATGTCCTTTGCACGTTCTCAACAGGATCTTCCATCTTTTCTATTATTTTCTTTTCTTCTTTTTAAATTTAGATAATTTTAGTGCATGTCCTTTTGGCCATTTGACCCTTTGGTTAAATATTCTTTGAATATAAGCAGTGAGTTTCTTCTTGAAATCTTCATGTATTTATATAAGTGATATTAAATAACTGAGGTAGGGGTGGAAATCGAAATAATTTCCCCTCTGTTTGTATTCTCTGTTTGTGGGTTACAAATTTCACTTCGTTGATGATACATCCTTTCAAAGAAAAATTACATTTTGAATATTTCATATGTGAAAGTAGACATCTGATTATGATTGGATATAATTTTGCAGGTGACACCCAATCTTTATGGAAATCTTGTAGCAAACACAGCTGCTGGTATTGCCGGTGGAACAGGGGTTATGCCGGGAGGTATGCGCAAATATTTCAGATTCAAAGAATATGTTTTAACATTTCAATCAAGCCAGTGACAGCATGTAGCATCTTAAAGTACCGACTAACAAATTTTTGGGCCGGACTTGCCTTTACTTTAACATCTTGTTTGTCGACAAATTTAGTAAGATGGATGGAGGGGAAAATTGTTTTGTTTCCTCGATGCCTAACTGGGAATGTTATCAAGGCAATAATTTGAAATTTATGAAGTGTAGAACCACATGTATTGAAAATTAACTCTAATCTGGTGGTAACATATGGAGAATGCTATGGCTGTAAGCAATTAGTGCACAACATCAAAATCAAACTGTTGAAATTCCTTTTCACCGAGCTCGGAGTCACTGTCTTTTTGTTCATATGAGGTAATAAATAAACCGTTGCTGGATTGTTTCTGATGGTCTAACCGAAGTTCCCTTTATTCAGGCAATGTTGGTGCTGATCACGCTGTTTTTGAGCAAGGAGCTTCAGCAGGAAATGTGGGGAATGAAAGGCTTGTGGAACAAAAGAAGGCAAACCCTGTGGCGCTGCTCTTATCATCCGCCATGATGCTTAGACATCTCCAGTTTCCTTCTTTTGCTGATCGATTGGAAACAGCAGTCAAGAAGGTGATATTTGAAGGCAAGTATCGAACCAAGGACCTCGGCGGACAGAGCACGACACAGGAGGTCGTTGATGCAGTCATAGCTTCTTTAGATTGAGATCAACTAAGGGAGAATAACTTATCCCACCATTCATAAACAGTTTTCTTTTTACGATTTTTTGGTGGTCAAAAATCCACCAAATTTGCCTTTGCCTTCGAATTATATATATATAGTTTTTGTTTTGAGTTTTCCCAAGATCTCAGAGTTGGGAATGCGTTTCTTGTTTCAATAATCTCAATTCAAGACAACAAATTTGTGCTGTATTAGATTTGCAAAAAATCTGAAGAGAGCAATTTTTATTTTTACTTGTATTTGGTTGTTTCTCCTTTCATCATCAATCATCAGATAAAAAAATTGAGGTTTATGGTTATTGACATCCTCTGAGTTTAGATTTTTCTCTATTTTGAAAATTGCATATTTGACCCTAATTAGGTCGCATCAATTTGGATTTTTAAACTTACTTTTAATTTCTTCCAATTGCTTATTTTTTGTTGATTCACTCGCTAATCAACAAGTTTTGTACATAGACACTAAATAATTTTGCTGAAATTCAATTTTTATTATGAAGTTTTCTCTAAAATTTTATGAATTTCGTTTCTTTCGTTGTAATACATGTTTAGTTTTAACACAACATTTTTTTTAACAATTCTTAGAACATGAAATTGTTAGAGATAGAAATGCAAAACTTTTTAAATTCAACATTGCAACGACTCTTTAGCTTGACTTGCAATCAGATTAAATTAAAGGTTTAAGGATAAAATCGATTTATCAAATATCTTAACCATGGTTAGTACAAAAGTATAAACAATTGATTATTTTCCATTCCTATACCCTCATCTAAAAAAGACGTAACAAATCAATATTTATTATATATTTGTGAGTCGAGTATTTTCTTTTAGAAAAATTAAAATGAGCACAACTCAATTAACATGACAATTGAATATTAATTCGGGGTTAGAGGTTCAATTTCACTCCACACATTAATCCAATATTTTTATATATAATAAAAAATTATCTTTGAGAATCATCGTAAAAAACATATACAATATAAAGTTATATTACTTTTAATTCAATTCGATATTTGATTATTTTTCTATAAAAAATCAATTCAATCTAATAATTTCTTTTTGTTGTTTTTTTCAAATACAAATCAAAATGTCAAATTTTATACTAAAAATCAAATCAAACCAATCATTTAGTCTTCTTTGTTTTGTTGTTTTTTTTTTGGGTTTTTCTAGTTCATTTCTTATCCCAAAAATTAAAATATAATTATTTTGATATCAAATCTATAAGCCACCCAATATGAGCTGTTTTCAAATTCAAATTACTTAATCTTGATCAACCCTCTCTATAATTAAACTTTACATTAATTACAAAACATAAACCGGTTTTTAACTATTACATTTTCTTTTATACAACAATTGTAAATTAGGGTTTAAATCTTTTTTTTCTAAAATAGAAGGTCATGTTAATTATCGATGATCTCTAGTCAATATTTTTGGAAGTTTGATAAAAAATCTTCCTTCCTTATAACTATAACTATTGACTTCTCTATTTGCAATTTTTTTCGTAAAAAAATAGTTGTCAAAATGTAATTTAAAAAAACTTATCTTTTATGTCTTCATATGGTTGGCACTAAGCACAATTTTCAACCCTATATGTTAATTCCAAATCTTAAAAAACATTCATATTTAAATGTTAACGGTCAATTTTACAAAAAAATGACATTGACAGAATATCAACTTCATAGGTACTTTTGATGGATAAAAACATCTAAATTATAAGTATTTCATTTTTTCACATTTTGAAATACCTTAGTAATTTTTTTTTCCACATTTTGTATGCTTTAATTAAACAACAAATACATTTATAAATTTGACTAATTTACATATAAATTTCAAAAAATAAAAATATATAATAAGGGAATTTAAAATTACAACTCATCAAATAGGACTAATCTAAGTATAATTAAACTAATTGAGATATATACAATCGATGATGAAGAGGACAAGATGTTGTTTTTATTAAATTAAATTGCTTTTTTAGTCCTTCAAATTTTGAGTTTGCGTCTTTTAGAAGTATGAAGTAAAAAAAGTAGATCTCGAGGTGGAATGTTGAGGTTGAACTGAATCATCCATTCTTTGTTTAACGATGAAATAAACGAAAAAGGCAATGATGAAAAGTTTTATCCGAAGATGGATAAAGAAAAGGAAAAGTAGATTTTATCCAAATATATTTCTCATACTCAAAAGGATCATATTTTGAAAGTGCCCGTATGCTTCACTCTACCGCCATCCCAATTCCCATTTCTCAAATTGGCTGTTTCGTCTCTTTTCAAGAACCCAGATGAAGATTCTCTAAAATCCCATCGGGAAACTTCGCAAGGATCAAAGAAATACCCAAAAGGGGCGTTGTAGATTTCTTTCAACTTTTTCAAAATCGTAACAATGAATCGGTTTCTTCACAACCACTTGTTCCGTTCAGTTTTGAGCTTGAACAGAGCGCTTTCGACTTGGAATTTCCCTTCTAACCGTCGTGGTTTCTCTGATTTGCCTGAATCTTGGAAATCGATGACGGGTTTGGTTCGATGCCCTGCGAACGATGTTCCTCTGTCTCCGATAAGCTTTTTGGAACGAACGGCTAAAGCTTACAGAGACACAACTTCGATTGTGTACGGTTCTCTGTCGTTTACGTGGGAAGAAACCTATAATCGGTGTCTCAAATTGGCTTCTGCGATGACCCAGCTTGGGATTTCCTCTGGCCAAGTGGTGAGTTGCTCTAATTTGCATTGTTGATGTAGTGATTCAGTTGGGTTTCTTTTCATTTTGTTTGGTGTTTTTGATTGTCATATTCTGATTCAATATGTATGTTGGTTGATTGTTGAAGAATGGATTAATGTTTTTTTTTTTGAGTTGATACTGAATAGTGGGTAGGAGTTGAAATCAACATTCTCCTGAATTTTGTGGCCAAATTCAAAGATAGGTCTATGCTGATTTTTGGCTTTAAATAGTGGTGGATGAGCTTAAGCTATTGCGACAATTAGAGATTTAAGACGTTAGAGCATGTGATCCGGTTAGATGATATAATATTAAATTTACTTTTATAATATTAAATTTACTTTTATACATGTGGTTTAATTTTTTGTTTGGATCACTAAATAGTAATTCATTTTTCTTTAATGGTATGTTCTTTGATTGTGTTGTGTTTATGGGATTTCTTGCTGCAACTTGCAAGTTTGAACTTATGTTGAACAGGTTGCAACTCTGGCTCCTAATGTCCCTGCCATGTATGAGCTTCACTTTGCTGTTCCCATGGCTGGTGCTGTTCTTTGTACTTTGAATAGTCGCCATGATTCATCTATGGTGTCGGTCTTGCTGAGACATTCAGAAGCCAAGATCATTTTTGTAGATCATCAGTTGTTTGAAGTTGCTTGCGAGGCAATTCAACTTCTTGAACAAGGAGATTCAGAACCACCTAAACTAGTTTTGATTCTTGATTCTGAACATGGTTCATCTCCAGCTTCGTTATCTTCTAATGTTTATGAATATGAGAGTCTGATTGCATCTGGGAGTTGTGAATTTGAGGTCCGAAGACCTAAAAGCGAATGGGATCCAATTAGTATAAACTACACTTCAGGCACTACATCTATGCCTAAAGGGGTTGTTTATAGTCATAGAGGTGCCTATCTCAATTCCTTGGCAACAGTTTTGCTCGGTGGAATGGGATCGATGCCAGTTTACCTTTGGACTTGTCCTATGTTTCATTGCAATGGATGGTGCCTTACTTGGGGAATTGCAGCTCAAGGTGGTACAAATATTTGTCTCAGAAAAGTCTCACCTAAGGCAATATTTGAGACAATAGCTTTGCACAATGCCACACACATGGCTGCTGCACCCACTGTCTTGAACATGATTGTGAATTCTCCCGTGAGTGATCGCAGGCTACTTCCGAACAAGGTGGATGTCTTGACAGGTGGTTCGCCACCTCCGCCACAGGTGCTTGCTGAGATGGAAGAGATGGGATTCCGAATCTGTCACTTGTATGGTCTAACTGAGACATATGGTCCTGGGACATATTGCACATGGAAGCCAATGTGGGACGATCTTCCTTCTGATGAAAAATCAAGGATTCGAGCCCGTCAGGGTGTCCATCATGTTGGTCTGCAGGAGGTGGATGTAAGAGATCCCGAGACGATGGCTAGTGTCCCGACTGATGGGAAAACAATGGGAGAGATAATGTTTAGAGGGAACACTGTGATGAGTGGATACTTCAAAAACCAAAAAGCAACAGAGGAAGCTTTCAAGGGAGGGTGGTTTCACAGTGGAGATGCGGCAGTGAAACACCCCGATCACTATATCGAAGTAAAGGATCGCCTGAAGGACGTCATCATCTCAGGTGGGGAGAATATAAGCACTGTTGAGGTCGAAACTGTTTTGTTCAGTCATCCATCAGTTCTAGAGGCTGCCGTTGTAGCCCGCCCTGATGATCATTGGGGAGAGACACCTTGTGCATTTGTCGTATTGAAGGAAGGATGCAACACCGTCACTGCTCAACAACTTATTGATTACTGTCGAGATCGTTTGCCGCATTACATGGCGCCTCGATCCATAGTATTTCAAGATTTGCCAAAGACGTCAACAGGAAAGGTTCAAAAGTTCATATTAAGGGAAAGGGCTAAGGCTATGGGGAGCCTTTCTTGAACTAATTTGGAGAAAAGAGATTCTTAATTATCTATTGTACAGTACGAACCAATTATGATTCTTTAGACTAAACTATTGAGAGTTACTTTGTGATAATAGTTCTTGTTCAAATATAGAATCAAACACACACACACATATGAACAGGCTTGCCTTTATTAAGGTGAGAAAAATTATTTATTCCAAAAAACTATTACATTACATACATTTCTGCTCATACTTTGATGTTAAGGTTTTTCTCACATATATTTCTGCTTATACTTTGTTATGAAGGTTTAAGCAAAAGAACTTTGATAGTAGCAGTCCAAGTTGTCTCCATAGCTAACACCTAACATGTCACAATACCTTTTGTAAAATTCAATTCTACCATTGACTGCATCATTATAACCACTTCCACATTCGACTCCGCCATTAATGATGTTGGTAATGACACCGTAACCGGGGTATCTTCCCGAATCTCTATCGGAGTCTGATGGCTGCCACCGACCAGTAATAACATCATGAGATGATGGTTTGTTTCCTTGTGGTGTCATCCAAAACCAAATGGCTGTCTTGAATGCTATCACTGGATCAGTGGCTACCAAATCTGGATTGTTTATTAAATCCAACCCCAAAGCTCGACCAGCTTGTCCGTAGTTGTAATTGCTAATAGTTAAATCAAAGTAACACGTAAGATTAAGATATTAATAATCTAACTATAACTATCAATTATTTCAACCTATCCACTTCCTTACCAATATATTTAAAAACCAAATCATATTGCGAAAATTGATTAAATTTTTTTATTATTACTTCTTTTAAAATAATACAAAAACAAAATATCTATGCTCCATGTAAATAACTCAACTAAAGCGGTAAATGATTTTTCTTTTGAAGAAAACAAAAAGCACTGTAAACAAAAATTGAAAGAAAATAAGCATAAATTAATATTGAAAACAAAAAACAAAAGATAAATGTTACTGTGGGTAACTATTTAGTTTTGAGGATTTTGATTTTTCAAAATTAAACCTATGAAACACCCGTTCCATTTCTAAATATCTCGATTTGTTATACACCTCCTACCAATATTTAGGGGTGTACATAAACTGAGTTGGAAGAAAATTATGGATCAACCCAAAGTATCGCAAAAGATGAACCCTATGATTCAATTTGTAAGGATCAACCCAATCCAACCCAACCCAAAAAATTCGGGTTGGGTTCGCGAGTTTTTTTTTTCTTTCATCTCTCCATAATTTATGTAGACAAAATTTCACATTATTTTTCAATATGCAAGGTGAACAAATTCTTATTCAAACTACAAGGTGATATATATTATATATATATATTATACATTCAAATTTTAGTATAGAATGTTCATTTAAAATGAGATTTACTTTTAGGTTTTAGGTGTGTATATATGTATCTATAATCAGGTTGGGCCGGGTCAACCCTATCCCTAACTTGCACAACCCCGACAACCCGACTAAACCTTCTTTTCTCTAATTTTCTAACCCAACCCAACTCAACATAAAATTTAACCCAACTCAATCCATTCGGTTTAGGTTGGGTAATCCGGATTGGTTGGGTTACCGGTTTTTTTGAACACCCTACCAATATTGTTAAAAGTCATATCCAGATTTTAAAAATTCCAAATTGACTCCACTAAACCTTCAAATTAGTTAAATTATAATGAATCCTCTATAAAAAAAACCTACCTTGTTTCACAAAAAGTTGGATTAATAATTTACTCTACCCAACTCCCACAAAAAGAAAATGAACCCATTAAGCTAAAACCTATTCAGAAAATACATAGATCAAATAAAATACATAGATCAAATAAAATACAGTTCAAAAAAATAAATACCGAAGATACTTAAAAAAAGAAACGAAGGAATGAAGTATAAGAATTACTAAGAGATTTGGATAGGTCCACGTCCGTAATATTGTTGGCCAGAAGCGCAAGGCCAATCCCAGCTAGGTGAGCAGTAAGTACTCTGATATTGTTGTCTTACGAAACAATATCCCCATGCATATGGACCATCCGGTGCGGTTGCCCATCCTCCTATATACCATAAACCACAATTTAAAAAAAGAAAACCATTAATTTACATGAGCTTCCATATCTAAACAAACAACATTTTTTTTATAAGAAAAGAGCAAAATCCTTAAACTAACCCGTAGTTTCCTGAGAGGTTTGGCCGAAGAAAGCCGCCAACTCCCTTTTACGAGTGGCCTCATCTCCCGTTGTAGCAAAGCCATTAAAGGATTGAGCTGCAGTAAGAAAAGCACGGTAGCTATAGAATCCATTGCTGGGACATCTTGGATCATTACTATACTTAAACATTTGGTTGAAAGTGTCCTCCCTGATTAGCCGACCAATGTAGCCTCCACCACCACCGCCACCACGGATAGGAGCCGGGGTTGAACGACGACGACATTGGCTTTGGCAGCCCGCCCCACAGTAGGCATTGACGGTGCCGCACCACCCATATTGGCTGCAGCACAGCCCGTTGGGGCAAACAGCGCCCCCGGCCTGCCACCCACATTGCTCAGCAGACCCTCCAAACAATAACAAAGCAAAAGATAAGAAAATGATTATTGCATAAACATTCTTCATTCTTTTAAGCTCCATCTTGCATGTAAAAATGAAAACTTCCTGTCCTTTATATAACAAAGCTTTGGCCTAAACTTTCCACAATAAAATTATATCAAATTCCCCATTATTGTAGATATTTAGTTGATTTAGTTTAAGATTTCCAAGAGTTTTCTGTGTGTGGTGGATGCTGATGAGATCATTTACCTAAGTTCTTGCACTCGCCAAAATATATTAATATTTAAGTTAAATTTTCATACTTTTGTAGTTTATGTCAAAAACATTTTTAATATATTATATTTTAAATCAAATAATTTTAAAGGAAAATGGTAAAAAATAAACAAAATATTTACCTTGTCTTTATGGTTTTGTTACATGAAATGTAAATAATTTATCAAACTTTTATTTTGAAAAAACATCGTCGAATTTACAAGGGAATGATTATTAACGCGAAAAGTAAATTAATGAATCTATATCTTCAAAGATACTAGTTAACCCACACACTGAATTAGAATTATTATATTTAAGAAAAATGTGACCATAGATGGGCATTTTGAAGCATTATAATTAGATATATATATATATATATATATATATATATATATATATATATATATACTCTATAGTCAAAGTCATCCACCAAATTGAGCTAAAACCATTTATAAAAAAAACATATATATTAATTATAAACAAAGTTTCTAGGAACTAAGATATTTTCACTTATTCAAATTAATATGTACATATATATTGTCCTCATAACACTTGATGTCCATTTTATATATTTTCAAGATATCATAGCTTTTCAAAAGTTTGGGTGTGGGTGTTCATTATTTAACTAAATTATTGTTCTTGCATAATGAAAAAATTCAAAAGATATTTTTGTAACTAAATATATCATATCATATTGTGTAGGTCCAAAATGAGGCCAATATGAATGAGTCTTATATAAGATTAATCTCAAGAACTCAAACACACATTTGTACAAATTTATCAATATAGTTTTTCAATCTACAAGTGTTTTAAAAAATTAAGTTGAAATTTTGAAAAGATTTTTTTTTCTTTTAAAATTTGTTAGATTTCCATTTTAGTTGATTTCTCCTTTTAGTTTTGTTCAACTTTAGCATGTGTATTTTTTTTTAATGTCAATTTTAGTATTAATAGTCTTAAATTTAATTATCAGCCTCTAGCTACCATCTTACCATTAGTTTTTAAATTCATTTCTTTTTTAATTTTTCCTTATAATCAATTAACATTTTTACAATCTATTCTAGAAATAGGTTTACACATTAAATTTTAATTTTTTATTTGAATTTTTTTTTATTATTATTTAACTAATTTTGATTAAAAAAAATAGTTTTGATGATGTACTAAATATAAGATTTTTTTTAAAAAAAATTTAAAATACCAAAACTAAAATTCAACATTCCATAGTATATAAATTGAAATTGACCTAATTGAACAAACACGAAAAATGTAAGGATCCGTTCGGATTGAATTAAGAAATTTTTTTCCTTCAAAAAACTAATTTTTGTTTAAATTTATTTTCCTAAATATTGTTTAAGATACTCTAAGAATATATCTTGAGTAGCTACTAAAAAGTTTAGTTTTTTTCAAAATAACTTATATTTTAAATTATATTTGAAAATATAATCCAAACCTATCATACAAGTCAAT
This sequence comes from Cucumis melo, assembly GCF_025177605.1. NCBI lineage: Eukaryota > Viridiplantae > Streptophyta > Magnoliopsida > Cucurbitales > Cucurbitaceae > Cucumis > Cucumis melo. Next base: position 6,461,340 of record NC_066864.1, on the reverse strand, counting down.
TGTTTATTTAGAAAGTACCTATCCATAAACAATCCCACAAATTTCAAAACTTAAAATTTAAAAGATCAAATAGTAGTTTAGATGGTTTTCATTGATTTGGTTTTGTGTCTGACTATATATATTTATAATTTTAAGAGATAGTTGCAAATGTAGCAATTATATTCGAAATAATTAAGTATATATCAACATTTTAAAAAACTACAAATATAGCAAAATCTGTCAAAATCTATCGATGATAAGAGTCTATCAGTGATAGACCATAAGAGTTTATCAACGATAGAAGTCTATCACCAATAGACTCTGTTATATTTACAATTTTTTAAAAATATTGCTACATACTTAATAATTATTCGTAAAATTGCAACCCATTATAATTACCCTTAATTTTAAATTACAAAGTTTGTTTAAGAGCTTAGAAATAAAAATAATAGAGAGCAATAACAAAAAGAACTAATATGTTTACACATTATAATAAATTACTATTTATGTATATTGGATAAGTTGCGATATTTTGTTATATTTATAAATATTTTTAAAAATTTTGTAATTTAAAATATGTCAATTAGAAAATGAAATTCGAGAATCATGAAAAAAAAATCGAGTTTAGTTCAACCAACATAAAATAATCGTTGAAGACTAAGAAATATGTGGTTCAATTTCCCTCCTATCTCATCTCGTTTTTAGGCCAACGAGAGCCACGATTCTGCGATTCTTTTATTCCCATTGTTTATTACAAGCCTCTTTTTCTAAATTTTGAAACAATTAAAGAAGGTTGTTATTGGGCATTACATTCGAGTGAAAGGTTGTTGAAAAAAGCAATCCAAGTGTTTTCCTGGATTGGCTCCCAACATCTTGCAGTACCTTACGTAAAATCCAAATCTATCAGCAACATCAGTATTAGCACCACTCCCACATTCACTTCCACCAATGATATTGCTCACAACACCGTAACCAGGGACTCTCTTAGCAGCTTTGTCAGCTTCCGTGGGTTTCCATTTCCCCACCATAACATCATGACACGATGGTTTGATTCCCTGTGCTGTCATCCAAAACCAAATCGCTGTCTTGAACGATACAACTGGGTCTTTAGCTACTAAATCTGGGTTCTTCAGCAAATCCAATCCCAACGCTTTCCCAGCTTGGCCATAGTTCTGATTTCTGGTTAATATATATTGTAAACCAAAGTTGTAATTAAGGAGGAGAGATTAAATCTGTGAGTACTGTAATTAATTATTTAACCTAACTTACCCTTTGAGTTGCATTGGTCCACGACCATAATATTTTTGGCCTTTAGCACAAGGCCATTTAGGATCAGCTTTGCAATAGGAATCTTCAGTGCTTTCTCTTATGTGGCAATATCCCCAAAAAAGTGGACCTTCTGGTGCAGTTAGCCATCCTCCTATGTATGTATCAAAATCTTAAATGAATGAGTAGAATTTGTGGTGATTTTTATAAGATAATAACATGAAACAATATACATCTCAAAATCAATAGAGAATATTCTGTCTTATAAATACCAATGGGAAGAGATGCCTCCATTTTCAATAATTAATATCATATTAGCTGGATTAACAATAATTATTATAACAATATAAAAAGTAGTATTAAGTGAGTGCTACTAACCGGTGGTTTGATGAGAAGTTTGAGCGAGGAAAGCGAGCAACTCCCTCTTTCGAGTAGCAAGTTTTCCGGTGGTGGCGAACCCTAACTTACCAAAGGAACGAGCCGCAGTTAAAAAAGCTTGGTAACTATAGAACCCTTGGCTTGGACATTGTGGATCCTTTTGATATTTGAACATTGCATTGAATGTTGTGACGTTAATGAGCCTTCCTACATCGTCATTTGAACTTGAAGCTACACCCTCTGATCTCCATAACACACCCAAAAACAACAAACTTAATAATGAATAAAGCTTCATTTTTCTCTGAGTTTTGAATTCGAATCTTTGGAACAAAAATGCAATTTCCTTCTTCCTATTTATATATACACAAAACTCATATATATATATATATATATATATATATATATATATATATATATATATATATATATATATATATATATATTTATATTTCTATTAATTATAGAAAGTCACGGCACGCTTTAAAAGAAGAGATAGTTGCAAATGTAACAATTATATTCAAAATAATTAAGTACATAACACTATTTTAAAAAAATTATAAATATAGCAAAAACTGTCAAAATTTATCAATGATAGGAGTCTATCACTTATAGAACATGTAGTAAATGTTGGTATATCACTGATAAACCATAAGAGTCTATCAACGATAGAAGTCTTTTACCGATAGATTTTGCTATATTTGCAAAATTTTTAAAATATTGCTACATACTTAATAATTATTCTAAAAATTGCTATCCATTATAATTACCCTTAAAAGAAGAGGGAAAAATGAATAATATAAAATAAAAATACACGTGTATCATAAAATAATAAATATAATATATGGTTCATTTCCCGTCAAAACCCTACATGTTCTTATGAATTAAAAATTATATATAATATAACAAAATAAATTAAAATGTTTATATAATATAATAAACTTTTAAATTTTATCAATGATATATTGATAGAAATATTCTTTTCGTTGTATTACGTAAATAATTTCATTTTTTAATTTATAAGAACTTCCAAAAAGAAATGGTTAATTTAATTATTTTTATGTTTTAGACATGTTAAAATATCATATTAATTTGTATGTTCTAGAGTTTGTTTAGCGTTAAAACTGGATAAAGAATAACAATTTTTTTAAAAAAGAAGGGAACAAATTAATCATAATTATTAAATTTAAAATTTATTAAAATCCATAAACTAAACTAAAATATACGATTTTGAAATTGACGGTGATGAGATTAAAATATTATTAAATGTATATTAATTTAATTGAAATTGATGAGTGCTCCATCCAATATTTGGTTGTCATTCAAGTGGTCGAAAAGATCAATGCTTTATCTTTCCACTACGACGTCTCTTACAACTTTATTAGATATTGTAAATACATGCTTTTTTTTTTTCCTTTTAATTAGAAATACATTTATATAGTTAGTGTTTAATTTATTTATTTCCCTTACCTATCACATGGCCAATTTAATATTGATATTATAGAGGAGAGATTTGAATATTGAACTTTTAAATGGTAAAAAGTACTTTTATCCTTGTCAAAATCACCTAACACATGTTTTTAATTTTTGAAAACTAATTTTGATGATATGAAAATTGTATTTAAGTATAAAATTGAAAACTAAATTGATTTTAAATGATTAAAAATGTTTTTTAAATAATTTTTAAAATGATAAAAATAAATTTAACAATTTTAAAATTACGACTAAACATGTCTTGTACTGTAGATGGAAATTTTTGATTAGTTTTGACAGGACAGTATGATTACTGTGTAGTTTTGAAAGTAATTAATTATCATTTGTTTCAAATACACTTGCTTTAATGAATAAAGATTAAGGTTAAAATTTCAATGTAGTTTATAAAAGTATAAATTAATTTATTTATAATACAATTTATTTATTTATTTGATCTTGCCAATGTAAACTTCAATTGCAAATTTATTAATAATCATTCTCTCGAACAAATTAAGACCATCAAACTCCCTCAAATATTGTTAATTCATCTGCCTTACTCCTTATTGACTTATATAAGCAAATCTTTCTCTCTTCAGTGTATACCACCGTTCTATCAATAAAGTTCAAATACAAAATTCCGTGTGAGAATGTCACATATAGTAATGTTATATTGAAACTCAATAGCTTTATTTGTTTGCATCTTTAATATTATTTTATGGACATGACTAAATTAGGAGCATGCAATGAGAGATACGGCACGTTTCTCTACCAAAGAAATGTAAAAAAACAGATACGTCTAAGGCAAATTTTAAAACATCGATGTCGATGAAAATATCTAAATCATCTTAATTTTATTTAAATTTCGATGGCAATATCGATAAAATGCTAATTTCGATGAATATCGACAGAAACAACATGGATGTCGATGTAAATTTTATACCTATGATCCATATATTCGATCAAACTGCTATTGTTTGATAGTATGAAGTTCCATCTAAAAAACAATTGACAGTGAGAGAAGTAACCTTATAACATTTCAACAGCTATCTCATCTTACGTGGGTTCTATTTACCGTCATAACATCATGAGACGTGGTGGTTTGTTTTCTTGTAATGTCATCCAAAACCAAGTCGCCGTCATCAATGACACAAACAGCTGCATCAGTAGCCACCAAATCTGGGTTCTTTAAAAAATCCCATCCTGATGCTTTACCATAGCTAATTCGTCATAGTTGTTGTTGCTAAAATTATATCAGCAATATATTGTTATCAATATTATCATTATTCATTATAATTGATCTAAACAAAAAAAGGATAGAGAGTGGTCAAATAGTATTGGAGTTGCATGGGTCCACGACCATAGTATTTTTGACGAGGAGCACAATATAAGAATAATCATCTGTGATTTCTTTTGCAATATCCCCATGTAAGTGGACCATTCGCAGTGCAGTCGGCCATCCTCCTATTACACCACAAATTTAAAGAACAATCCACTCTCACATTTAAAAGAGTTAATATTTTCGTATAGAGATCATGATCTGAGAAGCTTAATTAATTAACTTCCATTCATTTTATAAGACTGTATCATTCCGGCCACGTTAATAATTTGGACCTTATAAAGAATGTTATTGTGTTTTGGTGGGAAGTCTGCTAACTCTCCCTTTCGAGTAGAAAATTTTCCAGTTCTGACGAACCCGAAGTTGCGAAGTAATTAACCGGAAGCTGCAAGAAAAGCTTCATAACTATATATAGAAACCCTTGGCTTTGACATAAATGGATCCTTTTGATATGTTTAAACATCGCAATGAACATTGCAGCATTTATGAACTTTCCCACATGATCCATATCGTCGTCTCTTTGTGGCCGGAGCTACGGCCAATCACTCCCCATAATTACAAATCCAAAAACTTATAAGCATTTTAGTGACAAAACAAAATCTTCATTTTTATTTTCACTTCACTTTTCGATGTACTGAATTTTCAAATTATTATTATACGTTGCGGAGAAAAGAATGCAATTCTTTGCATGTCCACATTTATATACAACTCAGGTCATGAAGGAGAAAGCTTTAGATTCCCACTTTAAAACAAAAGTGTTTCTTTTTTTCATTTATTAAGCATCTCAAACCCACGCTTAAAAAGATGTTTGTTCAAAAATAATTGATCAGACATTCTTTTCCAGCAGTTGAAGGTCTGATCTCTATTTCCATAAAAAAAAAAAAAATGATCAAGATAATCAAACAATAGAGTTTGTGAAGTATGAGAAATACATATAGAACCTAAGATGTTGATAAAGTACAAAAAAGTTATTTCTTTTAGTTGTTAGACCACAAATTCTTTAGACCAAGTAAAAAGTAGAATTTATATTATAGTATAATTCTTATGACCATCCTTATATTATATACATATCTTCTAACATCTTACTTTAATCATCTAGAAACTTTATATGAATTACTATCATAATAATCATTAATTTGCTTTCATTGCTTGCTTATCACATGGCGATTTAATATTCATTAACTTTAACTAGATGTGTTCATACCAGATTTTATAGATAAAGTATTTCACATAGAAATTTATGATTCCCTTATGTGAATTTGGCTTCGAGGTTCAATACAACTTTTTTATTTGACACTCCAAACTTATACCGATATAGTAACTAAACCAAAGACATGATTTGATATCACTTTCAAGGGAATAACATATCTCCCTCTATATCTTCATGTTAGTTTGATATTATATATATTTTAAACACAAGTTTTCGTCATTTTATTTTTCTTATAAGATATTCTCCATTTATATACGCAATTCTTTAGTTGGATTTCAATATATATTTACATATAAATTGTACCAAATCCATCAATTTTCAAACCGTAAGAAAATTTTTGATATATAAATGAATTAAAGTCTAAAAATGACTTAAAAGAAAAAAGAATTATTAGGGGTAAAAGTTTAAAAGGATGAGACTAAAATAAGATCTAAAATCTAATTTATTATTTTAATTGAAATTGACGAGTGCTCTATGATGTATTGACTATTATTAAGTTGCCATTCAAGTGGAGTGGACCTACAAAAGCACTTCCCCTTCATTTAATTAGATTCTAACAAAGATGGATATTAGTTGGCTTGCATCTCAAGATCTATCTTATTATTATTATTCGCACCAAATTAAATTAAAAGAAAAATTCTAAACAATATTTTAATTAAAAATTTAGAAACTTTTGCACCACCAAAATTTATTATTTTCACTACTTACGCAAAAATTATATTAACACGATCAAATAAGAAGTAGAGTTTACAATATAATATAATAATTATCTTACTGATTATCGATTAATTTTTTACTAATTACCAATCAAATCATTGTAAATCTTGATGTAATTTGTTTCTTATGGTATAACATCAACAACCAAATTAAATGTCGTCAATGATATCATCGTTGCATTTGTTAAGAAACCAAAATTTTATTTGGGTCCTAATTTTGAGATCGATCATAGAACGAATAGAAGTAGTGGTTTAAAAAGAAGGATAAGAGTGGTGATTTGAGAAGAAACGTGACGTAGTTTTTGTGTCATGGGTAAAATTTTAAATTCTATCAATACGAGATACGCTCTTATACAATTTTGTATATATTTTAACTTATTATACTATATTTGAAAATGTTTTTTTTATTTTATATATCAATTTTGAATAATTATAAAAAAATCAATAATAAGCTGATGATCATTTCAGTCATTATATCTAAAAATGATAATATGATATTATTTACCTAAACACCTATAATCAACTAGTTACGTTGTTGAAGCATATAAAGTAATTTATCAAACACTAATTCACTTTATAAAACAACAAATTTTAAGAAAAACACAATTGCTAGCAATTATTTAAAAAGGTAATGACAATCGAAAGAAAGGTCTTAGCAACCATTACATTCGGGTAAAAGGTTGTTGAAAAAAGCAATCGATGTGTTTTCCTGTTTTGATACCCATCATCTTGCAGTAACGCATGAAAAATTCAAATCTGTCAAGAACAGATGTATCAGCATCATGTCCACATTCTTCTCCGCCGTTGATTATGTTCGTAATGACACCAAAACCCGGGAGTCTTCGAGCAGCTATGTCCGCTTTTGTGGGACGCCATTTGCCGATGATAACATCGTGACACGATGGTATGTTTAGGCCTCGCGATGTCATCCAATACCAAATGGCTGTTTTGAATGACACAACTGGGTCTGTAGCTAACAAATCTGGATTCTTCAACAAATCCAATCCTAATGCTTTACCAGCTTTCATATAGTTGAAGTTGCTAATTTCAAGGGAAAAAAATAGTGTCAACATTTAGTATAATCAACGGTATATAATCAACGATATAAAGGTGTAGTTAAATAGTACTATTGGAGTTGCATGGGTCCACGACCGTAGTATTTTTGAGCAGGAGCACAAGGCCATTTTGGATCGCAATATGAATCATTTGTTGTTTCTTTTATACGGCAATATCCCCAGAAAGTTGGACCATCCGGTACAGCAACCCATCCACCTACACACATTTTTTTTTCAAATAAACAATCAAGTTATGATAACGAGCACAGCTACCTCTCTCGAAGTTCAATTATTGTTATATTTGTATACTTACTAACCGGTGGTTTGGTGAGAAGTTTGGGCGAGGAAAGCGGCTACCTCCCTCTTTCGAACGGAAGGTTTTCCGGTCGTGGCAAACCCAAAGCGACTGAAATAACGAGCAGCTGTAATAAAAGCTTGGTAACTATAGAACCCTTGGCTTTCACACTCAGGATCCTTTTGATGCTTGAACATTTCATTGAACATTGTGGGGGTAATGAGGTTTCCCACATCGTCTCCTTCATTAGGGGAAGGAGTTGTTGAAGGCACTCCCCGTCCCCATAACAAACTAAAGAGTAAGCAAATTAATAGCAGTATCTTCATTTTCTTCACTTTCACACTTTCAATTGGAGATTTTGATGCTATTATATTGTATGTCGTTGTTGTACTAAAAATAAGATGATTGAAACAAATTGATAAAATAGTTTGTGTAGTCTCGAAAATCTATAAGAACCGAATAAGGAGTGAAGTTCACATTTTTATTGTACAAACTTTGATTTATTAATTCAAACCACACTCACTGCAAAAAGAAATATAAAACAGTTTCCACTGTTATTAAATTCTACTTCATTTAGTATCTTATTCTTAATCTAGATACTTTATATAAATAATTACAATCCTAATAATCATTAATTTCTTTTGCTTGCCTATCACATGGTCTTTATAATATTATCAACTTTAAATAAGGGTGTTCAGATTAGATTTTACTATAAAATTAGGAATATTTATCCCTTATGAATTTTCGTTTTGCAACATGTTTATTTATTTTAGATTTAAATAATATTTTTAATATTTTCATCAACATTTTATTAAAATTATTTACGAAATATAGTATTTAAATGATTAATATTACTCGATGATATAATGTTAAAATTTGTTTTCAATCATTAACTTAAATAATTTTTAGGTCATGATATCGAAGAGTGGTTTGAAAATTCATATAAAAAATGATATTTTATGGATTATTTTAAGCTTTTTGAGTGAAATTCAGAATTTATAAGATAATTAATGAATGAGAAGTAAAAGAAAAAAAAAATGAAAGTAGAGAGTTTTGGAAATTAAAAAGAGTATGTGGGTAAAATAATATTTAAAGAAGTTGATGAGTGTTCTATCCATGATAACGTTGCCATTCAAGTGGAGGGACCAACAAAATTAATGCACCACTTATAGGTCCCTTTCTTGTATTTTGATCTTGAAAACAATATAGTAATATAGTATTTCATTTTCCACGTGAACATTCTTATTAAAAGTAAAATAAAATAAAATATATAAAAATTAATTTGAGTTTTATTATTATTATTATTATTATTATTATTATTATTATTATTTTATAAAAAATAAATTCATAGTACCAACAAAATATGAAGATTTTATATTATAGAAGTACTACAAATTAATTTGTTAGATTCTAATAATACAACTTTTAATTAGTTGGCTAACATTGGCATGTATCACAATCTCCTAAAAGTTATTATGTGACACATATTAGTAGAAGTTATTATGGTACCACTCTAAAACACTTTTAGATTTTAGGAAAAACTATCTATTTAGTTCTTAAATTTTGATAAATATCGGCTAGCTTTTAGTCTCTGAATTTAAAAAAATAGACATTTTCAATTCTCAAGTTTATAAAAAAATGGGTAATTATAATAGTTAGCAATTTTTAGAATAATTATTAAGTATGTAGCAATATTTTAAAAAAATTGCAAAAATAGCAAAATCTATCAGTGATACACTTCTTTCGTTGATAGACTCTTATGGTTTGTCAGTGATAGACCAACATTTGCTACATGGTCTATCGGTGATAGACTCCTATCATTGATAGATTTTGCTATATTTGCAATTTTTTTAAAATGTTGCTATATACTTAATTATTTTGAATATAATTGCTACATTTGCAACTATCCCGTTTATTATAATGTTCTAAATGTATTTTATGTTTGATTTTTCAAAATAATTATATAATTATAATTTTTAAAAATGATTTTTAGAAGTTATTTTTCTAATTTAAAAGGTCACATAATTATTTAAAATAAAAATAAAGAGTTATTTGAGGTAGTTTTTAAACTTATTTTTTAAAAAAACTAAAAAAGTACATTTTTAAAACTCATGGATCAAACACACATATTCATCAAAACCTACGGACTAAAAAAATAATTTTTCTTAGATAAATATATATATATATATATATATATATATATATATATATGTATATGTATGTATGTATGTAATTTACAAAAAATTAAAAGAGAAAAAATTCAAATTATTCCCCCCCCCCCCCCCCCCACACATATATCGAGTGAGGCCTCTAGCAAACTTCGCTTGAAAAATTAAATGTCGATAAAAGAAATGTAAGAACAAAACCAAAGGAAGAGTAATTTATTATCAAATTTAATTAAATTATCTTAAACAATAAAATTATATATTTGTTATATTTGTAAATAAGTTAAGAATAAAAAGAATGATTACCTAAAAACTTGATTTTTCCTAAAATCATAAAACACATCGAACATTCTCGATCTTTCTTTGTAACAACAAAAAGCAATTGACTTAATTTCAAACAAAAATATGAAAAACAAAATATATTTGTGAAAATCTTAAGAAGTAGTATCACAAAAATGTATTGATTGGTCTTCAGACGCTGTCCTTTCATACCCAAATTGCTTTATTCACAAATTGGTTCAATCAAATCAAATCAAAATTATCGTTGAAATGACACGAAAAGTTTGAAAACTAAAATACACTTTCAAAGTTTTTTTGAAAGGATGGTTATAATCAATTAGTTTTTTTAAATGATTTAATTTTTAAATTAATCTCTAGAAAACGTATTTCAAATACATCTTAATTCAACCGACTTCCATATATTTAAAGGTTAGAATATATCCAAATTGTGTGAAGTAAAAAAAATCATTTAACGTCATAGTCACTATCATACTATACTTGAATGGAGTTATGTATATATCTCCTAAAGATAATATGTGTTGCATTTTAAAATTAATTAACAATGAAAAGGTCAAATGTTCATGTATCTTACAAGTATTATATAAGAATTTTTTTTTTTTAATTTTACTTAAATTTTGCCACGTCATTATGCTTTAGAATAAAGGAATTTAAACCAAAGAATTTGTTTTAGGGCTGTTTTCAAAAATATAAAAAAGCGGTAAAATATTTAAATAATTTCTAAAATAGAAAAAGTCTAGAGGCTCATTTGTCTATAATATAAAAAATGTTCCATCAACCATATTGTCAATAACACGCGCGTAATATATTTGTAATTGTTTAGATTTCGTTATTGTTTGATACGCGATCGTTTAGATCTTGTTCAATATATACGCGATCGTTTAGATATAGCTACAAGGCAATCGTTTAGATATGGTTATAATTTATACGCGATCGTTTAAATATACCTACAATTTATACGTGATCGTTTAGGTATGACTACAATTTATCTTTTCAATTTCATCGTTTAATTTTGGTACACGATCGTTTAGATTTATTTACACTTTACTTTTTTTATTACATTTGGCTAATTCAATCCAAATGGTTTTTTTCAAAATTTTTTATAGACGATCTTTTGTTTTTTTTACATGATCTTTTGTTTTTTTTACATAATCGTTTATTTTTTAAACAATTTTTTACATTTGGCTACTTTAATCTAAATGATTTTATTTTCAAGATTCTTTATATACTATATTTTAAATTTTGCAAGAAAAGATAAATGAAAGGGCAAACCTCATATGTTTTAAAATGATTAACCTTATACCATTTATTATACGCACTATAAATAGTTTACATTTATGAAAGATTTCCTTATTTTTATGGATTAAATCCTTTTCTTTTAGTTAGATGAGGACCAAAAAAAATTCATATTATTTGGTCAAATTAGTTATTTTCCTTTCCTCTAATTGGGTCAAAAAGATTTTTTCCTTTAATTCCATAAATAACTAATGGAGGAATATAGAAACCATTCAATATTAAACATTCTAATAACGTGACCATACGTTACGTTGCTATTAAAAAACTAAAAAATGTTGCTTCATAATAATAACAATGATTATACTTATTTAAAAATTAAACTATGGATTTGGACTCGAATCCATGAAATGTAGAAGTGTTCACCAAAATGTCAAAAGAGAAACTTAATACTATAAACTTAAAGAAGTATATATGAATGGTCAAAATTTATAATAAAAAAAGTTTGATTTCTTTCTATCAAATCCATCCCACCACTTTATACTAATGAAGTTTGTGAACTATATTATATCTAATTTGACTTTAATTGTTTTTGTGTTTTCCCCAGGAGGAAAGTCTAAGTCAAAGACAATAACAAAACCATTTGATTTAAATTTACGTAACTTAAAATAATAGATTTGGATTTTCCATGATCTAATATTTAGATTGTGTATTGCAAACACTCAAAGTTAAATATATATATATATATATATATATATATATATATATATATATATATATATATATATATATATATATATATATTAATTTTAGTATATATGTTTTATGTGTGTGTTACAATTTATTTATTCATAACATTTTAGGCTTATTAGACAAGTTAACTATCAATTTTTCATATTTATAGTTTCAATTTTCTTCTTTCGCTATTTCGGGTAATTTTTCGTAATTTTTTTTATAATTCTTATATATAAAATAAGTTAATTTTTTTAGCATTAAAAATTATAAAATTTTGTTATATTTATAGATATGTTTAGTAGTTTTTTTGACGTCTACAATCATTTTTTCAATTTTTATGTTTTCGATATTTTCAAATTTTAAACTTAAAATATAAAATTACTTTAAAATATATATTTTTTTAAAAAAATAAAAATCGTTTTAAAGGATGTCAAATTGACAAATATGTATAGTAGTGTAGTCCATCGTACATTATGTTTTCTTAATATTTTGTAGATATTTTGATTTATTTTGTTACATTTAAAAATAGTCATTTAAATTATAATATTTTGTATTATTAACTCAATTTGTTTTCCAAATTAATATCAAATTTAATATAAATCATACAATATTATAAAATGATAAAATAACTACAAAATATATCAAATTTTTTCAGATAGAATATCATACAATTTTGACATCTGAAGTAATTTTTTATTAAAAATTACAAATAATCCAGTTTTTTAAAATTAATCAATGATGAGTCAATTTAAAAATTTAACTAGTAAATTACATCTACTATTAAACACATTTAGAACTTTATTTAAATTAAAATATCAATTTATACTTCCAAATTTTAGGAGTTATATTAATTAATTTAAATTCTCACTTAATAATCATTTGAATTTTAGTTCTAAATTTTTGCAACCGTTACTTTAGTTTTTTGTTTGAAGAAATCTGTACAAAACAAATAATTAAAAAGTAGTATTTGTATTTATGTAAGTAGTCAATTTTTAAAACAAACTTTGAAAATACGTACACATGCATGTCGAAAATTGATAAATAGGTGATTTTTAAAAGTAATTATAAAAAAGAATCTAATTAATTAATGGAGTTTAATTAGTTCGAATTATAAATTTCCCTTGAGATCTAATTCAACCAAACGTGAAAGAAGAAAATAGATTCGATTTTTATTTCATGATTGTAGTTGATAAAACCCTTTTAAAGTTAAGTATACACAAATCAACATTGGCCACACACATATATACATATATACATATATACATATATACATATATACATATATACATATATACATATGTATATTAAATTGGGTGTAATTGAGGTATCATTACATCATCGTTGATCTTATCCTTTCCTCTAAGACATCAAAGTTGAAAAGATCAAAAACCAAAACGTGAATAAAGGACTACTGTCCCCCTCACAATTATTACATTATATGTACCAAAAACAAAGAAAAGAAAAGAAACAATCAATATCTAAAAATTGAGAGGAAAAAGAACTGACCAACAACCCAACATTTTTTAATTCCATATATCTATATTTATATAATCTAATTTTTTTTTTATATTTTATAAATATTTTAATTTATTTTACTAATTTTAAAAATAATTTTTTAACAAATAATCCTAAATCCTCTCTCTCTATATATATTTATTTATTTATAGGATTTAGGACTTGTGTCATATTTGTTAAAAAATTATTTTTAAAATTAGTAAATATATAGATATACATGTGTATATATGGGTGTATGTATGTGATTTTTTTTTTTTTTTTGTGTGAAGTGAGATATACAAATATCTATCTATCTTAAAAGAAAAACATTTGATAGCATGTAGAATAACGACATTGTACATCTATTTTTGTGCAATAATTCACATAGATATTTGATTACAAGTTATTACGTGATAATTTTTATAATTAAACATTTTTTAATATATTTTACCTTTATAATTACACTCCATTGAAATATCATTAATAAGCAATTATTGTTTGTATCCCATAGATTCTATATATGCACCAGTATGCATCAAAGAATACATCAAAATTTATTGAACACATAATTAATTATGATTGAATAATAGAAAGAGGGGCTGTACATAATAATATTGATTTACATTATAAGAGATTTACCCTAGAAAGTAGAAGTAGTGAGACTATTCAAACTCAAAGGGTGACATTATACTTGATGTCAAAGATTAAAAAGAAGAAAAAGATGGATCAAGTTGGGAAGACGACCAACAATATAATTAAAATAATAAACAAAGATTGCGGTCAAGTTAATTATTCCAAACAATCCAAATTTGATATCCATTTCATATCTTATATATTAGCTTTTCAAATTCCACCAAAATGTCATCCTATAAATATCTTTACTTCCCCTAATCTTTTTTCATCATATCTTTTCTCGTTTGATACACAAACAAAAGAAAAAAAGAAAAACAATGAAGTGCCACAGCTGCCTTATAATTATAATCTTAGCCTTTGCATTGTTAGGAGCTGCCTCAGCCGAGCAATGTGGGCGGCAAGCCAATGGAGCTCTATGCCCCAACAACCTCTGCTGCAGCCAATACGGTTGGTGCGGTGACACCGACGCCTATTGTAAAGACGGTTGTCAGAGCCAATGTGGTTAGTTTAATTTCTTTCTATCCATTCCTTATAATTTGATAAAACTTCGTAATTAACTTTTACGATTTGATAAGAAAAAATCCTGATGTAATAACTATTTAAAGTAGGAGTGTTTGTATGAAAGCATATAAATTTTAATTACTAATCATAGACTACATTGTGACATGAATTTAACATGAAATTTGCTTGTAATAATAATATACATAATAATTAATTCAAAGAATTAGCACACTCGTACTATCATTACCTTTGTAATTACAATGCATCGAAATATTGTTAATAAAAAATTACTGTTTGCATCCCTTAAATTTCATATGCTCTTGTTGCTATGCATTCCACTTTTACTATGATCGAAAAAATATATAAAAATTTATTAATCACGTAATTAATTATGATTTAATTATTGAGAGAGAGTCATAGGAAATCAATATTGACTTGTCCTACAAGAGTTTTGCCCTAAAAAGTAGAATTAGTGAGACTATTCAAACTTAAGGAATGGGGTGACCTCACCAATCACTCCCATCAATTATGATGTCAAAGATTAAAAAAAAGAAGAAGATCGATCAAATTGGCTCTACGACCAACAATATAATTACAATAATAAACAAAGATTGTGGTCAAGTTATTCCAAACAATCCAAATTTGATATCTACTTCATATTTTATATACTAACATTCCACCCCAAAATGTCATCCTATAAATATCTTCACTTCCCCTAATCTTTTTCATCACATCTTTTCTAGTTTGAAACACAAACAAAAGAAAAATACAAAAACGATGAAGTCCCAGCTGAGCTGCCTTATAATCTTAGCCTTTGCATTTCTTTTAGGATCTACCTCAGCGGAGCAATGCGGGCGGCAGGCCAATGGAGCTCTATGCCCCAACAACCTCTGCTGTAGCCAATACGGTTGGTGCGGCGACACTGACGCCTATTGTAAAGACGGTTGCCAAAGCCAATGCCGGGGCTCGACTAGTCCTACACCACCCTCTACACCCTCCGGTAGTGGTGTAGGAAGTATCATTACCGAAAGCCTATACAAACAAATGCTCAAATATAGTACGGATTCTAGATGTCCGAGTAATGGATTCTATACCTACAATGCTTTCATTACTGCTGCTCAATCCTTTCCTGGCTTTGGTACCACGGGAGACGACGCTACTCGTAAGAGAGAGCTTGCAGCTTTTTTCGGTCAAACTTCTCATGAGACTACTGGTTTGTTTCAAAACTATATCTTTTTCTTTTTCTAAAAAAATTTAGTTTCATTTCAATGCTGTTGACTTGAAAATTAAACAAATTTTGTTCCTGATGTAGGAGGATGGGCTTCTGCACCGGATGGTCCATATGCATGGGGATATTGTTTCATAAGGGAGATAAATCAAGATGTGTATTGCACACCTAGCAGCCAATGGCCATGTGTTTCTGGTCAGAAATATTATGGTCGTGGACCAATCCAACTAACTCAGTAAGTATATAAGGCCCCCCATATTAAATAAAAAAAATATCTCAGTATTTTTGGTTAAGTTTAATCCTAACTCATATATAAAATTGTATACTTGGTTATAGCAACTACAACTACGGGCCAGCAGGAAATGCACTAAGTTTGAATTTGCTAAGCAACCCTGATTTGGTAGCCACAAATGCTATTATATCATTCAAAGCAGCCATTTGGTTTTGGATGACACCGCAAGGAAACAAACCATCATGTCACAATGTTATTACCGGCAATTGGCAACCTTCTAGCGCTGACAGTGCCGCCGGAAGAGTCCCTGGCTATGGTGTCCTCACCAACATCATCAATGGTGGACTCGAATGTGGGCATGGCCCCGACTCTAGAGTTGAAGATCGAATTGGATTTTACAAACGATACTGCGACATATTGGGTATTGGTTATGGCAGTAACTTGGATTGCTACAATCAACAGTCTTTCTAAATTAAAACATTGATTCACCCTTATAAATTATAATTAATACTATGCAATACAATAAAGGGTCTTTTTTATTGTTATAATTGTAAAAGATCACTAGTATGAGTGAGTTATTAGACATTGTATTATCTTTCAATAAAGAGGAGAATTATGCATTCACTTTTCCATTGAAACAAATCAGTTTGATTATTGTTTTCTTGTAATAACGTCAAAAGCGAAGAATATTTGTATACAATTTTATGGAAATTGTAAGAAATAACACTCAAAGTCTTTTATGTTTTACAAATAGCATTTTTTTTATTAATTCTTTTAATGATCACACATTCAGATACATTTTGATTGAGATCGATATCAAGACCAAAATTTAAAATTAAACATCTTTAGATAGAACATTCAAACCAATAAAATTATATTGAAAGATTAAATTTGACTACTAAGTTTTCGTTTTGGTAAACAAGATTGATCCTAGTACAATTAAAGCAATCGATTAAAAAGGATATTATTCGTGAAGTATGATTTTTTTTTTTGTGTTATTTTTAACAATTTTTCAATATTTTTACGAGGCCACAGACAAAATAGATCACTATAGTTCTTAATTGAAAAGTTTTTAATGTGATATATATGAATAAAAATATAATCAAACATTTTTACCATATTTTTCCAGGTGGTGTATTCTAATTTTATTTTTTCAGAAATTTTATTAAAGATTAGTTTTGAAATTAATTAAGTCCTGTTAAAATAAAAGAATAAAGAAAATAGAGAATTGAAGTCGTCTTAATTTTTCTTTTTAAAAGAAAAAGTGGAACCTTTGTTTCCATTAGTTGTACTACAAAATAAAATCTTTTATCGCTAAAAAAAACTTATTAGTTTTGTTTCTTAATTATTTGGGTGTTTTTATTTTATTTTATCTTTTCAAAAATTGATTCATGAATACACACAAAGTGAATATAATATTATTAAGGAATTATTCTAACTTTGGGAGTTGTACTTAAAATTATGTTGGACTGATATATACATGCATTGTTCAATCATCCAATAAATTGGGTTTGGAAAAGTCAAATATGGATTATTGAAAAATGTAATTTATCTTTTTGTGTTTATGGAATTCAAATAATTATTTTTTCTAAAAAATTAAAACTTTGACTATATCATAAATATTTTTTTCATCAACAATTAATTAAAATATTTTATAAAATTTATCACTTAATAGAGTCGGATCAAACGATTTAATGAATCGCAATAGATACATCGAATGCTATATAAATTTTTGTCTTATTGTTAGATTAGTTGTTTCGTATGCTATTATATTTCAATTTGATGTTTTTGTATTAATTTTTTTACGAACTTATGATTTAGATAAAGATTAATTTGTAGTGTAGAGATATGAAATAAAAGTTTAAGAATTAAATTTGTAATTTAGATAAAAATTTAGTTAGGGTTAAGTTTCTAAAAGGTATGGTTTAGAATTAAGTTAAATGTATATTAAGATAAAAAGTCAAATAAGCACAATAATTATGTTGCGTGTTTCCTTTGATTTGTGAAATGAGGCTACCATCATTTTATAGTTTTTTTTTTTTTTTTTTAATATAGATTAAATCTAACATACCTATTTCTTTTTCCTTTGTGAGTCTTTTTTTTTTTCTCTGTCAATTTTGCTTTTGAAATTTTTTGAATGGTTAGAAAAACTTTTCTAAATTATCGAGTATTTATGATGAAATTTTAAAATTAAACATAAAACTTATACTATCAAATTATTTTGGTTTCATCAGATTACTTTTAACTTTTATTTTATTTTATTTTATTTTATTTTAATTTAACTCAAATAGGATAAATATCAAATTTTGTTTATGTTTTTTCATAAATACATACATATATATGAAATTTTTTTAGCAATATGCAGTACTGCATCAAAATTAAATTTCTAACATCAAAATCAATAATACAAAAATTAGCTTAATGTGAGCTAAGTTATAATGTCTATCAATTGATCAAATTAAATTAAATAATAAGTACTCTATATTATTTTTCTCATTTTGTTTATTAACAAATGGTGGAATAGGGAAACCAAACTCAAAATATTAAATAATTCTCTTATTTAAGAATACACATTGGGATAACACTCATTTATAAGATGAATTTTGATCTTTCAAACCAACATTAAAAATGGAATTAGCTATTGAATTTTCTTTTAAGGCGGCCGAAAGAGCTACAATTTCAAATTTTACAAAATTAGACAATCAAAATCAAAATCAAAATCGTAAAGGTAAAGACTTAGAGTAATTATTTTGAAATTGTGTTCTTAACATTTGAATTATGGACCAATTTCAAAACAAACTTTTATATATATAGAAAAAAAAATCTTACCTAAGCTTCGATATTTAAAATGAAACATTCTTAAATCATAGATTAAATAAAAAATACAAATACATAACAAAATGAACCAAAATATTATACTCTATCTACGATTAACCACAATAGAATAAGATAAATTATTATATGTGTCTATCTGATAGATACAATGATAATCAAATCTTGGTCTATTGTGGTCTATCATAGATGAATTATTATATTCTTTTGTTATGTTTGTACTTGATGACTTAGTTAAATTCATATTCGAGGGTAACTTCATACTCATTGAAAAAATGTACTTGGCATGATTAAAATTTATACATAATGAACCCATTTTAAGTGGCATTGAACCAAATTTCTTCTAATTATTACGATATACACATTTTGGATCAAAATGTCAAACAGATCAACTTTGATCATACACATATACATATGTGTGTGTGTGATCTATATAGTATGAGGGGGTATTCACAATTAGGCATGGTGGGGCCTATCAATGTAATTACACCCCATCAATTAAGGGAGAATTCTTGTAAGATTTAGAGTGTGACATTAATTAACAAGTTTTGTGGTCAAAGTTTGAACAATAATAATCCAAAATCATTTTTAATTTCCTTAAATTTTAGTTTTGTAATTTTGAAAGTTCTACCAAAAGATTGCCTATAAATATCTACATTTGCCTTCAATATTACATCGAACAAAAACATGAAGACATATTCACTTATAATCCTATCCTTTGCCTTTCTTTTGGGAGCTGCCTCGGCCGAGCAATGTGGGCGGCAGGCCAATGGAGCTCTATGCCCCAATAACCTCTGCTGCAGCCAGTTTGGGTTCTGCGGTGACACTGACGACTATTGTAAAAATGGTTGTCAGAGCCAGTGTCGTGGCTCTAGTACCCCTACGCCCTCCGGCGGCAGTGGTGTGGGAAGTATCATAAGCGAAAGCCTTTACAATCAAATGCTCAAATATAGTAGGGATCCTCGATGTCCTAGTAACGGATTCTATACCTATAATGCTTTTATTACTGCTGCGCGATCCTTCCCAACCTTTGGTACCACAGGAGATGCAACTACTCGTAAGAGGGAGATTGCAGCTTTTTTCGGTCAAACTTCTCACGAAACTACAGGTTTGTTTATTTTGAAACTATCGATCTTTATTTATTATTGTTTCATAAAACTATCTTTGATTTTTGTTTTAGTACTCTCTCGACTTAAAATTTACTTGCATGTGACGATGCAGGAGGATGGTCCACTGCACCAGATGGCCCATATGCATGGGGATATTGTTTCATACGAGAGAGAAATCAACAAACATATTGCACACCTAGTCAACAATGGCCGTGTGCCCCTGGTCAACAATATTACGGTCGTGGACCAATCCAACTAACCCAGTGAGTTTTTTTTTGTTTTGGGGTTTAACATCATTTTGATAATTTCTTTTACTTTAGAGTTTTGTTCAATTTTAGTTTTTTTAACTTAGGTTTAGTCTCTCAACGTTAACTAACATCGTATTGAAATGATTGGACTTTTTTTAGCAACTACAACTATGGACCAGCAGGGAAAGCAATAGGAGCGCCGTTGCTAACCAACCCCGATACAGTGGCCACAGATCCAGTTACATCCTTCAAGACAGCCCTATGGTTTTGGATGACAGCGCAAGGAAATAAACCTTCTTGTCATAATGTTATTACCGGCAATTGGCAACCTTCGAGCGCTGACAATGCTGCAGGAAGAGTCCCTGGTTATGGTGTCATCACCAACATCATTAACGGTGGACTCGAGTGTGGACATGGCCCAGATGATAGAGTTAAAGACAGAATTGGATTTTACAAACGATACTGCGACATGCTGGGTATTGGTTATGGCAACAATTTAGATTGCTACAATCAAAGGTCTTTCTAAATATTTACTGATCTTACAACATATATGGAATAAAATGAAAAGCGTCTTCTCCCTCATGAGATGCAGTAAGACTATGACTTGGTGGGATGTGTAATGTCAAAACTTAATGTCACAATAAAGATTAGAGAGGGAAATTCACTTTAGTTTCCCCATAAACAATAATAATCAATGCAAAATGATTTTGTGCCCTCTTCTTTCATTTCCACACAAATAAACTTTATGTCAAAATATATAATCACATATCAACTACATCAAATAAAAATCCACAAAATAAAGATTTTGTTGATTCTTTTAATAGAAACCCACCATTAATAATAATAAATTAACAAGTCTAAGAGTTAACAAAAAGTTTTTTAAATGAAATAAATGACTAAAGATTTCTTTTTTATTTTTTATTGCAACTTAAATTCATCATATATGGGGGAAGGACTCTCTTTTGATTATTATTATTATTCTTTTTGATTGAAAATTCTAACTAGCTAGGTTTGTACCACTGATTTATGTAAGATAAATGAAAATATTTAAGTTTACAAAAATAGAGAATTAAATGTTAAATAGGAATGAGATAACTAGAGAATAGGGTAGATCATAGATAGTATTGATTTTGGGTGCAAATCAACTTAGGTTATTCATGAGTTGTATATCGATCTAAATTTCGAAATAAAATACATATCAACTTACACTTTTCCAATAAGTTTGGTTTGGAAAAAAATATTTTGTGAAACTTAAACTTAAAGCTCGTATGGATTAAAAGTTTGAGTTTTTATAAATAAATCAATTTAGAATTTTATGCAAAATTATCTTTTGAAAACCTTTCCTACATTCATCAGTAAAATCAACTACATATTTATGAATTTAATTTATTAATGATTTTTTTAAAATTCATAACAAAGAGCATAAATAAATTAACCTATAAAAGTTTTGGAGTTTGACTTATTCAACACGAGGGTACATATTCATATAGTTATTAGTTGAATGATTAGAATATGAATGGATCAGAATAGTTGGAAAAATAATAATTAGATCGAAAGTAATAGCATATATAACAACATTTAAAAAAATTATAAATATAACAAAGTCTATTTAACTCTATCAATGATAAAATTCTATCATCGTGAAATATTGGTGATATTTTTTGTTATATTATATAATTAATTTAATTATTATTTTTAAAATTGTCATTTAATTTTATGGGATAGTTGCAAATGTAACAATTTTATTCAAGATAATTAATTATATAGCAACATTTTAAAAAAATTACAAATATAATAAAATCTGTCAAAATCTACTAATGATAAGAGAATGATAGACCTAGATATTGTAATTATCCTAATTTTATCTATATCTGTCAACAGTGGGCCTTCATATTGTTGGGCCGAAGCCCGGCCCATTTAATTTCCAACGCAAATCTCAAATTCTGCAAAAACCCTAACATCGAAAAACCCTTCCAATCGATTTCACCGTCGCAGGGAAATTTGGAAGATGGGAAAATTATCGCCATCATTTCGTTCAATTCTCTCCACCTCCGTCATTCACAAACCGACCCTTTCTCCGGCGGCGCCTCCGCTCTCATCCAAGAAACCAACCCCAAAACCATCCCGGAAAACCCCATCGGGTCAGAGCTCCGGCCACCCCGTAAAGCCTAAACTCCCAACGGTGTTCAAATCGGCTAGTCTCGCCGACGCCAAGAAGCTCTACTCCTCCTTCATCTCTACTTCAAAAGCCCCTTTCAACCTTCGAGTTCATAATTCCCTCCTTCAGTCTTACGCTTCAATAGCTACACTTAATGATTCCATCTCTTTCCTCCGCCATATGTCCAAAGTCCAACCTTCCTTCTCGCCCGATCAATCGACTTTCCATATCTTACTCTCTACCTCGGAGAATCGTCCCGATTCCTCTCTCGCCTCGGTTCGGAAAATTCTCAATTTCATGGTTACCAATGGCTTCAATCCTGACAAGGTAACCGCTGATCTTGCTGTGCGTTCGCTTTGTTCGGTAGGTCTCGTTGATGAAGCTGTAGAGTTAGTTAAGGAATTATCGCTAAAACACACGCCTCTTGATATTTATACATATAATCATCTCGTTAAGCAACTTTGCAAGTCCAGAGCTCTGTCTACGGTTTATAATTTTATAGTTGAAATGCGTAGTAGCTGTGGTGCGAAGCCCGATCTTGTTACTTATACGATCTTGATAGATAATGTGTGTAATAGCAATAATCTACGTGAGGCTATGCGGTTGGTAAGTCTGTTGTATAAGGAGGGTTTTAAGCCGGATTGCTTTGTTTATAACACAATTATGAAAGGTTATTGTATGGTTGGCAGGGGCGCCGAGGCAATTGGAGTCTATAAGAAAATGAAGGAGGTGGGATTGGAGCCCGATCTTGTAACTTTTAATACATTGATTTTTGGCTTATCGAAGTCGGGGCGGGTTAAGGAAGCCATAGACTTTTTGGACAGTATGGCAGAGATGGGTCATTTCCCTGACACAGTTACTTACACTTCATTGATGAATGGAATGTGTCGTGAGGGTAATGCTTTAGGAGCATTGTCATTGCTTAAGGAGATGGAGGCAAAGGGGTGTAACCCCAATTCCTTCACGTATAATACGTTACTCCATGGGTTGTCAAAGTCTAGGCTTTTGGATAGAGGGATTGAATTGTATGGTTTGATGAAGTCTAGTGATATGAAGCTTGAATCAGCTTCTTATTCTACTTTTGTGAGGGCGCTATGCAGGAGTGGTAGAATTGCTGAAGCATATGAAGTGTTTGATTATGCAGTTGAGAGTAAAAGTCTGACTGATGTTTCTGCATATTTGTCGTTAGAGAGTACGTTGAAGTCTCTGAAGAATGCGAGGGAGCAAGCCCATGCTGTATAACTGGTAAAAGTTTGGTCATTTTGTAATTGTTTTTATGTTTTAAAAATTTCCGGACCATTTGCTTTCCATTGTCTTTTACTTTTATCCCATATGAAATAAATTCTGCTCATTGATGGGATATTTTTATATTTTTCCTGAGCACTTCTTTTGAGGAATGGGCCAAATCTGGCCTTTTCTGGATAACAATTGTCCATAGCTAAGTTCCTGCTACTACTGCTTGGATTTGGATCTGAAATTTTGATGCTGACTTGTTTTCTCTAGAGTGCGACAATGGTGAAGAGAAATATTCTTAGATTGGATAAATATACACTGTACTTTTAACTGCATAGCCTAGCATATTGTATCTTTAGCAGCTTAATGCAGTCACATTTTAAGTCATCTCAAATGTTATAAGATAGTGGTTATAGACGAGGGTTGGATTAGAATCAAAGATTGGATGGTTTTGGAGTGATCTATTCTTGGCTTAAGATTCCCTTCCACTTTTAGTCTGAGATGACATTGTTTTTTCGCACCAAATTTTATTTCATGACTTGTGCTGATGATTGCTACCAAATCTCACGTTTCTAGTTTCTGTGGTTCAGGGCCTGAGCATTTGGCTGGCTAATGGAAAAATTGGTTTAGCGGAAAGCCGGAAACTTGGTGAAGCTTGAACGACAGGTGAAAGCCCGTTAATAGAGGTTTCTGGCTAAACATTTGTAGAAGAACATGGATCCAAATTTTTATAAAGGTTCGTACTCACTTTGTAAAAGTGTTGTCCTACAAACTAGATTAGATGCTTTGCTGATGTTCTCCAGAGCTTTCTACTGCTTGATGCATTTTTTTGAATTGGAATCATTCAACATTATTTTATCCTCACCATACTATTGCATTCACCTTTTATGCTAAGTTTTGCTGATTGTATATAATCTTTTTTGGTGTTTTAACTGTATTTCAGAAACATTTGGGCCGAGAAGCTATACAATAAGAAGTGTTTATTATGTATTCAATCCGATGCAGTTCATTGTTATTTAGTACACAACACTTATGTCACTATGTCCTTACTGACTATACTTACAATTATGTCAATTTTATATGGAAATATCTTGATGAACTCTCTCATTTCTAATATTATGGTCTATTTTATTCTAATCTCCTCATTGCATTATTTATTTGTTTATTTTGAGATAAACAGGTAAAACATACTATCCAAGGAGAAAAGGAGGAACTACTTGAGTTCACTCCTCGTAAAACAATCACAAGGAAGGACTTCAATAACCTTATTTAAGAGATCTTTTTTCACCCAGAAAGAAAATGCAATAAAGAGAGATACTTTCCCGCACAAACATCACACTCATGCAGATTCATCTACTAAGCTGATCGTCCTTATGATAACGAATATACGATCACTCCATACCATTGGACAAAGAAACTTATTGATGAATTGCAAGTTTTGAATAAGAGAAGTATTATCATAAAATAATATTAGATACTGAAACATACATTCACCCTTATTTTATAATGGTCCTCACTGGTACACACTTGCGATCTGCAATCGATGCGTGTATGAAATCAGCAGTGGATATAAAGACCAAGTTGGTAAGTATTGCATATGGGTATGTGATTATATTTTGGTTGGTAAGGTAACAATATCTTTAAAAATAACTGGCAAAAATTGAAAGTTTTTGCCAAAGTATCTTCACATCGGATCACAAAGCCTGACAAAAACTACACTATTATTTGGTTTGGTTCATTGCTTTGTAAAACCAATCTTTTTAAAAAAGACATTTGTAAGAATTATGGTGGAATTAAGGTTCATTTTGTGTAACTATTAATAACAAATATCACTCAATTATTTTATCTTTTAAAGACAGATCAATTTGTAGAAACAAACAAAGCTATAGATTCTTGGTGATCTTTAGGCCAATTAACATATGATTTCTATAATCTCTAGTGGTCAAATGGAATTGATTCATGTGGGATCTTTTTTCTTTCTTTCAAAAATTGGGAGACAGTCATTCATTGCCAGGCTTTAATGTTGAGAAACCACATTGCAAAACCAAGCCATATGGTTTGATAAATAGACTAATAATTGTTGTTATTATGATTATTAATATTATCATTGAGTACTAGTGGTTTGAATATTTATAAGGAGACAAAGAGGCAATGGATGGTGTTTAATTAAATCTTAGGTTATAATGTGAATGAATCATTATTTTTGGTACATTTGTACGTTTGTCACTCTCTCTATTATGGATCCGTACGTTTAAATGAAATCTTTTGGATGGTTGACCTAATCTTGTGGCTACAAGATTACATTAAGAATTTGCTCACATGCTTATGCCCCACATCCATTTATTCATCCTCTCAATATTTGGTGACTTGATGACCTCAATGTTCAAACGCTTTCTCCTCTTGATCCAAATGTAATATTAGCACTTGTATGCCGGTGTTTTGTTGATCTAAAAGTTAACATGTTTTAAACCCTACAAGTGCAAATATTAGATTTTTTTTAGATAGTGTGTCAAATGTTCTTTGCCCTCTATCATATCATTACAACGTTCAAATTTTATGATACTTAAGATTAACAAATAGATCGATACGAAACACAGTAATTTCAGTGGTTAAGTGCTCCTCTTGGCTCCTACGTGCATCAACTCTTGGTCTTGATCCAAATGTAACTTTAGTGGTCAAACATTAGTTTATAATTGTTGTTTCTTACTCGTATTTTTTTCATCTTGCAAAATTGAATTTGTTAAGATTTTTACCTTGGTAAGTTTCTTTTTGTTAATTATACACGTAGAGTGTAAAGTTCTAATAGAGGAAAAATAAATTATTCGTTAGAAACTACAGCAATGACGTAAAATCGAAAATCGTTGGGATGTATAGTAATACTAAATTAAAATTCATGAAATGGAAGAACAACGGATATGATGAAATAACTAATATATTTGAGAAAGTTTTCTTAATGCAATAGAAACAGGATGAATCAAATGGATGTTAATACGTACCGACTTTACACCAAAAGTTGTTTTGATTCATAAATGACACTCTCAGTTCAAGTGGAATTCTGACAAAGAATTTTGTATTCTTGTTCGTTTTTTGAGTGAACTAATAATAGAGTCATAGATTGATGATGCTTACGCTACTCTTATCCTTGCAGGCAATGGATTTTCATTTCATTCAAATTCATGCACCTTACGGTGAAGGTGATTGCTGTGTTGTTTTGTTCAGTGCCCTTCACATGTTCGACAAAACGCCTGACTTAACCTCTTCTCGTGTCTCCCTCATGGCGTCTCTTAAGGACTAGGGCCTCGTTGTCTTCTCTCAATTTGTGATCATGTGGTTTGTTTTTTCTCTTCCTTGGTCCATCCCATGAACTTAAAATCTCAAACCCAGTTTCTCCTTTTAGCTATTTCACTTCGTAATGATGGGAAATTTTAGTTTGTTGTTCCTCTTAAACTGAAAATGATGGTGTTACTCTGTTAGATAGAGCAAGATCATGCAGTAGGCTACTTGATTCTTGTGTTTGAGTTTCCGTAGATTTAGACAAAAAGGCAAATAAAAGAATGGCATTTTTCTGACAGAATGATTAATGCACATTGTTTAGGATTTTTCATTCAACTTTTTGCCTTGTTCTTTTCATCTAATTAGGTATGATCGTCTTTTTACTCAAATTTCTCTTCCCCCCATTATGTTAGCCGCATGCCCCGCCCTTTGTCTGTTGCCGCTGCATTAGAAAGATTACTATAATCTTGGCTATGGGAGTAACAATGTTTGCTCATTGCAAGCCTAGATTCATGGCTACAATCATTAACAAAACTATCTTTTAAGAGGGGTTAGGCACTTTTTATCTCTATATATATTCACATCCCTCTTGATGGGTGGAGACAAAACATGGGTCGGGAATATTTAGGGTTGAAATTAGCTGATTCTCTTTTTGCTCACATGATTAGTCATTTGATTAAACCTTAAATTATGTTGGGTTTAGGCCCAGATGGTGAAACCCCAATTATTGAGGAGGCAAGGTGGCATTGCTATCATTATGGCCTGCAACTATGCCAACATGTTCAAATACTTTATTACTCTATTTTGTTGTCAGAGCTTGATGTTGGCCAATCGGTGGAGCATATGATTAAAAGATTTGACTTAGATGCTCAGATTGTAGGGTGAAACTGTTGCAAGAGAATCAGAGAGA
This sequence comes from Cucumis melo, assembly GCF_025177605.1. NCBI lineage: Eukaryota > Viridiplantae > Streptophyta > Magnoliopsida > Cucurbitales > Cucurbitaceae > Cucumis > Cucumis melo. The sequence goes on along the minus strand of NC_066864.1, from coordinate 6,433,354 downwards.
GCTGAAGCTATGGTCCATAACGTTGTGACTTTGACATGCATGCACAGGGACTTCGTAAGCTTCTCTTTTCCATATAAATTAGCTTAAAAGTTGGTTGGTTTTGCTCAAACCATTCAATTCTCTTGTGAATTCCACCAATTTACAAATCAAAGATGGTGATCACATCGATATTCACCGGTGCCCACCAACCTATTAGGTCGGTTAGCTTGCCTACAAGGGTGGAGCTCGAGTCAGAACCGTTGTTACAAAGCCTAAAATCCTTTCAAGTTTCGTCTTGCAAGGCAAAAACAACACCGTTAGGGCTTGAGGAGATTCAAGTTGCATTGGTTGGACTAGCAGAGTTGTATAACTCTGTTGGGAAGCTTGTTCAATCTTCTTCCACCCAGCAGGCTCTTGTTCACTATAAGGAAGGGAAGCTTGTGGAAGAGGCTTTAAATGAATCTGTTGTATTGATAGACTCTTGCAGCTCAGCAAGAGACATAATCCTTACGATGAAACAAATTATACAAACCCTTCAATCCGCTTTACGTCGAAAGTGTGCAAATTCCATTGTCGAAAGCCATGTCCGTGCCTACTTCAGCTACCGAAGGAAGGTGAAGAAAGAGATCGGAAGCTACATCGGCGTGCTGAAGCGAATGGAGAATGATAGAACAACAGACTTCTTTTTATTATGGGATATACAAAATCATGATTTGTTGCCTGTAATCAAACTGCTGAGAGAAGCAAGAAGCGTCAGCATCTCTATATTTGGAGAGCTTCTAGCGTTCCTATCGGCGCCGGTAGTGAAGGGTAAGGCTAGAGGGTGGTCATTGGTGTCGCAATTGATGCCGGTGATCAAGTCTGGATCGGGGAAGGGACAGAAGACAGTAAATGAGATGGAGAATGTGGATATTGCTCTCAATTCTCTCCTTGGCCAAGGGAGAGAGGCTTGTGGGAATGATAACAAAGCTGAAGTTCAAATTGCACAAAGAAGGATTGGAACATTGGCATCAAGTTTTGAAGGAATAGAGAGTGGATTAGATAGCATGTTCAAATGTTTAGTTAAACATAGAGTGTGTTTTCTGAACATGTTGGTTCATTGAATTACTGATCTCAAACATTAAATATTATTCTTGTACAGTAATGACAATCTCATCTAAGATGAATATAACTATCCATTCTTTCATACCATGAAACTCATTCTTTTATTATAGTTTTTGCTACCTAAATTCCAAATTCTAAAACTATACTACGCTTTTCATAATTCCTCACTAAACAATTTGAATTCTTACTAAAATGTAAATTCACAAAACAAAGGAATCAATAAGTGGGTGTTTTTGTATAAATAGTTATCATATGAACAGCTTGAATTTTAAATACATTTTTAGACAAGTGCCTGTTTTTCTATAACTTAGATTTAAGATAATTACGTGGTAGAAGATTTATATTTTGAAATTTGAGTGAAATTTTACTCTTTTCTTTTTTTTAATAAACAAAAATTTTCGATAAGGTTCAAATCAAGGTTTTGATGGTAGAATGTTCAAATCAAGGCTTTGATAACATCATCAAATTGCACATTTTCCAGTAATTCAGAGAGATCGAGAAAATTAGATTTTGATGAAAACTATAAGTTTCTGGCGGATCATTTAGCTTTAGTTGCCCTAAGGCATAGTAATTAGGGGTTGTTATGTGTCTATTTCTTCTTCTTTCTCTAAAAAGGTGGATAGAATCTTGTTATCTCCTCTACCTTTATTGGTATGATTTATCATTTTATAAGACTTGCTCTCTTAAAAGTACATATGTGTGCATGAGGTTTTTTTATTACGCATCTTGATTTCTTATAAAACAACGACCTCAAAAGAGGAAAATAGACAATTAAGATGAATGACGTTAACTAAAACTTGAGAATTAAATTTAACTAAAAATTTTGAATAACTCATATCATGAGAGCCATAAAGAAGCGTCATAATCTCACGGATCAATACATAGACACTACTATTCAAAATCATCAATAAAATTATTGTCATGCGATCTTGAAAATAAGGAAATATAGAAAGGCTAATATAATTATTAAACACAATTTGATGCAAACTTAATTTTATTAAAGTCAATGGGTTTATATAAAAGAAAAAAAAATGGTTAGAATTAGCAAATAGAGTAAAATTTAAAACGTTAATTAGTATAAGTTAATAGATAGAGTTTTATGAAATTAAAATAACTAAACCAATTTCAAAGCAATTGTTTGTGTGTGTGTTTTTACATAAAATAGATCAATCAATATATAATATTTTTTAACTATATTTTGATCATAAAGTACTCGATTTTAATACTTATAATTCAAATACTCTTTTTTGTGAAATGAATTTAAATCTCTTTTCCTTTTTTTTTCTTATTTTTATATTTCTTTTTGCAGCTTTTTCCAATATAATTATTATAATTTTTTCATGCCACATTCAATAGGAAAGAAACACGTGTCAATAGCAACATTAAGAAGTTGGATAGGATAAGAGTATTGGATCTCATCAAATCAAAGGCTTGGTCATCAATGGCTCTTGGAACTATCACAACCTACATGTGCCACTCTGGCACAAAACTTACACGTGTCCTTATCTAAATGGGACTCTTAAGTGCACAAATTTCTCATAATTGCTACTTTGTACTAACCACGTGTCCTCTCATTATAGGACACGTGTCTTCTCTTTCCCTATTGCGATCCCAAATTAAACTACCAAACTCTTTTTTACATAATTTGGTTCCAACCTTTCTTTAATGGTTTTCCTTTTTAGTGAAAACTTTTGTAAGGATTTTTTTTTTCTGTCATCCACCGAATGATAACAATTTATAAAAGGAGATACGTGATTTAAATAACAAAAGATCAAAATTTTGAAAGGATGAAATAAAAGTTGGTGCTAAAATGGCAACAATGTGAGGCGTTCTTCCTTACCGTATATGCCGACTATTTCAACATTCTTTCCTACTTAAAAAATTTGTCTATCGATTGAAATTGTTCTTTTTTTTTTTTTTATCAAATTAGATATATTCATGACCATTATTTTTTAAAAAAATAAACGACTTACTCAATCAAACTCAAATGATAATAGTAAACAAAGTTGAATGGATGGATATATAGTTCGAGTTGTGAGATAAGACAACAAGTTGTGCAAAAACCATTCACACGAAAACAAAAAGTTTATGTATATTAGTTTGTAGTTCTATATAAGAAAAACAAATTAAATTCAAGGTGACTAATATAATTTAATTTTTTAATAATCAAAGATTTAATCAAATAACATAATCAAATTGGGATTTTTGTTACGCTTCTAAATTCAAAACATAAGAAACTATTCAATTTGTTTTCTTCAGACAATTGGACTCCAATACTAAGAAGAAAAAAAAAGCCAAACGAAAGCAATTTCACTTCAACCCATATCTTTCAAATAAAGATTTGTTGTAATTGAAAATTAGATTAGAAAAGAAAAGTAAGATTTACAAGAGATTATATAGCAGCTTTTTTTACTTCATGCATGCTGTTGGGTATACTTAACTTTTTATTTTTAACCAAAAAAAGAAAAAGAGAAAAAAGGGAAGGAAAAAAAAAAATGAAAAGAGCAACGTTGATAGTTTCAAATGGTGACGCCTGGCTTAAGTTGTTTGAGGTCATTAGCAATGCCACCCTCTCTACCATTATCTATTTTTAAAATAGCATTTTGTCCTTATCCTAAGATTCCCGATCACCTCATATTCTTACTAAATTAATAAATGAAATCACTCATTATAGACACAAAAACAAACCTATATATCATTTATTCTATTTTATGTTTTATTTATTTTTTATCTTTTGAATAAAATATTTTTTTTAAAAAAAGATATGGCTTTAATTATTATCATGATTTAATTTGTCAGCACTTAACTATGGATAGTATGGTTTGGCATGGTTTATACTTTATAGCATAACATTATTAGAAATATAAATGTAATACATGAGCATATAAGCATCAATTTTATTTTAGTATAATTCTATTCTAAACATCGATCCAATCGTTCATTGTTATGAATAAAATTAACGTTTAAATGTTGAAATTATTTTAAGTTAATTGAGTTAACCAATGGATGAAAGAAAGTGTTTTTAAAATGAATTGGATTCACCTGCTTACTTTTTATCGAACTCCGCAGCCACCCAATGAACCAATCGGTTTCTCTCTTTTCTTATTTTTGGGGGAGAGGGAAATTACCAATACCAATGACTTAATATCTCTGAAGTGAGAGATTCAAGATTACAAAGTAATAATAATAATAATAATAACAAATTGATGACAAAAAGGGAGAAAAAAAATTATATTTTACTAAAATTTTAAAAATATAACCATAAATTTGTGTCAAAAATTTTCATTGGTTATACAAATTTTAAGTTTAAACGTTATCGATGTGAAAATAGATGTTTTAAATGAACTACCAAAATTAACGTACAAAAATAAAAATAAATATTTTAAATATTAATATAAAAAAGAAAGAAAGATTAACTATTATCATTTCAAATAATTATGATAATAACAAAAAGAAAAACTTGTTTTTATATTTCCTTTACTATGTTTTCTTCAAATGTAATCATGATTTTTTTTTGTTAGGTATAAAACACTAAATTAAAGTTTTAGAAATAAAATGATGATTTTTAGAAAAAGATATTTCCATTGTACAACTACCAAAATTATTTTTTTAAAAAAAAAAAAGTACAAAAACAAAAATAAATATTTTTTTTATGAAAAAATACAAATACTAGAACCAAATAAAATAAGAAAATATAAAAATCAAATAAGAAAAACGAGAGAATCAAGATTACAAATAATAAAAATGATGACAAAAATAGAATAGTTTATTTTGGAAAAGAAAAAGAAGAGGCTAACTTTGCTCCCAATTATGTGCGCATAGAGACAGCACAGCTAGGCGTTGGTCTTGGTAGGTGTGCAAACTCAGCCTTTTTTTTCTATTAATAAAAATGGAAGTTTTTATTTAAAAAGTTGGTAATGTGGGTTATGTGGCGGCGCCAAAATATCCTTTCCCTATGACTCTTCTCTTCCGCATTCTAACAACACCTTCTCTTCACAAAATCACACGACACCTCACTCTCTTTTCACATTAAACTAATCTTCCATCTCCAAATCATTTGGTCCAAATTCGATGCTGCGCAATCATGTGACAACCCTTAATCATCAATGCCCCCACCATTTAATACCTCTATAATGTGTGTATGTGTATGTGTTCCTATATATATATATATATATATATGCATTTGTAAAACCTATCCAGAAGCAGCAAAGAGAGTTTCTACTTTAGCTTTTGTTGAGAGAAAAAAGATAAGGGTTGTCAATAATGGCTACCAAGTACCATGCGAGATCAATAAGCTTACCTTCTAGATCACATCCTAGTACTTCGAAGGTTGAGGAGGAGTTGAGGAAGGTGAAGACATGGGTGTCTTCTTCTTCTTCTTCTTCTGTTTGTGGTGGGCTTTTGGGATTACAGGATTTGTACGACTCCATTGATGAGCTTCTCAAAATGGGGTCTACCCAGAAGGTTTTGTCTTGTCCCCAACATAAACAGTTAGTGGAAGAGTTGTTGGATGGTTCTATGAAGCTTTTGGATGTTTGCAGCTTAGCGAAGGAGGTGACATTAGAAACCCAACAACATGTTGGGGCTCTTCATTCTGCTGTTCGCCGGAGAAAAGGCGACTCCGCCGTTAAAACTGCTACCGCTGCTTATAATTGTTACGGAAAAAGGATGAAAAAAGAAGCTAAAAAGTTAATAACATCAATGAAGAAGATGAATGAGAAATTCAACACAACCCCAATGGAAAATCCGGATCATCACCTGAGCTCTGTGATTGGTGCGTTAAGACAAGCTTGTTCGACCAACAGCTTAATCTTCGAATCCGTGTTGGTGTACTTGACGCCCTCGACGAAGTCAAAAGCTCGAGGGTGGTCTCTGGTTTCTAAGTGGGTGCACGAGGGGGCGATTGCCTGCGAATCAAACAGTGGATTGAACGAATTTGAGAATGTGGATGTGGCTTTGAGCTCTATTGTTGAAGAAATGGAGGTTGAGAAGTCGCAGATTGCTCAAAAAAGATTGGAGAGCTTGGAAATGGCAGCACAAGAAATTGAGAGTGGCTTGGATGGTGTATTCAGGAGATTGATCAAAACAAGAGCATCTATGTTGAACATAATCTCTCAATAGGCTTGTATTGTATTTCCATAGCCAATTTTGACCCCCTGAATCCTGTAAAGGCATCCAACTTTTAGGGATCCGCCATTGGGATATTTAGCTGGAGTTTCATGTACATAATACGATTTGTATTCTATTTGTTCTTGATCTAAACAAGAATAATAGTTAAGTCTGATTATGATGAAATCACTTGCTTGTTGATCCATTCCCTTTGCGTCTTTATATTAAATCGCCGTCCAGAAAAGGTTTAACGGATAAAATTGAACTCAATACATTGTACATCTTTTCATATGAAATCAAAAGATGTGGTTGCTGTAAGGATACTAGTAGATGATTTCTTGAATATAGTAATAACATTAGTAAATGTATAGTGGTAAGTTAGAGATGGTTGGATTACAAATGGGAGGAGGTCCGTAGTGGGGGGTGGATTATACGAAAGACATAGTAAAAGGTTATTAATATTGTAATCTTTTTTATTATTGCAATATAATCATCTTGGGTGTTTTCTTAAATCTTCTATGTATGGATCCATATGAGACTTGAGGTTAACCTTCATTTTGATGGTTAAGTTCAACCGCGCTCACACACACATATATATATTGAGAGAGAGAGGTCACTTGTGTACCTTCAGAAATTAGCTTTTTAAGAAAAGAAAATTTCTGGTGGAAGAATTCGAACTTAAAACGGTCTTTTGTCAATGTTCCATCATGCTAAATTGTTAGATGGCTCATGGCTAAGACCTATCAACTTACTTCCTGAAGAAACTAGGTGAAGTTTAGGGGAATAGATTTGTATTTCCACCTTCATCTAGTTTTTGCATACAAAAAGATTTGACCAAACTACTCTAATAAATCAAGTGAAGAATTGAGGGTTGGTTGGTGAAATCTAAGACTTCTCCAACTAGAATCTTCCAAACCCAGCCAGCCTTCTAACTCGATCTGCCAATGGGCTTTCGCCGTCCAGATAGCAAACAATTTAAATGGGCCAAGCCTCATCCCAACCCAACCAACCCAACCAGATTCCTCATCTGCCCATTCCAAGTGGCTCTATTCTATGCAATCTTAATAAGTCAATTTCTTGATACCGGCCAAGAAGAATTCTCTGTTTACGATACTCTTTGTCCTCCTCTATCCTGAACAGTAGTTTCATTAAACCTACAATTGAAATTTAAACCCCCCGAAAAGAAGCTCCATTAAGGCAGCTTCTCACAAGATTGCATTTGCGTAATAAAATTAAAGTAGAGGGGATGAGTAAGAGTCTTAATGGAAAAAGAGTCTAGTAGAGTCTTAATGAAGCAGCTTCCCACACGATTGCACAAAAAAGTTTAAGTCCAATGAGTCAGTACATTGGGACTTGGAAAATATCTAATATAAGAATATATTACTAATTATCTAGGGGAGTTTGTTATGGAATCTTATTATAAACAGAAGTTTAAGAAAATAGTTTAGAGAATGAATTAGGGTTTGTGACTGATCTTTAGGCTGAACAGTTCAACCTCGAACGCTTAGATTTTATCTTGTAATATAATTCTATCAATATCGCAAAATAGATATTTAGACAAGAATGTAGCCTAATTGTTGAATAGAAAAGAAAATTATATGATTATTCAAAGTTTCAACCAGACATGTGAATTAATTTAAAGCAAAATAGAAATAAATCATATAATTAAATAACAGAAAGGGCGCGACTAAGAAAAGGACTAAATTTGTATCCCATCCCTAGTTATCTATCTAATCTGATCGGCCTTTCCTTATTCAACCATTAATTGAAATAGCATAAGAGTAGAGCCCTCCCATGACTAGCCACCAAATGCTCTTATCTCCTATCATTTGCATGATAAGTTGTCTTTGATCACCAGCTGCCACTATTAAGAGGATTTGATTGATAACTCGCGCTTCTACTCACTTAAAAGCCAGCCAAGCTATCTCATCAGGGCTCCACTCCTAATCCCTCTCAATCCTTGCAAAGATTTAAAACCTTAATCCATTTCACCACCAAAATCTACCCCTAATACAATTTAAAACAAGACCTCAGATTCCAACAAAATCCCGTGAAGATCAGTTACTTTTAACTTCTAGAAGTTTGAGAGCTTATTCAAGGTCAATTTATACATCAAGTTGGATGAATCTTTTTCTCCATTGAAACAGCCTAGAAGTTCTATAAAACGTGAAGAAAACAATAGGAAAAAAAAAGAGGAGGAAAAAGACTGCTGGTCCTAGAAAAAATCAGGTCCATTGTCCATGGGAGATGGTCAGGTTTAGTTTATTGGCTACCTATTTCCAACGCCAATGTACTTAGATTCAACTTTCAACCATGGGTAAACGTGAGTTGGCGGTGATGGCGGTGGAGATACGGGGTATGTAAGTAAGGAAATGGCAAGCCATTCATCCCTCAACCAGATAAAAACAAATTCAGGTTCCATTAAATATGGATACTGGATGATACCAATTTAATATTACTTTTTAGCCGGCAAAAGATGTGACTTCATAACCCACATCATTGATTAATCTTTGGCTGCCTTCACATGTTCAATTCTGAAAATCCCTAAAAAAGTTCCCTTTTTTCCATTGACTCTACTACCTATATAAATCTGTGATGGGAATTTAAGGATTTCATCTATAAGTTGCCCCCGCTAACACCCATTATACAGCACAACAACAGAATAGCCATGGTTACATTTTCACAAACACCTTGGAGTCGTTATAGAGTTCGATGTATAAGTTTACCTGCTCGATCGCATCCATCCACGATTCGTGTGGAGGAAGAGCTAGCCAAGCTTAGATCCTCGGATTCATCATCTTTCTCAAGCATTGAAGCGATTTGCAGCAGTCTCTCCGGCCTTGTGGAGCTCTACAGATGCATAAACGAGGTTCTTAACCTGCCACTGGCCCAACAAGCCCTAGCTTCACACCGACGTGAAATTTGGGTACAGGAATTGGTGGATGATTCTGTTAGATTCCTGGATATCTGCGACAACACGAGAGACACTGTTTTGGTGATAAAAGAAAGCATTAGAGAACTCCAATCGGCGATCCGACGAAGCAAATATGAAGATTCAGGCATCGAAAACAGTATAGCTGCATATATCTGCTTAAGAAAGAGGATCAAACACGAAAGCTTGAAGAAATCACTCGCATCACTGAGACAAATGGATTACACCACCGGAGCCTCTCCTCCTCTTCAATTAGAAAACGAAGTAACGGCAGCGGTGATCAGGGTGCTGAGAGAAGCAAGCTCTGTCACCTCCTCGATCTTCAACTCGCTATTGTCGTTCCTCGCCGTGCCGGTGCAGTGGAGGTCGAAACCAAGTGGATGGATGTTGGTGTCGAGGCTGGTCCAGAAGGGAGCGATAAGCCGAAACAATCAGACGGAGAAAATGAACGAGTTGGAGAATCTGGAGATGGCGATGGAGGACTTACGATTTGGATCATCGAGTAGAGATACAGAAGGGAAGGAGAAGATTGAGGGGATTGTTCGAGAGAGATTGATGGGGTTGGATTCGAGCATTGAAAGAATCGAACGAGGAACAGAAGGATTGTTCAGAGAATTGATTCATACCAGAGTATCTCTTCTGAATATCATAACCCAGTGAAATTCGATCTCATTGTGATTTCCTCAACTCATGAACTGAATTCCGGCGATCCATCAAAATCGGTTGTGTACATTCGTGAACTTAACTCCGTTCTTGGATTTTACACACTAAATATACTGTATTATTATCAAATTTGGCTGAATTTTGATTTTGAATCAAGAAATGGCTTATCACTGTATAAATTTTTCTTCCAAATGATGAACAATGAACATTGTGTGGAAATCCAATCAAGCTCATGCTAATGGATAAATTTTGTCTATTATATTCTTCGCTAAATTGGCCAACACAAGCATAGATAATACGTAATTTGTGGGTTTCTAATACTACAATACTCAAATCGTTATCTTATTACCTTATTCAAAGATCAAACATACAATCTTCCGCTCCAATATTATTAAACGGAATCAAAGTTTCAACATCAAAAACAGTTTAGTATGTTAATTATTAGTTATGAAAAATTAATTAATAACTTAACAAACTATGGTCTAACCTAAACTATTTATTAATGTAATAACATAACAATAAATTAACAAAATAGTTATAATCTAAATTAAATTAACTACCTCATAATATTGATTTTCTGCATCAACATTTTTACATTTTCACAAATTTGACATCGACGTATAAGATGGATTGATATAAACATTTTAAATCTTTAAAGTAAGTCTATGACTTGAAACAAATCCTCACAAAGTGGACTAATCAAAAAGAGGAGATTTTTAAAGAAAATCCTACACTAAACAAATTGGATTATCCCTCCCAGTGTCAACATTTTCTAGATTTGATATATTCAAAGGAAGAAAACAATTCTAGAATTGGAGTCCATGTCTATGCATATGGATTCCACGTCAACTAACTCATATAACCATATGTTCACAATTTATCTTTTTCGTTTTGTTTCTACTCGTAATTATTTACATCGAAACATTTACTTTTGAACTTTTAATTCATTGAGATCTTTCACTTACGCATTAAAACGTTAGAGAATTTATGCCCATGACCTTAACTCGTGTTGATACGAGATTAGAAAAAAAAACAAAATCATCATGTTACAAATAGCAAACATTTGGTGTACCGTGTCGTGATCTCAACTTCGTTAAGTCTTGTTTAAGCACAGTTGGAAAGATTTGACCACAACATTTCAATAAAACTGACACTTTAATATTTTTAGACATTGACATCTTAAAGCATACATCGCTCAGACAATGGACTAATGATTCTACAGAGAATCAAATAAAGAAATTCTTAAAAATTTAAAAAAAAAAAAAAAAAAAGATCATTCTTGTGGTCAATATTTTCTACGTTTGAAATATTCAAAGAAATAAATAAGAATTCTAGAATTTGGAGTCCATGTTTATGGTCTGGATTCCACCTTAATTAAATATTAGTCTATTATAATAATTTAGAACTATCTAATTGTTTAACAAACAAATTAAAACATTAAGGTCCTTGTTTAGCGATACGTTCCTTTTTTCTTTTTCATTCTTTAAGTTTGTTTGTTGATGGGATGCATCACTCTTCGGTTAAAGCAACAAAAGATATTGTGTTGCATTAAAAGATTCAATACTAGAAAGAAAGAGAAGTAGGAATTCTAAAAATTAGTCAAAATAGGTATGAATACGAAAACTAGTACACCCGGAGAATTTGTGCACTAACATTGATTCATATTGATATGAGACTAAGAAAACACAATTATCATGTTACATAAAGCAATGGTTTGGTGTAGTGTGATATGGTCTCAAGACCTACATGAGATATACTATTAAATTTTGCACACTTTGGGTCTCAAATAGGCACTAGTAGAAAGATTAGTCATATTCTAAACAATACCACTACCATCGACCATATGCTTACCACCTATAAATGTCAACCTTGTTAGTTACTTTTATATGATAAGCTTCCCAAATCAAAGCGGAAATTGAAAAATTTTATGATCAATTACATCTAGTGGACTTTCTTGATTGAAAAAAGTTGTTTGGTGAAAGAATGAGACAAGGTAAGTGAAAACTTCGACTGGACCTAGGTTGGATAAAGGTAAGTTGATTTGTTTCCGTTAATGGAATTTGGTCTTGCCTCTTTTTTGTTATTTTACAAAAGAAACACATGACATAAAACCTAGGGTAAATTACACGTTTGGTCCTCGAGGTTTGGGTTTGATGTTTATTTGATCCTTAAGAATTCAAAAGCAACATTTGAGTCCTCGAAGTTTTCGAAACCATTCTAAACGATCTCTTAGAATTAATTGACTAATAGTTGACCGAATAAAAGTATACAAAAATCTTCCAATGTCAAATAAGAACTAACCAATGTTAAGTGTTGGGTTATAATCTAACAGCATTCAAAATGGAAGTGTAAATGTGAAGTCCAAATTCAGAAAATTGGAGAGAAAATTGATTTCTTGACTCAAAATATTATAAAGTTTGACTAGGTCAAACATAACGCTTCCGAAATGACATCATGCCAACATGGCAGTTTATTTAGCCACGTGTCCCGATCCTACACCCCCACTAAGACTACATCGGATTCTTCCTTCCCAACGGCTATATCGAGAGAAAAAATATAATTAAAAAGCTTTATTGCAAATTGAACCCTCTAAAATGGTGGGGTTGGCAGCGGGGCCCCATCTCTGATCCCCCTTTTCTTTTATGCCCCTTACCGTCTCCTTCTCTTCTCTCCTCCAAACACCGTTTCACTTTTAAACACTCCCTTACCACTGCTCTTCTTCTTCTTCTTTTTCTTCTTCTTCCTTAATCATTACCCCTTCTTTTTCCTCCGGCTATGAGTGCCGCTACTGAAGCCGCCGCTCGTTCCCTCAAGATCGTGAAGCAGTTCATCACCATCCTCCGCTGTGGCTTCAACTCCTCAAAATGGTACTCATTTTGTTCCTCATAAGTGGGTTTCGGATTTTTTTTTAATCTGGGTAAATGGAGCCCATTGATTTTGAAGGAATTATGAAATTTTCTGAGAAATGGGGTTTTCTTTTTTCGTGAAATTTTGTTTTATTTTGGTGTGGTTTTGATGACAGCAAAACGGCAGCGAAAATGGCGGTGGCAAGGATAAAGCTACTGAGAAACAAGCGGGAGGCGGTGGTGAAGCAGATGAGACGCGACATTGCTCTGCTTCTTCAGTCTGGTCAAGACGCCACTGCTCGTATTCGGGTAGGTCATTGAGTTGTTCGTCTGTTTCTAAAATGTTTAAATCAGAGAGATGAAGTTTTGAAGATTGTTTTTGTAGGTTGAACATGTGATAAGAGAACAGAATGTTTTGGCTGCTAATGAGGTTATCGAGCTCTTCTGTGAGTTAGTTGTAGCTAGATTATCAATAATAGCAAAACAAAGGTACATTTGAGAAGAATTGTCCTAATAGAAATTTTGCAATTGCTGGATTTGATTATTGATTGTTGAGTATTGAATCTTTGCTGTAGGCAATGTCCGGCAGATCTAAAAGAAGGGGTAGCTAGTTTGATCTTTGCAGCTCCGAGGTGCTCAGAAATTCCGGAACTGTCTGCACTTAGGAATGTTTTTGAAAAGAAATATGGGAAGGATTTTGTCTCTGCTGCCGTTGATCTGAGGCCCAACTGTGGAGTGAATCGGCTGGTATAACTACATTGTCTACTTTTATTCATTACATTTCACAGGATTGGGTATGTATTGAATTGTTTGTATTTGCTTACAGCTCATTGACAAGCTCTCCGTTCGAACTCCCACGGGTGAAGTGAAGCTTAAAATAATGAAGGAGATTGCTAAGGAGCACAAGATTGAATGGGATACAACAGAATCTGAGAAAGAGCTGCTAAAGCCTCCTGAAGAACTTATTGTCTGTTATATTCTCCATATCTTCCAATCTACTCTGATGTGAATTTGTTATGTTAACAATATATTGAATTGTTGTTTGAACAGGAAGGGCCTCGGACTTTCGTTAGTGCCGCCAGCTTACCTGTGAAACCTATAGTAAGCCATTCAGATAATGCTCAAATTGAAAGGTAAGGAAGGAATATTAACCATGGGAACCATTTGATAGATTCAATTGTGGAGCAGCATTTTCGGTTTAACTTCTGCCGTCACTTTTTTATGCAGAACGACAAACTGTGAGAATGGAAGTATGCACTTTCAAGATACAGCATCAGCTGCAGAAGCTGCTGCAAAAGCAGCAAAGCAAGCAATTGCTGCTGCAGAGGCAGCTGCCTATTTGGCGAACAAAGACCGGAATCAAGATGCTCGAGACTCAGGTTTCAATCTTGGATTTGGAGGCTCTCCTGCCAATTCCACCTCAAACAGGTCTTATAATATGGATCATCAGTTCAAGGCAGGAGAAGATGGGACAGCCCCAACTCAGAGCTTTGGCAGGTGCTCCTCCCTTAAGAATGAGGAGACAAGGAATGTAAATACAGATTACGAGATGGCTTACAGGAGACACAGCTACAATCCTACAGACATAAAGTTTGATGAATCAGATTGTGAAGAAGAAACTGAAATGGATGATGAAGCTGGCAGAGGGGTTAGTCGACCTCCTGATCGGAATCCTCCACCAGCACCTTCATCTCGTGTTCACCCCAAACTGCCTGATTATGACACACTTGCAGCTCGTTTCGAAGCTCTCAAGTACAGGAAAACCTGAACTTGCTTAGAATGTTGCTTTGATTTTGTGGGTTTGGTAGGTGCATGTTAACTACTCAACCTTTTTTGCATTCAAATAAACCTAAAACCAGTAGGGATTCATTTGTTGTTACACTACCACTATATAATCAAATACTGTAAACAGATAAGAGATGATGATGTTCAGAACGCAACTTTTATATAATATTTTTTGAAATATATTGATGAATTTTTTATCCCAATTTCAGTAAAACCAGCCCCTGTTAAATTTTATAATTTGAGAAAGTGAGAAGTAAAATGGTCCATGAAGGACCAAAGTTTTAATAGGGATCATAAAGCATCTATTTCACCACCACAAACAATTTTACACCAGAAAAAAGGTTTAGGTTACCTAAGCTCTACAATTGTTCATCAGCTAATTTGAAGGGGGGGAAATAAAATGAAAGTGACAGACAAGCTCTTCTCCCCACACCAACCACCACAACCTAGTGATAACATGAAAGAATGTTAAGCAAATGGTACATTGTAACAAATCAGCAACATCTACACCTCATGATGTCTGAACACGTGTACGGCCTTGATCTCTCTTCGATTACCTGAGCTGAAGGCAGGGGCTCCAAGTTATATATGTTGCCTCTATGACAACAGAATTCGTACAAATTACGGCAAACTCCTTTGCTGAAGGGATAAACTCTTTCAGGAAGGCTCCTGCAGGTAACCAAATTAAATGCTCGTCCAAAGCATAATATGTTGGAAGTCTAACATGCCAGGGATAATATGATACGAGTTTTAATGAAAGTTCCTCTGAAATGCTTTTGTTAAAAGAGAATGAAAGAGTTGAGCAAACCTTAAGTAAAAGATTCGCCTACGTCTAACAAGTTCGTATGTAGTTTGATTTGTAAGAACAAGATAGCTGCAAAACAAAACAAGTTGCCACTACTTCATGAGTCATAACTACTAAATATAGATGTTCGTCCAAGACTGCTCAACCATGGTGGTAACTAACAGTACCTATGAAATAGAAGCAAGAGGAGTAGAAATATCAAGGCAATCGATAAGGTAATCAGCAGCACAATGACAATGGCATCTTTCCACCTGAGAATAAACCAT
Source organism: Cucumis melo (assembly GCF_025177605.1). NCBI lineage: Eukaryota > Viridiplantae > Streptophyta > Magnoliopsida > Cucurbitales > Cucurbitaceae > Cucumis > Cucumis melo. The sequence goes on along the minus strand of NC_066864.1, from coordinate 6,417,865 downwards.
TCAAAGATCTTCCTTCAGCATTGGTAAGTTCATGGTCTCAACTGATTGAATTTGACACTAATGTTCAAACCTGACACTACACACACCAAAACCTAGCAGCTTCTGCTTATGCAAACTTTGATGATTTGATAATTGAATTAACTATGAAAAAACTACGATAGTAATGCTAAAAACTTCTACTGAATTAAAAGCATTAGAAGGACACCATACCAAGACCGTGCTATATCAGCCTTGAGGTATGAAATGTACCATATTCCTGTCCACAAACATAAAGCTGTCTCCTCAAAAATGTACCACCTGGGTTGGAAGAGCAAAACTACCTTAGTAAGGGTAATATCTTTAAAGGAACTAGGAATTATAATAGTAGGAATTATAAGAGTAATCACATTCTTCAATTTAAAGGAAGTCAAAAGAATTTGTAAACTTAAAAGGTATCATCAAATACGATACATTTTCAATTATCACTGTTACAACACGGTCAGACTGAAGGACTGAACAAAATCATATCACACAGAATAAGTCAGATAACAAAAATAAGCAAAAAAAAAAAAAAAAAAAACCACAACTATCCACCAACAGTCTAATAATGTAGTGGAGTTCAACTACAATCTGATAGTTCCAAAATTTGTGGAAAATTCATCATCTCCTGAAGCACCAGAGTTTTTTTTAATTATAATTATTTTTTACCCCGTCTTTATTTGGTTAGATCATTTTACAATATATCCAACTCATGTAGCGAATCAGAACTTAGGGACATTTTACATCCATGCATCATGAAATTTATATTACATGAAAATCAGTTAAAATGATGTACGACAGATTCAGACAAAAAGTACAACCACAACAAACAGTTATATGAAGTTGAGTATGTGATATCTAAAAATTGTAAACCCACCAGAACCGACAATGATTTTCCTGGCCAATACATGTCCCAAGCCAAACACAATGATGATCAAACTGAAGTACGCATCTATCACAATCATGGCAATGCTTCGTCCTTGGAGGCTACAGATGTACAAGGAAAAAAAGGGGGACTAATGAAAGAGAAGTTGAAGATTAAAACTAGTTAAATAAGTAGCAGAGCTGATGTGGAGAAGCAACCATCCAAAATAAACAGACCAAGTCTCGGTACCAAGACATAAGTTTTCCTTCATCACACTATGTTTGCAACTGAAATGAACAGGAAGTTTTGAAAGACTTAACTCACTTAGTTTCCAATTCAATTCCATAATAATTATTTCTTAACGTACCATCTGTCTAGTATCGTATTATAATAAAGTTACCTCTAAAATATATGGCAAGCAAGAGAAAACTCAAAGGTAATCATGGTAAATATTCTAAAGATCCTTTAGAGCTAACTATCTTAGAGATTATCCAACTAAAGAACTCCTACAATAGAATAAAATTACTAAATGTGAAAAGCTTAAGTTCTACTTTAAGAAACAACTATATGCTCTGTAAAATTAAAATTTAGAAAAAGCATTCACTGAAAGAAATCAAGAAAACGAACATGCAAAATTCTTGATCGAACCAATGATAAGAATAACACAATAATTCTCAGAGCGTAATATGACATGGTAACTGCAAAGTACCTGCTCTACATGACAATAGGAGCATGTAAAATTTCTGCAAAAGAAAGAGAAAACAGTTAGCAGTAATATCAATACAATTTCCTTCACCTACATGTACATGAATGCAATTAAAGAGTAGATTTTTTGCAATCACGGAGCACCTAATGCATTGTCTTCTTTAAGCCCCAGACAGAAGTGGTAATTTTAACACAGATGTCAAATTAGGTGCTATTAAAGTGGATGCCGGTTTAATTTCTCAAAATTACAGAAAAGAAATTATCCTCCTCTCCATATTCAAGATAAGCACACTGGGTTCAAAAGGTTCAATTACATATGATGACAACCACTGGAAATAACCATATTATGTTATTGAGTACACATGATGTATACAATATACAAATGAGTCAACTTGAGAACTACCAAAATCATCTCTTCTTAAACATAAAAGGGAAATTGCACATTATAAAAATAGAAACAAAAACGTTCTTCTTAAAGCAAGTTAAGAAGTTACCTAAGTAATGTTCCAGGAGAGTACAGGTCCATCACTATCTTTGTCCATGATGTTACATCTGCCGGAACAGTTTTTTCAGGGTGGTTCCGGTCTATAGTAACAACCACATTTACATTTTTGCTTGAAGCAGGTTGTCTTTGCTTAAACATTTAGAAAACATATATATTAAGAAAATTTAAATTTACATCATATTCATTGGTTATTCTCTCACCAAATATAGAGAATAAGATATGCTTGCTACATAAAAGGTGATAAAACTTACTTTGATGCCTTTCTAAAAGCATTATCTTTCTCATTAGCAGCCCTCATTGCATCAAGGACATAACTGAAAACAGAAGGGTAGAAGAAAGAAAAAGTAGTCAAATTTCCCTGAAAAGCAAAATATAGTTACTAATTTAACAAGAGATCTCACGGAAACACAAGATAGTTGCCATTACCCTGGAGATGAGCATGATGTTACAAAGTATTGAATGAGAGTAGCAACGAAAAGCAAGAAATATGAAGCTGTGTACCTGAGAATTGTGAAGGAAAAAAAATATCAGAAACTTATTTAAGACAGAAAAGATTAAGGTAGCTGCTCTGAAATAGTTACCAAAATGATCAAAATAGTAACACTAGCAACCATAGATTAAGTCCAAAACAGCCACTAGCAAATGCCCCAATGCCAGTCCCAAGTCTAGATATTGGAGTATCTTTGGCAAGACTCTCGATTACTTTCTAGTTTCTACATAATAATTTACCAAAAGAGGACTGCAGAAATAACTCATGTATGGTGGTAGGCTGGTAGCAAACCTAGTTTGGGACCTACACCATGTTAATCACACATTGCAGAAAAGGCCGGGGCTACAATACAAATAAACGCAGAGGTTTTACATTGCTCATGAAAAAAACCAATCCAAGAGACGAATGGAGGTATAATCTGTCTTTGAAGTCATGGATTGAAGTATCATAGATTTCATGACTCCAAACTTTGGGATTTAACAACCTAAAAAGATTCGTCAAGGTGTAGATATATTTAAGCATAGCCATGGTGTCTCCTTTCTTTTGAAAGAAAAACTTTTTTATCAACCCATGAAATTTTGTGTTTTCCACTTCGAGAACCCAACTGAACTTCATATGATGAAACAACGTCATTGAATTGATACACGGGTCAACTTTAAGTAAATGGCGCAAATTCACAAAATAAACTTAATATCTAGCAGAAGTTGAGCCAGGTTTTATTATTTTCAAACTTAGACGACTCAGAACAAGAAAAAATAAAAACATACCACGGTTTAATTTTAGCTTCTTCAATCAAATGACGGTAGAATGCGAAGAGAATTCCAGCATAAACAAGATGCAGCATCACCAATGCTACTTTTAATCCCAACGAAGATCTCCGAACTGAAACCCCACTTCCCAAACAATCAAAATCCACACAAAAAACACAATGATGACAATAAGAAACGAAACAACAATCAGAAAACGACGAAAGCCTCAAGCTCAAGTAGAATTCAGATAAGGCAAGGTATAAAAAATTAGTGAAACCAAACCAAATAAAAACATGGGGAAAAAGGCTACACCCATTACTCAGTTCCCATTTTCAGTTCCCAAAGTCTAGAAAGAAAGATTCAAAGAGAGCGAATAAAAAAAGGATTTCAGAGGTACCGGGATCGGAAAGACAAGGGAAGAAGCGAATGTATCGGTCCATTGTTCGATCCAAGAAGTCGTGAGGGCGGCAAACATCCACAATCATCTTCAAAACCATGAACAGAATGGATGAATTTTACATCGGCGAGAAGGTTTTGGAAGAGGTTTTTTGTTCGGCGTTTACTCCGAAATTACCATCGAAGAAGAAGAGGAAGTGAGAGAGTTCTACTGAATCTGCCGGGGAAAGTATAAAGACGGAATTAAGCCATTTTTTTTTCTATTTAGTTATTAATTATCAATAATTGACTGATCTATAAATTTTTATTAAAGAGCTTAGAACCCAAATTAATTCCATCTTCTTCAATGTTGAGTTCAGCCCTAAATTTGAAATTTATAGTTAGATAAGGTTTAAGCTTAAATTAAACTTCTTCCCATAAATCTTAAATTTAATACTTTAAATTAAATTAATTTTCTTATCAAATTTTAGTTTTAAAAATAGGTTTTTTAAAATGAAAAAATTTGACAAACTATTTCTTCAACTCTATTTCTTTATAAAATGTAAATATTTTTATCTATTTTTGATAATTTTTTAAATATAAATAAATTTTTTTAATAAAATAGATTAAGTATAACATTTTTGGTGTTTTTTTAAAATAAAAAGTGGATAAAATATTTATACTTCATAAAAAAAAATACTAATTTATCGAAGAAAAAAAACAACAATAAACTAATTGCATCAACTGATTTTAAGATTTATTTAAAACCTAAAGATGATTATTCACTCAATTTAGTTGGAAGGATTTAGTAATATATTTCTTTCAAAAGTAACACTTTTGATATTTGCACATAACAAGGTTTTAGATTTTTAATTTATTAGTAAAATGACAAAAAAAACCCAAGATATAATTTTTTAGCTATTTTGCTATATTTACATATATTAAATGATTAGAGAAATATTTTTTTATTCGTATATAATAATTTATTTGCAAGATTTGACTTTTCTTTTCCATTAACTCTTTAAGGTTTTTCCACGTATATTCATCAATAAAAATGATTATGATTATTTACGTGTCGTTCAAGTAAAGATTCATATGTAAGTATTTTTAAAATTAATATTGACGAAACAAACTCATAAACAAAATGACAATTTTGGACCTCATGTGTTTAATTTATTTTATTTCTCTATGTAGGTTTATGAAATTTGGTCACTTAAGCGACAAATATACTTCTTTCATTCATGAATTTAGCCATTTGCTTTTAATTGTCCAAATGCCAACAAACCTAAATTGCAGAGGTTTTTGCAAGCAACAAAGATATGGTTGGATATACATTACCTTTATATATTGCATTTTTCCTTAAAAAAAAAAAATAGAGATGTTTTTCTAAAAGTATACCATTTTTTTTTCCTAGCATACTTGAAAATCATAATTTGTTTTAGTTCAACCATGTGTAAAAGAAGATTTTCTTTTAGGCAATGACATACAATAAGTTGATAGCAATCACAGAAATTTTGTTTGGGCCATACTTGGATTAGCCTATCGGTCCAATTTAACGAGCTTTATCATGTGGTTAACAAAAATATTGTATATTGATGGGTTTTTTTAATATATATATATATATATATATATATATTAATTTAATAAAAAATTTATTAGTCAACAAATTTCTGAAAATATTTATAGATATTGTAAAATAACACAATATTAGATATAGACATAAATACTAATATGATTTGGTGGTGATATTTTCCTTATTTTTATAATTATTTTGATTCATTTTGCTTTTACGTAATAATAGTCTTTTTTATAAATATTATATTTAAAATTTGAGTTTAATGGTTAAGATTAAATAATATATTTGAATTATGCACGATTATATATGTTGCTAAATTGATAATTATTTACCTTCTTGAAAATGTTGATTGATTAAATAATGAAAGTGGAAAAACTTTGTAATTTCTATTTTGACTTTTCTTTTAATTTATTTAATTGCAAATTATCTTTTAATTTTATTTTTAATTTAAAATTAATTATTGTAATTATTGTCTCTAATTTCTTTAACTATTTACATTTTTTTTATCATATATCTCTTTTATATCAATTTTAACCTTTCAAATTCTCATTTTGTGTCTTTTGACTTTAATTTTCTATTTGAAATTAATTATAGTAATTATTGTCTCATTTCTCCTAAATATACATATTCTCTTCTCATATTAACTTGTTTTTATCTCTTTCAACATTTTAAATAATTCCTTTTCAAATATTTCGTTTTTTTTATTTATGTTCATAAGTCACAACAAAATACTAAGGGTGTAGAAGAAATCAAATCATGTTTTTATATTATTATTTTTAAATTTTTATTTTGTTGTCTATGTTTTATATAGGTCTTAGGGTTTGCAATAATTTGAAATTAGTTATTGTAATCGTTGTAATTATTCATTTATTTTTGTATTTGTAATCATCTACCGTTTTAATAAATATTTGGATATTAAACTCTCTTTACCATGTAAAAATGAAAAGGATACAATAAAAATATTGAGGTGACTGTTCCAATTTTACTTATAAAGTTAAGTTAAAGCTATAATTTTTTTCTAATTTTCATGTGTATCAGACACGTTGTTTATTAGTTATATAAAAAGATCAATGACAAATTTAACTATTTAACTACTAACTTATTTGTTTAATATTTTAGAAGCTTTTGTAGATTGAAAAAAAATGTTTATAAAATATTAAAAAAAATAAAAATCGACCTACCTATTTCTTCATATTTATACTTCTATGAAGTTTCTTTCTTTGCTACAACTGTTGGAAATCGTTAGTTTGGACAATATATATATATATATATGTGTAGAAAGCCTATTTTTTTCAATATTTATTAGCGAATTTTATGTCTTTTTTTTTCTTTCTATAATGGAGATTCTCACAAGTAATGACAGATCACAACCATATTATTAAAAGCTTGTGGTAAGAACGGGTTTCTTTCGGGTGTCCGATATAGAATTAAATAGATTTTACTATTTCAATTTTTTTATATTTTTTAAAAAACTAATTTACTGTTGATTTAGAAAAACGTTTTATTATTTTTTTTCTTGTATGAAAATTATTATTAATATTTATAATAATATAAGATTTTCCCACCCGTTTGTTTTTGAGAAAAATATTTTTAACATTTAAAATATGGAAACTCCATGGCTCATCGTATTCAAATATAACCGTAATCGTCAGCCTACACCCTTTCATTCCTTCGTCTTCAAGCAAGTCAATGGAGAACTCTCGGGTACGCATATCCGATCTGCCGCCTCAACTCTGGCCACTCATTGGAAAACGCCTTGATAATTACATCGACATTGTCCGACTTCCCAGTGTATGTCGATCTTGGCGTTCTTCCCTTCCTCCATTGAACGCCATTTCTCTTCTTTCATCTGATCTCCTTGTTTCTCACCCCTTCGGTCATCGAATTGAAGCCGCTTTAGTTATCCGAAGGATAATCTGTGGTACCAGTCCCCTCCTCATCATCGAACTTCAACTTCCCCTTCTTTTTCTCGTGCTTCCGCGGGCTGGTTGGCGAAGATTGAGACCACAAACCTCGGCAAAATATGATTTCTAACTCCGCTTTCTGCACACCGGGTTAAATCCAGGAATTGAGTGTTTCGAAAGGAAGTCAGCTTGCTGGATTTTCGAATTCATGAAGTAGCTAAATCATATATTCTTAGATCCACTATTGGAGGTATTCTTCCCATAAATAAGGTTGTAATTTTCCCTGATTCTGCTTGGATCGATGTGAAGAAGACCTCCATTATTGTAGCAGTTAACATAGATGGAAAATTAGGGTATACTAAATATGGGGATTACAAATGGACGCTGATTGGTAGCCCTAATATTCAATTCGCTGATCTAATTGTACAAAGGGGAAATTTATACCGTTGATGGACTGGGAACAGTTTTCTTAATTGATTCATACATGAAATTGGTACAAATTTCTCCTGAATTGGGCGTTATCTGTTAACCAGAAACATTTGATCGAGTGTGGGGGAGAAATTTATGTGGTGGATCGGTTTTTGGAGCAGAAGAAGGATTCGGAGTTATTGACTTCTTGCTTTAATGAACCGATGGCAACAGTGGTTGATTTCAAAGTGCATAGGCTGGATCAAGAGATCATGGGAAGATCAAGATGGGTGGAGGTTAAGAATTTGGGGAATCGTGCGTTCGTTGTAGGGCACAATTGTTTCTTGGTTTTAGCTGCTGATTTTGAAGGATTTAAAGAGAATTACATATATTTTTCCGATGAACTACAATCTGATTTCGGCTATGGCTTTAGTACTCATGTACTCGATCTTGAGGAAAGGACAATTGTGAAAGCTTCTCCACAAATTTTCAAGGCACCGCCGATTTGTCTTCGTTGTTAGAGGTTCGAGTCCATGCCATTCTGTTTCTTGATACTGTAAGTATTCTTCTTCTTCTCCATTATCGTGGCTTTGGATTTCATCAATTGTTTGTAATGTAAATAGAATCCCTGCCTCTATTTCAATAGAAGCCGAATTGAAAAGCAGATGTTCTTATCGTTATTCAAATTTATGGGATTCCATATAGCAATCATCACATTCATGACATTTCATTTGAAATAGTTCAAAATTTCAATTTTCTTTAGCTAAGTTGGAGAAAATGTTACGAGGCTTGTACTTTTCATTAAAAAATACCTTGGAATTTTCAAAGTTTTAATTTATATATTTATACAACTTCTAAACATAAAAGTTAAAAAAAAAAAAATGACATTTTTAGATTAGATAAACCAAAAGAACCACACCTCTTCACTAATGGAGAATACAATTAGAAAATACATTTTAACAAAGTAAATAGAGAGAATGTTAGAGCTATCAACACAAAAAAAAAAAAAAAAAAAAAAAAAAAAAACAATTTTCTTGATGAAGACCGCATCAAATTCTACTTTTAATACCTTTAGATTTAGTAACAAGATACTTACATATAGCTTGAACCTCCAACCTTAATATTAGGTGAAACAAGCAAAACATAAAATGAGATGAAACAAATAATGATATTTAATATCAGTTTAGAATTTTCACAAATGGGTTATTGATGTTTACCGATACAAAATCTAAGAATAGTAAACTAAATTTAAGATGGATGAAGATTAGATAAAAGTGAAGATTAAAAGTTGCTCCAATAGGACATCGGATATATGATATAATAAAAACTGTATTGTAAACATATTTATTATTTATATCATCAAATTGGTTTCTGTAAGAGTCATAGCATCGGTCAACCCAATCCACAGATAATCTTCTCCTCATCGTCTTTCTGTTGGACCAATCGGATTCAAGTCAAACTTCCGCCATGGAAGACAGCCGTGTACGGTGGTCCGATCTTCCTCCTGAACTTTGGCCAATCATCGGCAAACGCCTCGATACCTACATCGACGTCCTCCGATTTCGCAGTGTCTGCCGATCTTGGCGTGCTTCTCTACCTCCTTTCAACGCCGTTTCTCCTCTTTTACCTCTCGATCTCCCTTCTCCAGTCTTCGCCGCCGATCATCTCACAGACGCCTTCCTTATCCGAAGAATAATCTACCGCCTCAGTCCTCTCGATCATCATAAAACTTTCAGTTCTGCTTCTTCTTCTACTTCTTCTTCTTATTGTGCTGCAGAGGGCTGGTTAGCGAAGGTCGAGAGTACAAAATTAGGTAAAATGCGTTTTCTCCACCCGCTTTCAACACGCTATGCTAAATGCAACTCCGATCTATTTCGGAAGGAAGTGAACTTACTGGATTTTGGAATTTACGAAGTAGCTAAATCTTATACTCTTGGTTATACTAATGGTTCTCCTGTTCCTCGAATTACTAAGGTTGTAATGTTCCCTGATTCCCCCTGGATTGATGTTAAGAAATGCACGATTTTAGCAGTTTACGCCGGTGGAAAATTAGGGTTTGCTAAACATGGAGACGACAAATGGACGCTGATCGACCACCGTAATTTCCACTACGACGATGTGATTGTGTACAAAGGGCAATTCTATGCAGTTGATCGATGGGGAACAGTTTTCTGGATTGATTCATCCATGAGATTGGTACAGTTTTCTCCTCCATTATGTGGTTTTGGTAATCAAAAGCATTTGGTTGAATGTAACGGTGAACTCTATGTTGTTGATCGATTTCTGGATAAGGAACCATTGTTATGGAATGCTGATATCTTCCATATTCATTGGTTGAATAATCTCATTGAAGATTCCCCTCCTAAAGTAATTGATTTCAAACTTCATAGGCTTGATCAAGAGTGGGGAAGATGGGTTGAGGTAAAAAATTTGGGGAATCAATCCTTTATTCTGGGAAACGATTGTTGTTTTTCAGTTTCAACTCCAAATTTTGAAGGACTTAAAGGGAGTTGCATATATTTTACCCATACACCAAAGTGTGCTCTTGGTTATAACACTCATGTATTTGAGCTTGAAGACAAAAGGATTCTGAAAGCTTCTTCAAATGATAATGCACCAATTTTTCGGCCTCCCCCAATTTGGCTTAATTTGGAGGTAACTCAAATTGAAGAAGATGCAGCTGATAATCAATAAGGTACTCTATGAACTGAGATTTCATTTACAAATTACCATTCGTAACTTAACAGTTTTGCATTCTCTTTGTTGTATACTCTGTTCATAGCTATTCAGGGTTAGAGTTTGTATTGTGGGTGTCAAGGTCTAATTAGTGATTTATGAATCTTGGTGTGGCTGTTGTAAATAAGTGCTTTGGCTGCATTTATTAGAAGCAGGGGACTCCAAATTTGCTGTTGTGTAGTATGTAATAGTTTTAATAATGTTTAATTATGTATATTATTAGGCATTTTCATAAACTATGCTGTTTTGATGAGTTTATTTGAATTATTGTCGTGAAATCAATACAGTAGAGAATTAAATCAAGGTTACAAAAGTAGAGAATTAAATCAAGGTTACAAAAGGCGTAGTTAATATGAATTTAATTTAAAATTAAATAAAGTAATTGTCTCGTTCAAATCAATCAAACAGTTCATAACATCTCTTTTTTGCATATTGCGAATATGGCAAATATGATGACTATTATATGGTCATTTGAGGACAACAGAGGGTTATCCACTTTTACATTTGGTTCTATTTTCATAGAATTCTTTTTGTTATATTTACGAAAGCCAATTATGATAAACCAATAGTTCTAAATTATAACACAACCACAATTTAAAAAAATCAAGAACTATGGATTTGGCCCCAACCTGATTTCTAAACAGATTTTTGTAATCTACGATCCAATTTTTTTTGTTGTATTAAGAATTTGATTTAAAATTATAAAAGCATAAGTTAAAAACCTTTAAAAATATAATATTTGTGCGATAAACTCAATTCACAAATTTTCATAAATATAATAAACAATTTTTTTTATAAATATAATAAATTGTCTAAATATTTAATACAATAATTGACGTTATATTTTTAAAAAAACCCATAATAAGGAAGGTAAGAAAAAGAATATATACAAAATGATAATTATATAAAAATAAATCATAGGCATAAATATAATTAATAGGCGTTTATTGTCTAAGTGCAATTTCTTATGAAAAGGCGTATACAATTATTTTTGGTTAAATCTTTATGTTTTAAAATTCTGTTAGTAAACATGCCAAAGCATCCAAACATTCCACGTTAATGATTCTCCTCCAAGCTTTAGAACTTATTAAATAAAACATTCCACATTATTGAACAAAAATAAGAAACGAAAACAAAAACAAAGATGGAGTTAGTGCCATGAACATGGGCTTAATCTCTGAAGCCCATTCCCAACCCTTTCAAAATTCCTAACAAAACCGCCAAAATTACTTATTTACTAAAAGGAAGCCGGAGCAGATTCTTCTCCCTCCCATGGAGGACAACTCTACACGGTGGTCCGATCTCCATACTGAACTTTGGACGGCCATCGTTACTTGCTTGTTTTCCTCCTTTCAACTCCGTTGCTACTCTTCTACCTCTCCACCTCCCTTCTCTTCCCAACCACCTCGACGCCGATCATACATTCGAACACATTTTTCTCGCTCGAAATATAATTAATCGCTTCAGTCTCTCTTCATCACCATTTTCTGCAGCAGAGGCGGCGAATATTTGGTTTGCGATTTCTGCGTCCGTTATACCTCTCCAATCTTAAATTCACTTTTGTAGCTCTTCCACATGAAATCAATTTACTGGAATTTCGAATTCACGAATTGGCTAAATTGTATATGCTTGTAAATACGGAAGGTGTTTGTGTTTCTGAAATTAGTAAGGTCGTAACGTTCCCTGATTCTTCTTGGATCGATACGAAGAATTGCATCGCTTTTGCTATTTTTGTAGATGGAAAATTAAGATTCACGAAACTTACGGATGAGAAATGGACGATGATTGAGAAACATAATTTTGCCTGCGGTGGTGTGATTGCATACGGGGGAAAGTTCTATGCAGTTGATAGAAGAGGAAAAGTTTTCTCGGTCGATTCATCGTCGATGGAATTGTCACAAATTTCTCTTCCGATGAGTGGCTTTGGTAAACAGAAACATCTGGTGGAGTGCGGCGGCGAGGTTTATATGGTAGATCGATTATATGATTTCAGTGACAGTGATGATGATGGTGGTGGTGGTGGTGGTGGTGAGAGTGAGAGTGAGGAAGAGGAAGATGAAGAAGAAGAAGAAGAAGAGGCTGATTTCAAAGTGTATTGAGTGGATTTGAATGGAGAATACAATAGAAGGAATTGGAGGAGGTGAAGAATTTGGGGAATGATGCGGGAAGGTAGTTTCTCAACGGCTACAGAATTTGAAGGAATTGAATATATTATCCTCGAAGAAGAATGGATTCTGAAATGATGAACGACAAACAATGCTCCATCGTCATCAGTTTTGATTAGTAAGTTTACTCGCTCTTTCTGTCTTCTTCTACTACGAATTAGGGTTTCTGCATCAACCTTCATCTTCAATTTACAATTTTGGAGTCTAGTTTAGCATGAGAATCAAGATTTCCAAAACCCTAAATGCGTTGTCACTTTTTTTAAAATCAATTTTCTAAGCATATGCTATATATATATATATATATATGTATATATGTATATGTATATATGTATATATGTATATGTGTATATATGTATATATATGTATATATATGTGTATATATGTATATATATGTGTATATATATTGATGATGATTTTTTCTCTTTATTGAGGTTTTTGTTCTTGAACTTTCTATGCATTTTATGCTCATGACTTGGAAAGAGTGTAATTCATATATATAAAGCCTAATTTTGTAGGATTAGTTCTTCATTACTTTTTTTTTTTTCTTGAAAACAAATCAATAATATTAAAGGAAATTACTATATATGCAAATAAATACAGTCATTTCTCAACTTTGGAACTATACAATTTAAGATTATTCACAAACTTTTCTAATTTGTTGGAGGGTTGCTTTTTTTTTTTTTTTTTTTTTTTTTTTTTTTTTTTAATTAAACTTGGTGGATTATTAGATAAAGAATTATATGGTTTTTGAACTATGTAAGAATAACTTAGGGATTCATGAAAAAAAAAAAAAAAAAGACCGTAACATATACTCCCTGTACTTTATGTTTTATTAATCTTAAATGTCCAATTCTAATATCTATATCCACAAATCTTAAGTCAGTCCTTAAAATTATTTTATGGTAGAATTTTTTTCCAAAAACTTTAGTCTGTTATAATGAAAATTATTTTTATGGATAAAAGTTTAACTTTGAAGTACTGCACTTATTTTATGTTTACTACATTTAAGATATATTATTTTAAGTATGAGAGTAATTCAAGGTATTTTAACCCAAAAGTAAAATATAAATAAAATCATTCTACGGATTTGAGGAGCATTGGTGGAAAGTAGTAGTGGGCAGTCGATGTTGTAACCTTGGAAACAATTTAACTATTTTTTAAACCAAATGGCAAAGTGGAATAGCCAGCGATAAAATATTCTCGAAATTTACGATTTTTCTTTTCTAACTTGAAACATGAATGACGATGACAGAGTTCATTCGAGTATAGTGATAGCCGAGAGGAATACCAATGTTATCATTATCTAAGAACTGAATGCTTATACTTACAGGAAGAAACAATCTAAATATAGATTACAATACATAGCAGAAGTTAGGAATGAGTGGGAGTCAAATATTTCTTAAATGCATTTGTAGATTGATGAGCAAAATACTTTTGGCGAAGAATTACATAGGGATAACTTAGGAATGATAATATGTGGGCAGGCTTTGAGATTGATAGAATTTCATACCACACTTGACTGTTTGAGTCCATCTCAATTGAAAACCGTTCTTCACCAGCCTAAAATTATGAAAGTTAAGAACATGTTAGTACATTTAGAGGATCTAGAGTGATATTAAAAAGTTTTTCGCTTGGAAGAAATGAATGGTGGATTGTGTTGTCTAGAAGATGCAGATAGTCTGAGTGAAGTATTTAGGAATTTTGGGACAGATTGCGATCTTGTTCTTAATAGAAGTCTCTACTTCCTATATGTGTACGAAAAGAGAAACTTGGTTAAAGACTTCATACTTTAGTGTGCATGGACTAAATATTGTAAGTTGGTACCAGACCTGTAAGAAAAACCTAGGAAGCACGGACACTCTAATTTGGCTAGTTTGCATGTCCTATCCTTGTTGGATACATATCGAACACTTGTTTATACAATAGATATGTTATATATTAATGGTACACAATCTAAGTATGTTCATTGTGTTCTTCCTGTGTCCGTGGCCAAGATTTTAAAAATACGACCTTTCAACGGGCTTCTGTCATGTAGCTTTTAAGGGAGAAACTTTCAATTGACTATACATCCTAGTCGTCAAGGAAAGACATTGACTAAACACTTCAAAATCACACCATTGAGCAATAATTGCATGAAATCCCAACTCTAATTGCACAACTATGGCTGATTATTTGCAAGATAAGTATCTGTAAGTAAGCTAACAAGCAAATGAGGAAGAAAGAGGAAGAAAGAGGAAGAAGGAACGACTAACCAGAAGATGGCCTTGAAGGGTACCACTGCCAAAACTGAAGCATGTCCTACCCTTATTGGTATTTCTATTCTCATTTACATACACAATTTGAAGAGGCAACACCACCCATGGAAGGAACTCCTTGGCACAGACACAAAACTTCACTCCTGGATGAACTGGAGTTGAGGAATCAACAAATGCCCAATTCAATCCAAAATGCCTACAAAAAATTTGAGGTGGATTAAAGGATTCATCTAATAATAGATTACTCTTATCCAATAAGCATATTAGCCATTATCCAACCTCCAGTTCTGAAGAGCTTTCTTCCCTTTTTCATAAGTCTCAACACCAGAACCCACCAAAATACGAGCATGGTTGAGAAGAAAACCTTCTTGTGAGATCCCCTTATCTTCTTGCAGGCAAGAACTGGGATTAGCAGTAGCTCCTCTAAACTTGCTGCTATAGTTGAAGGAACCAGCCCTATTGATCAACATCATGTAATACTCCACTCAGACAAAAAATAACAAACAAACAAACATATACGTATGGAGTTTTTCATTCCGGAGACATATTCTCAATTCCCTACATGATTAATGCCTCTCCTCTTATAAACATATAAAATTTAACCTTCTTCTACTTACATTAAAGTGCATTATCTATAGCAGCCCTAAGATCCTTATTTTTCTCACACTTTGTTTGCTTTCACCGTGAATATTGCACTTGAGTGGAGAAAAAATTAGGATCGTGATAGTTATAATAGATATGTTGCATCCCGAATGCAACACTGCACTTAGACGTAAGCAGAAGGTTAGATTTCATAAGCTCGTAGTTACTGATGATTAATCATGCAGGAAAATGAGAATAAGTCATCCATACAAAAATCTCATCTCCTGTGTGAAACTTTTTCTTGTGAGGGGTGGGGTTTTTCAATCCCATTGTTCTTGCCTTTCAATGCAGGCCTTCTGCTCTTGAGGAGACGGGCGAGACCAACACAAGAACACCATCTTTATCAAAAACAACAGCAACACCCTTCAAATAAAACTAATTAAAACAAACAAACAAACAAACGATCTAGGGTTTTAGTAGTTGCCTTCAGACTAAACTAAAGAGTTCCCATAACAACAAAAAGAAATAGGAACCCTCAAGAACGAAATCTGAAGTGCACTGAGACTTTGTGGTAGATGAAATTTGGGACAAACTGCTAAAAAATTAGAACCTAATAGACGAATAAATACTACAAAAATCATAATAATTTTGAGGTGCGTCGATTGATTCTTCCGACGAAATAGAAGCAGAAGCAAATAAAAAGTTGAGAGATTGAAGAAGACGTTGGTAAGAAGAGAGGTGGAGTTGAAGAAGAAACATACCGAACAGCAATTACTTTAGCTATCGGAGTTTTTTTTAATCGAAAGCTTAGAAGAGAGCAGCAGAAATTTTAGTTAGCGAAGAAGAGAGCTACGAGTCGACGTGTAGTTCTCAGTAGGTTCAGTCCAGACGACTTGTAGTTCAAAGTTGAGAATTTTTACGCCATCGTTGCTTCCAAAGTCAAAATTTTGGAGTCTTCGTAACAAAAATAGGATACCGTACTTTTTTTTTTTTTTTAAGATATTTAATATATATATATATATTTATTTTTTAAAAAATTTTAATTTTCCAAAAATATCTTTTTTATTAAATATTTTTCAAATTCTAATTTTTAATTTTTAAAAATACGTTTTCTTATTAAATATATTTTCAATTTCCTTATTAGCAAAGTTTTAAATTAAGTCCAATGATAATCAATGATAGAATACATTGATATATGTTGTAAATAATTTAGTTTATTTAACTATGTTTGAAAACGTGCCTATTTTATAAACATTTTAGTAGAATTTTTCTATATTTAAAAAATAGATCTTATTATAATATAATACATGATATGACTATTGTATTTATTTTCTCTTTACAAATTAAGAGTTTTTATATTTTGTAATAATATAATAGTGATATAGCTCAAACCACTAAAACAATGACCATATGTTGGATCTCTAACTAACATGTCGAACTTTGTCTCCTTTGAGGAAAAGGTAAAATATCCATATTTTACTAATAAATAGATATGTTGTCATTAAAACTTGTCTAATAAAATTGAGCTTTTGCATCTAATAGATCAACAAATATTTGGACTCTAATATAATGTTGGATGGTATAGAGTTAATATAGAATTCCATCTCAAAACTAATTGACAAGAAGATGAATAACTCATGTGAATCTACTAGGTTTCTCTAATGTGAAACTCTCAACATCTCCAACAATTTGAGATTGTAAAATTAAACTTATTCCTGAATAATTTCAACCTATCAAAAGTTATTTTAAACATTTTAAAATCTCCCAAGACATCGTACCTTTAATCTCTAATATATTCCACCTGTATATCTTACAACCATCTAAACTTATTTTAATATGCCAAAGTAACCAATATAACCTTACATATCAAAGCATCCAATACTCCAAGACCAACCACTTATGAATCGATTAATGAAAGTGAAGTTTTTGGAACAATAATTAATCTCACAAGAATTGATCTACACTCTACTCGTAAAGGACAACTAATTTAAAATAAATTTCTAGCATTTGTATTTTTCATATCTACATCAAGAAGAGCAAAAGTAAGACTCTGAACTGATTAACCTATTCCCTTGATGAGTGATCGAGGTGGCTAACTTTGCTGGGTATTAATTAATAACCATGTAATGAAGTGATTAGATATGTATATACTTATCTATAGATGCCTACTGAATTGATATAAACAGAAGGAAAATATAAAAGGATGTTTTAACTTATCCCATCAGCCTCAAATCCTGAAATTTCCGCAAGTTCTGATAGTTCTTTCTCCCCACTCAAAACCTGCAGGAAACATGAATTTGATGATACAAAAAGAAGTACAAACAGCCCAGCCAAGAGAGGAAGGAAACACAAGGACTTTCATTTATTTTCATGTAACTGCTTGTGGAAGTTTTCTTAGGAATCAAAGACACATATGTTGTACAACCTATAGAATAGATTATTTTCAAGTAAGGTCGTGCTTGGGGAAGTTTCCTATCGCTCCATAAACAGTTGTTTTCATTTTAGAAAAGACAAGAATTAAAGGTTGAGAAGTGGTGTTAGGGAGGTGAAATGCTGCTACTCTAAGCACCTTGTTACTGCATCAAGATGTAGATTTTAGGGATATTCTTTTCAAATGAATACGTTAGTAACTAAGTACTTTCCCTACTTGAGCTATTGTCTCTATCATTATATTTGTATACAATCTTTTCCCCACTGATTTCTCTTGACACACTTTAGCCAAATTTATATACTCCTAGGGCATAATGGATGCACCTTGTTTCAGAACCATCCACCCCAATTGCCCCTGACAATTTTGGGCAATCTATTTACTACTTAGCAAATACAACAAGACAAATAGTGACACGACCATAGCATTCTTAAATTTTGTTTTTTTTTTTTTGTTTTTTTTTTATTATTTAATCTGTAGGCATGCAAATAAACGTTGCTAATAGAAAAGATTGCTCAGAAACGTAAATAAATGCCCCTTAAGTTATGCTTCTTTACCTGACCGTTAATTACCCATGTTGGGAAGCCTTCTATTCCAACTTCTGAACAAATTTTCTCTATCTTAGTGCCTTTATGATATCCATTAGGGAAACACTCTACATAGTCCAATAGTTTTGCTGCCTCACGTCCAAACATCTGTATTGACAGCGGGATAGCATAATTGATAAATATGTTTGGTAGCATCACAAAACAACGCTAGGAGGGAAAGAAATCATTGTCTTACCTGCAAGAAAATTCATGAGCCCAAAGGTAAGAATGAAGCAATAGTGATGATAGCATGTAAAGTAAAGTTAGAAGTCACTTTAGGGACAGTTGCAAATATAGACCAAACTCAAAGAATTAGCATTTATAGCACAATACAAAAGAATTTGTAAATATAGCAAATTTAAACCCAACTCTTAAGATTCTGATGGTGGGAGACTCTATTGTAATAAAGTCTATCATCGATAGATTTTGCTATATTTGAATTTTTTTAAAATGTTGTTATACACTTAATTATTATTCCCAAAACTAATAATGTTTTATGGTTTGGCTGTGAAGGCTAAAAGAAGTAAACCATCACATTATTACGTTCTCGCATTACTCAATCATGTCATTACCATTTTACAAAAGGAGATATTACCTCTTTCTGTTCTACACAATGTGAACACCAAAAAGCTCCATACATTTTGGCCCCGATGGAATGCAAATGCCTTGCAAGCGAAATGGCCAGAGGGGTTGATGGCTTTGTTAGCTCAGTTTCAAAGTATGGCAGGTCAAGTTCAGCAGCACTGTAAAGTCAAAAAATAAATAAATAAATAAATTTCACGTAAATCGTTAAGAAATGAAACCAAAATGAAGCCGAAGACGAATCACAAAGCAATAAAAAGAAAATGGAAATAGTTCATTTGAGATTAATTAATAAAGATAACAAAAAATACCAACAAAATTAATCTTAAGTTCCAAAACAATATCGAAATCATTCATAACACCAAAGATGAAGATAGCTCCTAACTCCTAAGTAATTGAGGTCAAAAGAATTAGCATTCTAAGGTCCATGATGACAGGGAATCAAAACCAAAGGATACACAGAAGATAAATCCACAGTTTACGGAAACACCAGTTAGATTATTTATTATAGAAAACCGCAAAACAAAATAAATTCATGATAGCTTTAGTTCCAAAAATTCAGACCAATTAGCAGTAACAATTAATGTCAAAGCTTTGCCAGACAGATAACAACCCAAAATTTCATCCTCATGTAACAAATTTGCAAACTTGGTGATTTAAGTTAGAGGCAATTACAAATATAGCGATCAAAACTTAAATTAGCAAATGTAGCACAATGCAAAAGAATGTTCAAATATAGTAAAATTTAGATTTGGCGTTTAGAGTCTATTACTGCTACACCATATCACTAATAGAAGTTAATAGATTTTGTTATTTTTGCAATTCTTTTAAAATGTTATTGTATGATCCGTCGTCATTCCTAAAAATGCTACCCACCCCAATTACCCTTTTAAATCAATGAAGAGTGTCATGTCCTTTGATGTACTAATTTGCTTGCATTAAACATCTAAAGAAATGGTGAAAACTATTTTAGAAGTATACGTATCGCAGCAAAAGAAAAGTACAGACATCAAAAGTAATCAGAAGTCAAGCACCCAAATGTGAAAGAGCACACAAAGAAAGAGAATAGCCATTTAGCTATCTCACGAAGTTCTGTAACACGAACCTTCGAGAAATGGGTAAGGAACCATATGATGTAGAAAGGGTGTAAAAAACGATGCCAGCCAAAATTATCTGAGAGCCCAGTCGTCTCCTGGACTCATGCAATCCAAAATCCTAGGTCATAACCACAAGAAACCTTCAGAAATGTATGATCAACAACGATCTTCAATTAAAAACAGATAACCAAAATACAAAACCTTCAGAGTGGCAAAGAATAAGCTGAACGACAACACAGCAGATACTAGGCAATACGAGCATGTAACTCCAGAAAATTGTGTGTTCAGAATGTACAGAAAGTATGCACTGGCTGCTGCCATAGAGGTAGTAGTGCCAAGCAACACTAAACGACCACCAGATTCATCAATACCAAATGGCAATTTCTTTGCCGCCAATTGCAAACTAATTGCTCCAACTAATCCATACGCCACCATTCCAATCAAAGGCAGTGGCACACCTTGTAATTACAAACATGTGATCATTGACTCAATGTAATCTAGTATTAACATACAAGGAACTAAAAATTTCGAAGCAAAAACGGAAACAGATTTGATATTGTAAATTCTCCGAGTATTATTGTAAAATCATGAATAGAAAGATACCAAAAACAGCAGCATAATCACTGTTGAGAACGTCATCACAACTTCCGCCACCAATCGGGCAAAAGGCAGCTGAATCAGTGAGCTTGAGGTAACTCAAATACGCAGTTTCAACGAATCCAATCCCGCCCAACGCAGCACACAAAGTATACGTTGAATTACTCGAAATTGAAGGAGACGATGACGAAGAAGAAGAAGAAGAAGAAGAAGAAGAAGAAGAAGCTGTGGATGTTGATTCAGGTTCCGGCCGAGTATCCTGATTAGTTCCATCGGACAAGGAAAGGACAGGGAGCAGAGGGCGTCTCCGAACCCAATATTTCCGGTGCTTGAAAGAATCGTATCTGTGATGAAACCGAGAAAGCAACCGGCGAGTAGAAGGTGTCTGGAACGAGAATTGAAGAGAGAATAGAGTGGCTAGGGATGCCATTTCTTCTCCCCGATAGGTAAGCAATCGGAAAATGGAAGAGAATCGGAGACGACGAATATGCCGAAGAGGAATTTGAAGAATACACAAAAACTAAAGAAAGAAATACGAATTCTCTTACGACTTAAGAACGGATAAAATATTCCAAACTTCCCACCAACAACAATACTAAACTAAGTTTAAGAAAAAGAGAGACATACAGCCATCAGTTGGAGTTTTTTTCATTGGACCAAACAATTAGTAAATATTCAAACTACTGACCCGACTACTAATCCATCTTGGATAGTCGATTGATCCATAAAGTTCAAATTAATCCAATAAAAAATGTTCAAACTATTTTATTTTTACTATATTTTATAAATAATTTAAAACTTTTTGTTATCTATAAAAGTTTCTAACTTTTAGTTGTTCTTATTTAAATTTTAGATTCTTCTAATCAACTATATTTTAGCCAATGGTTAGTTCGTAATTAATAATTTTAAAAATCATTGTCATTTGCTCATTTTCTTACTTTTTAAAACATTGGTGATATTATTTAAATGCTAATATTTTGAATCACATTTTATTTTTATTCATTCTTGTTACGCCTGTGAGAAATGGAAGCCCATTGGGCTATTTACGTTGTCATGGCCCAATTGTATGGCTTCTTTCTCGATGAATACCTTATTATATTTAGATATTGCACTCCATCTTGACTTTTGAAATCAAAATCAATTATACAAATTTATTAAGCTTTTTTTTTTTATTATTATTATTTTAATTTTAGTTTCCTTTTATCATAAGTAGTAGAGTGGGAGAAGTGAGGTTGATTATACAAATAGTGTGTCATTTGAACTATGGCTCAATTTCAAACTTGGAATGTATATACATGTGCCTTTTCTTTTCTTTTGATCAGAAGAATTCAAACCATTCATTCAATGAAGTATAATGCTTTTGAGTGTATTAACTTGTGTGTGTTTTTTTTTTATGGAACTTCCAAGACCATTAATTGGTTTTGGCTTCTTCATCGAGTTTCTCTCTTGGAGCTATGGAAAGGGTAGTAACATTGCTTAACATATTTGAGAGGCAATGGTGTTTAAGTTGTAGTTCTAGAATCATTTGGGTTTGGGAGGGAGGCTTGGTCGTTTGATGTTTGTTCTTTGTTGGTATACGAGATGAAGATTCTTTAAACTATACGGCCATAAATTGCAATTTTGAAAACATTTCTACATTTAATCTCTCAAATTTAGTAGCAGAGTCGAATTGTTTGGAGATTGTTAAACTGTTGAATTGATAGGTTGTTGCTTGTCGAAAGTTTCTTTCTTTATTAACGAGGCAAAGGTTAGAAGACAATGCTTGTTTTCTTCCTTCGTATTATATGCAACAAAGATGTGTGTGATGGTACACCTGATAACTCGAATAATAATCTTGGAGAAGTCCGAGTCTTCCATTCTTCAAATCTTTTATTATGAGTGACTCACTTGGTATATATAATGATGTAATAACTTAATTTGTTTAGAGTGTGGTTTGATAGTCTTGTTTTAAAAGAAAAATTGTTGAGACGTACTAACACGTGATAATTAAATGTATTTATTATATTGATTGTGATAATCACATTAATGTAAGGTGTAATCAGGCTTTGATTAGTATTTAATATTTCAACCTCCAATTCAACAAATAACGAGTTATTAGGTATTTTGTATATTAATTTAAGAAACAAATAAATATGAACCAAAAATTATTTTATCCCTACTTTAACTAATGAGTTATAAATATAGCAAAATTAAATTAGATGTATATCAAATTAAAGATTTAGGTCAGCATAATATAGGTTAATCGATTATTTTCTTGAGTCCAACTTTTTTTACTTTATAAAAAACTCGGTAGACCTATATATCTAACATAAATATTATCGCTCCTCGATCATTAATTAATTCATATGTAAAAAAAAAAAGATTGATTTACCGATTACTGATCAATGTTTTATAATTTTGTAAATTATTTATCAATTTGCAACTTGTTATATGTTTATAAAAAAATTACTTTATAGATTTCTATTAGTACAATTTGTGGGTATCAGAATTTGAATATGTGTCCATTGTGATTCATGTAGGCAAAACCTTTAATAAAGTTGAATTAATGGTTATTAATTGAAGTTTAATCACATTAATGTAGTTAATTAATATGTAAATAAATAACATTCTTCAAATTAAAATACTATTTTCCAACTTGACCATTTTATAATAATAATATTAAAGAGAGAGGGAGAAATATGAATGATAAAAAGAAGGAAATATGAGTTCCATATATCTTATTAAATATTTCATCCACCAACTTTGTTGGGAATATCTTATATTTCTAATATGTCTCTTTGTAACACCCAAGTGGCCTTTTAATTATCTAATTAATGAAATATTCATTCCTTAGGGTGAGGCCTTTTTTATTGCTTCCTTTTTCAAAATACTACAAACATATAATTGAATACTAATATTTTTATCGGGACTAAAATTTGAATTTCAAACTTATAATAATTACAGAAATTAGTGCCATAAATGATAAGATCGAATTTTCAAACTTATACAAACATTGCAATTTATATAATCATGCAAGTTTGAAATTCTAATTTGACCCAATTTTACCATTTATACAAGCTTGCGGGTTTAATCTAAAGATACAATTTCAACTTGTGTTCTATAATTTGATTGATTAAAAAATTCCAAACTTCAATATAAAAAAGAGTGTTTTTTTCTCAAAAATAGAAAAAATTGACAAATTCTTTACGCTCCATAAAACAAAACCACAAAAATAAAAATTCAATACACCTGATGTTTCCATAAGGTCTAAATATTGTTGTCAAATGTTATAGCTTTTTACAAATTTTCAAATAAAAAAAATCATAATTGTTGTGAAAACAAAGAATAATCGGAATACACAAATCGAAAAAAATATAATATTAAAATAAATAAATAAATAAATAAATTAGGAAAATCTTAAAATTATTAAATTTCTCCACTTTATCCCATTTCTTTGCATTTCTTTCCAATTTTAGTATATCTTACAACTCCACCGAAAGCCACTATTTATAGGCAATTTGACAATCATAAAATGAATTACATTGCTACTAAGGTTGAGTATTTAATAGACACATGACATAAATATTAGATAGCTAATAAGTTGACATGTAGCTATAACTACCAAGCATACAAATAACGAGCATATTATAATAATTTCTATTATTGTAATTATTTTATTTGTGATATAAATATTTTAAACCTCAAACTTAATCATTTTAGATAGATAAAAAGAAAGAATTATCATAAATATTCAAAATTTCATTGTCCATCAACTCAAAATGAAATCTCGATAAGGACCATATGGGTGAGGTGTTCTCAAATAATGTCGGGATGTACAAAATAATAATATTCATTTTCAAAAATAACAATAAAAAGATCATTGGGGAAAATTTTTTTAAAATTAATTATATATATTATTATTATTTTAAATGTTGAAAATTCTACTAAAAGTCTAACAATAAAATCTCTCTCTGTTATATATATATATATATATATAAGAAAAACTTTTTAAAAAAGTATTGACCATATTAAAATAGTTAAGAATAATAATAATAAAAGGAAAAGAACAAATAAATGGGGAGTTGGAGAGAAATATCTACATGGGGGACACGTGGGAATGACTGCGCCAATCACGTGTGGATAAATAGGAGCCTCTGGAGGTCTTGATTTGTGTGCAAAAAAATAATCCACAATTTCTCAAAATTGACCTCTCTCTCTCTCTCTCTCTCTATACATTTAAATAGAGACCACAATATTGACCAATATCAAGGCCTCTAATAAAAAGGCATCCAAAATACTATCAAGAACTACAATAATTTAACTATAATAATTCGAATTAAGCTGTCCTAAAACAGGTCTTCAGGAATAAATAAAAAGAAAAGTAAAAAAGTAATTAATTTTGGTGTAGAATGGGAGGTGGATCATATTGTGATTGAGAAGGAAGATCGATAAAGTTAGGGATTGAAACAGAATTGGATTGGTCATGGCTGCTGACTACTCTTTAATTATCTCTCTCTTTAAAACTTATCCACTCAAAAATTTAATCCCCCCAGCCTCTCCATAAATGGCGTGGCATTCCCCATCACTCCCCTAATCATTCGCCCCCCGATCACCTCCCATTATTGTTATTCTTATATATCTCTCTTCTTCTTCTTCTTTCTCATCAACCCCTCTCAAAACCCACAACTTCTTTTATTTTCTTCAGTTAATTGTATCTTCAATTCTCTTTTGTTTTTGTTTGTTTGTTTGTTTGGCCAGCCATGTCGTCTCTCACTTCTTCATCCTCTTCCATTGCTTCTTCCACTTCCCATCTCCTCGGCCTTCCCAACACCAATAATAATCTCACTTCAAGGTACGTATCTCAGCTCCAACTTCATCTATGCTTGACCTTACCTTCTTTCCTTTTAGTTGAGTAGTAGTTTAATATCACCATCTGTTTGTCTTTTACACTCTAATCAGCCATATAAAATAAGTTTCATTTTAAAATATGTGGTTGAAATAAATGCTCATGCTATATAAGATAGACTACTCAAATTTAAATCTATCATTTTTGTTAGGTTGTGGGTGAAAATAAATAAATAATTGAAATGGGTAATTTCATTAACAATTAATACGGCACTTTTTATATTTTAACTAATTTTAAAATTCAATAATTAAAGAGAATATATAGAAATTATAAAATAACCTAAAAATTATTGTAATATAATATAATCCCTTTCTTTAATCTATCGTCAGAGTGAGGTTGTTGCCGATGATCACCGGTTCTCTTCACCGCCGCCGCAGAGACTCTGCCGTCAGCCATAAACATTGGAGCACCAGGTGACTAAATTATAAAATAAAATGTCCCAAATTTATTATTATCGAATTACAACTTTTAATTTCTTATTTCGTTATCAAGTAGTAATTAATCTAATCTTTACACACTTCATCATGCAACCCTTGTTGAAGTCGGAATGCTGTTCTAAGAGAAGAGATGGAAGCGACAGCAGTTCCGACGTCGGTGCCAGTTCGTGTAGCTCTCGAGCTTCTTCAAGCCGGGCAGCGATACTTAGACGTTAGAACCCCGGAAGAGTTCAGCGTTGGTCATGCTCCGGGCGCCATTAACATACCTTACATGTACAGAGTAGGTTCAGGTAATAAAATTAATGTTTGAATTTTGAATATAATTAATTTGGTTAATGTTTTTT
This sequence comes from Cucumis melo, assembly GCF_025177605.1. Classification (NCBI taxonomy): domain Eukaryota; kingdom Viridiplantae; phylum Streptophyta; class Magnoliopsida; order Cucurbitales; family Cucurbitaceae; genus Cucumis; species Cucumis melo. The sequence continues at coordinate 6,391,575 of NC_066864.1, read as the reverse complement.
TTTTTTTTTCATAATTGTGTACTTAAATTATGTTATAGGAATGACAAGGAATCCACATTTCTTAGCGGAAGTGGCGATTTATTTTAGAAAAGATGATGAAATTATCGTTGTAAGTATATGTATTATATGGTTTAATTTAATTAAATTTTTTTTATGGTTTTGAATTTGAATTCGATGGGTTTGATCAATTGGATAGGGATGCCTAAGTGGAAAGCGGTCTCTTATGGCTGCCGCCGATCTCCTTGCTGCCGTAAGTCTTTTGGTTTTCATTTGTCTCTAATAATTTCAATTTAACTTTACAAATATGAAATTAGTTTTTGTTACATTTTGGGTAGAATTAATGAATTTATTGAAACTGAAGAGAAAAAACTAAGTTTAATTTGATATATATATATATATATATATATAATAAGGTTAGTGATTAAATTTGTTATTGGGTATAGGGATACAACTATGTAACGGACATAGCAGGTGGATATGAAGCTTGGTCTCGCAATGGGCTGCCTATGGAATTGTAAATCATCACTTCCAAACTTCATATGCTTTCAACTGTACAGCTACCAACCACAATTTCCTTTAATAAGACCTCCCTCAAATGCTCAAACCAAACTTGCATCAGTGACAAAAGTTTTCTTTAAAAGTCATGGATTTGATCTTCTCTTGTACTAATTAAAACAAAATCTTCCCATAGTCTCCTTTAGTATAGATACTATTGTAATGTCCAGTGGTCTTTTCATCGATCGGTCTCTGTAAATCTCAATAAATGTAAATTTTATTTTCTGAGTATTTAAAATTTCTCATATTAAACAATGATTGGTAGTATTTTTATAGATGATTATGGCCAAAGTATTACATCTAATATATATATATATATATATATATATATATAGAGATGTATGGAGATTTCGAATAAAATACTATCTTATGTCTTTGGTATTAATTAGAATCATAAAGTAAAAGTGTTTTCAAGATCCAAATTAATTTTGAAAACTAAAAAATAAAATGTAAAAAGTTGAGTAGTTGTTGAGTTTGAAATTAAAGAGAAGAAAACCATGATTAAATGAGTGATTGACACGTGTACAAGAGATTCAAATTGACAGATAAATAAATTAGTGACGTCGTGAAAATTACAGGGCCACCTTAGATGTGTACATTAACACCATGACAATGACAAAAATAAATCGAAAGCTTTCAAAGAAAGAATTAAATAATTACCATATAATTTTAAATTATTGTATTTCTTTATTTATTTATTTCTTTATTTATTATTATTATTATTCTTTTTATTTTTCTACAACAACACAAAAACAAAATAAGAAAAAAAAAAACAATTTCAAATGTACCAACTAGATCTTTTTAGGCTACGATGACTCTCCAAGAGTCATTAGGTTTTAATATTTAATAATCTAATGAAAATTTTGAAGTTAACGTTAGAATGATAAATTACTTATCATTTATAGAAACATTACATGTGATGAATTTTATCTTTTAGTGGTATTATTTTCTATGAAGTGTAAATAGTTTATGTTTCAATATTCTTTTTATTATTTCAATTTAGATTCGATTATAATTTTATTTAGATTTGTCTTGAGAGACGAATGAAGATTCTATTCAAACAATTTAAAATATCATATGTTCTAATAAATAACACATTGGAAGGATTTTTAAAATTATAAAATGGGAAGAGAAGTAAAGGTTAAAAAAAGAAGAATAAAAATAATGGAAGGATTAATAAAATAGTACGAAGAAATCAAAGCAAGGCCAATCACATTATGGTGTCATATGTCTCCTAACGTTACCTCCAATGATGGCAACGCCTAGAATACTCATATTGTTTATTTAAAATAAAAAAAATAAAAATAAAATAAAAAAAAAAGAAAGATCTTTTGAATTTTTATATGACATCTTAATTTTAAGTTTAGTTTTCGAGCCATTGTTAAATTAAAATGTTGTCATTCTTACAATAAAGTGTAAAATACAATATGTTAAAATATTTTAACACATAAATACAATGGTAATATTTTGAAATCACTTGTGAACTAGATCAAAACTTAGGAATAAAATATGCATTATTAACTAATTATACTCATTATACAAGTGAAGATTCAAGCTTCTAAATGTTTAGTTTTTAAAAACATTTTAACCAATTAAATTTTGTTCACTGATGAGGTTGGCACGTAAAAGTAGTATTTGTAGTTTAAAATTCATAGAAAATATTGTTCATATTAAAATAAAATCGATAGGTATTTAGTCTTTATCGTTGTGATAAAAGTATTTTATTATTTTTACAGGTTATAAAAAATTGGATGTATTTTTTGAAACTCAAACATATTAAAATTTTAACTTTTTCTTTTGAAAAATGTGATTAAAATGAGAGAGTTTGACCATTTTGTAAGTTTCATAAAATTTAATTTTGATCAAAATATGAAATATTTTTTTATACTAAACTCATTTCAAGTAACCAATAAATAAATTGTAGGTTAAAATATTCCTCATGCTTTAAGGATAATATACATGTATTTTTCTCAGCCAAACTCGATTCATCAAAAAATTAAAATTATTTTGTTTTTTTAGAAGATTAAAAATTAAAATTCATTAAAAATCTTTCATTTATACGTCAAAGAAATAATGTCCTCGAAAATCTTCAATATTTTATTAATATGGAAGACACCTAAATAAAGTTATATTATTATTGAAAAGTTGCATATTTCTTTGTTAAATGTGGGGACATGTCAGGAATAGCAGGACAAGGGAAGCAAAAATAGGGAGATTATATCAATGGGATATACAAAGCCAACTGCCAAAAACTGAATCATATTTATGTTCCATTCCCACCATAGTTTCAAAGGAAAATAGAGCTTTTCATATTACCATTTTATAATCGAATTCCTACTCCCTTATGAGTTCCTGTAAAATTCAAGACTTCAGCTTGCTGCCGCCGGGGTTCGTTGATCCAGAACAAACATCTCCCATTTGGAACAACAAGGCTGACAATGCATGGCAGCTCACAGCAGCCACCATGGTCGGTCTACAAACCGTTCCCGGGCTGGTCATTCTCTATGGCAGCATGGTGAAGAAAAAATGGGCTGTCAACTCTGCCTTCATGGCCCTCTATGGCTTTGCAGCAGCGCTTGTCTGTTGGGTTTTGTGGGCACATCGTATGGCATTCGGCAAACGTTTGTTCGGGATCGTTGGTAAGCCCGGCCTAGCTCTGTCTGAGACCTACCTTCTTTCACAGTCTACACAAGGCTGTTTTCCGATGGCTGACTACGTGTTTTTCCAGTTTGCTTTCGCTGCCATTACTGTAGTGTTGCTTGCCGGGTCCTTGCTGGGAAGGATGAATTTTGGAGCATGGATGCTTTTTGTTCCAATGTGGCTTACTCTTTGTTATACTGTGGGGGCATTTTGTATATGGGGAGATGGGTTTATTCAGAAGTACCTAATTGACTATGCCGGCGGCTACGTCATTCATCTTTCTTCTGGGGTTGCTGGATTCACTGCTGCTTACTGGGTAAGTAACCTGCAAAACAAGTTTTTACTTTCTCCATATCTTTGATAGTAACGACAGCGACTGATTTGGTGACCATGCCCGCAGGTCGGGCCACGACACTCCCATGACAGGCAGAACTTCCCACCAAACAACATACTCCACATGGTTGGAGGTGCAGGGTTTCTTTGGCTGGGTTGGACTGGATTCAATGGAGGAGCTCCATTTGCAGCGAGTCGTATTACATCACTGGCCATTTTGAACACACATGTTTGCACCGCAACAAGTCTCTTGATCTGGGTTTCAATGGACATCATAGTATACAAGAAAAGCTCTGTGATTGGTGCAGTTCAAGGGATCATCACTGGCCTTGTTTGCATCACTCCTGGGGCAGGTTAGTCCTTTCAAAAAGAAAGAAACAAAAACATAACTGCTAATTTTACCTTACCCGAAGAATCCAAATGAATCCATGGTCTATGGTTTTACATGAATAATAGGGCTTGTGGACACTATCGCAGCCGTGGTGATGGGTGTTCTTGCTGGTTTGGTTCCATGGTACACCATGATGGTGCTGCATAGGAGGTTGGCATTCCTTCAGTGTGTTGACGATACTCTGGGCGTCTTCCACACACATGCTGTAGCTGGTTCCATGGGGGGACTCCTCACAGGCTTCTTTGCCAAACCCAGCCTTCTGAAAATGTTGTATCCAGATTCCCTATACGGACCAGGCTTCCTGTATGCCATCTCTGATAAAAAGCTCAAAGACGGCCTCAAACAAATCGGCATCCAGTTCGCAGGAGCAGTGTTTATTACCCTCTGGAATGCCATATTTACCAGCATTATATGTTACCTGATTAGCCATATTGTTAACTTAAGGATGAAAGAAGAGGACCTGGAGATTGGTGATGATGCAGCTCATGGAGAAGAACCCTACGCGTTGTGGGGTGACGGTGAAAAGATGCCATCTTCATTTCGTCTTCCACACACACCTAGGTTTCCTTCATTATGCAGGTGGGATTAGGAGTACCAGATTTTGCAGTAATTCTTGCTGCTGCTGCAGTCACTCCGGCTCGGGAGTCTTGAGGCAGCATTTCTGTAAATACACCTCACCAACAGGAAAATAATAACTGTATTCATTGTGTAATGGAAGTTACAATATAAAAATACGAATTATTCTCCACCTAGCTACAATCAGAGAAATTTTCAAGCACTTTCCCCACTTCAATATATTTTGCATCTCCTCATGCTTGTGAAGGGATATCATTTTTTTATGAGAGAAGGGATATCATCAATAAGAAATCTAATGCTCTTCGAGTTCATCAATTAAGTTCATAACTTAAGTCAACAAAACATATGCGTATAGACTTCAAAATCTTATTTAATTACAACAGATACAAAACAAAGGGAAAGAATTACAACTTTCAACATGAAAAGGAAAACGAATGAGATACTCATGGGACTTCGCATGCCATAATCATTAATCAGACATTGTTATAGATGCATTTGCTCCAAGTCCGACTGGAACGCTCATGCAGAGACATGTTTCTAGCCCGGTTTCCAATGATGTCACTTTCACAGTACTATTTGCTCTTATAGAATTATCTAGCAAAGAAGCCGACGTTAATCCAGTAGCATACCCAATTTAGAACTTGGACCACTATGGCATACGAAACACAGCAATAGTTGATCTTCCAGAGCCTAAGCTAGTTCAAGTGATCATCACTGTTATGAAGGCAGTTTACTTGGTCTTGGAAGCTGTTTCAACAGCTTTATTAGTTCATAAGTTTTTGTATCTCGACCAGAATAGAGGCAAATGTCCAATGGGGTCAAACCTCCCTGAAAATGCAGCGGGGCAGTTCATAAGTTTTTGTATCTCGATGTTAAAGAGCATTTAAACATATCTATATAATTGAAGTAAACTCAGACAATTTAAAAGTAAATAATATGTGCTTTACTTTCTACAGATCATCAGCAAAAATATATTATGTGTGAAGGGAGATTATATATACTAGTAAAAGATACACGTACAATGTGTAGCTTTAGATTATAGATTATAGTAAACATTGCATGTATATGTTTAGGTTGTGCTAAATTTAAATGTACAAAATTCAAAATGTAATAGAATTAGATGTACATGGGAATAAGTTACAATAATTAGATTAAAATATAAGAATTTAAATATAAGACTTGCATATATCAAAAAATGATTTCTTTATAAACAATATTTTTTTGTACGTAACTTATTGTCGCCTATCGGCTTAATCCAAACTTTTGTTGTCTTCCCTGAAATACCTCTAGATAGTGCAAAATAAAGTTGTCAATGAGAAGACATATTTTTCAAGAAGATATATTCTAAAACATTAAGAATTGTGTGTCCTTGTGTTTTGTTAATTGTCATTGCAAAGCATAAATGAATGAGGAATTGTTTTCTCTTGAACTTAAATTGATATTTATTGTCATTTGGTGGGCTTAATGGTATTCGTAGAAGAAAAACTTGTTTTCCTGCATAATCACCCATTCCTATTTCAACATATATAATATTTTTGCTAAATGATCGACATATCAATCTTGTTCCACTGCACAATCATTTGATATCCAAATATCTCAATAACAAGGTTGGTAGAAAAAATCCCCAAAGCCTTTTATATAGTAAAAAAAAATGTTAAAAAAACTTTTAACTTTTAAATCTTTAAATTTGTATTGTTAATTAGAATTAATAAGTTATTTAATTTGTAACTAATTTCTAAAATGTAAATGAAAAATCATTTGCATTTTAACTCTTCACATCCTATATTTTAATCCCACTAAACTTAAGTATAATTAATTAAAAAAGTAGTGGGTAAATGAAAAACTATTTAAATTCAACTTTTCAAACTGTGCATACTTTAATTCTACTAAACTTAGGTAGAATAATTCAAAAAGTAGTGAGATTGTGCCTTTTATAATTATATATATTACAAGAAAAATAAAGTTAGAAATGAATTTATCATAAAACCAAGGAGTAATTTGGAACATACAACTAAACTCAACGATATAATGTAGAGAAAAAAGTTTCTCCATGTTGAGATTTTTATATATACTAGTCCTTCACACGTGTCATACACGAGAAATTTGTGTTTTGTTTTCAATTTTCTAGATTATTTTTTAGATAACAACCTTCCTTTTTTTCTTCGTTTCAAGTGATTAATTTTCCTTCCAACTGTTGTTTAAAATTAAATCAATAAATAGTTCTTGAAAAATGAATGCTCCATGATTGTTAGACAATTCTACTTTGCCACCGTTAGAAAAATGAAATAATTATAGTACATTAGTTTTCTATGCTAAATTCTATAAACTTTTAGAAAAGAGAGTTGATGATGGAAAAAAATACAAATCAAGAGAAGTCGCAGACACAAAGTTTTTCTCTTATACATGTACATATAGGTATTCTTAAATGCATGACAATTGATAGGATTTCAAAAATCACTACCAAATAGCTATCAATTAAGGATGTATTGTCATTTCCTATTGTTTTTTGTATGGACGTTCGAATGTGCTTTCACTTTTACTTATAGATTTACATATTAGACTAAATCCAGAAACCTCTCGATCTAATTAGCTTAGTCTTGGGTGGATAGATTGATTAGATACTCGACAAATAATGAAGATGTTATAAAGTGCAATTTTTATATATCAATATAAACTTGAAACGTTGATGAAATGTAAACGATTTTCTAGAGATATAATTTGAAGACAAACACATCTAAAAAAGTTTAAAACAACTAAAATAAATAAATACATAAAATAAAAAGAGAGAAAGAAAAGAAAATGCTTACCTTGAAACTCTAAGATTAGTTGAATGCTATCCAAATTGTTCGCACACTTTGGATGTAGAGAAAGGGATTCTTATAGTCATCCAAACCTCAAATAATCGATGTCATTTAAGAATTTCTAGAGTTTTATTAATTATATTAGTTAACTGATTTAGTTATTAATTCTTTGCATTTAATAGTTAGGATAAACTTTTCAGTTTCCTTATGCTATAAAACTATTCATCAGTTACAAATCTATAAGAGGAAAATGAATTATTAATTATTTTCATTTTAGAAGTTGGATGGGCTCTGGGTTTTCTTGAACTAGAAGTTGATCATGAGTTACAATTAATCTAATAAATACATAAGGTATTTATAAAATCCTCTCGCTTATTCTTCAATTACCATACAAATAGAAAAGTGAAAAGACAAAATTGTTACCAATGCAATAATAGAAAATGATATAGTGGAAGGACAAAAATGTCATAAAAAATTTCTCCTCATCCAAGCTTTTATATATACTATAGATATAGATTATAGATAAATATATATATAAGCTTGAGTAAAGATATTTACCGCATTTTTTAGTGTCTTATCAGCTCCTTTAATTAATAAAAGCCTGACTATATCTGTCCGACGAGCCTGAACAGCGAGATGCAGTGGCGTCCACCCATCCTGGAAACAGTATAATAAGAATAGTGTTAATTAAAATTTTGAATGCTAAGAGGTCCATCATCTATAGAGAGAACTACAGAAGCATAAACCTACTTTATCCTGAAGATTTATATCAACGTTATACAATAGAAGAGTTTTAATCGCCTGACTCGAAGCAGTTTGGACAGCGTAATGCATCAAAGTTGCGCCATCCTGTTAAGAAAGTTTGTAGAAATTTCTAGATAAGAGAAGGTTTGAAAAGACCAAAAAAAAACAACAAAAGAATAAACCCTACAAGCAAACATTTATCAACAGTACTTGGAGGTTTGCAACTCAGAAAGTAGTAAACGTAATGCGAGTTTAATTTGACTTCAGACAGGTGTTATTGACATCAAATGTTTGAATGTGGTGAAAGAAAAATAATACGCCATATCATGACAATGGACCACGGCAGTAGTGAGCTGTGACAAAAACGAACCATGGAGGCCATATATTCTTTGTTTATAAGGATCAAAATATATGTAGCTTGAAGACTCAGTTCTGAAATTTCAATGTACAACTACATCTCTATAGGAATTCAAATAGCATCAACAACTCATGCATAACGTCAATTATTGGTTTAATTCTGAATATAAACTGAAAATTTCTCCCTCTCAAAGATCAACATCGTTCTCTGATGTGAAGCTAGCCAACCACGTAAATGAGAAACAACTTCAAGGGGGTGTATTTAAAAGTTCAGCGAACCTTATCTCGAACAAAAGGATTGGCACTTTCTCTTAAAAGATAATTAGTTATGGCTTGCTTTTTTGCAAGTATAGCTCTGTGAAGAGCCGTGAAACCAACCTGAAACAAATACAAACCAAAATGACTGAGGAATAATGAAATAACAGCTGTAAATTGATTAGATGTTATATAAATATGGAAGTATTCCCTACCTTATCCACAGCATTGATATCAACATTGTTTTTTAGTAGTTCATCCACAAGGTAAAATTCTCCAGACCCGACAAGAGTATGTAGAGGCAACCACATATCCTAAACATAATTTCAATACCCAAATCCAGGATACTGATAAATTTGAAGTATATCAAAGAATCAGCATATAAAATACAACGGTCATAAATAGTCTTACAGAATGAGCAGAAGCAAGATCAGGCACCCTTTTATTCAGCATAGCCTTTTCCTCTTTTGAAAATAACTTGCGAGGTCCTGTCCATGGAAGCATAACAGAGCAATCCACAGAGGATATTGAAGTACAGAATACAAATGGATTATAATAAAACACTAACAAGATTATCCTTCTAATACTCGTAGAGTCAGTCAAGCATACAAAAAATCTAAATGATGACAACTCAAATGATCAAAACATGAACATGGAAAATACCTTCAGATTTTCTATCAGCAGGCTGGTATTGTCCACTATTAAAGAACTCGGAAACATCCTCCAGCCCCCTACCATAAACCGCCCACTTAGGATTTTTTGGCGCCACACGCTCGCTCGACCTGCTCATAGCATCCTCCGTCCTATTAACTTCCTCAGTCGCCGGAAAACTAGACGGATTATCAAGAACAAGTGGCTTCAATTGTGCCATCTTCGCCTCCTTATACGATAAATATTCCTCCAAATTCACACTCCTCAAAGGAACAAGCGCTTTCTTCTTCTTCTCAACTCGAGTACCGAACTCCAATTCCTGAGCAATCTTCCGCCTCTCTTTCTTCGTGATGTTAATCTCCGCTTGCACTTCTTTCCACTCATCTGGCACCAGATTTTCGGGCTTAATCTCCACAACGGGGCTCTTGGGCTTAAACTTCGCTGTGCTCGGAATGGAACTATCCACACTCGAATCATCCGACACATATGGGTCGTCAAACACGCCATCTTCGAAAATAACACAATCGCCGATGACGAAATCTTCTAACTCATCTGGTTGGATAGAGTAAGAAGAGTGGGAAGAAGAGAAAACGGAAGAGACTCCGTTTCGAGGTCTGAGAAGAGAATTGAAAGAAAGCTTGTTGGAATTGGGTTGAAAAGGCGGCGAATTCGAGAGGAAGAAGAGTTTAGCTACGGGAATATTCAGGGAAGCGGCGAGCGACATGGTTTCTCCGATTAACTTCCGATGTGGACTGTCCCACTGAACTGAAAACGGAAGAGATTTCTTCATACGATTGGGCTATAGGCCCATTTATGGGAAATTTTTGTCGGCCCAGTATATGTTGGCTTAAAATTAGACAAATGTTAAAAAAATTACAAATATTTATTATTACCGAAGACTTTATTATATTTACAATTTTTCTAAACATTACTTAATTAATAAATGTATATGTAAGTTATTTAAAAGAAAGAGAGATCAATTTCAACTTCAAATGAATTACATTAAAGGGTGTGGTTCTAAGATGAAATGCAAAGTAAATTATGTATCAGTTTTCTATCTTCTCTCATGAATGTCATAATTAAAAGAAAAGATCAAGAAGTAATTTCAATTTAGAAAGTTCCATAGATGATACTTTACATGGATAGTGATGTACAGGTTTATACTATATCTAAAGCAACAATTTCTTTTCTTTGCATGTGAATTCAACCATTATGCAAGAAAAATTGAAATACTAACCTTTAAAATAATAATTCCTAAGAACCTTAAAATTGCATGTCACTAATAGATCAATTAATTTTTAAAAATACTAAACGTTGAAAATCTAATAAATATAAAATTGAAAGTATAGGAATTAAATATTAAATAGGGGTACTTCAAAATCAGAAATTAAATTTCCAGGTCTCCGTATTTAATATCTTTAAAAATGTATAAGAACTCATTTTACTCGAAAAAAATAAAAATAATAAAAAATGAAAACTTTCTAAATCGTAGAATAATATGCATCAATACAAAATTTAGTAGTATTATTAAACAGATCGATAATATTTGAATAGCAATGAATTATAGATGGTTCTTTCAAGAAAAATAATAACAATAATTATGAACGACTATCATAAAGAAAACAAATCAAAAATTACTTGGAACTATTTTCACATTATCTTAATGATAACCCCATAGTTCTTTAATAAAAATAATATAAAGCATTGTAAAAATACCTTTAAATGGCAAGGGAAAAAACTACTTTACCATATTGTCTAATAAACCCCAGTGATAAAAGCGAAAAGTAAGATTCACAAGACACATACCAATATTTGTAACAATATTGTTTACTAGAAGAAAGTTAGAACACCGAACCTAAAAAAGCATACGATGATGACCATTCGGCCAGTTGGACTGCTTACAACTATGAGACAGAGATTCGAGTACACACAACCATCCAACTTGGTCCTTGACTAACAGCAACCATAAAAGTACATTAAAAGGGGCTTCACCCTCATCTAGAGCCACGAGGATACCTCCTATCCGGGCTGCCACCATAAGGAGGAGAGTAAGGTGGCGGTGACCTTGAGTGATCCCTCCTTGATCTCCCCCCACCATAAGGGGGGGAGTGTCTAGGGGAGTATTCACGAGCCCCTCGATATGGTGAGCGTCTTGGAGACCGACGATACCCATAGTCTTCACGGAAGGAGCCACCACCACGATATCTACTACCTCGATCGCCACGATAGCCTAATACAAGAAGCAACAAATGCAGTTCAGGTAATGTTTGAGTAAATTGCAATGCATAAGATATGTGAACGGTTGAGCTTACCAGAGTCTCTAGTGCTTTTCAACCCCAAATAGTGTCCTGGTGTTGGAGTTCTTGGCCGTTTCCGCCGCGACTGAAAGACAAAAAATGTGTCATCTCATTTCTTTTATTAACCTAAGTCCCAATCCAATCTTAAATTAGAAGAGGTTATATCGTTGGTATAGTTTTCCAGGTGAGCGCTATATGCAAAAACTAGTTTTGAAATTGTTGGCAGAGAACCATTCATAAGAAATATTCATGGGGGGAAACTCGCCACCAAAAAAGGATGCACTTGATATTAGGAGTTGGGAAAAATTGACTAATGTCCAATGAATGCTAGGCATGAAATACCATAAAAGCCTGATTAGAAAGTTCTTGATAATGTCCGTTGGTTAGTTGTGTTGAAAGTGAATGCTGATGAAGAAAAGTTGTTGGGCAATATAGTTGATATGTTTAGTTGATCAGGCGCATTTGAAATCTGTTGTTTAAGCTTGTCATTGACCAAGCTGTTTCACTAAAGTTGACATGGATGAACTCATCATCTTTGGTTGCTGCCAACATAGCTGACACAAACTTGTTCTGAATATAACCAGAAAACCTCCAAGTTAAGAGAAAAAAAGAAAACGACCATAATTCTACAATACTATCCACATCAGAACAATCATAGTACCTTCTCCACAGTTATATATCGACCTTCTAGAACTGACTGGTTGAGATGCTTAACACACCGATTAGCGTCATCTACATTGTCCATAGTAACAAATGCAAAACCACGAGAAATCCGTGTTCGAGGCTCAACCACAAGAAAACAAGAAGCTACCTGCAAAACATAAGCATTACAAAAAGAAAAAGAAAAAGCTGGCAACACCATAACCAAGAAAACAAGTAATTGGATAACTTTAGGTCATTTGGTGTCTAATCCAATTTCCACTTTAATGTTTCTTGAAGTCAATAAATACTGTTTACACATTTTTAGATATTACAATCTTGTTTTATGTTGTATCGCTTGTTTTCAGGTCATGGACAAACGACAGATCTCTCACTCGATCATCCAATTAACTGCAAGTAATTAGGATGCAGAAGCTAACCTTGCCTTCCTTGGAAAAATGATCTTCAAGGTCTCTTTCAGTGACTCTTGTAGATAGACCAGTGACATAAAGAGTATTCCCAGGATTGTTGGCATGGTCCCTGGAAGAAGCTAAAAATGTTACCAAGGATAATCAAAACAGAAACAATCTGTGAAAAGAAACACAAATAGACCCAATTAACCACTGAAACAGAGTGTTCATTATTATTTGTCCAGGGTTCCAGCTAAAGAAACACACCTCCCACGACTTCTGGACCTTGATCTGAATCAGAAACATGTACCATAAGAAAAGGGTTATAAGATGCCAAAGTTCAGACATAAAAGTAGTTTATACTTTCAATTGATCCAAGTGATAAAGAACAATCAAAACCAACCTTCCACGACTTGGGGATCTTGGCCTTGACCATGATCTGGACCTGGACCTGGGCCTCGATCGTGATCTAGATCTGGATCTTGATCTAGAAGGAGCTCGCCAGGGTGAAGGAGATCGAGAGTACCTGTGTTACTTGTAACCATAAGTATTACTAACAACAAGAATCTACAGACATTACAATTAATAATATTCTAAAAAATTTGAATGTTACAAATGTTTAAACCACCAAGTCATATATTATGGCAAACACTTAATCTCCTTCACCCATCCTTCGACAATCCTTAATCATCAATGTGTAATTACTAAAACAACCAGTTCAACAAATTAATATGTTCAAAATGGAGAAAGAAAACCAACGGGACAAGGGAAGTTCGATCACCAGAAATTATTCCAAGCTCAATCATCAACAGCTCAATTTTCCAAATGAAAACAATGGGTACAAGTTCAACCGACCAAAGTTCTTGGACATGGCTCTCGACCCAATTCAAAACCCTATAAGAACCTCAAAAGTATAATACCCAAAACTCTCAAACTCCATCAATATAAATCATAGTTTCAATGAAATTGATTACTTATGTACTACCTAATAGGACTTCTTAAGAAAATAAGATAACCCATGATCTCGTTATTTCTCCCAACCAAAATGATTTTCAAGAAATCAACAAACATCAAGACTGGAAGAAGAAAATAGCATTCCAGCAAAAAAAAAAATCATAACCACCAAATACTACCCTAAAAAAAACACAATTTCTCCCAACCAATGATCTCGTTATTTCTCCCAACCAAAATGATTTCAAGAAATCAACAAACATCAAGACTGGAAGAAGAAAATAGCATTCCACCAAAAAAAGAATCATATCCACCAAATACTACCCTAAAAAAAACACAATTACAAATGTATATCAAGAAAATGCTCGGCCCTTCAACCTAGTACCAGACCACTCGAATGAATGAAATAAGATTCATCTAAAGACGTTCACAACTCGTGGACTAATTATATCTTCAATGGAGAGTTCAAATCTAGTTAATCGAAATCTCATAAAGGTAACTCAAAAGTTCAACGCTAGAAGAGAAGAAAAAAATGCCGCAACAAAAATCATCTCTGTGCCCTAGGTCAAAAAAACCCCAAGATCGCCAACCGTAAGAAGTAAATAATCTCAACAAAGCATTTCATAAGCTCACCTTTTGCGATGAACATCGGCCTGCACAGAATCAGAAGCGTTCGATTATTAAACCTTTCATCGATCAAATAAAAACAACGGTAACCGAAGAAAGATGAACAGAAACGAAAAGAGAGAGAGAGAGAGAGAGAGATTTACCATTTCTTCACAATGAGATCAAAATAAAAACGGCGGCCAGCAAAAGCTGAAGAAGAGTACGGATAGAGAAATGAGTTTTTAGGGTTTCTGGAGACGACCTCCCTACGAGCCTCAGCAGTCAAAATCTCGCCGTCGTGAATTGTGGGAGCCCCAGGTGAGAAACTTTATGGCTTCGCGAGAACAATTTTTCCGTATTGTTTTTCTTAATAATTATCTGCTACATTGGGTGCATGCTATACTTTCGTGCACTCTCGCTTCACATCCCTAGCGAAAGGTTTAGTATTTCCATGTGTCAAAATCCATTTTTCTAAAATTTCAAATCTAAGAATTTTCAAAAAAAAAAAAATATATATATATATATATATTAAGTATTAAACTATGCAGAGGTGAGTTTGCCACTTTACTAAACCGACTATGATAGATTTGAGATTTTTTCTTTAAAAAATCGATTCTAGGATCACTCCTAATTCATAGGTATAATTAGGTAAAAACTAATTTCTATCATTAAATAACGAAAATAAATCTTAGAAAAATAAAAGTTATTCTGTTTGACAACTTTTGATTGAAAAATTAAATCGTTTATTTAATTTATATCAATTGCCCTAATGGCTAGATTGCATTCAAAGTATTTTCCATCTTCAAGCTCTACTCTCTAAAATTTCTACACGTACGACTTTGATTTTTGTTTGGATAAAATAAAATTGTTTAGTTTCTCAACATCGATGAAACAAATAGACCAGTTGGGGTAACTCTTTTTTTCCTAATATGAACATAATTTAAATCTAAATGAAAATCACCCTTCTTAAATTGATACTTACATATTAGGCTAAAAGAGTTAGTGGCTCATCATTGATTCAAGTGTAAACAGTGGAAGAATTGCTCTCATTCTCAAACAGATACAATCGAACAACAAATTAAAAATTTATTTGAAGGAATATGAATGATATACCACAACATCCTTATACTCACATTCACAGTTCAACTCCATGTAAATACATACAAGCATAAATGAATAAGGAAGAAAATCCACCCTAAATAAAGCAAAAACTATGTGATGTTAATTATCTTTTTCGACAGTAAAACTTGCCTACTGGTCAGTGACCCTAGTATGTGATCAACTCTCTTTCCCATTCACCTGGTTCGACTCCGTGTCAAGAGGTTTATTCTACCAGTGGCAGCTATCTTGGTTTGGCATGAAATTTACAGAGCCTAACACCAAACTTGCAAAAAGGAACCATTGATGCTACAAGAATGAGACTATGTGGTCACAACATCAGGAATTGCAGCTGAGTGAGAACCTATTATCTTCCCCCCTACATCAGGGAAGTTTTCATGTCCCGGCAGAGGGTTGATTTTCCCATCATCGTCCACGAGCACCGGATACCTGAGAAGGTGGCCTTGCAATGTCCGGAATTCATTGTCTACGAATCTGTTCCAGTTATCCTCAGCAATCCCATTGATTTTTCTGACACATTCCAAAGTTTCTGGCTCCTCAAAACATGGATTTAGCATTCCAAGATGCTCACTCCACAACGACATTCTGTATCCGTAAATCTGTACAGCAAGAACTAATAAATGTTATACGTATTTGTAAATGCCCTATGTAACAAATTGATGTTTGGTTCGGTGTAATGCTAAGTTATACCGATCATGAGCAATATGCTTCGTTTCCCCATAAATTCTTGATTTAGGAAAGGAAAAGTGACAAAAAGAAATTGACGAGGTTGAAAGAGAGGATGTGAGAAAGGCCTAACCTGACCGTGTGGGTGCTTCTTTTTCTTCGCCCACGTATGATGCGGTTGATATGCGCCTGTGGCTATCTCCGTGTCCTTTGTTCCAGCCATAGATCTTTGGTTAATATTTGCAGACCCAATAATTACATATTCGTCATCTACTATCATCCCCTTGGCATGCACGTAAATCATAAACCGTCGATTTTTTAGCGAATTACATGCCTGAAACATAGAATAAAGGTTATGACCAACATTGGCTTACAGCAGAACTTCTATATTTTTAACACAGAATTAAAAAAACAATATAGAATAAATCTGAGAATTTCCATAGCAGAAATTTATACAGATTTTGAACGAAACTAATAAAAAAACAATTTTGCTTTTTGAAAGATGAACAGCCTTGATCTCTTAGATTTGGATTTAAAGTACTGATACGTCATTAGGTAACAAACTGAACATACAAATACATCTGCTCACTGCCCCACCCCTCTGGGCTGACTTGTGGAAAATAAGGTCGTGACGCTAAATATGAAAAAATATTTGAGGGATCCTAAAACTCCTAACCAATATTTGACATTTTTCATAATCCATTGTCAAATGAAGTAAATCACATTCCAGCTTCTGAAAGAGTTTCTGAAGTTAAAGTTGAAAATGAGTTCATATGGAAAAATTGACAACTGGGAATTAATGGATCTCGTGGTTACGAAACTTAACGTCGCAACAAGATGAGGACCAACTGCTATACTGATAGCATACAAAAGTGGGCTATTTCTTAGCTAATAATTGCTAGTTTTGATACTAAATTGGACTATTTAAAGCATATAATTGTTTGTTTTATAGACATCGTGCTTTGGAGCTGAATGGAGATGTCACGAGTTTTCATTGAGAAAAATGAGATAAGTTGATCGAGAATGGAAGAAAATATCACACTGCATCAAACAAAGCCATTTTGGCCGAGGGAGCAGTGTCGAGATGCTATGCAATTGAAAGAAACTGAGGGAAAAATAAACACATTGGTGGGGAATTTTTACAGATAGCGCCGTTTGGAGGGAAGACCAACAGGAAATCACACCAAAACACAACTCGAGAGGCTAAGACCGTTTTGGAGGCTACAATTTCAAAAAGCTTAGATCCTGGAGATTACACCGAGCATGAGAGATGTCACACCAGATTTGATTTGTTTTCTGAATCTTTTGTTTTTATAATTTACTTGTGTCTGTTATTCTAAACATTTGTGATTGTTGTATGAATATAGTTGGCTAAATCCCATTGTCTTAGGGATTGATTTAGCCATTGGATTTTATGATTTAATGACTGGATTGGCTTTACTACTTATGCCTAATGCTTTTAATCTTTCAATCTTTGATGAAATGCCAGTGTATTTAAACCTTTACTTCAACGAGTAGACTTAGATTAAGAATTAATTGCATTATTAAGGAAGTTCTATAGTGTGAATAAATTTAGACTCCTTGGAAGCTATCAAAAGACTTGATCACTACAAAACTTGCAGTCACAACAAGATGAGGACCAACTCCTCTACCAATGATCAGAAATGGCTAATAGTTGGGGGGAAGGGGTAAAACTCAACATTAAACCACATGAATTTTCGTAAACACAGATTTCCATTTTGAGAAATTACCGTTGGATCATCAGTGGTTGGCCCATTCTCAGGAATTTCTTCCCGTTTTCCAAGGCAGTAAAAATTTAGGAAGTCTTGAGGGTGCAAATCTGGTTGCCCTGATGACTTCAATTCACTTGCAACAATGTCATACATCATTTGCATTGTTTGTCCCTGCAATAATCAAGTATAATATCAAATATTGCATCAATGTTACAGGTTGTTCGACTCCTGAATTAGGTTCATGCTCCCTAAAATTAAAAGGCTAAGCATATATTTAGTACATAATTTGCCAATCCTACAATACGTGCTTGTTAATCTCTACATAACCTATGGTCACAAAGTCACAATTATAAAGCTCATCTGATGATACTCACTAAGTTTTCATTAACTGATAGTTAATATGAATCCAAGCATATATCATTCCACATTTTTTACATTCCAAACATTCTAGGGATGGTTACAGCAGAAACCCAATTACTTTTTTATCAACATTTCAAAATATTTCTCACTACCTAGATTCTTTTTCATATAGTCATTACCTGCCAATAAAGGATCTCTTGCATGGGACCGCTGTTTGGATCTCCCTCAGGCCACATTGGTATGATAACATATACAACAAATCTTTCCTTGGCTCTTATTTTGCTCGCAATCTTAAGGGCCAACTCCATGGGAATGAGATTATCAGCCCCTGCTCATGCCATATACCAAGAGATACGTAATATGTAATATAGAATTGTGGATACAAAACTCCAAGAGTTTGCAGTGAATTTGCATGTGACAGCAAAGGTAAATGGGCAAAGTTGGAAAGCAGATGTATATTTTGGTCATTGAATTTAAGTCAATAAGTCACGACAGTAGCAGTATCAGAGAATCAGGATAAGATAAACATGTATCTTTTCTTGGAAAAAAGAATTATCAGCACTCGAAGATTAGAAAACAGGCATACAATGTTGACATACTAAATGAACGAATGTCACTTACTATTTTGCGTTTCAATAGGATATTATAGGTTCAAACCCAAATAATATCATATTCCACAAATAAGATCATACTCCCAAACGTAGAAGCAACAAAGTGAACTACTACAAAGAAACAGAACTTGGAAGAAACTGACCGGCATTTTTATACCCTGGCCATCCATATGACGATCCAATAAAGTACTGATTTTCGATATAAATAAAATGTTGTGCTGATCTGATAGCTTGGATATATGCCATTTCAATGCTTTTCTCAATAGCCAGGTTTTTGGCACAAACAAGGTTCTGCAGCCACAAGCAAACAACATATTAGCATCAATTTTGATCCAAAATTATCTGTCATCTAAAATGGGGAGAAAAAAAACTGTACCTGTGACTCGGCGAGATGGACATCTTTTGGAAATCCTTTAACTGAACCAGAGTCAATGGATCGAAATATCTAGAAAATGAAAGAAAACGAAGGATTTAATAAAGAAATGAAGCCAAAACAACAATGATAGCTAGTGTAAAAAAAAACATATTGATTTCAACCACGATAAGAGAACCTATAACAAGGCCATGAGTTGTAAAAATTCCAACCTGAACATGCCAATTTTCAGGATCTTCTTCCTTTGAAACATATACTTTTGGGTCATCTTCAGGAACTTTTGTAGAACCGTCTTCTAAGAGAGTTACGTGAGGGCTTAGTATCCACGAAATACGCTCTATCTTTATTAAAGCATCATGCCAGTGAGTAATTCTCCTGCACCGTAGTCCAAACTCTGTCCATCTTGTGGCTTTGTTCCAACGTTGCTCAAAGTTTATAAGCAAGTCATAAGCAGCTGGCCCATCAATCCGACAGTGCAAATCATGCCATGGTTGCCTTGGAGCTTTGGCTCCAGGCTAGTATGTTCCATCCAAAAACAAAGACAATTGTCTCAAGTTCTTAACAGCCCAGATGGAGGAAATGTGATTAAATTTGAAGGGGGGGTAATTACTCAGTAATTTTAACTGCTTCGTCAAAGTAAAATTGTTGTTTAAGTTTACTCACAGGAATTGTAGGATTATGAAAATCATCCTTAAATACTGTGTCAAGGTCGTGAAACAATCGATGCTCAGGTGTATCATAACGACCATCGCAGAGATCAAGACCTCCAAGAAAAGCAGTTATCTTTCTATTATTACCATATCCCTGTGTATCAACAAGGACACATTTTTGATGGTGTGTGAAGACAGTCCCTACAACCTGGACAAGAACATTACATTAACATCTTCCTATCATAAAATAGTCCACCATAAAGCAAGTCATTCTATACAATATTTGACTCTTCCAAATAACCAGTCAAGAGCCTCAGAAACCCCATGACATTTTTTAGAAAGAAAAGGCAAAAGAAATGAATAGTCGCAATGAGATCAGCCATAAGTTTCTAACTAAGAGATAAACATAACTCATAGCCTCCTCATTTCTCATCTCACACCAATACCTTCTGTTTCACATAGCTTAGCTTGCCGCTTGGATAGCGAGGTGAAAGCACACAGATCACAGAAGAATGTTTAAAAAATTTTTTGGTTTCCTCGTCATGCGTCTGCATCAATCCTTCCTGCAATTGATGATGATTACATTTTAGATCAATGGTCTTTTTTATAATAATGAGTTACAAAGCAGTTCCTGCAATATCATTATAACTCCAGCCGCACAAGTATTCGTTTAACTATATGTTGTACATAAATCTCACCGTGTTAATGAAGAACTTATCATGAGAAGTCTTGTCATCCCAAATCATCATCAGAACTCTGACACCCTCTTCTGATTTGTATTTCAGGAGATCACCAAGAGTCAAATCTCCACCTCGCGGTAACGGCCTGGTTGGCTCTCTAACCAGCTTCACCTTATGAAAGACGGACCAACCGACGATATAAATCATATGATGAGCCTCTGATATAGCATAGCAGATATCCTCCCAACATTTCTCTTGTCTATAAACATTCCCTCCATCCAATTCAATCTGCGGGAGTAGCCCATCAGGCACATGAGCATCTTGGTACAATCTCATGGAGCTCCCTTTCCTGACAGGAAAATAAGTGTGCTGCACACCCCTATGCTCGGGATCTCCAGCAATGCCGTGTCGATATATTGGATTTTCTTCAACTGAGGTGAACTTCATTTCGATTCGAAGTGCAGTGTCGGGCTTTGGTGGCTTGCCATTTGAGCCAATCACCGTATACCACCCACTAATTGTCTTACCGGAGGCAATGTCCTGAGCAGGGATTTTGACCGTCCCCATAACTTCAGCTCCAAAGACATCATCGTCTTTCACCTGAAATTCCAACTCGGCCATCTTCTGTGCAAGAGGGATAACGAAATGCTCATTCCAATGGGGATTCTGGGAATTTTTTATGACCCGAGTCCGAGCGACGGTGGCTTGAGGAACCCGGACGGTAACATATGGATCACTGGTGATAATTTTTCCATGGCCATGGTGGGCTTTCGCCTCACCGGCAACAGAACGAGACTTGGTTGCGACGGATTTAATGGCAGAGTAATTGACAGTACCACAGGCCGTGAAGCAACGACGGAGATTATCAGATACAATGTCCATGTTAGGCAAATGAACGGCCGCAATGATTTTAAGGTCGAGATCGCCATGGAGGTAGACCTCTTCTAAACTTTCCGCCATGAAAACTGAAGCTACAAAACCCACCGCTAAGTCCAGTGGTTTAAACAAAAAAGAAGAAGAAGAAAACGCCGCAAAACAAGAAAAACAGTCACAAGAAACAAAGCAAACAGTAAACAATCGAAATGGGTTTTGACTAAATATAAATATCTTACAAAAAACAAGGAACTAGAATCGCTAAATCCACTCAGAAATTCTTCCTTCATACAGAGAGCTTCAACTCCGTGCCGCTTCAACTACCTCCACTAAAAAGAAAAAACCCCAGATTTAAAAAGAAGAAAAATGGCGATTGCCTTCATTAACGTGGGGCAGGGACAGTTGCAGAATTGAAGTTCATAAGTGAATCGTTACCGTTCTAAACTCTCCATGTAAGCAAAAACTGATACAAAATCAACTGGGTAAGCACCAAATTAACAAAGCAAATGAACGCACAAGTATGTTGAAATTTCTTAATCAAACCCACCATAGTTGCTGCCCATCGCCATCTATGTTCCCCCTTTTTACCGCTCACTCTCACTGTAAACCCGGAATCGAAAAGATAAGATGGGTATGGGTAGATGAAGCGGCAGCAAGATTTTTCTAATTGCCTTGACAATACGGGAGTTTGTTGATCGATTGTTTATGAAGGCAGCACAACGTGGGGCATTGGGATCAGTGGAACTTCGTCAAAAGATTGATCATTTCAGTAGCTACGGTTTATACGTAAAAAAATATCGTTTACAGCTCAAACACGATCATTCCCACTAAATAAAATGGAGGTTTCTTTCAAATGATTAACGTTTCAATGGGAAGAAAAGTATCAATCTACGGTCTACGGGTAGATCGTTCTTGTTTCAACGTTTCTATTGAAATAAACGTCTTCTACTTTGTGTCAAACGACTTCTTCTTTTTTCTTTCTTTCTTTATTTTCTATGCTTTATGATTTGTTCAAATTTACTTCGACTAATTTCAAACATTGGTTTGTAGTCACCATCAAATTTAGTCACTACCACTAATTTATTATACATTTTCTATTGCTTATTCTACTTTTATCTTGTACATTGGCATAATATATTCACATATAATGTTACTTTGAACGAAAATTATTATGATTATTTAATCCAATTCTCTCAAATTCTTCTTAGTCCTTACCTTCCTTTCTCATAACAAATACACTTCTCAACGTTTTCTTTTTTCTTTTTTTTTTTTTTTTTGTAACTTTGTATGCCAACTTCTACTTTCTAATTTAAGTCAAAAGTTCGACTTCTTGTGTGGTACCAAAATAAAAGTTCTTAACCTCATTCCCCTTTTAATTCGAACACTTCATTCCCAACAACTTCCCCAGTTTTTCAAAATTTCCAGATCTAATCCATTATTCGTTCCTTTCTTCATAATTTGTGTGTTCCTTTTGATGGTAATTTTTCAAATTTTTCTATTATTTCTTTCCCCTGATTCAACTTCTTTTTGCTATCCTATTCCTTCACTTTGCTTCTCTCCCGCGTTAATCCCCACCACCACATTTTCTTTCTTTGTTTCTTTTTCACTACTCGTAGTTCGAAACACATACCTTATTCACAACTATATCATATCATACGTAGTTGAATTATACTTGCTTCATTAATACTTTTCGATTCTTTTAATAAAAGAAAGTTATCGTAAATGACAAGCTATTATCTTTAAAAATATATCAAAATCTTAAACTATACAAATAGCATACGCTAATAAACTTCTCTCACACAATTTAAAAATTTGTTTTATTTTATAAATATATTAGTTCATTCAATTAACATCCATGATAGTAGATAAGATGTTCGACTTTCATAAAGTATGTAGATAAATTTTCACACTCTTTGAATTTTATTGAAAAATGGTTGGAATGAAGTTACCGAATCAAATCTGTGGGCATATTATTGAAGCTGTCATTATTATATAACGTGATTTTTGCATTTTTGTATAGAAATAAGTTTGTCTTTTTGGCCATCACATTGATCTAGATATAGAATCAGAGAGATTGACCCAAAAAATTCTCCCTTCAGCACATGCGTTTCACGTGAACCAAATCTGGCTTAAATTAAATGTAACATTTGTATTTAAATTATATATATTTGCAAATTGAAAAAAAAAATTATCTAATAAATATAATAATAATTATTATATAAAAAAAAAAAAACCCAAAGTGAGTCGTTACATTATTTAGTCTCCGTTTGTGATTATTGTAGCTTTTAAAAAAAATGGTTGACAATTGTACTTTTAGAGAAATCGATTGATGATAAGTTTCAAATATAAATATATAAAAGTAGGTAGCAGTGTTATTTTAATAATAAAAATCAAGGTTAAAAATATTGTTTTCGTATGGTAGTTTGGAGTTTGTTTAATTTCAATCGTTATACTTTTAATTGTCCAAATTTTAGTCTCGATGCTTTTAATAAATCTCAACTTTAGCTTATCAAAGTTAGCTTTTACTGAAATTGATTAAAACAGTTGTAACAATTTCCATGTAATACAATATATTAATATACTTTTTCCAAAATTTACGGTTAATATGCTATACTTTAAAAAAAACGATGACCAATTTTAGAATTTCTTAAGAATATATGAACTAAAATCAAATTATTAAGATATATAGAAACTAAAACCGAATAAGTTTCAAAATATAAGAACCAATACACTACACTTTAGAAAGAAAAAAAAAATTAGCATCACAAATTAATTTTAAGATTTATTAAAAGTATATAAACTAAAACTGAACGTAGAAACCATCGAATTTCAAAAATAAATATGAAAAGATAGTTGAAACACATGAATCGATAATGGAAAAAGTTAAAAACAAATAGATGGATATTAAATATTAAATTAAATGGGCATGCATAACTGTTAATTAGAATTAGGGTTTGGTTAGAAAGTTAAAAGACAGAAGAAAACAAAAATCATTGTGCTTCTCTCTTTTCTTTTTTAGAAAAGTGGTCTAATTTTTAGATAAAAATAGAATAATGACACATCCCCACAAAGTATTAAATAGCCGAGAATGTATCCATAGATTCTTCCTTCTTTAATTGATTGAATCTAAAACCATCTTTACTGTCCCTTGATTTTTTAATGGAAACTAAAAGTTATATGATAATGCTTTTCTTTATTTTTTAAAGCTAATATCTTTTCAAAAACTTTTTATGTTCTTTTATATTTATTGAAGGAAGAAAATTAGGAGAACATGTCAAAGAAAAACAAAGAACTGAAAATTATAGATTGGATCGTTGAAATTTTTCGTTGAGGTAAACTTAGCTAAATGACATGATTTTTCTGTAGGTTGAAAGAAAGTATTTGAAAATTATGAAGAGAAAAACAATTTATTTCCAACATTCTCAAACTATCCGTTGAAACTGCAAAATTCTAACGATATGAATTTTAAACGCTAAACATTTCCTATTCAATTAATTTAAATGTTGTGTTATAATTTGATTTAAAATCTATGAGTATATCATTGATAGTGATTTTTTGCTAGCACCATAATCTTTCTAAAATTACGACGTTTGATGACTAAGAAATAATGATTTTAAAAGTGATTTTCAGACCATCATTTATAAAAGAAAATCTAACTCTTCAAACTTTTAATTTTTTTCTATCCTTCCTTGGCATAAAAATTTCAGGAAAAAATTTATTTTTCTTCTTAAAATTTGTTAATTTTCTCTCATTTTTTATGTGTTGCTAAAGTTCTTCTTAGTTTCGAGTAAATTGTTATATTATGTTATAATATATATATATATATATATATATAGTTGTATTGTTATTATTATTTAATTAAATAAAATCAATTTGGACGAATACGATTTCAATCAGTTGACTCAATATTTTGTTATTTTGTTAGTAAATTAGTTGAATTCATTATAAAATACTAAGAAACAAAACAAACAAGGGATAAGAGAAAATAGAAAATTGAATTTATTATATATTTATCTGTATGTTTCAAATCTCACAATTACTCCTATGTAAAAATAATATACGTGTATAATATATATCGAGAAATTAGTGTAAATAATGATACTCATATTTATAAAATATAACGAAATTTTAGATTATAAATACAAATATAACATCAAATTTTGTTATATTTTATAAATATATTTATTTATTTTGTTATATTTGAAAAATATTGAACGGTTTAATTTTTTTTCCTGAAGGATGTAAATGAAATTTGTTAATGTATCATTGTTAGCTGAGTACTATATAAGAATTGAGAGCTTAGATTCCACGATTTTCATTTGTGGGTTTTTTTAACTGAGGCCCAAATTTCGTATTGGGCTTGGATGATCTTCATTTTGGGGCTTTCGCCCACCCACAAATGGGCCTTGTAATTGTATAGAATTTGTTGAGATGTGGTTTTGTTGTTCAAATTTTTCTTCAAATTTTCTAACGTTCTTCAAATTTTGAATTGCTTTCTACCTTCTTTTTTAGTACAAATTTTTGTTCCCTTAATTCTGATTGATTGTCTCCGATAAATGTTCTATTTTTGTTTTTCTTAATTTCGATTGATTGTAAGAAGGGTTGGAATTTGATTCTAAACTTAAGTATTTCCATTATATTTGCCATAATTTTAGAGAACGGTTGGAATTTGAATTTGAATTTTAGTTATATTTGAAATTTGAATCTTTTAAATGATTTTTCATTATTTTTTAATGTTTTTGTTAATATTTAATTATTGCATAATCTTTATCTAAGCATTCATTGCATTAAAATTTTAAGATATATTCATTGCGTTAATAGCTAAAGTTTGAATATATAATTATTGAAGGTAAAAATCGGAATAATTAGGAGATATTGAAACCAATCGAATATGTTTAGGGATATTTGAAAGAATATAATAATTTTTTGATTTAGTTAATAATTATCATAAGTGAGTGTGTTCACAAGTACACTGTAATAGGATATGTGATATTTTATGAGATCTTAAATATAAATCTGGACAGTTCTCATCCGTTGAGGGGTAATTTCGGACAAAAAAAAGTGAGAAACTATTTTAGTTTTCCCATAAATAAAAAAAATAATATAACTATATTTGCCATTTCCATTGATTCTCTTTAATTTTTGTTTGCAAAGATGTTTAAACTATGTAACGAGTTAAAATATTTAATGTATTTTCAAATTTAAGAAAGAGAAAACCGTGGAATCAAATGTATTTTCAAATATATTAAAAATAATATTTTTATTTTTATTTTCTACAACTTTTGTGTTTTAATAAACAAATTTTTAGATCACAAGCTAAATCAAACTTTAAATACCGATTAGAATAATCACATATTCAACTTAATATCTTAATGGATCACTGTGACTACTTGTATTAAACACATAATATCACTATATTTTCAATAAATCGTTTACCTACAATTTTTCGTTTTCGTATTCAAATATCTCTTATCAATTAAGTTGTTTCTTCACCTATTTTCTTCTTAAAGAACGTGTAACACTTCCTATTTCGTACGACTACAACATTTATTTATTACGATACTGTATAAAAAAATTCAAAATAATGAAATCATTAAATTATTTTGCTATTTGTCGTACAAAATTGAAATTAAATTATGACTAGTAAATTGAGTTTTTTTATAATTAATTAAACTAATAAATGGAGTTGTTGATGAGATAGAAAGTCAGATCATATTTTAAAAATTGATTTGTTTAGGTAAGGCTTCCATGTTACTGACATTAATATCGTATCATAAAAGTGTAAAAAGACAATTTTGCCAATTATCGAATTGGGTGTAAACCAAACCTTCGTTACCAAAATAGTAATTTCCACTTCTTATTTTGCTAATTTTGTTGCACATCAAACTACTGCATTCTTTTTCTTTTTCCTTTAATTATTTTATTTTAATAGTTTCAAAACATGAACGAAAATATTACAATGATACAATAAATCTCTATTGATTATATATTAACTTAAAATTTGAGACAATGATAAAAAAATTATCGTAAATAACTAAACCACTATAATATTTATAAAACGTAGTAATACTTTACATTCTATCAACAATAGTATCTATCAGTAATAATTCAATATTATTGATAGATAAGTCTATCGATGTTTGTCAATTTCTATCCTTTATATAATCTAAAATCTTATTATAATTTATATAAATAATTTGGTTCATTTTACCATATTTAAAAACATCCCTAATGGTAATTCTAAATATTTAATATTTGCAAATGATTGGATTAAATAAATTAAAAATAACAAAATTATAAAATTGGCCCAAAAATAAATAAATTAAAAATTTCACATTAAAAAAAAAAAAAGGTATTACTGTGATCAATACTTTGATTTGTTAGAATATTTAAAGCTCTCCTTAAACATTAACTAAAATTCAAATTTAGCCTAAAATCTAAGGGTAAATCTGGAACTTTGAACATAACAATCTAACATAGAATATTAAATTTTAAACAAAAAGGAAAAAACTTGAAGATTTCCCCAATGAAATAAAAAGTAATAATATATATATATATATATATATATATATATATATATATATATATATAAGAGTCTTATTCTTAAACTTCAGTTTTTTTTTTTCCATTTTAGTTTACGTATTTTCAAGAAATCCATTTTGATCCCATTTTCAAAATCAATTTTCCCCAAACAAACAAACAAACAATCTCTCCATGTCAAGCATACATAAATACCTATTCTCATTTATTCCCTACTTAGATTGTAATTTAAAAAACACAAAGTCATTAAAAACTTGTGAAAATAACATATTCATATTCATATTTTCATTTAGAGAGTGAATAATTAGATATATAACAAACATTATTTTTAAAAAAGGTAAGATTGTGACAAAATGTGTTAATAGTAGACTTCTTATAGGAATATGTCACTAATAGACTTTGAGAATTTGATATAAATTTTGTTATACTCGCAATTTTTTTCTAAAAAATTTATTTTGAATTAAATATTTGCTGAAAATATTCATAATAATATAGCAAAATTTCATAGTTATATCGGTAAAATATATTGATAAGCATTCATTAGTAACAGATGTAGTAGTTTACCTATGTCTATCGCAATATTTTGTAATATTTGTAAAATTTTTAGTTATTTTACTATATTTGAAAACAACATTTTTTACCCTATGTTACACTTGAAAAATGGTGAATCTGATTATTATATTTGTAATTGTATTGCTTACCACATAATGAAAAACTATTTTGTTAAATTTTAAAATATAAGAAGAAACGATTTAAATATAATTTTAATTAAAATATTGGGTAAATAAACTAAAATATAATATTATTTTTAACCCAAGAAAAAGAAAAAGAAGGATTTAAACAAAAGAAAATGAAAGAATTTAATATTTTTTTGTTTTGAAAAAATAGAAAAGAAATAAAGCCGCCGGAAAAAAAGAGAGAAAAATAAAATAAAAGAATTAAGAAAAAAAAACTTATGAGATTTGGTGGAATGGAAAGAACCAAAAATCAATCTTTAATTACGGTGTCAAAGTTCTTCGAGTTTACCATTACAGAGAACTTGAGAGAGAGAAAGGGAGGCTTTGGACTTTGGAGACGAAGACCAAAATTTTCATTCCATACTCTCATCCAAATCCCCATCTTCAATTCCAAATCCTGCTCCCGAAAGGGTTTCTGTTTCCATGGCGAAACACAGACAATCTCGATTCCCTACTCGGAAGTCCTCTTCTTCCTCTACTCTCGTTTTTACCTTGCTCATTATGTTCACTTTCGTCATTCTGATTCTTCTCGCCCTTGGAATCCTCTCGATCCCTGGGAATTCCGGCGGTTCGACCAAGGTTCATGATCTCAGCTCGATTGTGCGGAAAACTTCCGATGAGTATGTGATCTTCTGGGTTTTGCTTTCAATTTCTTGTTCTGTATAGGGTCGGTTTTTTAATGGATTATATGGGTTTTTGTTTGAATTTTTATTTTTATTTTGATTTCAGCGTTGACGAGGAGAAAGGGGAGCAGTGGGTTGAAGTGATCTCATGGGAACCTAGAGCTTTCATTTATCACAACTTTCTGGTATTCTCTTCTTCCCGATCTGTAATGTGAGAGATTTGCGTTTTATAAATATATATGCAATTTGTGCGTGGAATTTTTTAAACTTGGTTTGTTTACGCTCATACATTTTGGATGTGTCTTTGGGAGCGCATTTTTGAAACGAAGTCTTTGGGGGCTGCTCATCACTTAGGTTGATCATGTTTATGTTCCTCTAAAAAGTCATTGTGCTTCTTTGTTATTATGATGCAAGGGGTTAAGGATAATTCCCATTGTTATATGTCTTTAGATTGTGTTGGAGTTTTGAGTTGACTTAGGCTGAGGCTCATCAATTAATCTTGGAGTAGGAAAATACTGAACTGGTTTACTTTTCAATTGCTCAGACAAAGGAGGAATGTGAATACCTAATCAGCCTTGCCAAGCCTCATATGCAAAAGTCTACAGTTGTTGACAGTGAAACTGGACAGAGTAAAGATAGCAGGTGTGCTATTCATTTCTTCATAATTCCTTTTTGTTAGTACTGCTGGATCTACAATGTAGAAGCCTCCCTGACCCATTTTTCACAGAGTTCGCACTAGCTCTGGAACGTTTTTGCCGAGAGGACGTGATAAGACTATTAGAACTATAGAGAAAAGGATTTCTGATTTCTCCTTCATACCCGTAGGTACATTTTTAGCCTCTTTCCTTCTTCCTGGTTTCTTCCCACTACATCGAGCATTATAATTTGATTATGCATGGTTAAAATTGAACTTTGTAATCTTTAATTTAAATCCAACTGCACCCATCATTGTGTTATAAATTTCCCCTGTTACCTAGCTATGCCAATCATAACTTTTATATTATTAGAAAAAAGATTATTACAATCATGCTCGAGATTATTCAAATAGGCACAATTATTGTGCTAAGTTTCATGTGCCGAGGAAGATTTTATAACTATGGCTGAAAAGATAACTAATGAATATCAACTCAGATATTTATCCCATGAGCTTATTACCCACCCACTTTCGCTTGTAAGAATGAAAGAAGATTGGATTCGCCTGATAAGCTGCATCAATATTTGTTATTATATGTAGTTTTTGTTATCATATCTTTGAAATTTTGCATTAGATCATGATTATTAGACGCTTCCTTTTTCATATTTTGTTACTCAAGTGCACACATAATAATATACGCAGAGCATGGAGAAGGACTTCAGGTTCTTCATTATGAAGTAGGACAAAAATATGAACCTCATTTTGATTACTTCCTTGATGAGTACAATACAAAGAATGGAGGTCAACGTATAGCAACAGTGCTTATGTACCTGTAAGTAGTAATCCATATGAACTCGGAACAATCGCTACTACATTTACCATGGTTATCCCATTATTTTATATAACTTCTATCATAATTCAGCTCAGATGTCGAAGAAGGAGGTGAGACAGTGTTCCCTGCTGCCAAAGGAAACTTTAGTTCTGTACCTTGGTGGAATGAGCTTTCAGATTGTGGGAAGAAAGGACTTTCAGTTAAACCAAAGAGGGGCGATGCATTGCTTTTCTGGAGCATGAAGCCTGATGCTTCTCTAGATCCATCAAGTTTGCATGGTTAGATTGGATACTCTCAACTTATAAACCTACCATTCATTTTACTGAGCATGATAGAGAGGTTTCAGCGATGCTCATTTATTTCCGTCAGTGCGATTTCTTTTGCATCTGTTATATGCAGAAAGTGATTGATTTTCTTGATAAAGTGATGACATTTCTTCTGGTGTTCATTTATAGGTGGCTGCCCTGTTATCAAGGGGAATAAATGGTCTGCTACTAAATGGATGCGAGTAGAAGAATACAAAGCTTGAGTTGATGTGACTAAGGTAATTTCCATCACTGAACCATGAGATAAAATTATAATCAAATGGACATCTCAATCACTGGACAGTCATTCTTCAAGTTTTCCTAGATCATTATTCACCTGAATTGTCGAGGGTCTGTTTATTAATTATTTGGTTTTTGAAAATTAAGTTTATTTCCTCTCAATTTTTTACAATATTTTGCATTTTTCTTATGTAAAGAAGAGCCGAGTTCTTATCCAAGTTCCAAAAGTAAAAACAAGTATTTAAAAGCTACTATGTTTTAGTTTTCAAATTTTGCTTGAGTTTTGAAAACGTCGGTCAAATGTAGATGATAAATCAAGAAGTTTAGAGTTGGAAGCAATGTTTATAGGCGTCAACTTTTAAAAACTGAATGGTTATAAAACAGGGTCTATATTACTTTCAAGAAACAAAGGATTTTTCTGTTCCGACTTTTCTCATGTTACTGGTAAAAAAATTATTCCTAAAGGTTTGATGCTTCATTATCTTGCAGGTTGGATGACATTTCTTGTTATTTGTCAAAGTCACAGATGCAATTTGTGTAGGGAATCATCATTTTCTATAATTTAACCTTTGTCCACAACTTCTAGATCCTTAAATCTATGAATTTTGATGTGCTTAATATTTTAGTTATGAGCTTACATTGTCATTGATTTCTTGTTTATGGCCACGAGAGAATAAGAGTTCATATTTTTGCCAGAAATTCCGCCTTCAAACCTCAATTATAGATTCATATGGTATGCTATGTAAAAAAGAAAAAGAAAAAAAGATTTTACACTTGATGTACAACTCCATTTTTTTGTCTTCATTTTATAGTTTGTGTTCTTGTTGAAGATATATGTTTTGGTTTAGTTGAGGATTCTGCTGTTTACAGGGGTAAGCATAATGGACCCAAAAATCGAACCGACCGACCAAACCGAAGTCAGTCGGGGTTGGTTTCGGAAGGTTTCGGAAAGTTCTAAATTGAAAATTTTCAAAAAGTATTTTTAAGTGTTCAACCAATCTTACTACTCGTCGGGGTCGGTTTTGAACATTTACTAAATCGACCATAGTCGGTTTAGGTACGATTTTGGTTCACCCCCGGTTGTTTCTGTGAAAGGAAGTGATAGGAAATGAAAAGCCGTGGCTTGAAGTCTCATTATTACAGAAAGAAAGTAGACCCAATTTTGGTATTATGTATTTCTGGTAGATTTTACGGGTCTTTAACAGCAATTAATACCACTTGATTATATGTCACTAAGAAACCAATGTGCAAACAAATTTTAAATTTACAAGTTTAGTTCTTATGTTTTGAAGAAAATTAATATTTAGTTGGTGTAATCGTAGAAATTAGAATTTAATCTTTTATCTGTTTTATGATAAAATTTTCATAAATACTTTTTTTTTTTTAAAGGAAATGATTTCTATCGTAGAACTAGTTCTATCAAAATTTCATTAAACTATAGGAATAAAATGTTAATTATAAATAATAAGAACTAAATCCTAACTTTTAGAATGTTAATCTAAATTCTAATTTTTTTAAGCTACAGTGAACAAATTTGCAAATTGAACCTCTACAGATTGTTAGGTGGAATTGGTTGAAGTTGACAACATTCATCACAAAAATATACTTGAACGGATCTTTGAAATCTTAGAATCTGTCCTCAAAATATAATTGACCAGATACTTGGTCTATCCTAGACCAAAATATAATTAGCCATATTTGGTTTATCATTCGATTAATAATATGTTTGAATTACATTTTCAAGTGTTTAATTTAAAAGATAAATTATTTTAAAAAAATTAGAGCGTTTGAAAGCTATTCAAATCAATTTTTTAAAGTATTTTTTAAATAACTTTTGCAAAAATAAGGTTCCAGAAAAACATTTTCTTTTTACTTAAATGAACTCACAGTCACGGTCGAACTCTCTTACGGTGCCATCAGTCTCCCCAGCCAAGGGATCATTCTTCCTTGCTTTATTATTATCTCTCCCAATTGTTAGTTGGGCTCAATAAAATCTATGATATCTCATAGTGAAAAATTGATGTAAAGCATGTATTATTTTGAAATCTAAAACTAAATTGAACTCAAGGATAAAAAGCATTCTACCCAAATATTTTCCATCGCCTTGAAAATTCAAGCACTACTATCTAAATTAACTTTTATTTTAATAAGAAAAATAGTTTTCAAACTTAAAATTTGAAACAATAAAATACTTGAAATAGTGAAAGGAAAGTGTAAAAATTAGTACTTCTTTCAGGAGCACCATTATGGAAAACACTCTTCTTGTCATCATAACCTGGCAACAAATTTACTATTTCTCTCTTCAAACAAAATTGATCAAATTATGTTCATATAGATTATATGGAGGATTATTGAAACAAAAAACTTGATAGTTCCAAACAATTCTCTTCAAATTCACAACTTTGTTAACTTTCTTCCACATTTTATTCATAGATTCAGTGCTCCAACCTTAACTCATTTAGTGCTTTGAGTGAATCAAATTCCTGATGACATACTGCAGAATTCCACCATGATCGAAGTATGCCAGTTCCACCTGTATATTCAAACCAGAGCAAACTTTAGATTGTGAGAACCCGCCTAGGTTTTTTGGAGTCGTCGTTTAGATTCAAGACATACAGAGAATGATTAGGGAAGTACCTCTGTATCGAATCTTAGAATGCAACTGAAAGACTTTCCAGTGTCTGTCACCACAGCCACATCCTGACCAGGTCTGATTTCACCCACATTGCTTGGAAGATCGATGGTGAATCGTTCGTGCCCAGTCAATCCCAGAGAATCGGCATCCTCCCCAGCCTTGAAACATAGAGGAATGATACCCATACCGACCAAGTTGCTGCGGTGTATACGTTCAAAGCTCTTTGCTATAACCGCTTTAACACCCTGGGAAAAGTTCCAAAGAGCATCATTAAATTATCACCAGGGGAAGTCAGCCCATAGTTGTAGAATTGAGCTATAATGTATATATTCGAATGCACAATAATACCAGAAGCATTGGCCCCTTGGCAGCCCAATCACGAGAACTTCCGCTTCCATACTCGGCACCAGCGAGAATGATTGTATCTTGCCCCTCGCTCTTGTATCTCTGTTAAAAGATGTAAAATCTAAGGACAAGAAGGAACTTTTTTTTCCTATTGAAGACGATCAATATGGTACAAAAAAGAAAAGCTGAGAGAAATTACCATTGCAGCATCAAATACTGAAAGTTTCTCCCCACTGGGGATGTGAATCGTCTTGGGTCCAACTTCCCCCTTCAATAGTTTATTGACTATGCGAATGTTGGCGAAAGTGCCACGTGCCATAATCTCATCATTACCACGGCGACTTCCGTAAGAGTTGAAATCTCTTCTATTAACCCCACGTTCGAGAAGGTACTTGGCAGCAGGACTATCTTTATGGATGCTACCAGCAGGTGAGATGTGATCAGTTGTAATACTATCACCAAAATTGAGCAAGCAGTATGCGTTTTTGACCCCATGAGGCCCTGGAGGAGACATGCTCATATCTTTGAAATACGGAGGCTCGTGAATGTACGTCGATGTTGGGTCCCAGGAGTAGAGTGTTCCTTCAGGAACCGATAAAAGATTCCAAGTTGCATTTCCTTCCGTGATCGCTTGGTATGTGGCACGAAACATGTCAGGCAACACATTTGAGTTTACAACCTAATTAAGAAGAGAAATGAATAAGTTCCAAATACAACAATCAAAAAGCTCAAACATCTAGAAGGCACGTCAAAGTATAGTAGCTTACTTCTGCAACTTCTTCGCTAGTTGGCCAAATGTCCCTAAAGAATACTTTCTTTCCATCCTTTCCCACCCCAATAGGCTCACTTTCGAAATCGATATCCACCTGTAAAGTAGCTTCTGAGTTATGCATTTGTTATGTTTAAGATATCAAGGTAATTTGATGTGGTTTTCATGGATGGTGGTACATTCATTTTAAGATATGGAACTGACTTTCAAGGAGTAGAGAGGTGTTTGAGGGCTTATGGAATCTGGCATCTACAAGCATTCATCTCGGATTCAAAACACAGAGAGAGAGAGAGAACTAGAAGATACTTACTGTGCCAGCAAGAGCATAAGCAACAACAAGAGGAGGAGAAGCAAGGTAGTTGGCCCTCGTCAAAGGGTGTACACGACCCTCAAAATTTCTATTTCCAGACAGTACGGCTGCAGCAACTATGTCTGGACATTCAAATATTATTAACAATGGAGTTACTAGAATACCTTAAAACAGTATCCAACATTCCACCCAATGCAAATAGTTACCATTTTCGGTTATTGCTGAAGCAACGGATTCATCAATATCTCCAGAATTGCCAATGCAAGTAGTACATCCGTAACCAACTATATTGAATCCTAGCTGATTAAGATACTTTTGCAAGCCACTGCAGATGTAAGCATGCATACTTTAGATGATATTCTCGCTTTTGAAAAAAATTTCACATATTGCACTGCGCAAAAATACCTCTTCGCCAAATATTTCGTCACCACCCCAGAGCCTGGAGCAAGACTCGTCTTAATCCAGGGCTTAACCTGATTTACAAAGTTGCAATTGAATCAAAACTGATAAAGCACAGAGGAATTGGTTACTATGATTTCAAAATTGAGCAGACGTCCAACCTCTAGCCCAAGCTCACAAGCCTTTTTAGCCACCAAAGCAGCTCCAAGCATAACGCTTGGGTTTGAGGTATTTGTGCAGCTAGTGATAGCTGCAATTACAACATCCCCATGCCTAAGCTGAGCTGGGGATCCGTGAAAATTGAACTCTGCAACCTTTACTTGAGCTTCCTTTGGTATGGCAAAACCCTATAATGTTGTTATATAAAATAATTAGAACGGCAAAAACAGAGGTAAAAGATTTAGAAACATGCAGGCAAAAAAAAAAAAAAAAAAAAAGAATTAGATGACAACTATTGGAACACTAATCTTTTGGCCAT
Source organism: Cucumis melo (assembly GCF_025177605.1). NCBI lineage: Eukaryota > Viridiplantae > Streptophyta > Magnoliopsida > Cucurbitales > Cucurbitaceae > Cucumis > Cucumis melo. The sequence goes on along the minus strand of NC_066864.1, from coordinate 6,355,457 downwards.
GCTTAATCCCATAAAGCTTAAACTTGATAGAAAAAACAAAAAAGAATAGATACTTTCACTCTCTACAAAGAATGCTACTCTGTTATACAAGATAATAATACTTTTCCCAAGTAAACATCGATAGTATTAGTAATTCTCTCCAAAATTAATGTGCTGAGGTAAATGTCCACCTTGAATCCAACTCTGTTGTCAAGGCATGCATGCCAATCAGCTTTCATCTCTTTCAAGGGAACTCGATCATGTGGTCTACAAAAATAAGAAGAAGAATGTAAAGTTAAATAATGCTAGGTTAATATTGAACTTCACAGAGGTACTTCTAACATAATTTGAGCTACCTTTTTGGACCTGATATGCATGGTCCGACATCAGAAAGATTCAGTTCTATATGAGAGGAGTACACTCTTTCAACTTGAGGCTGCATTCAGTAAAATTAACTTAGATATGAAAGAACCAAAATATTGAGTGATGTAGAGAGAGAGAGAGAGAGAGAGAGAGAGAGAGAGAGAGAGATGGGTGCTGGCAAAGTAAAAGAATGACAATAATCGAATTGGAAAATAAAGTGAAAGAATGACAATGAAGCAAGGAAAGAGGATATTCTATGTTTACCTCACTGTAGTCTACAAACATCTTATTAGCCCGCAGGTAAGATTCTATCATAGAAATCTGAATGGTAATTCTCAAGTTAGCACTCGAATAAAAGCAAAAATGAATTACTCTAGCTGAACGACAGTATGAGAAATTACTAACTGTTTCATCTTTTCTTCCAGTCAGTTTTAGATACTGCAGGGTGACATGATCCACAGGAAAGAATCCCATTGTTGCACCATATTCAGGGGACATGTTGGCAATTGTGGCACGGTCGGCCAAAGATAGTTCACCCATACCTTCCCCTGCATAGACATTGAATGCCATTATAAGAAAATGGGTGGCATAAATATCGAAATTGTTGGGGAAAATGGATCTTACATATGCAAATTATACAATCACACATACACTGATTTTTTTATTTTATTAACTTTTTTGGTCTCCATCTTACAAAACGTTATAGCCACATCATTTCCTTATCTATTGTTCGAATTTTTAAAATTAATACAATGATGCATTCTTTTTAAGGTATTAAAAAAGGAAAAAGAAGTCCAAGTAAAAATGTCTACTCTCTTCTTCAATTGTGTGATACACAAGAGGACTATAGGAAAAGGAAGTTTAGATGGCAAGGACAATAATCCTACATTTATTGTTTATAACTATCGTCCGGTGCTTGCATCACATATTTCACATTTCCTGTATCTGTTATATGCTTAAGAATGATCGATTTGTGTTATATCCTTAAGAAAGATCGATTTGGCTTACCATAGAACTCCACAAACTTGCCAACAACACCATGCTTCCTGAGCATTTGAGTCACAGTCAAAACCAAGTCTGTAGCTGTTACACCATTTCTCAGCTTTCCAACTAATTTAAAACCAACAACGCCAGGCAAGACCATGCTCATTGGCTAAAATTAAAGAGAAAAGGAAAGGACAAAGTCAACCAGTTTCCAGCAAGATAACAAAAATATAATACCAAAAAATAATGATTATACACAGGCAATGAAAACTAAGACCAATATAACATAAGTTGGTAATTGATATTGATTTACTAGGAAAAACTTAATCCTCAGTCCCCTAAAGCAAATACAAATTCACAACATCTCTCTACCTGTCCAAGCATTGCAGCTTCTGCTTCTATCCCACCAACACCCCAACCAGCAACACCCAATCCGTCAATCATCGTTGTGTGTGAATCGGTTCCCACAACACTATCAGGGTAAAGCAAACCATTTGTGTTGAATACCACTCGGCCAAGGTATTCCAGATTAACCTGAAAAATGATAGAACATTATTTGACAAGTAGAAGGCAAGAAAGTAAAGTTCTATTAAGACAACAGGATGATCTGCTCAGGTGTTGTAAGACACCTATAAGTTTACCTGGTGAACTATACCAGATCCTGGAGGTACGACAAGCATGTTGTGGAAAGCACTCGATCCCCATTTCAGAAAGCCAAATCTTTCCCTGTTTCGTTTAAATTCAAGTTCCATATTTGCCTGTACTGCATTTTCTGTTTTTGCCACATCGACCTGAACTGAGTGGTCAATGACAAGATCTACTGGAACCTGTATTCATGATATTCACATGTCATTGCTCGGTGTTCACAGTTTGAGTATCAGATTGAATTATAAATAATTGACAAATATAAAGAACAAGAAGTTATGAAGCTCACTACTCACCAACGGATTGATCTTGTTGGAATCACCACCGAGCCTGTTCATTGCATCTCGCATGCAAGCAAGATCAACAACAGCAGGCACGCCAGTAAAATCCTAAATGTATACCATTTTCACACATCAATATGACAACACAAATCCATAATCATCTTTCAGAAACAAAATGCAGACCTGAAGCAGCACTCTAGCAGGTTTGAAAGGAATTTCAACCAGTTTGGGAGCAGTGTTCTCCCAATCAATAATCTTCTCAACATCCTTAGCCTTAACCGCAAACTCATCGCAGTTTCGAATGGCAGACTCGAGAAGTATCCGAATGGAGTATGGGAGCCTTTCTGCCAAAGAAACATCCACCCAACAATCAATATCCAACCCATCATAATGCAGTTTCAACTTACAACACTAAAACCACCAACGCTTTTTATGCAGAAGCAGAATAGAATCTAATAAAGCTTTTAAGGAATCCATAAAAAGACGCTTGTGGAAGGAAAAGCCCCCACTTCACTGATTCGAAAGGGAAAAGCCACATGAACAAAGACACTCAAAGTTCTCTTCTCTGGCTTTAATTTCACAGGAATCAAACAAACAGTCAAATAAAGCAAGACCGCTCACCGATTCTAGGATCGTTCAAAGCGGGCAAGCTATAGTACTTTCCGAACACTCCCCCTTCAGGATTCTCAAGGGTCTTCAAGATGCTATTGAATGGGTTTTCAGTCGCTGTAAAAAGCCAACAAATCCAACATCAGCAATCAAAAACAAAACCCCAGCCGCAAGCAGCCCCAAACATGCAAACTACAACAAACCCAGAAAAGAGAAAAACAGTAGGAACAAAAATCAATTAGATTCAAAGAGTACCCATGGAAATGATGAATGTGAAACCCCACAAGCAAAGCGAGATCAATCAACAAAAAAAAAAAAAAACAAAGGCGGGAAGAGGAAAAAATGGAGAAGAAATCAACTGGGTTGGATCGAAATCCAGTGATGGTGATCCCCAAGAAAGAGAGAAAAGTGAAGACAATGTCGAAGGCGGGCGCAATAAAAGGTGGAAAATATTACGTACGGGTCTCTCTCTTTAGTATCAACAAATCGCAAAAATCGGTCCTAAAAGGCGGTCCCTACCTCTCTCAACTACCCAATTCGCAAGATATTTGGTGAATTTTGGCACTTTCTTGCAAGTACTTGATCAAGTTCATTAATCTCAAACCATTTGTTGGGGTTAATTAACCAAAAACTTTATGTGCGTTTCAGACAGTTTTCTCCAGATTTCAACATGGGTATGAGTTAGATTAACACTTCGTTGACATCTTTATGCCTTTTAAAGCCCGAATTTGCCTCAATTTCAAATTTTGGGAATTCTAGATAAAATGTTCATTTTGATTCTTTGAAGTCTCCATTGAAATGATGGTGGATGAGGATAAGAATGTGAGGAATTGAGTGAAATAAAGAAAATCTAAAGTGATTTTACAGGAATATGTTGATGTGATTGGCAAAAGTGATTAAAGAAAAAAGTGATGAAATATCAATGGGACAACCCAAAAGGTGTCATCTTTTATACCAACAACGAACAAAAGGCGATCATATTCATATTAAAAATTAAAACGCCACCGAGATTTTGTTGTGAATATTGTAATTGTAACCATTTTTTTTTCATCGGTAATTCTGTTTAGATTTTAGTTCATTAATGTTTTCTATAATAATAATTATTATTATTATTTTATTTGGAATATTTAATCTTATAAATGATATCATACTGCAAAATAATAACTTTACAAACAAATTTAGCATCGAATAGGTTTATAAATCAATTAATAATAGTTTAGATAAATTATTATAAATCACTATTAAAAATATTTACAGAATAAATTATTTTAAATTGAAAATATTTATATAATAATTAAACTCTATCAAAACAGATTTAAATTTTAGTATATTTTATTAATATTTTGATTCATTTTATTGTATTTAAAAATTTATCTTTCAGACTTTAATTGATGTGTTGAAAAATCAAAGTAAATAAATAAAATACAATAATAGTGGAGAGATTTTAGAAAGAAAAAGAAAACGGAGAATAATTGGTCAATATAGGGAGTTTTCTTTGTAATAAATATTTATGGACATAATGGATATGTACACCGATCTTATACAATGAATTTTATGATATATTCAATCAGAGTGAGACAATAAAAATTGGTATCCAACGTCTGCTTTTTTGTCCTTTTTTTCTCCTCCTCTCTAATTGATAAGGTCAAAATAGACAACATAATATACAGTACCCAAGCCTCTATATTTAAGGTTAAATTATATTTGACAAAAATAATAAATGGTAAAAAAAATGAAAATATTTACACTTAATTATTATTTTTAATTTTTATAAGAGCATAAATAGTTTGTTTTTTTTATATATATTTATTCTTTTAAAGTATTTTTTGATTTTTTTTATTATTATTATTCTTTTAAACTATTTTTGAAAAAAAAAATATGCACATATCCTTAAGTATTAAAGGCTTTTTAAATATATTGACAAAATGGACCAAACTATATTAATGATAGAAACATTGTAAGTCGATGATTGATAAATATTGATAAACGTTGTTTATCAATGTCTATAAAAATTAAAAATCGATAAAAGTGTATAATCGACATAGCTTGATGGAAACTCGAATATCAGTGTTTATCGGTGATAAAAAAACTGATAGAAGTCTATCATTTATATTATCAATGATAGAAACCGGTTTAGTAAAAACCTATCTTTATAAACCCTAAAAAGACATATATTTATACTTTTGAAATTTTTTAATACTACATTCCAGTTTTTATAAAGATTTAAAAAATATCCATGGAGTATAAATTTCAAACATCGGATGGAGTGAAAATAAATTTAGATCATCGTAAAGTTTCCAATTTCTATTCAAAATTCTAAAATAATTTCGATCACGAGAATAAATTTTGAATCACCTATAAAATGTGTGAGATGATATTGCAACGTTTGAAGAACAAATTGAAGTGTATTTATTATAATTTTTAACCTATATTTAAATATTATTTAAAATTCTATTTTGTAAACACAATAAAATAAAATTATTGTAAATCTCAATAATAATTCAAAATTTAATTAGGTAGATGGGAAGTTAAATGTGATCGGATTTTTTATTAATAAAAACTAACAAAAATTGTAAATAAAATAGAACATTTGACAAAATATTTACGTTTCATACAAAAATCAAAATGTAATGAATTTTGTTTTTCAATAATTTTGTTCTATAAGATGTAAATAGTTGATCAATTTTTTTATATTTTTAAAAAATTCTTTTTTATTTGTCGTGTTATCGATACGATTATGTTGACAATTAATAGTTCTTTTCACTCATTTGTCTTACCGTCATAAAAGGTATTTTTGCTATTTTCTAATATCTAAATGTATACCATCTCTATTTTTTGTTCTTCTTTATTTCAAACTATAATTTTGTGTCCTGATTTAATTAGTTGGAAAAAACAACAATGACATCATTTTACTATGAATAAACAAACCTTTCATCAATCTCTAGCATCAAACAATATACAAATTTACTTTTGTATAAATCTTTTGGTATATATCTCTTTTGGTCTTTTATTACGTCCATATTTCTTCACCCAATTTCAATTTCAGTTTACATGTTTGAAATTTTTTTCCATATGTTATTAAGGTTTGATATTTTTTTCCGTATGTTAATAAGGTTAGTGATGCATAATTGAAGTTACTTTCGATCAATACCTAAAGTTTTTTGATAGATTAATAGACGTTTAATATAGTATCAAGCAAGTGGTTCAAGAAGGTCTCGTGTTCAAGTCCCCACATCTTTTGTACTAATAGTGAATCGGTGGTTTTATAATTAAGACGCAAACATCTCCACTTTAAAATAAAGTGAAATATATATGTTAAGAATTGCTATAAATTTATATTTTTAAAAAAATAAACGTGACAAAATATCCCATATGTGATAGACTACTAACATGACCAATCGTACATAGACTGTGATATCTTGCTATTTTTTATAAATGTCTTGGATCACTTTATTATATTTATAAATAACATTTGTATACCATCGTTGAAATATCCCCTTATTTAATCCATCATTTTTAAAATTTTCATTCGATGAATCAACGAAGTGATTGTCCTTCATGCTATCAAACACCGACGGATTTATATAGAAACCTCCCTCACATGATCGGTTTTTGTATTTTAATATAAAATTTGAAGCGTTAGATTACAATATATGTCAAATAATACTTAATTTAAAACAAAATATGATTATATTGTAGTGATTATACTCCTGTATAAAATTTCTAGATCTACCACTGCCATCAAAACACGATAAATATAAAATCTCTTTGTTACAATCGTTATTTCAAATTAAGGGCTTTGCCCTTTTTAAATCACAAAACTTTGGTCGTTGAATGCTCAAGTGTGTTTCCTACTTTCTCTTTCTCTAGTTTTTCTCCAAAAAGGCATCCTATACATCTCTAAACTTTTACGTCAAATAGGTAGGATTTTAGATCTCGAACACTATACCTAACAGATTTTAATTAAACACATCCCATATGTGTTTTTAATAAATTAATTAACAAGTCTATTACCTTATACCACCGATATAACAGAAAAGAAAAAAAAGAATTAAGTTTAAACATACGACAAATTATAAAACAACATAGAATTAACAAAACATTTACAAAATATACGACAATATTTCATATTCTAAAAAATCGTAGATATATACCACATGAAGCATTTGTAACGGTGAAAAAAAAAATATAGAACTCTACCAAACCTCGGATCTAAAATTAATTAAAAAGGTGTAATCCAACATTATTAGTTTAATCATAAACAACTTTTATAAATTAAAATCAACACAGAGAACTGATTCAAATTTCACGAGGCTTTGTATTGTTGTGTTTTGTCGTTTTTGTTGGGAGGGACCTTTTTTCTTATTTATTTATTTAAATATTTCAATTGCAAAAACAAAGTGACAAAGTAATAAATAGGATATAATTTATTGCTACTCACAAATAGTGTTTGTTTTAAATTAATCCTTACCGATCAGACTTAAAATTATTATTTAAGTTTACAATGGGAGCCATGTGAGTTACCGAACAACTCTCCTTTCTTAAAACAAAATTTAACTCCAAATGGTTTTTGGGATATCTGAACCAACGAATGAGTTGTTATAATTTGTGTTTGATGTACATATTATTATAGTCTATATTATTATAATATGCGTTTGGGATTTATATTTTTATAGTATGTGTTTGAAATGAGTTATTATAGTTTGTGGTTAAAGTACAAATTATTATAATCTGAATTATTTATTTATTTTTACATATACATATAGTATATAAAATACACATTTTTCTTATTTTATCAAATATTGTTCAATAGGATGTTCATTCCCTAAGTTTAGTTTTAATTTGAGTTTTTTACTATATTTTTCTATATATAAATTTTGATGTATTTTTTTTTTATCGTTATGTTTGTAAAATGAAGCAAAAAAAAAAAAATTACGGAATTTCATTATATTTACAAATATTTTAGAAGTTTTGTCCTTCTAAATAATTTTAATGTTTTTTCATTACAACATTGAGAGTAAATTAGTTTTTTTTTTTCTTAATTTAACATCACTGTTAAGTTGCTACTAAGATTTTAATTTGTTGAATTTTAAAAACTGATTTCTTTTCATTGGATCTTAGTTTATTCTATTTGTGTTTTGTACCTTCAATCTATGAGTTTGTTAGATTTCAAATTCTTCTAATGTATATTTAGCCTTTAGTAGTCCAATGTTTCCATTCACTTGTTTTTTAGATATAGTAAAATAATCAAAATACTTTAAAAAGTTAATTTTCATAAATACAACAAACTCACAAAATTTAGAAAGTCGACCATTTTCATCCTAAATCTTGTATTATTTTATTTAGTGTTATTTGGTTTAAGATCGTGTATCAAATAAAAAAATCGAAATCTTAAAAAAATAATCGTTGGATATTGTTATTTTTTATTATGGGTATGTGGAAAAAATCGTGGGAAAATTGGTATTTTTGTGATTTATTATATTTTTGAAAAAAAATCCTTAAAAGAAACAAAATTAATTAATAAATCGGTATTTATAATTTAAGATTTAAATAACCCACACGTACGTAATGTTCATGTACATAATATTTTTATGGGGCTCTCTTTTGGCTCTCTGTGCCGTCCGGCAAGGAAGAACAAGTCTAATTCTTCTCTTCAATCATTTCTTTACTCTCCTCGTCTCTTAAAAATCCACATTAACTTCTCCCCTAATTAAATTTCAATCTCTCTCTAAACTCTCTTCACAGCAAATGGCCACCTTCTCCGTTTCTTCCCCGGCGGTTTCTCCGCCACCGAGCCGGAGCAATCGATGGGTAGAATATGTCGTCGGAGTGGGGGTGGTGGCGTCGTTAGGTGCATTGCTGTTTTGTGTATTTCGGGGGAGAATTATGCGGAAACTTCGGGAAGGGCGGGGGGGAAGCCGTAAGGGAAGTGTGAAGGAAGAGAAGTTGTTGAAGCTGAGAAGGTTTGAATTTGAGGAATTGGAGAAGGCAACTAAGAACTTCAGTAGGGAATATTTGTTGGGAGCTGGTTCGTTTGCTAATGTTTATAAAGGTGTTCTTGAGAGTGAAGGGGAAATTGTGGCTATAAAAAGACCTCATGCTGATTCCTATACATCTCTTGATGAATTTCGAAATGGTAATTAATTCAATCGTTTCTTTTTAAATTCAACGTTGATTTATATTAAAGTTTTGTTATGTTTGATAGATATAGGAGTTGGAATATTTTGTAGTTAGTTAGTTCCAAAGTCCTACGTCTAAAACAATCTATTTTGTGTCAACTAGTTCACAACTTTACTTTTTTTGTTATCATTTTTTTTAAAAACATTTGTAGTCCAAAAGTTTACATGAAACTATACTCTAAAGTCAAATCGAGCTTAGTATAGTTCAAATTTTCTGTTGTAGAATTGAGAAAGAATTTTCTTTGAAAATTAATCGTTTAATCCATGTGAAATTATGAAGTTTTTCTCTCATTGAAATGGAATTACGAAGTATTAATTTGAAAGTGACTGAGTTAATTCGTTATATAGAGAAATTTAGGGACTAAGATGTTTTTTTTTTCATGAAAGGTGATACCTCTGTATTTTAAACGATTGTAAAAGACTTCCGTTCATAAAATAATATTAGACCAGAAAACTAGTGATTTAACATCCTACATGATAGTAGATAAAGTAAAAATTTCAAACTTCAGAAGACGACATAGTAATATCGAACTTTCACAACTATTGATTTCTTCTGAGCAGAAGTGAAGCTGTTGTCATCAGTAAAGCACAAGAACTTGGTAGCTTTGGTGGGATATTGTGAAGAAACTACAGGTGAATACATCAAAACAGTAATGATAAAAGAGAAACGTTATTAAGTTTTTAAGAGCAATATTTTAAAGGTGAAAATATGTTGGGCAGGGAATGTACGAGAGAGAATATTGGTATATGAATATGTACCAAATGGTTCGCTACTAGATTACATGACTGGTAAATTTTAATTGATATTTCAATGTCATTTTCATATGTAATATATAAATGTTTTTGTCAAGTCTTCTTTTCGTAGTGTTGTGAGTTGTTGTTTTGCATAGGTCGTGGAGGAAGAAGCTTGACTTGGAGACAAAGAGTTAATATAGCTATTGGAGCAGCTAAAGGTATGCATTTCTTAAAATACTAAAATACACCAAATATCATTCGTTGTATAATACGACCAACCTAAGAAAAATAATAACTTTTGGTTTGGAAAAGGGATTGGTCACCTGCACAAAGGGATGAAGGCAAGCATAATCCACAGGGACGTAAAGCCAAGCAATATATTGATTGGAGATGGAATGGAGCCGAAGGTTTGTGATTTTGGGCTGGTGAGATCGGGCCCTGTTGGTGATCGGTCGCACGTTAGCAGCCAGATCAAAGGCACGCCAGGCTACTTAGACCCTGCTTATTGCTCAACCTTTCACTTGACTCCTTTCAGCGATGTATATAGCTTTGGCATTATTCTTCTTCAACTTGTTTCTGCTCGTCCAGTTCTTGCTTCCAACCGACCCATCCCTGATTCTCACATTGTTCAATGGGTAACCAACTTTTTGTTGAATTTCGTTTAATGAGACTTAAAACAGACATGGTAGTAGCCAAAAAGTGTTCCAATATTAAAATTCTAGTTTCCATTTTAGGTCTCAGTTTCCGTCCAATGTTCTTAGTTATAACATGTAAAAGGTAATATCACAACATTTATGATGTTTCAGAAACTAAGAAATGTAATGAATAAACTGGTGGGTGAAATTGCAGGCAGGACCAAGCTTAGAAAAAGGTAGAGTTGAAGAGATTTTGGATGCAGATCTTCTTACAGAGCCATGCAACTTCGAAGTAATGTTAAAGATGGGGCAACTTGGGCTGAAATGCACTTCACAACAACCCAAGTACCGTCCAACCATGGCACAGGTTTGGCAAGAGCTAGAGGAAGCTCTTCATGGAGCTGACAACTTTTGGAAGAGGAAACAACTAATGCAGAACTCCATGGAGATTGAATATTCTGAAAGCCTTGCCAGCACTGAAGGTATCAGATTTGGGAAGTTTCGTGTTGGGATGGATTCTTTTGCATTTGAGAGTGCAAGCTTAAAGTGCCTTGAGATTAATAGTGTTTCCATAGACATCGATCACAGTACTGAAAAACAGCTCTCTGCAGCTGCAAATGATGAACAAAATAAGGATTGATTCTGTGACAAAAATGTGTAAACTAGACTGAACTGACTTTTATTTAGTTTGGCTTTTTTTTGTTTTTCCGTATAGTTGAACTCAATCAGAACTGGCAAGTGAGTGCAGAAAGTTAAGTTTCAAGGAACTGAAGCTTTTCAATTTTCGGAAATACTCCTCCAAACTTCCAATACATAAAGCCAAAAAGCAATGTAATCCAAAATGAATGGGAAGAAAGATGATCTTACTTGAACAGAATCTGTTAGGTTGCACAACTACGTTCTTAAGTTCTAAAGAATGGAAAGAAAGGAAATTTTTGAAAATTTAAGGATGAAACGTGAGAAAGAATCTTCTTGGCTAGAAGAAGAAGAAGGCTACTCTTACACTAACTACTAAGTTGTAAATTCTATTTTCTTACTTCTTTTACTCATCTGCTCAAATTGTTCATGCCATGTTAAATGTTAAATTATGCACTAAAAGAATTCCTGGACCTTCTTTTGTGTTAAACTGATACTTGTTCATTGCTGATGGGCCATGACAACTATGAAGACCCAGTACAATTTACTTACATGACAACTAAAATTCACGAGATTGTGTTAAGTTCTGTAGGTGTGGTGCAACGAGCTAGAGATTTTGTAGGTAAGATAACACCACACCCCCTCAAAGACGTTGTTGGGCCACGGACTGAGCTCGCTCGGCTTACAAGATTAGAGTCAAGAAATACAACTATGACTGTGATGTCATCATGAAAATGGCGGCGTATTCCACGATCAATATCCTTCAAGTCTGAATATCGCATTTCTCGTTTTTTAGCTGCTTCTAGCATAGCAAATTTTACCAGCCTCTTGGCACTTCCCTGCATGAACATAAGCAGACAATTCAAATTTGATCTTTTAATTCATCTTTGACTTTTCACTACCACCTTCTATGATCATAAATGTAAATTTAAACAATCAGAAAGCATAAGCAGATATTCTACAAGCAAATGATGACAAGTTTCTCATCGACAGAAATACTTCAAGCACAATTATACATTTATGAGAAAATATATAACTTACGTTGTGTGGGTGACTTCGAATCAGATCTACAGCTTGCTGATTGCTAATGTGCTCCCACAGGCCATCAGAAGCAAATATGATGAACTGATCATGTGGTTGAAGCTCAAAGACTGAGATTGATGGTTCACAGCTCAATATTGGTCGAGTGAACGGTTCACGAAGCCTAAACTTAGCATACAAAGGTTCCCTGTTGAATTCCGGCTTCTTTAGATACACGTCACCGATAGATCTGGAAACCTGCAATTGAAAGAAAGGAATTTGTACAACTGCTCAAAACACCTCATTCCACAATGTCAGGCAAATTTATGATAATGAAACATATCACTGTAATGAAAATGTTGTTATTGAAATGAGGACCTCCAATGTGGAGGGATAGAGAAAAAAGATGGACTGGCTAACAGTGAACAACAGAGATCTTTACCAAAAGATCTATAACTAAGCAAGTAAAAAGCAACAACTTCTTAGCAAGTAAAAAGCAACTTCTTTTTTCATTAAAAATTTCTGAGGTTGAGGTGTGACGTCTAGAAATACATTCATTCACATATTTCATTAACAATAAAATAATCAGGATGAGAGTTATATCCCCCGTTGGTCAGAAATTTCTTCCCCGTGTAAAAGAGTTACCTGTAATAAGCCCTTTACTCGCCATACATTATGCTTCAAAACTACTATATGTGAATCATCTGGATGCAGAGAATGCATCTCCCTTCTGACTGATTCTATGCTCACATTATGCTCTGCTGATAACTGCACGGCAAGAACCTCCTCAGTTGACCCCACGAGCCTTCCGAGCACCGCACGGGAATCACCAAGGTTAGCTATGTAAAGGGTTCCATCACAAATCACACCAACCAGGCAGCATGAACCAACAGCTGCAATTTGGGGCTTCATTTGCCATTGTTTAGTCACTAAAGAAATGAACCCTTCCTCTGTAGCTTGAAATGCTTTTTTTATTACATCAGTGGACATTGATTGCTGTTCTGAGGTGAACCCTGCACTTTCAAATTAAATGCTTAGACTATGAAGACCATGAACTCATTTCAATCTTGTACACCAAGTCCAACAGTCATAATCGTAAAAAGCTATCTTATCTCGATTAGAGTTCTTACTTTTTAGATGTTGGAAAAGATTATCATATACGTAATTTGATGCTTCAGGCCCACCATGGCCATCATAGACACCAATAAAGGTTCCATATGGCCCGGAGTCAAGGAAGCTCAATGAACCCGATTCAATCTGGCTCTGATCCTCAAGCAAGTTATTGGCCTGAACAACAGCCATAGAAAATTCACCATTCATGTGTTGTCCAATATCCTTGTACCATAGTAAGCCTTCATGACGGCCTGCTGAATCCGAACCGCTGTGTACTATATTGTCCGAGGACGGCACCCAACAAGCTCTCAGAAAGTTCATCAAGCTGGATAACATCCCTCATTTCATCAGCTCTAGCTTTTTAACTCCATATTAAAAAAGGATAACCATATCATTCTGTCCAAAACATTCCACAACCGGATTTCCCAACAAACAAATAAGAAGAAAAGAAATCACTCACAACTAGAAGCAGCAAAACTCCTCAACCTGATAAGTGGCTCCTGTAATTGCATATTTCGGTCAATTATCTCGATGAACTACAATAAACCCACAATACAACAGAGACCCATCATCTCTTTGCCTCAAACTAAGATTCTAAACATAAAAAGAAATTAAAAAAATACTCGAACAATTCGTTGACTAAATATAAAACTAAAGAAGGGCTACAACAAACACATAATCAGAAACTATACCTTCACATCCAGCAACCAAACCAAAAAAACAACTCATCCTCATGCTCAAGTCTCGAAAAAACTAAATGAAAAACACAAACTACAGGAATAAAAGACGATGAACAAGTAAAACGAACTTACTCTGCAATTAGGCTCTTCGATCAGTTCAGTCAGCTACTCAATGATACCAAATGAAAACGATGGAGATCTAAAAAGTGGTAGATCCACAAATCCATCAAACGAAAACAGTAGGCAAAAGGGGTTTCAAATTCATCGGCCACCATAAAGAGAAACCTCTTCAAACTCTTTTGCTCCATTTTGGAGACGATATGAAAATTGAAGAAGAAAAGAAAAACCCAGAATCCGTGTGATCAAATGAAGTGGGTTTGAGAAGAAAATAATAATTGAAATAGGTTTGTCCCTCGTTCTACGTGGGGTGGCACCTGACTAGAACTCGTGTAGCTATGGCTGAAAGGCAAAAATGGCGAAATGCAAATGGGTGTTTCAATGGGCTCCACAAATATAAAACAGAGACAGAGAAAGTGGATGCAAACGGGAGGAATAGAATAGAACAGTATCACTGATCATCGCTATTATATTACGATTTTGCTTCGACTTTTGAAGTTCTCGTCAGATCAAATGGAAAATTGGGATAGTTGGTGTTGAGAAGATATCTATGAAAAAAATAATTTTCAAAGGTTGTTTTCCTATTCGATATTTTTCAAAATTATTAAAAAACTTTTTCTTTTTTACTTTCAAGTATATGTTTTTATTCTTCAAAAGATCTTTCTAGTCTGGAATTTATAACAATAGCGTTATTTAGTTTACGAGTTTTTGAAATATATATTTTTACTGTTCGAATTTTAAAAAATAGGTTTATAAAAGTCTACTAATAGTTTATGTTTGATTTTTTTAAAATTTATACGAAATTTAAAAGTTAAAAAATGTTTTGGAGAAGCTATGATTTTCGGAGACTATTCTTTTAATTTTAAATTTATTTTAATTTATTTTTAAATGTTTATGTTCGAAAATGTACCTCCGAAAACTCGAAACCAAATGAATATATTCTTAATACCCAAAGATTAAAAGGGACTATATTTAAAACTTAAGACATAAAAAATCCAAGTATTCATTATAACTTAAGGACTAAAAAAATAATTTTTTCTTAACATCATATTTTTAATATAAAATAAATTAACTTCGAAGGTTGTTTAATTTTAATTATATTTATTTAAATTTTCAAATTTTATTTTCATCCGATCCGGAGTTTAATCTCCTTGTTGATAATAATAACAAACTGTTATTATTGTTATTGTATATATTCTATTCAAATTATATTTGCTAGTAGTTTTAATGTTCGTCGTGTTTACAAATATTTCTAAACTAAAATTGAATAAATTTTAAATCATATACGATATCTTTATCGCGATGATTTACTTATTATAATAGATGACGTAAAAGATAATTATTTCTTCAATATTATTATGACAATATGAACATGTATTTACCTAAAACTTTATGTAACAACAAGTAAGTAAAGATATTATATAATTAATTTTGTATGTTAACAAAATAAGAAAAATATTAGAAATTGTTATATAAAAATTAAAAACATTTACCATGCATAATAAAAATTTATATTTTATCGAAAATAAACACTCAAAAATTTAGTTTAGTTTAGTATTTATCAATATCACACTTATCACTAATAAAATATAAAATTATGATATATTTTTAATAAATATTTTTGTTGATTTTTTAATATTTAAAAATGACTCAGAAATGAAAAAATAAATAAAAATAAAATAAAATAAAATAAAATAAATGTAAATTTATACCTTGAGACTTTGAATTTAAAATTTGTATCGATTTAAACTTCAATTTTTATAAATTTATGTGGGGGTGTGTGTGTGTGTTTTAAGGGTAATGGAAGGACAAAAATTGATATTTAGAGAAGAAGATATTATGGAAAGGAAGGTGAGAAAAAGAGAGCGTAATTATAAAAATGAGGCAATGGTGGTTGGTAATTAGTTCCCTTCCCCTCGTTCTTATCTCTTTCTCTTCCTGTGAACCCCTTTTTTCTGGCTACACACGTGTCGCCTCGTTTCTGTCTCGTTATTGCCACGTGTTCTCTCCTTCATTTTCTCCAACCGCCTTTCTCCCTTTTCCACTTATTAGCAATATCAACAACTACTACTGCACGCACGCTTATCATTTTGGATCAAAACACAGAAAAAAAATCAAGATCGAAGATGTAGGTTATTTGGGTTATCAATTTTTTTTATTTTCATAAATATTTTATTTTAGTATATTATATTTAAAAATATTTCTATTTAAAATTATCATTAATTAAGTTTATAAAATTTAATTTGATAATTAAGAGTTGAATTATTTATTTATTGGATTTAGTTTTGCAACAAATGAAACTCTTTTTGGTTTGCGTGATCTTTTTAGCCAAAACTCGAACCAACAAGCGTGTTAATCTCGTGCTCTCGCCATTAATCGAGCCAAAGCCAAACCCCTCTTGATATGACCATCGTCCAATAAATAAAGATATATATATATATATACAATTCAGACGCTGATCAATTATATTAATTATTTTTTAAAAGATGATTAAAATGTTTTTTGGTTTTTATACTTCAAACTTTATTTGATTTTTGTATTTATACTTTCAATTCAATTATTGGTATTTCAAAAAATAATTTATTGATTTTTTTTTCACAATCAAAAGCTTATTATAAATTTATAAAAAATAAAAAATCAACAAAATGTTTATATGAAAATTGGAGTGTAATAAATTTTGTTTTTTAGTTTTTTTATATTACATAATATGTTTGTTTTTGTCGACTTTTGAAAATACTTCTTTTGGAAATATATTCACTTATCATTAATTTATTCTTATTATTATTCCATAAATTTTGGTAAATTTTAACTTTAAGTGACTAAATCTAAAACTTTATTAAAAGCACTAGACATTCAAAAGTAAATTTGTACATATTTTAAAGTACCACGAATAAATTTGTAATAACAAATATTAAAATATACTTAGCATTGCCTCTTCATTAACAAGTAGGAAAAAAATACAATACAAATACGATGATAACTTTTATTAAAGTATGTGTATCTTTCATTATACGTTGACCTTTAAACTATCTCTAACCATAACACTGCATTCTAGAAGTAATCACTAAAAAACAAAAAATTATACAATACTGTATATTATTCAAATGAGATAGTTGTGAATATAACAATTATATAATCATTAGGTTCAAAATAATTAAGTATATAGTAATGATTTTTAAAAAAATTACAAATACAGTAAAACTTAGAGATAGTTGCAAATGTAACAATTATATTTAAAATAATTAAGTACATAGCAATATTTAAAAAAAATTGTAAATATAGCAAAATCTGTCAAAATCTATCAAAGATAGGAGTCTATTACTGATAGATCATGTAGCAAATGTTGGTCTATCGCTGATAAACCATAAGAGTCTATCAACGATAGAAGCCTATCATCGATAGATTTTTCTATATTTGCAATTTTTTAAAAATACTGTTATATACTTAATAATTATTCTAAAAATTGCTACATATTACAATTATTCTATAATTTATCATAATATATCAACAATAAGAGTCATCACCAATAGACCATGTAGTAAATATTGGTACGATAAATCAAGATAAATATAAAAGTCTATCACCCATAAACGGTCGGTATTCACGATTCTTTAAAAATAGGGATAGTTGCAAATGTAGCAATTATATTCAAAATAATTAAGTATATAGCAATATTTTTAAAAAATTGCAAATATAGCAAAATCTGTCAAAATATATCAATGATAGGAGTCTATCACTGATAAACCATGTAGCAAATGTTCGTCTATCACTGATAAACCATAAGAGTCTATCAACGATAGAAGTCTATCACTGATAGACTTTGCTATATTTGCAATTTTTTAAAAATATTGCTACATACTTAATAATTATTCTAAAAATTGCTACAGTGTTATAATTACCATTAAAAATATTAGCGTGTGAATTAGTGGATGTTGAATCTTTTGTCTGCGTGGTTCTTGGAGAAATGCTGGGCCATATTTTGTGGGCTTTCACCATGGAATGTCGGCCCAATATTGGCCTCTAATGTCTGTTTCCCTATTTCTTTAAACTTTTATTTCAACTTTTATAATTTAATCAGTATTTTATTTTCGTAAATCTTAAGAAATTAATCGGTGTATTATTACATGTTGATTGAATTTTATTTCCATGAGGACGATCTTTTCAATGAGAACCTTCAACTTTAAACTGTGTGGTTAGTATATTTATAAATTTGGAGAATAAATTTGTAATTTAGTGGAAAAAAAAAAGAGAATTAAAGAAAAGAAGTGTTGTGATGACTCCAAATCAATATAGTTTAGGATGCAGCGTCATGTTGTTTAGTGTTGAATAGAGTATCTCAACCATGAGCTTAATGCTACGAAGTTTTGATAAAACAGTTGAGTAAAGTATGCTTTTTATATTGTTTATGATGACAAATTTGATTATAGAAAATCAATCCCAACTTCTCGACCACAAGATCGGTTGTTCTAATCATTAAATTTGGAGGGTTTAAAAATAAAATGAGAAAAAAAAATCCAGATTTTTGAAGATAAATATAAATTCCAAATTGGGAAGAGAAAGTACAAAAATGAATAAAAAAAGAAGTTTAGTTAATATTTTCTCAATTATGTTTAGATTTGATTTGAAGTTAGCGTTTGACTAAAGTTCCAAATGTCCAGGGAAAAGATAAAACAACAATTTAAAAATTTCCCCAAATAAAATTGATATTTCAATTTCCGATTTCAATCGGGAGAGCCATTCCCAAAATCGAAATCCCTGTTCGCGAATCTTCAATTCATACTCCCAGCCGAGGGGGAAATTGTTCATATCGTATGTAATTGCGAACGGGAAATTATTTGAATCTAAAGCCCTAAGGCCCTTTAAATTTCTTCGAATTGAGGTATCGATGCGTTTTTATGATTCAATTCGTTGATGCAAACCGCTGTTTACACGCGAAGAATCTCGAATTTGATTGCGTAATTTTTGATTTCAACGTTCTGAGATCCGACGAAGCTCTTACTCGATGATTCCCTTTAATTCCTTTGTGAATCAGCCGTCTTCTCCTCCTCCCTCATCGGATGATGGTGGCTCTCACAGTGATTTTACTTCATGGTATGGTAATATACAATACTTGTTGAATATCTCGATGATTGGTGCCTTCTCTTGCCTCTTCATATTTATATTTGTGAAGCTTCGAAGCGACCACCGTCGAATTCCTGGTCCTTCTGGATTGGTCGCCAAGCTTCTTGCGGTGTGGCATGCGACTTGTCGGGATATTGCGCGCCATTGTGGTGCAGATGCCGCGCAGTTCCTTTTGATCGAAGGTGGGAGCTGTGCGGTTTTGTTATCAATTGCGGTTTTGTCGGTTTCAGTGTTGCTTCCGCTTAATCTCTATGCGGGAGAGGCTCTATTGAATGATCAATTCTCGAGAACGACGATTAATCACATTGAGAAAGGTTCGGTTTTACTTTGGGTGCATTTTGCTTTTGTGGTGGTTGTTGTTGTTTTTGTGCATTTTGGTATTTCTGCCATTGAGAAGAGGTTGAAGATAACTAGATTTAGAGATGGGAATGGGAATTTAAGTGATCCTGCTGCTAATTCGACTGCCATTTTCACTATAATGGTGGAAGGGATTCCTAAAACCTTAGAAGTTGATAGGGCTGCGATATTAGAGTATTTCCAGCATAAGTATCCTGGGAAGATTTATAAGGTTATAATGCCGATGAATTTATGCGCTTTGGATGATTTGGCTACAGAATTGGTCAAGGTAAGGGAAGAAATATCACAGTTGGTAGAACGAATGCATTCTTGTCTTGTACCTAATGAAGATGGAGATGAATATGGAAGCAATTGCTTGAAGGTTTTCTTCGGTTGGATGCCATATATTTGGAGGAGAGTAAAAGATATGTGGTTTCAGATGATGGATAAATTTGGTTACACAAACGAGGAGAGGCTAAAACGGCTGCAAGAATTGAGAGCCAACTTGGAGACTGAACTGGCTGCTTACAAGGAAGGGCGTGCACCTGGAGCTGGGGTTGCTTTTGTTATGTTCAAGGATATCTATGCTACCAATAAAGCAGTTATGGATTTTCGAAACGAAAAGAAGAGACGAATTGGGAAGTTCTTTTCTGTCATGGAGTTACGGCTTCAAAGAAACCAATGGAAAGTGGATCGGGCACCCTTGGCAACTGATATTTACTGGAATCATTTGGGATCTACTAAACTATCATTGAGACTTCGGAGAATATTTGTGAACTCTTGCTTACTGTTAATGCTTTTGTTTTTTAGCTCTCCTCTTGCTGTGATTACTGCTGTAAAGAGTGCAGGGAGAATTATCAATGCTGAAGTGATGGATAATGCCCAGTCATGGTTGGATTGGGTTCAAAGTTCTAGCTGGCTAGGCAGTCTCATCTTTCAGTTTCTGCCGAATGTTATTATCTTTGTGAGTATGTACATAATAATTCCATCAGCTCTTTCGTATCTTTCAAAGTTCGAACGACATCTCACTGTATCTGGGGAGCAGAGAGCTGCACTTTTAAAAATGGTTTGCTTTTTCCTAGTGAACCTCATCCTTCTAAGGGCTCTCGTTGAGTCATCTTTAGAGAGTGCAATCCTTGGGATGGGACAATGCTATTTAGATAGTGAAGATTGCAAGAGAATTGAGGAGTACATGAGTTCATCATTCCTTTCAAGATCATGCCTTTCGTCTGTTGCTTTTCTAATCACGAGCACTTTCTTGGGCATATCTTTTGACTTATTGGCTCCAATACCATGGATAAAGAAGAAGATTCGAAGGTTTCGAAAAAATGACATGCTCCAGCTGGTTCCTGAACAAAGTGAAGAGTATCCATTAGAGTACCAGGAAATAGATAGTCTTGAGAGAGCATTACTAGCGGATGACTCCCCTAGACTGATTGATATGGATATGCCGGGACGAGATCTCTCTGTATATCCCGTCAATAGAACCTCAACTGCACCAAAACAGAAGTTCGATTTTGCCCAATACTATGCATTCAATTTAACAATTTTTGCCCTCACCATGATATATTCTTCCTTTGCTCCACTGGTGGTTCCGATTGGTGCAGCATACTTTGGATATAGATATGTTGTTGATAAGTACAACTTTCTATTCATTTATAGAGTAAGCGGCTTTCCTGCTGGCAACGATGGGAGGTTGATGGATACAGTTCTTGCGATCATGCGATTCTGTGTTGACTTGTTCTTGCTTTCCATGCTCTTGTTCTTCTCAGTAAACGGAGACTCGACAAAGCTACAAGCAATATTCACACTTGGGTTACTAGTTATGTACAAATTGTTGCCTTCTTATGATGATGGGTATCAAAGAATGCTGTTGGAGGGCATTCAAACAATTGATTCAGTTGTAGATGGAGCTATTGATTACGAGGTCTATTCCCAACCTAAATTCGACTGGGATACATATCAGCAGTCATGATTTCGGGTTTGGCATGCAACTCGCTTACACGTATGTTAGTTGAATTGTAATCTTGCCCTGTAAGTACAATAGCTGAGGAATCTCATTCATTCTCTGAAAACTTCCATGTACTGTAAAGTATACACTTTCTGATGCAATTAATTTTTGTTCACTCCCTCATTTCCTCGTGATTTTCAAGCAATCCGGACTGTGAATTATCTCTTACTGGCTAGAAATGCATTCATTTTCACCCCAAGGAAGCTCGTTCATTCCTTGTGTTCAAAACAAAGCCAAAGCCTCTTTTTGACCGACTGAAAGCTGCAGCTAGTCTGACTTTTTTTTCCTTCTTTTGGGTCATGTTTTAGATTTCCATTTGCCGTCTTTTAGTTGAGATTCTGTCATTTCATATGCTAAAACATTAGCATCTCTGAAGAAGAATTATCAATGTTGAGACTTGAGATTCATATGTTTTAAATACCACTTAGTTGTATATTGTTAACTGAATTTTTTTGCCTTGTGAATTTTACGGTTTGATTATGTAAAATTGTAGATTGATTTATTAGTACTTTGTAAAATTTCACACTTCTCTCCAATTCTATGAATCATTGACTAATGGTACATACTGTTACTGAGATTGAGATTAAGTCTGTGTTTGGGAGAGTGACTATGAAATGGTTAAAGTCGCTATTTTTTAAATCACATTGAAACGTGTTTATAATAAATATTGTATTTTTAAAAGTGTAAAATTAAATATCAAAATTAATTTGTATTATTAAAAGCATGTTTGTGAGTAGTTAGAAACTTGAAATGATTTTAACCATTTCAGAATCACTCTCAAGACCATAATTAAAGTACACCAGCTACCACTAAACTATTGATAGTCCTGTAGAACTTTTAATTTGGGCAATGTGCTGTGTTTCAATGATTTTGTTCATCCTTATTCATGTGTGTAGATAAAAGACAAACTTGTCTTTGAAAAAAATAAACATCACATGTGTGATTCAAATGTGGACAAAGAACAAACCTGTCATAAAAAACACATGTGGTAGTGACATTCTCATAGTCGTTGTCTACGAAGATTATATGTTTTGAGTTGATTGAAACCATGAAGAGACTATATACAGTTTGAAGTGATTCGAGTAAAATCTTTTTTCCGTTTCATTTTAAGAAATAAAAAGCACACGATTAAATTACCTTATGCTGACTATGATGCTGACTATAAACAAAGGACTTGAAGATTTGTGTTTGTGAAAGAAGGCACGTGATTTTCGTCCATAGAGAGAAGTTTTGAATGAAGAAAATGTGGATGGACCAAATAATTTGTAAGGAGAAGAGAAAAACTAGGAAGAAATCAAATAAATTCAAGGAAGTCTCATGTGCTCCTATAACTTCTCTTTGCCAAGTGAATTCTCTCTCTTTCCCTTTGCCTCTCTAACATGTGGCTTATCCACATACACTCCAACTCTACGAGGTATAAATCAAAACTAACGTTGAATTCTGAGTTCCAACTTGTCATCTTGCTTTTTTCACTTGCGACAGTTGCAGGAAGAACAAAAAAACGAGAAACTAGAAGAAGATCATGCATCATATAGCAACCAAGAGCAATCTTGTTGATTCAGATCTTGAAACAAATCAGCCAGGTTTCAAAGACAACAATGGACTCCCTCTATGTCCTAAGCCTCGTCGTCTCGAGCCTGCCATCCCGAGTTTCCTTGTCCCTCTCAGATGCGCCCATCACATTCACAGGTCACTTTCTCATCTAACATAGTGACAAAATTTAACGTTCAAACTTTAAGAATTAAGCTCAACCCCCACCACCACGTTTGCTTAACTTGTTTGTCTTCTTTCCCCAGCCAATCAAGTGGTGATTCAAGAAGTGAGGTTCTCAATATCATCGAAGGAAAGGTCAGGAAATGGATTTCTTTTTGGTGAAACTTATTAGATATTATGAATAAGAAGTGTAACACGTGTATCCTGTAAAGATCGTAAGGTCTAATCCTCTTAGAACTGAATTCACGTAATGAGAATTATTGTAAAAAAATCCATGGATGTTTATTATATATATATATATATATGCAGAATGTTGAAGGGAGAGATTGCTTCTCCTCCGGTTGCTACCCATCGTGTTATTCAGGTTCTCCGCCAGGAAGAACAGAGAACCCACTGGTTCATGACATGTATTTTCTTCATCAAATGGAGATTCGTTCGTCATTCTCAAGGACCAATCTTTCAGATAAGTTCAACCTTACCTCAGCCTCACCTACATGAACTAAAAAGAGAAACCATTGGAGGAAAATGAACAAAGATACATTGGCTGTTATATAGCTTTGTTATTGAGTTTGTTTACTTGTACAATCTTCATTTATATTCATTTTTGGGTCTTCATAATTGTAAATACAAAGAAGATTCATGCCTTTTTCAAATGAGAAAAGGAAGATACATATTTTTGTTCTTGGCCTATTTTTAGTAAAAATAGATAGAATTTAAGAATTCCACTTAATATAAAGTAGTAAATGTTAATTAAAGCTCAGTCTTAAACTTTGGTTATTTAATTGCTTTTTAACCGAACAATAAACATGACTTAATACGACAATTTTTATTATGAAATAAAAATACTAAAAAGGATCGAATATTATATAAATAGTTTCATTTTTTCCCCTCTCCATATAATTTCTGAGTGTTTTTTCAATAAAATTTAAGTTTATGAATTGTAATTTAATTACTTTCTCAAGTCATGTAATCCCACTAAAAAGATTATTATTTTATAACAAATTTCCACTTTAAGACACTTTCAAATTATTAAATGTAACACTCCATGACCACTAAATTTCATAAATGGATATGTAAAACAAATCCGTATGTCTTAATTTATAATAAGCTAAACTCTTAAAGCCAATAACTATGTTAAGACAGGTTTGAAGGAGATTCTATTAAATAAAATTCATCGGTTTTATAGTCGATATTTTAAAAAAGTAGCTAAGATTTATCAAATTCTTCATAGTTAATTTAAGCTTTTCTTTTCTATATTTTATAAGTAGTTGCATTTTTTTTTTCTATTCATAACTTCCTTTTTAAATTGTTTTAGTACGTGTTTTTAATTATTTAAAATCATTTTGGAATATTAATAATTATATCAAAACCTATAAAATGTAATTTAAATTAATAATTAAATGACACTTTGGTCAAAAGACATTCATAAAAATAACAATTTGGTCATCACACTTTAGCTGGTAAAAATTTATTGATCAAACGCAAGTTGAGCTAAACCATCATTAAAACTTATACTTTACAATTTTTATTGCCCTCACCGTAATTTTTTTTCATGGAAATTAAGTATAAATCTTTACAGCATTACGACTCAAATAAATTTGATGTCCAATCAATTTACCAATCTACACGTCTAAGAAATTTCATTGAAGTACACCAATATTTTTCACAAGAGCAATTAAATTGCTACAAATTGTAAGGTACAAGTACTAAATCATCACTTATTAAAGTTTAAAGATTAAATTATTACGTAAACTAAATTATTACCAAATAAAATTCGAACAACTGAACCATTGTCTTACGAAAGTTTAAAATTCAACGAGTGTTTCTAAATTAAAATAATTTAAAACTTGATTAAAAAAACATTTTAAAAAATAAAAAAATATCAAAACTATTTATAAAACATTAGTCAAAGTCCACTTAATCCATTTAAATAATTATATTTTATAAATAATTTCATTTTCTTTTTTCCTTTTGCTATCAATGACAATTCCAAAATTAGATAGCAATTGAAGAAGAATATTCAACCGCGACTGTGCGAATCCGGAATAGGAACCGTCCCATTCTGGGGTACATCACTACATATCTCCGTTTCCAAACAGTCGGGACCGAAGACAAGACGGGGGACGGACCTGTTTGGACAGCAAGAAGTTCTTGACCAAAAAAAAAAAAAAGAAAGAAGAAAAAGAGAAGAAAAGCAAAATTCAAAAAGCGCGCTTACGTTAACTTCCTCAACCGTCAGATAAAAACAAAACGGGTCCCACTTTCACCTGCCAATTCGTTCCCTCTCTCAACTAATAAATAATAATAATAATAATAATGATAATAATGAAACTCTCAGCAGCGGAGACACACTTCCAGTTCTTACTTACTTCCACGCCAAGGAGGAAGAGATCTCTTCTTCCTCTTTCTTACAACCCTAATTTCTCTCTCATTCTTCTTCCACAATGCGTTTCCTCTACTCTTTCTTTCACTTCTTTCTACTTCTCTTTACCTCTCATGCCCGCCCCCCAATCTTTACCTTCAAGATGCACCACCGCTTTTCCGATCAACTCAAGAACTGGTCCGGTGTTTCCGGTAAATTGACTCTCCCTGATTCTTGGCCGGCTAAAGGAACCATTGAGTACTACGCTCAACTAGCCTTCCGCGATCGCTTCTTCCGTGGTCGGAGGCTCTCCGAGTTTGATGGTCCTCTCGCTTTCTCTGATGGAAATTCCAGTTTTCGGATTAGCTCCTTGGGATTGTACGGTAGTTCTTTTTTTTTTTTTTTTTTTTTTTTGGTTGATGGTTTTGTTTGATCGATTTTTCTCTTTTGTGCATTGTCTGATGTTTTGGATTTGTTTTTTGAATTTTTTTACAGTCTGCATTACACTACCGTACAATTAGGAACTCCAGGAACGAAGTTTATGGTAGCACTTGATACTGGAAGTGATCTGTTTTGGGTGCCTTGTGATTGTAGTAGATGCGCACCCACGGAGGGATCTCCTTACTCTTCTGTATGCTTCTCGTGATTTTCCTTTGTTGTTGTTGTTGTTGATTCTTGTTTTTCTTGGAGAAAAATTCGGATTAGGAAAGTGAATTAGTTCGGAATGCTTTTGAATTCTTAGCTCATTTAGCTATTTTATTTAGATGAATTATCAATCTATATTATTTATTGTTAATTTTTGAGATCGAGATCATCTCATTCGTACCTTTCGATTGAATATGTGGTTTATTTAATTTGTGAGCAAATGACGTACTAATAAATAAAGTAGCAATGATATTTATTGAATGCTGATCACTGATCAGTGTATGTTTAGAATGGGATGCCCATCTCTGAATCTTCATCTTTTCTCTTGTGCGATCATGCAGGATTTTGAGTTGAGTGTGTACAGCCCCAAAAAGTCGTCTACTAGTAAAACTGTTCCTTGCAATAACGACTTATGTGCACAGCGTGATCAATGCACGGAGGCCTTTGGCAATTGTCCCTATGTTGTCTCCTATGTATCAGCTGAAACATCGACTACTGGAATATTGGTAGAGGATCTTCTACACTTAAAAACAGAATATAAACATTCAGAACCTATCCAGGCATACATCACATTTGGGTTGGTATATGCTAATTCTAAGCTTAATTTGATTAGGCACCTTATGACAGGGCAACTCTGTTATGTAAACTGTTCTTTTTTGCTCATGTCATTGGCCTGCCTTTCTCCCCTTCTGTGCAGCTGTGGGCAGGTACAGAGTGGCTCATTTCTTGATGTTGCAGCTCCCAATGGCTTGTTTGGGCTCGGCATGGAGCAGATATCGGTTCCTAGCATATTATCGAGAGAAGGTTTGATGGCAAATTCTTTCTCTATGTGCTTTAGTGATGATGGGGTTGGAAGGATCAATTTTGGAGACAAGGGTAGTCTGGAGCAGGAAGAGACCCCATTTAATCTGAACCAATTACAGTAAGTGTAGTTTTGGAGTTGCTTTATATTAATATTCAATAAATTCAAGTTATATCGCTATATTCATCAAGTTTCTTGTATTTCATATCTCAATTTCAGCCCAAACTATAATATCACAGTTACTAGCATTCGAGTAGGCACTACTCTGATTGATGCAGATATAACTGCTCTTTTTGACTCTGGGACATCATTTTCATATTTTACTGATCCAATCTACTCCAAGCTTTCAGCAAGTGTGAGCACTTCAAGTGATGAATATTTGACATCAATTATCCAGCATTAATTGTATAAAGTTTCAATGTAATGGAACTTGTTTACATTCTCTTTTAGTTCCACGCACAAACGAGAGATGGACGCCTTCCCCCTAATCCGAGGATACCTTTCGAATATTGTTATAACATGAGGTCATGCGCTGAACCTATATGTGTTTTTTTAAAAATCTCAATCCTACATTTATGAACCTTTATTGTTGACCTCTTTATGAAGGCAGTCCAGATGCAAATGCTTCTCTGACGCCTGGTATTAGTTTAACCATGAAAGGTGGAAGTCCCTTTCCTGTCTATGATCCGATTATTGTCATCTCCACTCAGGTAGTCTGCTGTTTCTGTTTAGTTGTCTCTCTCTGTTCTTTCCTTAAGCCTAACTATATTTCCTGCAAATTTGCAGAATGAACTCATTTATTGCCTGGCTGTGGTCAAGAGCGCCGAACTGAATATAATTGGGCGTAAGTAGATTATGCTACAATTGGACATATTTGTATTGAACTAGTAAAGCCACTTTCATCTTGGATCTGTAACATTGGTGTTGAAAGCTGGACAATAAACTGGAAGTTTTGGTGATTTGCTGTCAGATCATTTTGTCCATTTTTCAGTCCAGCTCTTACATTTCTGGAGACGTAGTTACTCATGATTCTATTTTTGACTTTTATGTAGAAAACTTCATGACTGGCTACCGTATTGTATTTGACCGGGAAAAGCTTGTGTTGGGCTGGAAGAAGTTTGATTGTAAGTGCTATGCGCTTTCATCCACAAATGAATTGTCCTTCTTTTCTGTTACATTATCATTGTCAAAGAAGTTTGGGGTTTTATTGCAGGTTATGACATTGAGGAAAAAAATCTGTTTCCAACGAAACCAGATGTTACTACGGTTCCTCCTGCTGTTGCTGCTGGAGTAGGTAATCACTCTAGTCCAGGATTGACAAAAGACGCAAGAACTAGTGCTCAAATTTCAACTGAATCAGAATTCACTAGTTGTTATTCTTCTCTTCTGTCTTGCTTCAGATTTTTTATTATATTGCTTTTTTTACTATAGTCATATTCAATTCCCACCGTTTGCTGACCCATCTGGTGACCCATGTATCGTGACCTCATATTAATATTGATAGAGCTCTTTAAAATTTTGGATAATAGTTCAAGCCACTCTACCAGCAATCGGTATTCAAAATTATGTAGATTTTGTTGATTGATTGATACACCATAAATAGAATAAGAGGGTCGTCCAATGTCTTACCACTTTTATATTCATGTATCCATATGTTCCTCACTGCTGTCGAACTATCGTAATAGTGTTGAAGAGCTACATTTTTGTTCAACCACTATACATTAAATTTCATTTCCACCCCTTATCTAAGGGGCAGGATTCCTGTTTTTATTTTATTATATTTTACAGCAAGGAATGCAATCTTACTTGTGAAACTCACAAAACCATGTCAAAAAAAGGTCTCTAGTGAGACATTCATTAAGGGAGTGATTAATGAAGAAACGTAGCCTATAATTTCCCAGAGTTGAACAAGATCTTCATAGGTCCAAAATTCTTTTGTCCTTTCTATTCACAACTTCCATAAACACTGCGCAAAAACTCTTTCTAGGATATCTTAACGAGTCCTTGCTAAGCCTGAATACTTTAGCTTGAACCCTTATGCAACCTTAAGGCTTAAGAGAAGCCATTATTCTCATTTCTATGTGTAGCCTGCAAAGAGATGATTTTTGGAATTCAAGAACACAATTGTACGACCTATAGAACAAATTAGGAAGAAATGATATTGAACCACTTCCAAATAATCGGGAAGTGGCAGAAGTTAGGACCAAGCTGGTAAGGTGACTTAGTTATACTATGGGAAAGAGATGTAAACAAAGATTCTTTTTCTTTTTTACTAAAGAAAATAGCTAACTATTTCAAGAGACCAAGTCCTTGTATTCCTATTGAGAGAGAAGTTGTGAAGATGATGAATGAATCATGGACTTCCACTCAGTCAAACTCCAATGTGTCATTCCATACTTAAAGTGAGTCTCAATTTTTCAGATACTAAATGAAAAACTATGAGAGCTAGACTCATTTCCTTGTTTGAAAACATATATACTCACTACTACTTGTTTTAGGCAGGCACACACCTATATATATATATATATATATATATATATATATATATATATATACACACACCTATCAATAGGACATTGCTTGGTTAAATTGATCGGTTTCTGTTTGATCATAAACTAAAGTATTCTAAACAGTGATAGAGAATGACTTTAATTGTCTGATACTTTGGAAGAAACTGACAGAGACATTTGATAGAGCGGACCTTAATCTTCTATCGTGGCTGTCATGACTGGAGGAGGTATTATTATTGAAATGAATTTAATTATCTTCCTCTCTGTCTATATTTTTCTTCATGGTGCATATTCTATTGCTTTTAGAAGTTTAATTGTTCTACTATATTATTATAATTGAAATGATAATGCAAGCTCAAGGTTGACTAATTCTTGCCCAACTCATCTTAGAACTTTTATACTTTGATGTGAAGTCGGTCATCTTTATTAATAATTAGCACAAATAAATTATTGTTGGACCTCTTCTATTACAGATAATGCCCTATTTCCTTGCCAACTCGCACGTCTTTGAAAAATAAGCCATTTCCCCCCTTCTATTGAAAATAATATCAAAATGTCCGAAGGAATGTTTGGAATGTTGAGTTAGAATTTTGAAGTTTAGAGTTAAGAAATTTGTGTTTGGAGCGGAAAGTTGGAGCTTGTAAGATAAAGTTCCTATAATAAAATGTGCATAAGAGAGAGGAAAAGATGAAATTTCTAGATAAAAGTGTTAATTATTTTACATGACCTTAAAAGTGTTGATGAACCAAACACCCTCTAAAATTTGAGATAGTTGCAAATTTAGCAATTATATTCAAAATAATTAAATATATAGCAACATTTTAAAATTGGTTAAAATCTATTAATGATAAGAATCTATCACTGATAGACCATGTAGCAAATGTTGGTCTATCACTGATAAACTATAAGAGTCTATCAACGTCTATCGACTTTGCTATATTTGCAATTTTTTTAAAATATTGCTACATACTTAATAATTATTTTAAAAACTGCTACATATTATAATTACCCCTAAAATTTGGAATCGTAGGTAATTATAATTGGGCTGACTTCTTCGATTCAGGTTGTGGAGGACGAAGGAACTAAATTTAACTAAATTGAGAAAAAGATCTATCTACATTTTGGAACTTATTTGGTGCTTTATGTATTTTTCTTTATATTCTCCTCCAGTCCTACCTTTCTTTCTCTCTCCAAATTTAACTCTTTTTTTCTTCCGGGATCAAATTGGAACAAACAAAATTAAATTTCGAAGATAAAATTATTAACATTTTGAAATTTAAAAACTAAATTGAAGTTAAACTCAAAACCCCTAAAATTATAACATTTTAAAATTTAGGGATCAAGATCAAGCTAAACTCAGGATTTAGATACCAAAAGCTCAGCTCATGTTACCTTTTTTCTATTAAGCGAAGCTAAACCGAAATTTACGTCAGTTCCTTCTTATCTATTTATTTTGATTTGAGTAATTATTTATTATATGTGCAATTTCAATTGCACTAGCCATCTTTGCAGTTGACTTTGATACTGTTTAAAAATACCATATTTTGCATTGTATTTTTCTTTTTTAAATTGCATTGCATGGAAGACTTTGATGATTCAAGAGCGGCGGGTCGTCGGAATTTAGCGTATGATAAGGAAATCCAATCCGTTGAAATTTGATATTTTAATAGCGTAACATTCAACTAAATAATCCCATTGCATAGCGTATGGTTTTATCGCTTCATTTTAACATTTCCAATTCCAACCAGGCTAATTATTAAACACCATCATTAGTTTTCTAAAGAAAAATATCCATGACTTCCAAGTCTTCTAGTTTATATACATTTTGACTGTTAAGAATTACTCATATTGGTTTCATCTATGTTTGCATATATTATATATAAAAGATGCATTAAGTATACTAATTTAGAGTGCTTAATATGTACTGCTTGCGAGTTAGGTTGTGAGTAATGATTTCAAGTACTTAATGTGATATATACAAATTGGAAGATTTTCAAAATTTACATGTCATGTGATATATACAAATTACTTATATAGACATGTCTTTAAATGATAACCATCTTTGTTTTTATATATGTATACAAATTAGTCATATAGAGGCCTTTATTTTAATGGGAAAGAATTGGAACCTTTAGCAATTTTTAGTACATCCAACCTTCCATCTCTAAGAAATAAACTCATATCCATTAATGTTTGACCAAACCTTATTTTGATTTAAGATATATGGTTGTTATATTATTATTGACTCAAATTTTAACATCTCTGAGTCATCTTATTAGAAAAAATCGTTATTTCTTTTTACACAATATGTGAGGTGAGAAAATTATTTACACCTTGCACCTCTAATTATGAGGTTGATATTTTATAAACTAAATAAAAAAAAATCGTCAAAATAGAAAAATTGACAAAATACTTGCATTTCATAGATTTTTTTTGTGATTTTTTCTATAAAATGTAAATAGCCTTTTTTCTAAGTTGGAAAAATCCAAAAAATTGTTATGTTATCCCCTTTAAATTTTATATTTTCAAAACAATTCACTGATGACAATTAGTATCATTTCGAAAAACAGTTATCGAAATATAATGGCTTATTCCATGTATATTTGTAAAAGCTTGCTTCAAATAATGAGATATGATTCGTTCAAACAATATTCAAATCAATTAATTATTTTGTAATATAGTATTGTAATATTGAAGCGTTGAAACTGACTAAAGGCCAAAAATCATTGAAGAACTAAGGAAGTTTCAATGGAAATTGCAGAAAGACCAAGTACATCCCAATTACACAAGTACATCCCAACTTGTATTTATTAACCCACTTACTTTAATTTAATTATTCCAGAAAAAATTGAATACTTCCGATATATAATTTATATTTTTTTTTCTATCTCTACACTCCATACAAATAAAATTAAAAGTTTATTAAAAATGTATATAGGTATCATGTACTTAATCATTGTTCTAATTATTTTTTTATTTATAATATATATATATGTAATTTCTTTTTAAATATATAATTAATCTCTCCACCATAACTATGAATTTTAAATATATATATATATAATATATATAGTTTTCTGTAATTGTTTACGTCAACGGCCTTCACCAACCGCTTATAACGTCCCTTTCCGGTGCCACGTTTCACTCGTAGAGACCCACAACTGTAACTTTCTCTAATTTGCAGTTTTGTCCCTTTGTTCTCTCTATTTCCATTTTTAGTCCTCCACACGGTACCATAATATTATGTCGTCGATTTTGTTAGTATTCTTTGCAACTTATTATGTTAAAGGTTTTGTTATTATTTGTTTAATAACATTATTTTATATATTAATTTCTTTAACCATGTGGAGGGGAAATTATACTATTGACTCTTGATAAAAAAAAAGAAAAGAAAAGAAAAGAAAAGAAAAACGAACATCTTATTCCATTGGCTTATATTTACGTCGTGTTGAATAACATGACTATATGTGTGTGTTCGTATTTAGTATACAAATATGGACAAGTCATGAAATTTATTGAGAGAGTTGTTTGGATGTCCCATAATAAAAAATGAGTTTTGAATCCAAATTGTAATATTAAACTCATTATGTTCCTGCAATTTTTAACTCAATCATCATTTACATGCTTTTCAATGCTTCCTAGTTCTTAAATAGCCTCTAGCTAGTGGATACTACCTGTATAGAAAATTAGAACTATTGAAACTCGTGTTTTTTTTTTTTTTTTTTATAGAAATGACAAAATATAGAGATTAAACCCTAAACCTTAGGGAGGATATGCATGTCCATTACTATTGAGTTGAAATCACTTTGAGATCCTCCACTGTATATTGTTTCACTAATGAATTTGGACATATTCTATGTTTACAAAGAAAGAGATGGAAATAGATTATGGCAAAAGAAATAAAATATGGATTAGTAATTATATCTTTTTATTTCTTTTATAATTATATATATATATATATATTCTTTTTTCCGTTCACAATTCATCTTTCTAGGAAAAACGGACTAACTAAATAAGGGATTATGTTATTTCCTATAGTTCGATATTTTCCAAAACGTAATTACGAATGTCATAATAATTAAAATAATAAAGTTGAGTTATTTTAAATTTTATTCGAACACCAAACTTGTTCATAAATTTTAACTTGCTTTAAATAATCATTATTTGATTAATAAATTTCCACTTTTCAAATCAATAAAACAAGTTTCGAAATTAGTATAGTTTTCAACTAAAGTATTAAGAAGTTTATTCCCCCTCTCATCATATTATCAACAAACAAACCATTTCTTTAATTTGATAAAGTATGATCAATCACTTTTAATTTATTATTTAGTTTAGTGATGATATTCTCATCTATAATCCAAAGCAAGAATCTTATTTTCTCGATTATCTATAAAATTTTAAATCTAAACGGTCCAAAAATAGTTTTTTTGGGCTTAAAGAAAAGTTTAAAATGGCTAAAACAAAATTAGTTTATGTAATATTGTCAGATATTTCTCTTAAAAAATTGATTATGTATTAGTTTCACTTCAATTATTTTTCTTGTAATTTACTTCATTTTGACTATGTAATCCATGAATAATAATTAAATTTTAATACTTTGTATCGAAGCCTATCCGAACAATGTCTAGATAATAAATAATTATTATTGATTTTAAATAGTTTTTTTTTTAAATAGTTCAATAAATTAAAATATTTATAAAACATTGTAAAACTTTAAATTCTACTTGACAGACAATGACATTTAAATAATGTTATTAGAATATATAGTTAGTTGCTTAATTCGAAATTTTACTCTATTTTATAGTCATTTATAATAAATTCTCATAATTTAATATATTGATAATAATTTACTCTACGTCATTTACGAGTAATCCATTGATAAACACACATACAATTATTGGACAACAAAGAAAAAGTTTCATTCAAAGGAGAAGAATCAAATGTATAAAACAAGAGCAAGAGCAAGAAAGAAAGTGATCAAAAACCAAAACAAAACTTTTAAAAGTGACCTAAAATTAAAATTAGAAGGAGAAAAAAGAAATTGGTGACACCAATAAAAAAAGAAAAAAAAATGTATATATATAATTAAGTCGTTGAATTGAAAATTTAAATATTAATGACGAGAGGGCAGTTTTAAGAATAATGAAACTTGGAGGTCACATTTTGTAATTTACATACTCTTGATGGACCTTTCTATCGTAAATTCCAAAAAGACAAATTTGTTTTCATAGATAAAAAAAAAAAAAACAAATTAATTTATTTCCCTTTCCCGTCGTGAAGAGAAAACGTTTGACTTCTCTCAGCAAAGTCCACAATTTCATCTTCCTCTGAACTTCAACGCTTTCATGTTCTTCATCCTTGAATCCGTCAAACCTTCTTCTCCTTTCCGATTCTATTTATACTCTTCTTCTCGGTTCCGTCCATGTCTTCCTCACTTTCCCGGATTTCTCACCGGAACTTTTTTGAATTCTCTAATCGCCGTCCATGGCGTCGACGTTCAGTTCCGGCGCTCAAATGTTACTGCTTCTTTCTGTTTTTATTCTCGCCGGAAGCCTAAGAAGCGGCGACGCTGCTTCGTTTAAGTTCAATATCCACCATCGATTTTCGGATTCTGTAAAAGAGGTTCTCCACTCTGAAGGTTTACCGGAGAAACATACCCCTGGATATTATGCTACTATGGTTCACCGTGATCGGTTAGTTCGTGGTCGGCGATTGGCAGCTACTAATGATGATACACAGCTGACGTTCGCTTATGGCAACGATACCGTCTTCATCGCTGAATTGGGATTGTAATGCTTCTTATTCTCTCTCTCCCTTCATTTTCCCTAATTTCTGTTTGTTTTGATTTTTTTTCTCTTTTTCGATTATCTTTGATTAAATTGTTCTATCTTGTTTCCTTCCATTTGGGGGTTTTCAGTTTGTACTACGCGAATGTTTCGGTCGGAACGCCGTCGGTAGATTTCCTTGTGGCGTTGGACACTGGAAGCGATTTGTTCTGGTTACCGTGTGAATGTTCCAGTTGTGCTACTTATTTGAACACATCAAATGGGGGAAAGGTATTTAAACCGACATTGCAAATCTTGAAGTTGATGTTCTCTCTGATGAAATCAATTGGTTGATTCTTGTTTTGTTTATCTTTCTACAGTTTATGTTGAATCATTATAGTCCAAATGATTCAACAACGAGCTCAATTGTTCCCTGCACTAGCTCTTTGTGCGGCCAATGTACTTCAAACAAAAATATTTGTCCTTATGAAATAAATTACGTGTCTGCTAATACCTCCTCGATTGGCTACTTGGTTGAGGACGTATTGCACTTGGCCGCTGATGATGCACTACTCAAACCTGTTGAGGCTAAGATTACTTTTGGGTAAGTTCTGTTGCATCTTTCTGTCTGTATCTTATTCCTCTGGATTATATCTTCTTGTGCTGAATTTTTTTCTGTTTTTAATAGATTGTTTCTTTTCTTCTAACATGGCTCTTTTTCTTTGGTTAAGAGTCAACGATAGTTTATGGTAAAGTAGTGATATAATTAAAATTTACACTAATCTTCGGCTTAAGCTTTTAGTCTCGTCGGTTTAAAATCATGGCCTAGAGCAAAGAGGTCTTGTATTTGAACTCTTGTAATGACATTGTCAATTAAGATAACATGGAATAAGCAATTATATTCGATTTCGTAACTCAACATGTTCTAGAGAAAAGATATCTTTTATTTCTTGAGGACGCAATTGTTCAACCTATAGACGATGTTTAAGTAAGGGTGTAGCAAAGAGGTTCTGTATTGGAAATTCTTCCACTTAAGGTTGGATCATGGATGGAATAACCAGATATTGACTTTGTAACTTAATAATTGTTGCAGAAGAAGTCTGTTTAATGATCTTATAGAAAGCATCTGCTGTTGTGTTGTTGCCCCTAAACGTGATTCTTCATGGCAGGTGCGGTACGGTTCAGACTGGTATATTTGCAACAACTGCAGCTCCCAATGGTCTTATTGGGCTTGGCATGGAAAAGATATCAGTTCCAAGCTTCTTAGCAGACCAAGGGCTTACCTCAGATTCATTCTCCATGTGTTTCGGACTTGATGGTTATGGGAGAATCGATTTTGGGGACACAGGCCCAGCAGGCCAAAAACAAACCCCCTTCAATACCATGCTCCAGTAATAAGGCCTCTTCACTTCTTAAACCATGCATATTCAATTTCTGTAAAAAGTAAAATTTCTTACCTTCATTTCTCTTGGAGAAATTGGTTTTTCTAAATGGAATGTCTCGTTCATTTTGGCAGTCAATCCTACAATGTCACCTTCAATGAGATAAATGTGGGAGGAAAAACCAACAATGTTCCATTTACTGCAATTTTCGACTCTGGAACCTCGTTTACGTACCTAACCGAACCAACTTACTCAACTATTTCCGAGCAAGTAAGTGATCTGCAGTTTCAACCATTGAAAAATGTCATATGGTTTCATGGGATCTCTGGTATTTACGTCGAATTATCGTGCAGATGGATGCAGGGATGAAATTAAAGCGCTTTTCATTTGGTCCTAGTTTCCCATTTCAATATTGCTACGAAATTTCGTAAGTTGCTGATGATTTATTATATATAACGAAGCCAGTTATTCTCTTTGAATACACATTCCTGATTTCTGATTCATACCCGGTTTATATTCAGTCCAAGTGCAAAAGAAATTCGACGTCCGCAACTGAATTTCACAATGGAGGGTGGAGATGAATTTGTCCCTATAGATATTTTTGTTGTTATTCCTGTTGATGTGAGTACTCTGAACATTATATTTGAAGTAATTTTCAAATTTTAGACAAGAGAGAGCTTTGGCTTTTATGGCTTATTATCTCACTCCTTTCTGCTATCTTTTGAGCTTTTTGTTGATATGGGTTTGCTGTTTTCTGATCTTCAGGAGACTAAAAGTGCTGCTTGTCTAGCCCTTGCCAAAAGCACTGATATCGATCTTATTGGACGTGAGTCCTCGCTCCTTAAATTTGAATTTCGTTCCTATTATTTGAAAAAAGTTACAATTTAGTTTGAATGATTTGATAGAATGTCATAAATAGTCTCATAGGGCTTAGTCAAGCTATATGAACTAAATTCCAACTTTCGAAAGAAATAAATTGAGTTCGTGCTTATGATCTCATGGCTTTCCTTTACGTTTTCTTGCAGAAAACTTCATGACTGGTTATCGTATTATCTTCAATCGTGGTGAGATGGTGTTGGGATGGAGTCCTTCAGACTGTGAGTACTATTTCACCTAAAAAACTCTTCTTTGTTTTACTAGTTTTTTTATTTCAATGTCAATGAAGATTGTTTTCTTAAATCCAGGTTACGACAATGGCGAAAGCACTCCCTCCGACTCTCCTCCAGCTGATTCTCCTCCCTCCGACTCTCCTCCAACTGATTCCCCACCATCCGACTCCCCTCCGACTGACGACACTCCACCGTCCGGCGACTCTCCCCCGTCCGATGACTCGCCTCCGTCCGGCGACTCTCCCCCATCCGATGATTCGCCTCCGTCCAGCGACTCTCCCCCATCCGATGACTCGCCTCCGGCACCGTCTACCCCAGGAGGAGGCAACGGTTTGCCGAGAATTGGAGCTGCAGCGCGGTTGAACCCATTGGGGTCTGTATTTGTTGTGGTTCTTGCAATTTTGGCTGTTGTTTGACTTTGATTCTTTTCTCTGGGTTTCATTGTCTGGTGGTGTATTTTATTTTATTTTTTTCGTGAAATAATAATTTAAATTTGGAATAGTTTTTATCCCATCGTTCTTCCTATTTGGGTTTTGTAAATCAATGATATTCAAATTAATTAGTTTTAATTTTCCAGTTAATTTCATAGGTTTTTCAAGTGTAATAAAAACACAAATTATTTACATTTAATGATAAGAAACACTAAAAATAAAAATTTGTCGTATCATTTTGTTATGTTTTAGTATTTTCTTAGTTTTATTGATAATATAGTTAATCAATTATAAACCTATAATATTTTTAAATATAATAAAATAAACTAAAATATTTATAATATATAGAAAAATTTTGGATCGTTAAGAAACTTCCTATCAAGATTACTGAATATTTATCAATTCTTATTATTGACATAATCTAAAATAATTTATCAAATTTATTATTTTCTATAATTTTTTAATAAACTTGGATACTGATATTTTATTATGTCGTAAAATTGATTGGAATGTTGATCATGAAATCACGTTTTTATCTTTCCTATTATTAATCTAAATTTTCAAAATTAAATCAATTAATTGAAAATAAATAAGTCTTTGTAAATTGTGAGATGTGATGGCTTTAGTTGGGCCATGTGATGTGATTGAGACACAAACAAGTTTTCCCCTTTTGTTTTTTCTTTTTCTCTGGAAGATGTCCGATTCAATCTTTAAATTCCCAAAAAAATATGTGTGTTTTGACTTTAATTTTAAAATATGTATTTT
The DNA here is from genome assembly GCF_025177605.1 of Cucumis melo. Taxonomy (NCBI): domain Eukaryota; kingdom Viridiplantae; phylum Streptophyta; class Magnoliopsida; order Cucurbitales; family Cucurbitaceae; genus Cucumis; species Cucumis melo. The sequence goes on along the minus strand of NC_066864.1, from coordinate 6,316,526 downwards.
TCTCCCTCCAACTACTAGAAATAGTTTATTTTTAGTTTCTCGATCTCGTAGTTTTTAAAAAATGTATTAAAAAAAATGTATTTTAAATTGAAAATGAAACAAAATTGATAATCTCTTATGTCTAAATTTTTCATTTAAGGACAATTATAATCGATAACAATTTTTAGAATAATTATTAAATATGTAGCAATATTTTAAAAAAATTATAAATATAGCAAAGATTATCGATGATAGACTTCTATCGTTGATAGACTCTTATGATTTATTAGTGATAGACCAACATTTGCTACATGGTCTGTCAGTGATAGACTCCTATCATTGATAGATTTTGCTATATTTACAATTTTTTAAAAATGTTGCTATATACTTAATTATTTTGAATATAATTGCTACATTTGTAACTATCCCTTATTTTAAATAGTAACCGACGAGAGGCCTTTTAAATCTATTCTTACAAATTGGAATACAAAATGTACCTTTTGTAAAATGATGAATGGTCACATACATTTTAAAAAACTTGAATCAAAGCTCGTTAATGTTGAAAATTAAGTCGATTAAAAAGGTAAATTTCATAATTAAATATGAAATCTAAATGTAGAGATCAAATACGCTCAATTTTGCACCTCACCTTTAAATTTCATTTTTCTTAATCGAATGATCAAGTTAAAGAGAGGGAAAAATAACAAAGAGAACGAAGAGAAAAATTTTGTTTTTTAATTTAAAAATGTCTTATTATGAATAATACTAACTAAAAAAACACTCGTAAACAAATACGTAAGCTTATAAAATGATACCGAAAAAATGAATATAACTAATTTTATGTAATATAATATTATACTATTAATCTAAAAGGAAGTGATTCCTCGATCCATTACGTTGTTAAAAGAAACTTTTAAAATAGTTTGTAAAAACTCAAGAACTAAAATGATATATTTCTTAATCACATGCATCAAATGTACTTATTATTGAATAATGAAGATTATTCAATTATAAAACTATCCATCATTAGCTTGTCATTCTTAATTTGAAGTTTAAACTACACAAATTGGAAGTATGAATTAATTTTGGTTAAATCATAGATCTAATTATTAAATGGCTAAATAGATCTATACCTATTTGGTTCTAAACTTTCACAAATATTTAATAACATTTTCCTATACCATAAAATATAGATATTTCAATTTTGTGTCGAATAAATTTACAAGATTGAAATCTCTTGTCGAAAAAGTTCACAATTCTTATTAATTTTGTATTCTATAAAATTTTCACCTATCCAAAATTTTAAATTCATGCCTAAATAAAAAATAAGTGAATTAATGTAAATAACAAAATTGTCAAAAATACTTTTAAAATATAATAAAAGTTGAGATTCTATCAATGATAAAAATCGATAAGACTTTTATTAGTATTTATCAATATGGTTGATGAACAATAATATAAAAGTTTTACTATCTTTTAAAATTATTTTAGTTTTGAAAATTGAAAAGGAATAGTTTGGTTGAAAATGGTGATAAACTCTCCATCTAATGAATCAAAAATCATAATTTATTGGATAGATTGAAAGTTTAGTTAGTAAATAAACAAACATGAAAGCAATTAACTAAACTTTAATTTATCATCATCATAACATAATTTTATTTTATAAATTCCAAAATTATATTTCTTCCAAACAAAGAGAAATCTTTGACTTTGTTTTTCGGATGTCAAAATTTCGTCGTCTTCTCCGAACGTCAACGCCTCTGTCTTACACTCTCATGTTACTCCACATTGAATCCGTCCATTCCATTTAAATTATTCTTCTCAAATCACTCCATGTCTTCATCACTTTGCCCGCCGGGATCCTCTAATCTGCATCCATGGCCTGGACATTCAGTTCCGGCGATCAAATGCTTCTTGTTCTCTCTGTTTTCTTTCTCGCCGGCGGCCTGAGAAGTGGCCATGCCGCTTCCTTTAAGTTCACTATTCACCACCGATTTTCTGATTCGATTAAAGAGATTTTCGGCTCTGAAGGGTTACCGGAGAAACACACCCCAGGATACTATGCGGCTATGGTCCACCGCGATCGGCTACTTCACGGCCGGAATTTGGCCAACACTAACGGTGATACGCCACTGATGTTCTCTTATGGGAACGAAACCTACAAAATTAGCGGTTTGGGAAAGTATGATTTCCTTGATTACTTCTCTCTATTATGATTTTCGATTGTTTTGAATTAATTTTCTCTTTGGTTGATTGCCTTGCTTTAATTGATCAACTTTATATTCTACTGTTTGGGGGTTTTCAGTTTGTACTACGCCAATGTATCAATTGGAACGCCGGGACTATATTTCTTAGTGGCTTTGGACACTGGAAGCAATTTGTTCTGGTTACCATGTGAATGCACCAAATGTCGTACTTACTTGACCACAAGAGATAATGAAAAAGTATTTTTTTTCTTTCTCAATATTCTATGGAAAAAAATAGGGCTAATTCTAGAAGTAGATGCTGGTTGTTATCAGTTAGTACATTCTTTTTTGTTTTTCTTCTACAGTTTTGGTTGAATCATTACAGTTCAAATGCTTCATCAACGAGCATTCGTGTGCCCTGCAGCAGCTCTTTATGCGAGCATGCAAACCAATGTTCTTCGAACAGAAGTTCTTGTCCTTACAAAACGCATTACCCGTCTCAAAATTCTTCATCTGCTGGGTACTTGGTACAGGACATATTGCACATGGCCACCGATGATTCACAACTCAAACCTGTTGACGCGAAGGTTACTTTAGGGTGAGTTTTGTTGAATCTGTCTTAGTTATATCTTCTTGTGCTGAAATTTCTTTTAGTGTCATTTCGTTTAGTTCTTAATAGATTTAGTTTTCTGTCATAACAAAGTAATCAAATACAAAATGAATGGTATTTTAAGAAACTATGTACTCGACTGGTTATACTTGATTTTGTATGACTGTAACTTGATCAATGCTACAAGAAAATTCATGATAGTCGTCTTTGAGCTAGGGAGCTCAATGAAAGTCTTAGCACTTCGTAAGTTTATTGTATCTCAACATTACCATCTTATATAAATCATGTGCAGTCTGTCGAGTTTTTGCATTGTTTAAATTGGGTTCTTCATGGTAGATGTGGTAAGGTCCAGACTGGTAAATTCGCAAATATCACAGCTGCCAATGGTCTTATTGGGCTTGGCATGGGAAAGCTATCGGTTCCAAGCTTCTTAGCAAGCCAAGGACTGACCACAGATTCATTCTCTATGTGTTTCGGATATTATGGTTATGGGAGAATCGATTTTGGAGACATAGGCTCAGTAGGCCAGAGAGAAACGCCCTTAAATCCTACATCGTAAGAACTTCTCACTGTTTACATGTACAAAAGTAATAATCTAAGACCTTCATTTCTCTTGGAGAAGCTGATTTTTGTAACTAGATTGTCTTGTTTGTTGGCAGTTTATCCTACAATGTCACCATCCTTCAGATAATTGTGACAAATAGACCCACAAATGTTCACTTCACTGCAATTATCGACACTGGTTCCTCTTTTACATACCTAACTGATCCATTTTACTCTATTATTTCTGATAAAGTAAGCTTTTTGCAGTTTCAATTCTCTTAGGAATTGCCACATGAATCCATGAAATCTCTAGTTTATATATAGAATTGTTGTGCAGATGGATGAAGCTATAGAATTAGAGCGCATTGCATCTGATTCTGATTTCCCATTTGAGTACTGCTACCAACTTTCGTAAGTACCTGTAACTTATGTAACAATTTTTTTTTTGTGTTTCAAAAGATCTTTAGATTCTGATTCCCATATTCGATTTTGATCCAGTATGGGAACAATCTTTCTACAACCAACTATGAATTTTACAATGGAGGGTGGACGTAAGTTTGACGTCATTAGTTCGTATGTCATCATAAATACTGATGTGAGTGTAATTTCATTTTTTAGATGAAATAAATGAGAGACAGAGAGAAGATATCTGTTTGCTTTATCGGCTTTCTTTTTGGTTTTATCTTGATTTGAGTTTCTGTTGGCTTCAGGATGGAATTGCCCTTTGTCTAGCCATTGTCAAAAGCACTGATATTAATGTAATTGGAAGTGAGTGCTCCTCTCTCCCCATCTAATATATGAAGCCATTTTATCTAATATATGAAGCCATTTTATCTCCATGTATATTCGATTAGTTCTCATGTTTAGAAGTGATTTTAAAAGATCTAAAATTGCTTTTGTCATGTTCATTTTTGTACACCTTTACCTTGTAACTACAATCGCATGTCATCCAATTTGGTTTTGAAGGGTTAAAAAGTATGTTCAAGAGCAATTTTTACTATTTAGAATCACTTTTGAACATAACTCTTGACGTTGGAAAAAGACTACGAACTCTCTCAAGTATTCTCGTTTTCTTGTAGGCAACCTCTTGGGTGGGTATCGCGTTGTCTTCAATCGTGAAAAGATGACGTTGGGATGGAAAGAAGTAGTAGAGTGTGAGTATTTCTTTGCTTGTAAAACTCCTTTTTGTTTTCCTTGATTTTTTCAGTGTCAGTGATGGTGGTTTTCTTTAACCAAGGTGACAATTATGGTGCCGACACTCCCTCCGGCGAGTCCCCTCCACCGTTCGGAGGCTCTCCTCCGCCAACTTCCTCTCCAAGAAAACGCAACAGCACGCAACCATCTCCGGAAATTGGGACGGGTGACGCCATGCGATTAAATCCAATTGTCTCTTTGTGTGTTGTCATTCTTGTAATTTTATCTGTCGTTGTTTGATTTGTTTATTCTTTTTTAGGTTTCTTCATTATTTATTTGATGCATTTTCTTTTAATTCTCAAAATGTTAACATTAATTCGAATCAATTGGTTGCGATTTTAGAAATAATAATGAAGCATATAACATCTTAAAAACATCGTAAATATTTAGTAATAGACTCCTATTGTTGATATATGGTTCATCATTTGGTTTAACAAAATTTTAATATATTTGTATTTTTTAAAAATATTACTTATTTTGATTAAAAACTAATGTAATGTTAAATTTTAGTTTAACAATAACTGACATAATTCCTTTTTTTAGAGGTTATAGTTATACTTAGATAATAATAGTAATGTTCATTCCTATAATTATTTAGTTATCTAAGTTTTAAACCCTAAAGTTTTAATTTTATCAATTTACATTGTCAACTTGGATAATTGTTGAAGTGAGCTTTAACTTATTTGATAATTGATATGATCTTCTATTCTAGAGTTTAGAGGTCGTGATCAAATTAAAAAGGAAAGAAAAGAAAACTTTAAACTTGAAATGTATTATAAAATGTGCCGTAAATTTAACAATTTAATAAATTATCACTTCGAATTTTGTTAAAGAAAATCATATACGTTCGATAATTTATAAGATATGATATAAAATCGATAAAATTATAGAAAAAGAAATTCATGTAAGTATTTTAAAATAGAATTTATGAATTTTGAGATAATTATTAGTAAAGTCACTTATTTGTGTTTTTTCAAAATTGAGGAGTGCACAATTCTAAGGATATTTTGGTCTGTCAAAGGTCGATTAACAGTGGATTATTATTACTACTTTTGGAACTCTATAGCCACTATTTTCGACTCATCATTTCTATTTCTTTTCCATTTGATTATTATAACCTATCAATTATAATAACCAACTCAATGACAAAACGCGTCTGCTTATAATTTTTCTTTTGGTTTTACCCAAAAGAGTGTTTAATACTTTGAAGGTAATCATTTATCGTCAAACTCAACTTAGGTTAGGCATATTTCTGCATTTTCACGATCCACTTAAATCCTTGCTCGTAATTTTGGCCAAAAGAAAAAAGAAAGAATTAACTCGTATTGAGTTGAAAGTATTCCATTCCCTTTTAGTATTATTATCGATCTTATTTTTTTAAACCTACACCTATTATTAAAAACTTATACCCCATTCTTTTGACGAGTAATATTTATTTTTTATTTCTCCTTTCATTAGTCACATATCTTCACTAATGATAATGATAATTGAAGTGTATATATACCTTAAGTTCATATATTCAAATTTTCATATTTTTATAGTTCGGTGTATAAAAAATAGAATCCTTCTCAAAAAGCAATCAACCTTGTTAAAAACAATCATTACATCGCAAAGTAAGACTTAAATTAATCAAAAAGTAATGAGAAAGTAACAATGAGAGACAAAATTTGAATGTTTACAATAATGTATATTATTATTTAACCAAATCCACCATCAATTACTCCTAATTTCAATTTGAAACATATAAAATTGATAATATATATATATATATATATATATATTTACTTTATAGGCCCATAAATTGATGCCAATACACTTTTTTTTTTAACTTTCCTAAAAGGCTTTGTTCAGAAGAGATGTCAAAGTTCAAATAATTGCACCAAAAATGTAAATGATTTTTCACTAATGAGCAGGCAGGTGCATGATTTGAATATAATTAACAATGTAGTAAGCTTAAATATCAAGCTATAAACAAACTGGAAAGCTCCATCCCAACTACCTATTATCAAAGAGATTCCTAATTATAATTAATGTGTTGTAATTTGATAATTCTAAGTAAGAAAAATCCATGAAAATGCAAATAATTCAATTCCTTGGCATAAAAAAAAATAAAATTATTTGTTAAAATGTAGTTGTCACCTTTAATTTAGCCCATTTTAACTTTCAAAATGTATGAGTTTAAAATAGTATTTGATCTTTTTTTTTTTTTTTTTATTATTGATCTTGAATAATTTCTTTTTCTTTTTTTAATCTTGAATTATTTATGGGTTCATCAAGGGATATATCACTAAGTAGAATTGGACATTTATATAAAATTTTCTTATTGTTCACATTTTTGTTATCTTTGGAAGAATTAGTCGTTTTCTTGCCCTGGAAATAAATAGGAATGGATTTACTTTTAGATTCCATACGAATGGAATTCCTCACGATTTTGTTTAGAGGATCTAAATTACAGCCACAGTAAAATAGCTTCTTATTTTCTTATAATAAAACAACAAATTATCATCGTTAGCTAAAGTCGGGTTTGATAGCCATTTTTTATTAAACATGGATCGTTTTTATTTATTCAAAGGAAAAACGAGGTCCTTTTCATTTAGTTTTTGACTCATTTCATCACTAAATTTTTAGATTCATTATCTATATTTTAACAATATTTTCAAAACTCAAGTAAAATTTTTAAAACGAAAAAAAAAAAATAGTTTTTTTGAAAAATAGTTTTCGTTTTTGTAATTTCCGACCATGAACTCAACTTTGTACTTAAGGAAGAAAGATGTAAGAAATTGAGAAAAATAGACTTAATTTTTTAAAAACAAAAGAAAAAAAACCAACAAACGTTAATAGATAACCTTTTCACAACATATTATTTATCAAATTTACACTAAGAGATCGTTTAGGGTAAAGATTATCGATGATTATAATAACCGTAAATGCTATTTAAAAGTCTACAATTAGATACAGTAAATACTTTTCCAAACTCTCAATTTCTATAGTGTTTACTATTTGACTGTGATCTAAAATTTTATTATATTTTATAAATAATTTAGTTCATTTTTCTACATTTAAAAATATTTAAATTTAAACTTAAATTAACATCATTTGGTACATATAATTTGGAGAAAACAAGAGTTTGGTTCATATAGTTTTAAAACTATAGGGACTAAACTCTAATTTGTTCTATCAAACTTGTCAAAAAAATTGCAATCTACCCTCTAATAACTAATTTGAAAGTAGCATACCTTTTACTTTATAAATGAAGAATATTTGGTCTCTTCAAAACCGTGTTTTGTTAAAGTGGCACCAAATTTAATGGGACCAAAGGAAAGATGCCAAAAACTACAACAAGAGTATGGTAAAACCATTTTTGGGTTTCAAAATCTTTTATTTTATCCAAAGCAAACATAATTATTACCAAAATTTTGCATGATTTTGTCCCTCTCCCAAGTCCAAAAGTTGAGGTTCAAGGAGCAACAGCAGCCAGTGTCGTGCATGTTGTTGGGATTCAGCATTGCTTCAGAATCACTTCTCCATTATATGCATTGATGTTCAACGTCTGGGGCCGCTATCATGTCACGGCTTTGTATTCTAACTCTTCTATCACCCTTTCATTTCCTATAAATAACAACACAATCTCAACTTTAGTGTACCAAGAGTCCTTGCTTTGTTTAATAAAGAGAGAGTTCAGTAGCTTTTGTACCTATATTTGAGGGTCATGGCCTCCTTTGCTGTGCTATTCTCACACTTTGCAATTCTTCTGCTGTCTGTTTTGTCTTTGGGAAGTTCATTGAGCTTAGACTACTATGAGAAGACATGCCCCGGTGCCGACTTCATCGTTACTAAAGCTGTCAGGGCTGCAGCATATAAAGACAAGACTGTTCCTGCTGCACTTCTCCGGATGCACTTTCATGACTGCTTTATTAGGGTATTTTATTCTCTTTAGAATTCTCAGCAGGTTTAAACTTCTCTTCTGTGTTTGACAAAACTAAACTGGTTTTGTTTGTTTGCTTGGTTTGAAGGGTTGTGATGCATCTATACTGCTGAATTCTGTAGGGAACAACATAGCAGAGAAAGATGGGCCACCTAATCTGTCTTTGCACTCGTTTTTTGTGATCGACAATGCGAAGAAAGAACTGGAATCTTATTGTCCTGGTGTTGTCTCTTGTGCTGATATATTGGCTTTGGCTGCAAGAGATGCAATTGTGCTTGTAAGAAAACATGAATATAATTCAACTTGCAAACAAGATGGTTTGAAATCATGAAGTCCAAAACATTTTCTCTCTAAATGGGTATAATTTTGTGTCTTGTAGTCTGGAGGTCCAACATGGGATGTTCCTAAAGGAAGAAAGGATGGAAGGATATCAAAGGCCAGTGAAACAATACAATTGCCATCTCCAAGCTTCAACATATCTCAGCTGCAACAGAGCTTCTCACAAAGGGGATTATCCCTGGACGACTTAGTTGCTCTTTCAGGTAAACCACATACAATATGCAACGAGATGATAAAATATTGTTAAAGAAAGAAGGAAAGCTAAACTATTAAAGATATTCTTATAAAGCATAAGCATTGTCAATATTATGTAATGCAGGAGGACACACCTTAGGATTTGCTCATTGCTCATCCTTCCAAGGTAGAATCCGCAACTTCAGTCCGGCCAGCAACGTTGACCCTGAAATGAACCCATCCTTCGCAGCAAGTCTACGAAACATGTGCCCAGTAAACAACAAGGTAAAAAATGCTGGGTCTAACATGGATACTTCTCCAACCACATTTGACAACAATTACTACAGATTGATACTCCAAAAGAAGGGCCTGTTTTCTTCTGATCAAGCTCTGCTCAACTTTCCTAAGACCAACAATCTTGTTTATAAGTTTGCAAGCTCAAAGGAAGCTTTTAACCGTGCATTTGTTAATTCTATGATCAAGATGAGTAGCATCACGGGAGGTCAGGAGATCAGGAAGAATTGTAGGGCAGTGAACTAAAAGCTACTCCTAGTCTATGTGTTTTGTTTGCTAGCTTGTATTCAGTAATGAGAGTAAAGTGCCCATTACTAGCTTGTATTCAGTACTGTTGAAATCGCGGTACAAATATTTTCTTCTATATTATCACCAATGGGATGCCTTTATTTTTGCCCGTATTCTCAGCTGTCTCCAATTTGAGAAAAAAGTTCCCTTTATTGCGTTGTCTTTACTCTCTACTACCTGCATCCACTCACCACGTCTATTTTAGACTCGCCAACTCATACCCAACTGAATTTTATCGATAAGAATATAATAGGATTCAGATGAAAGCTACTCCATTAGAACTTAAGGCACCCGAAAACAATAAAAACTTGTGCAGGAAACCCTGGCAGGCAAGAGGGGTAGAATCAGGACACCCCATTATATGAATGTCTCAAGAACTCGATTCCTATGCCACAAATAGGCATACAGTTATCCCACTTCTATCCTTTTTGGGGGTGGTGGAGACTAGATCGTGGTTTAATAGAAGTTATTGTACAACTTATAAGCAAGTCTCAAAAGTATGTAACAGAGATTTGGCAACAACAAAAAACCAAATCATTTGATTCAACTCCCTCCCCCATCTCCCGGCAGATTTGTGGGCATAAAAAAATAGTGAAGTGTTGGGTGAATGATGAGTCACAAGGTTTTTTTTTTCAGCCGACACCTGCTAGCAACTTTGCACGCCACTGGATCAGGGAACTGTAAATCTGTGATAAATGTTGTCCAACTTCACATTATGGACCCACAATTATGCAAATGGATAACTGATAAGGCAGGTGACAAGTTAGCTATTCGACATTCTCAATAGGAGAGTCAAAGAAAAACTGTTAGCTAATTGATGGTTTGCAAACAGTAGCTCCTGAATATATGCAATAGAACTCCCAGAATCAGTTAATTCATACAGTATACATAATTAAAATTTCAACTTGCACGAGTGCAATAGTTTTCACAACAGTTGTCTCCAAAATTTAAAAGTCAAACAATATTCCATTGAACCTATCACCAGGTCATCCAAAAAAGACAGGAATAGATTCTCACTCACATCAAAGTAGAACAAGACTAATGAACTTAACAGCTCCACCAAACACTTGTAAACTTCCACCACACACTTATGAAGTTCGTCATTTCACCAGAGAAGTCTCCTATTACAAGTAAAATATTATAAATCCGGTTTACCAAACTCAAAGAAAAAAAACTTCCAAATATGCCAACTCAAGCGTAACTTTTTTTTTTTTTTTTTGAAAAGGAAACACACTTTTCATTGAATTAATGAAAAGAGATTGAGCATAACTTAATTAATTGATGACATTAAAATTTAAAACATATGCTCTCGATAGAGAGATTAACGGTTCCAATCTCTGCTCTAAATGTACTTAAAAAGAAAACTTCTACAAATTAATAGATGCAGTACGTTACCTTGACTGATCCGCAATTGAGAACAATCTCAGCCAATTGAATATTGCCACTAAGCTTGGAGGCCTTTTGCGATGGCAAGAATGCAAAGCCATCAACAAGCTTTTCACACTTCAACCCCCATTTGACCATCAAGAACTCAATGAGATGATGCCCACTATACAATTTGAAAGAGAGTAAACTGGTAAAGGTAAAAAACTACAATAATAATGATAATAGTCACAATCAGGCACCGCCTATACCCCCCTTCTTCTCCCCTCGTGCAAGAAAAAGTTATCAACTATCAAATTACCTGCGATTGTGGTAGGTTGTTATAAAAACTGACCCCGGTGAATTTTGGAGAAGAAAGGCCACGGTAGAAAAGAGATCATCAAATGCTTCCCGACAAAATTCAAACTTAAATTTTCAGTACATTCAATTTCGATAAACATGCAAAAGTAGAGAGGCAACTAAATCCCAAATTGATCCTACAGCCCTACCACTATTTTCGTACAATACATCAGCCCCAATAATAATTGTAGGTCGTAGATTGAATATCGATATGTCCCACATCCCCCAAGTAAGTCCCATTATCTGCACGTAGAAACTGTTCGGTTAAGATTCAAAATCCTCTCAAAAAGAAAAATTAGCAAGAGAAGATAATACTAGGAACGAACTTACGTTACAGTTAAGATTATTCAGGTCACAAACTTTCCTAATATTGTCCAGCACCTGTAGATTCAAGAGTTGACAATCAGAGATCACCATCTAACTGCCCATGATGCTCATATTAACACAGCCATTGACACCTTTCCCCTTGTTTATATTATTGGCTTATGAATGAAACTTATATTTTCAGGCAAAGCAACTAAGACGAAGCAATACCTCCACTCTATTAGCATCATCAGTCAAGGTGACATTGGCGCCTAATTTAGCCGCAACCAATCCGGGCAATGAAGTACCAGCACCAAGCTACAACCAATTCGGAGGTCAGAGAGTCACACTAGCCATTAAACTTTCCCGTTATAGAACAATAAAGCAGATTGCCCTAACTCAACTTTCGGGAGACCTCATTGGAGACGGAACCAAATGAAATGGATAATACGCAAGTACCTCAACGACATTCACACCAGCAAATCGTGCTTTCTGCTGCCAGACATACTCAGCCAGGATAATACTACAGGGCCACACATACAGGCCATATTCCTCTTCCATATTCTGCAGTTTCATCGCAATTACGCAAAGAGTTTATAGAAGTTTCTCCGTCCACAAAAAAACTTAAGATAGGAATGGAAGGTGAGTATTGGATACCTCGATGATAGCAATGGAGAATACCGATTTTCCGGCATCGTCTTCGAAAACATGATGCGATGTAGTCGTCAAGGACGGATCGGCCGGCTCGTCAGAATCACCGTCTACGGAGGGCCGATTGAAATAGGCCATCAGACTTTGACCGGCGGGAGCAGTTGCAGGACGAAGTATAACGGCGTTTCTCCGGTTTTCAGTTTAATACCGAACCGATTGATTCCGGTCCAATAGGATCCGATGATCAATGACTTGATGTCATATACCCTAATCCTTTTCCTATTTTGTCCTTTTATTTTTTTCTGGAAAGAGACTCTTTTATATATATCACAATTTGCTTTCTCTTTTTTCACGACAAAAATTTGGTTTACAAATTGGGCCGACAGGAGGTCTGAACGAAGCCCAACAGGCCCACAAGGGCTTTATTGTAATCATGCACGCACATAAACTAGGCAAGGGCAAAGAATCCAGAGAATTTCGAGTGGGAAGCAACCAAAAAAAAACAAAGAGAGAGAGAGAGAGAGAGAGAGAGAGACAAAGCGTTTCAGAGAGAGAGAAAGAGAATTCTTGTTTCTGAGCCTTTCTCCGCTGCTCTCCCACAAACCCCCTTTCGTCTTCGCCTCTCTCTTTCTCTTTCTATGATCTGATCGCTGAAATTTTTGGAAAAACCTTCACATTTTCGACTCCTTTTCCTTGTTTTCTTTCTTCATTCCATCTCTTTGGAACAGAATTTTGATCGCTTTTGTACATTTCCCCCTTTTTGTTCTTCGATTAACCTATCCATTTCGCGCTGACAAAACCCTAACTCGCGGGTTTTTTTTTTTGTTTGTTTTCATGGCTGCTACTAATTTGTCTGATAACAATCCGGCAATGGCTACCGGCGTTCATCATTCTCGTCATTCCGGTCAAAACATAAGTAGCCCTAAATCACGCCGCTCTCCACGTCCAGTGTCGTCGCCGTGGACTCAGATTGTCCGTGGTGAGTTGGAAATTCCTGCTGTTGTTCCGTCTTCACCATCGAATGTGACATCTTCGGCGGCTATTGTTGAGCCGCGTTCTCCTTCGCCTTCTTCTTCACCGTCCTCCTCTTTAACTGTGGAAGAACCAGCTGGAGCTGAGAGATCAGATAGTGGGAATGAGTCACTGTCCAATGCGGGAAATAAGCCTGCCTGGAATAAGCTGTCTAATGGGGCCGTGGAGGTAGGGCCTGTTATGGGGGCTGTATCTTGGCCAGCTTTATCGGAGTCCACTCGGTTTACAAATAAATCGTCTTCGGATTCGCCGAAAGATTCAGCCGATGGATCTGCTGGCCCTGCATGCGAGGTTCTGACCTTTCATTTTGTAACGTAGTTTTTAGTTGGTTCTGTTGATTAAGTATGCGTGCTAAAAGTTTAAATATTCAGTTACAGTGTCGTTTTTCGATTTGAAACGAACCCAAAATAAGTTTTACATTGAAATGATTTGTTTTGAATGGTCTATTTCAGTATCTCGGCCATGCTGATGATGACAACTTGTGCTTTGCCTGTTTGTGGGCTGATACACGCACACACGTATTTGTTGTTTTCATTATTAATCAACAATCAAAGGGAGGAGAAAGGCTAGCATATGTTTACTTGGGGAATAAGTTAAGGTTGGGGTATAGGGTCATAGAAGTCAGTTTTTGCCTTATAGTATTCTTTGCTTGTTGATTGAAGGCAGCAACGATTGGAAATATTTGATACAATCGATTAAACCAAACAATGTTAACTCTCCACAGTTTTGCTTCTATGCAATAACTGCCGATCAAACTAGAAGATGTTATCTACCTTTATTCTTTATAATAGCATTCTTCATTTGGCCAATTCATTATGTTATCATGAATAAAACAGCGAGATTGGGCGATTTCGTCATTAAATGCTGCATTGATTCTCTACTGTGTTGGCCCTGTTGAATAAGGACATGCATGGTTATTGGTTATTTGCCCATCATTTGGCCCTTTATTTAACATTTTAAAAACAGGGGATAAGTTTTATTGATAATTGGTTGTTGTCTCATAATTCTTGCTCAAACTAATACATGCTATTAATTACTTCGGACTTCCATTTATATCTTTCTGCATTTTGTAATTAGGGGACAGGAAATCCACCATCCTCACCGTATAAAAAAGGTATTAGTGCAAGTCCAAGTCCAAATCCAACTCCAGCTGCAACTCCAACCCTAACTCCAACTCCAGTTGCAACTCCAACCCTAACTCCAACTCATCGTCAGAAGTCGATGAAGCGTAGTGGTGCTGCCAGTTCATACAGTGGTGGTGTCTCTCAACAATCGGCAACTTCAGTTTCTACAATTGATACAACTCCTAGTAATCCTTCGTCTAAGGACCACATGCAGAGGAATTCATTTGCCTCACAATCACACAATGATCATAATTATCAACATCAACATCAACCTAATTCATTTAGGAGTCGTGGGTCTGGTTATCCACGTGGTGACAGTTCTCACCATCACAACCATGGCTCCAGGCGTGATCAAGACCGTGGAAACCATGATTGGAATCCCCATCGAAATTATGGACAGCCTCAGAGAGTTGTTCAAAGATATATAAGGCCTCCTCCTCCCCCTAGTAATGCTACCTTTATTCCTTCATCTATGAGGCCTCTCGGGGGTCCTATACCTTTCCATGGTAAAATCTATACTGCTTTTGTGAGGTTTATGGTCTTTATCATGTGAAAATGCTTCACACTTGAATCTATTTGCAGAATTTGTGCCTCCGGTGGTATATGTTGGGGCTCCTCCTCAAGAGGCCCTTAGAAGTGTACCTTTTGTGGCTCCAATGCCACCTAATGCAGTCTTTTTTCCTGCTTCAGACCCTCAGTTATATGCTAGGATAGTCCATCAGATAGAATACTATTTCAGGTGTTTTATGTTTTTCTTATCGTCTTCATCTTGTGTTGAAAATTTGAAATTATTTTAACAGTAGCACCTTGAATTTGTTTATTGCAGCGATGAGAACTTAGTAAAAGATACTTACTTGAGAAGGAACATGGATGAAGATGGATGGGTTCCAATTCATTTGGTTGCAGGCTTCAAAATGGTGCGTAAATTAGGGGAGTCGAGAGCTTGGTTCCTTTTCCTTTTCTTCAATTTCTATTTGGTGTTTATATCCCTGATGATAATTACATCATTTCTACTCTTTGTTTGTTGTATTTAACCCAAATTTTCTCTATTACTGAATGGTATTATGGTGCTCATTTTCCTGTTCTGGGTTTCTCTTAGCCTCTATACTTAGGAATGCTCCATAGGAAAGGAGAAAGTTGTTGCGCAGTCCAGCCATCATTCACATGCTTTATTATTAAAGACAGTTCAGGGCTGCTCCTGTTAAATGAGGAACGAAAGTAATATTAATTGAGATCCAAACTATCCGGTAGAGCTAATAATTTTATCAGTTTTGGTTATGAGATTCTGGGTTGTTTATTTATTTATTTTTCTTTTTAGATTTATAGCAACTAATATATTCATCATCCACCCCAGAAAGGGGGATTGCAATAGGGAGGTGGGAAGGAATCATCCCAACCTTAGTTCCACCGAGGATTCATAAGGATATCCTTTGGTTTGTACATCATGAAAGTGGCGGATTTAGAATATAGAGTACTCCAAGAAGAAATCAAGAATTTAACTAAGTCCCAAAGTTCAAATCATCTAGAAGGTTTTTTAAACATTTTTCTATCTCTCTCAAATTCAAACATCCAAAGGACTGTCATTGTTAGCTACAGAGTTTTTGCTTTCCTTTTTCTAAGGTGGTGCCAACATGGTTTCCCCAATAGCTTTAAAGGCTATTTTTCATGATAGTTAGGCAACTCTGCAAGCCTGCTCTTTCTGGGTTGTATTCTGTGTACTGATGGCACCAACGACAGGGTCCTGTACAATTTTTAACCTGGGTCCTTTGGCTAGACTAAAATGACCTGACCAAGTATTTAGGGTAAGCCACTTTATATTTTATAGCCTTAGTGCTATTATTAGGCAGCCACTTCACGTGAAGGTTCAGAGTGAGGTTGATCCATTAGTTTAATGAAGCGTGTAATCTTTTCTTTTTCTCTGTCTTGAAGATTTTTTCCTGACAGTTTTGTATTTGAGCTGTGACAGATGGTGTTGCTGAAGTTAGGATAGAATGTTTTCTATAAGAGTATGTTAGGGTTGTCAATGCAATTGTACACTAGTTATGAGACATAGTTATGGTTTCCTATCCTCTACCCTAGGCCCTTGGGCTGTGTCTTTTGTTCTTTTTCTGCTATAAATTTCTAATGCTTTTCTATCCAGGAAAAAAGATCAATTAGTTTCTTTTGATAAATTTCGTATGAAGTGGTTGGGTATGAAATGATGCCACTTTACAACAGAAGTTTGTCTGAGCTTATTGTGTGAACGATTGGGCATACACTCCTTTGTCTTGCTAAAGGTTCTCATATCATCTTTGACTTTTTTGCAGGTTCGATCTCTGACTGACAATATCCCTGTGATATTGGATGCTTTGCGGTCAACATCCACTGTGGTAGAAGTACAGGTTAGTTATGGATGCTCAATTTGTTTAGTTATTCCCTTGGGGAGGTTTTTTTTCTTTGGGTGGGGGACTGGGGGTGGTTATTAAGTCTGCAACGGGGAGTTCACTGTTGGGATACATGCATCTTAGCCATTTATATAACTGGGAGGCTTGAGGCAGCTACTGGGATTTGGTCTAAGTTTGAGAAGTTAAATTTCTCAAAACACATCCTGAAGAAGGGTGATGGGGCCCCACTAGTGCTTTAAGAAGTTTGCATCCTCGCAATGTAACAAGTTAAAAGAAAGTAAAGTCTCATTTTGTTCTCTAATTCTGTATTTAAACTATACTGTATCTTAGGGGGATAAGGTGAGGAGGCGAAATGATTATAGCAAATGGATAATGCTTCCTTCAACTCCAACTTCTAACGATGTTGCCCCATTAAGCCCCGCTAACTCCAGTCAAGATTTGCTGGCTGCTGGTGTTCAGAATATTACGTTGGAGACTTATAACAGTACAGACGTTCGGGGAGATTTTAAAGTCGAGGCTCTGCAAAGTAGATCACCTCGGAATTTCAATAGCCAGTCACAGCTCCCAGGTACAGGAAATCCAAATATTGGCGCAGGTTTGGATCACTCCTTTTCTGCGAGGAAATAGACCTTGTACATGATGAAGCCCATGCCTTTATGAGTCCAAAAAAAAAAAAAACATATATGGGTAATAGAGACTGAGGAGATAAGTTATAACACCGTGTTCTGTTAAATATGGTGGCCTTCTTGATACACGATGAATCTTTTTTCTCTCGTGTGGCTAGGTAAAGAAGGCAAACTGTGGGGAATAAAGACGCAAAATGAAGGTAGTTAAAAAAAAAGAGAGAGAGAGCAACAACTCTAAGAAGTTTAAAAAATACTCAAAACATTTTCTTTTAACGGCAACTAAAGGGATCCATTTATTGTTTTGTGGGATGTTGCCTTTGTTACATAAATTTATTTCCTTTTTGTCTCCTTGATGATGGGCATGTACTTCTAACCATGGAGAATCTTGATTTTCGATATTCTCGGAGGCAAAGAACCTCAAGCCGTAGGGAACAAGACAGAAATAGTACTGGAGAGGAAGTAAAGATGCTGGCTGATCTTCGTTGTCGTTAATTTAGAGAGACTGGCTTTTCTTTGGATGCTCTGATTGCAGCTCTGCTCGATCTCGAAGGCTTTTTTCTTTTCTTTTTTTCATTTTTCTTTTTTCCTTTTCTCAAGACATATCTTCTGCTCTCTAAATGTCAAATGGAATAACTTTGCATATGATGTTTAACTTTTTGAATATTGGACTTGATAAATTGTGCCCGTCGGCGCATCTTGATGTGAACTTTATTTTTCTTTCGGCATTCTTTGCGGTTCTATTTTTTCTTTTTTTTTCAACTTTATCACCATATTGAATTTTTTGTTTATTTTGTTCTTTTGCTCTCTCGTTTAAAAGCAGATTATGATTATCTTGGGAGTTTATTTCTCTCCTATGAATTTTGAAGGTGTTTTTATCTAATTGCTTGTAGTTTCAAATAGTTTGTTGAGTGCTAAATTTGAACTTCCATTTTATTGCATTTTATAAACTATTTCAGCATTCAGGGTTCATAGCACTTCTCTATTTTTATTATAAATATTTTTCTTAAAGATGGTTCTAATAACTAACATACTTTTGAGGCTTTCGTTTAATTAAATAATTTACTTCAAGTATTTCTTCAGCGTTTGTTTTATTGAATAAATTTAAATTTAAATTTTGCTTTTTATTTATTAAGATATTATTATAATGATTATTATTATTATTTGGAGGGAACATTTTTTATGATCTTAAATCATCTCGGTTGTTATTCTATGCAATGGTTTTTTGTAGGTGCACAAAGACAAGACAGAAAGGCCGAAGAGAGCCAAGATCAAAACTTTTAGGTCTTGTTCTTCATGCGCCAACAAGGGGTCTTAGAGCACAAACCATCATTCCCTTGCTCAATTATAAAGAGAGGTTTGATCATAATAACTAAAATTAACATCATATACGAACGGTTACAATTCCCATCCTCTCCAATAAGGAGATGACCACTCCAAACATAAATACCGAGCTCTACAGGGGCACTAGACAAAGGAGGATCAAGAGAAGCAACTTGAGCACTCTAAGTGAATTCGAATGTGGTGAAGGGAGTTGTTCTTTGAGCTCCATCGAGAATCTTGTCTTGGTATATAGACAAAGATACCAAAAAAACAATGGTCTTTAGTGATGTCCCAAACACACAACCAATTACATTGAAACTTCGTGGGGTTTACCATTCCAACCAAATATTCAATAATTCCATCCAAACAACTCTATCGAAAGCAAAAGTCTATGGAAACAACGCCTCGGGATTTACTTCCAACATTTTATTGCCATTTAGATAGAACCATATTTCATTGTCAATTAGATACGACCTAATCATAGGATTGGCTCTCGTAAAATCAAAAGATGATCACACCATCATCCAACAAAGTGACAAGTTTTTGTGTAGTCTTTTTCAAAATCTTATTTACGATAGAAAATGAAAATAAGAAGAAGCTTTTACGGGATAAATTAGAGTAAAAACTAAAAAGAATCAAGTCATAATGTTATATTGTTGTTAGAATCAACAGAAAAATATTGTTACCTCTCTTTATTGTCATTTGCAAGTGGGATGAGACGCGGAAATGTTTAGGTACTTTGTAGTAGACTAGTTCCACTATGATACTATTCCTCCATAATTTTTATGCAAATATTTATGCAAATATAGTTGTAGTTGTACTTTATACCGTGTTTTCTAATTCTAAAAATTGAGCTTTTATACTCGTTTTTACACCCTCAAATATACTAATTTATGATAATCGTATAAATTTAATGATTCAATTTTTTTGTAGGATCAAATTCTACGGTTATGGTATGTTTGAGCGTCCACTTTTATACTCGTGTAAGTTTGAGTGTTCGATTAAGAGTTTACTGCAACTACATAAACTTTCAGGTAAATCTTGCAATTTACCCTATATTTTAAGTTTGAAGTTCATTATTTTTCTTTTAATTTTAAAATGTAATACTTTTATGATCTTTAAATTTAATTTCTAGTCGATCATATACTTCAAAATGTTACAATACCATCTTTTAATTTTAATTTTAGTTTTCATTTGGTAATCGTTTTTAATATTTTATAGCTTTATCATTGAGTTTTCTCTTATACTTATTTTTACTATTTGGTATTAACATTCGATTAATTTCTTAAGATAACTATATAGTGAAATTTGTGGTGGAAATTTAGGGAAACAGGTTTAATTACAATTTAGTAATTTTTTTTTCAAAATAATAAATTAACATTACCCTAACAACAAAAACAAAAACATGATTGAGAACTAATTAGAAATAAAACCTACATAATATGAAATTTATTTAAAGTTAGGTATATAAGTTTTATATCAAACTGAGGAGAATATTTCCATTTATTTTTGAGTTGTTCGGATTCAACCAATATTTAAGAAAAAAGTCAATTTAAAATTTCAATTACGTATATGTTAAAAGGAAAATTTTAAACGTTAAGTATTCGTTTTAATTTTTTAAAAAATATTAATATTAAAATATATATTAGTGTAAGTATTTATTTCAAACTAAATCTTATTTTATTGAAAATTTTATACAACGATAAAATCTAAATTTTGTAAATACTTTGATTCATATATTTAAAAATATTTTTTTATTTTATACGTTTACTTTTTGATAACATTGTAAATAGAAAAAAGAAAATATCAAATATTCTTTATTAATACATTTCATTTTTAAAAACTGACTTTAACCCATAAAAGGAAAACATTCAATAATATATATACAAAAAAGGAAAAGGCAAACTTGTATAAAGAATCTTCTAAGTCATTATTTTTTTACAATTTTATTTTCTTTCCATTTTTTTGTATGGGCAAATTTCTTTATTAGAAAGCCACAAGATTCGCACAATTGCTCACATGTTGGTTGGTGCTTATTTATTATCCAATTTTACATTTAGTTTGAATTATTCCAATTTAGTTTATACATCTTAAAATATTATAAGAAAAATTAAATTATTTTTTTATTTAATTATTTTCGATTATTAATGCTATTAACGGAATTTGCATATTTATAAATATTTTCTAATATATTTTTACATTTAGAATAATTGTTCTTTAAATTTTCATTTCATAATTATTTAAAATTAACTAATAGAATATGAATGTTCGGTGAAAAATCAATATTATAAGTATAAATCTTGAATTTAGGGATCAAATTGAAATAAGACTTAGGAACAAAAGATGTTTTGATGGTACATATGGATTACGTCGAAATCAAACATTTCCCTACCATGCATAAATTAGATCTGAAATTTAGAAGATAAATCATATATTTTTTTTTTACTCTTTTTAACAAAATATAATGCGAGAATATCAAACTTAGGAGTTTGAGATTAATAATACACATTCGTGTTAAGCAAGTTTGTTGGTACAAATACAATGATTTATTTAAAATGGGTTGAAATAAAAATAATAAATGGCTAAAAAAGTCATATTTCTTATGTACTTTTGTTTTATTTTTTTTAATACTTAGACTGCTTGTACCAATTTTGATGTGCATTTTACTGAATTAATCTATCATATACTATCACACGACAATTTAGGAAAAAAAAAACTATATTGTAGTTATATTTTTTAGTGTGTGTGACGAAAGTGACATGCAAATTAAATTTTGTTTAAAACTAAATCTTATTAGTATTTATTATTTTTTTGAGTAGCAATTTACTAAAATAATAATAATAATAAAGTAAGAGATATTGATTTTAAAATTTTTAAAATTCAAGAAAATAAATGTAAAACCATTAATTCATAATTATTTTACATAAATTAAATAATGGAAATTTTGTTATATTATGGTCCTTAATATCATAAAATGATGTGAATTATTGTACTTTGCATTTTGTAAATAATTTTATTGATTTCAAATGTTGACCATGCATGTCATATTACATTTATTTAAAATTGTTGTATTATATTTTAATGAGAAAGTAATATTAAAACTAGTGCACAATTTTATTTGTATAAGAATAAAATATATTTTTATGACATTGCTAATCAAAACATTGAAACATCACACATATACATACAAAAATTAATAAATAGTGCTTATACAGAACAATTAATTGTTTATAGCTCTTCAAAGGAAATTAATTGTTTATAGTTAATGTTATTAATATTTTTTAAGAAGCGTCATTAATAATAATTAACAAGGCACGTTTTTTTTTTTTTTAAGATCAAATTTAAAGATACGAGTGTAGTTCAATCTTTTTTTTTGAACATATTATAGATATTATAGATAGTAGATGATCAAAGATTGAATCTGATTCCTAATACTAATTCAAACTATCTATTCTAAAAAGTTTTGTAATTCTAACGAATTTAACGTAGGAGGTTCGAGACTGATCAACATTATGTTTTTTTACATTATATGTATATATAACTAAAATAATACAAATTAGTTTTGCCAAGTTACAAAAAGACACTTTAATCTTCAAATTTCTAAAATACAGTCAAGGTCCTGAAGATTTAATTAGGGTCGTAGTTTCTAAAATAATTGTCGTAAATTTTGTTTTTTTTTCAAAATTTATTGAAAAAGAAAGTAAAATAGTGTGGATAAAGTTTATTTTAAATTAGAAAACTAGATATCACGGTGAATTAATTAATACTATATTGTTATAATTAAATTATATGACGACTTATTATTTTAATTATTCTTACCCCAATAATAATAGTCCATAATTTATTATAATATATATTGTAAACTGTTTTTTTCTTATGATTTACATCTCAGCTAATTTTGTTGAATTTGAATTATTTAATAAAATTAGTGAAAGTATATACAAAAATTTTTAGAAATCCTTCCTTTATTAATATAAAAATATATTATTACAGCACATTATTTCTGTCCTTTTAAACTCAATTCCAACCTATGTCTATTTTAAAAATAATTAGTGCTTTAACTAACAGATAGTTTTGTATAAAATTTTATTTGTGTAGAATTTATATTATTATAGAGTAATTATGTTTCAAATATTACACTATGCACACCCCATACATTTATTGAAAATAAAATAATGTTAGAAGGATATTTTTAAATATAACAAAATATAGTAAAATTGTTAAATTGTTTTGGACTAAAAATTTAAAATACTCTCTTAGAATTTGAAAAAACTTAGCTGAGCAACTTCATTTTAGCTATAGCAACTCCGGTTAATCAAGTTTAATTTATTATTATTTAAATGAAAACCTTTATTTTTCTTTATATAATGATATTACACTGAAAACATATCTCATTCATACCCTTGAAGTACATTTGAAGAAAAATATGAGAACATTTATAACGCAATGTATAAAAAAAATATTTTGTAAATTAAAATATAATTACAAAAAAGGAAAAATTTATCTAAAATATTACCGTATTTTATAAATATTTTATTTTGTTATATTATTTTTTATCCTAAAAAGTATTTCTTGAAACAAAAATAGGAAGGTGTGATAGAAATAGATAAATAAGAAAGAAAGATTTATATGCCATATGGGCGCTATTAAAAAGAGTCGTCTTATGAAAAGCCCATAGTGTGGCGCAGGCGGGGAAATCGAGGGACATTATAGTAATTTTACAAGTAACCATAAACTAACCCTTGCAATTGCCATAGCCATCCTTAGTGAGAAGAGAGAACAAACCTTCTGCCACTCTCAAACAGACCTACGTCTCTTTTTCCTTTTTTTTTTCTTTCTTTCTTTCTTTTTTTTTTTTTTTCTCTCAACGATCCGATCCTTCTAAAAATCTTTTCCAAATCCTTCTGATTCTTAATTTCCAACTCAGTTTCTTCATTCTAGTTCTTGAATCTCGAGAAAAGAAGAACACGATTTTTTTCTTGATTTTTTTGCTTAATTTTTGGTTTCCATTTGCTCTGTTTGCCGTCGATCAAGGTACTGCCGTCTGAAAGAAAAAACCCTAGTTTCTAATTTACGATGGCTGCTTCTAATTTACCGGATGCTGATTCGGTGACGGCATCGATTGCAGATCATTCTCCTCGTAATTCTGGACAGAATAACAACAGTAGCAGTGGGAGTAGTCCCAAATCATCATCACGTCGTTCTGGTGGACGTACAGTGTCCTCTTCTCCATGGACACGGATTGTTCGTGGCGAGATAGATGTCGCGGCGGTTGTTTCGTCATCTGCATCTCCGACTGCTGTTGTTGAACCAGTTTCGTTTTTTTCTTCTTCTGAAGAGCCAGTGGGTGAGAGTTATGATGGTGGGAATGGGTCGACTGCCAATGCTGGAAAGAAGCCAGCGTGGAACAAACTCGCTAATGGAACTGAGGCTGGGCCTGTCATGGGGGCTGTGTCTTGGCCCGCTTTATCGGAGTCTGCTAAGGCTACTCCTAAATCATCTTCGGATTCACTTAAAAGTTTAGGGGATGGATCTACTGGCGCGCAGGTATTTTCTATCAATTTTTTATTGTTGGGGTTTTTAAGAATAACATGAACTAAAGAAATGAAAAAGGATACATTCAGTTTGTTGGGAAAATATTTGAACTGCTGCAGTCTATCTTCATGATTAAGCTAATTTTTTTTTCAATTTCTCAAACGAAATGATGATAGATTAATGAATAGATTCAAGAATTTGTTTCTAAAATTTGTCTATGTTTGGGGAAAATGAAAAATGTTGAAAAGTCTTCAGTTTTGGATGTACTTTGTGAGTTCCTTGGATAGGCTGAGAAACATTAACCGGTTCGTGGTGGGATATTTTTATGCCAATACTCCTATGAAACAGACTAAGAAATGAACTGAAAATTTTGGGCTCCAGGGGATAATTAGAATTTTCATTAAATTTGCTATTAGTTATACGTCGATAAAGGGACTCTAAATTTATTGATTCAATATCTCTATCGTGCTATTATTTTATAGAATAGCTGTGGTCTCCATTGCACATTTATTGACGTAATATATATTTCCTGTTATGTGTAATGGAACGTTGTTGTGGATTTGTAATAGCTTCGGTCAATTAACTGTGTTCTTTGAAAGGAAAAAGCAAGGGAAGAAGATGAACCTTCTGTGAAAAAAACCCAAAAAGGCCACTCTTTGCATGATGTCCTTGTCAAACAAGGAGACATATAATTTTTCTTTTGTATATTTCATACAACAACAAAATTTATTATCTGAGGTAGAAAAATAAAGAGAACCGAGATAGAGGCTTAAATTTACAAAAGAAAAATTATATGTTACCACAATTCTAAAGAGGGTCTTCACTGTTTCTTTTTCGGGTACTAGTGAGTCTTCCTATATTTTATTTTTAATAAATATATGTAACATGCTCATTTTTTACCTTTTTTCCTCTTCTTTTTTTTCTTTTGCACATAGGGGACAGGAACTTCATCATCCGCACCATCAAACAAAGAAGGTAATAATGATGTTAGTCCTAATCCTGATTCAACACTTGCTCATCCAATAACTTCGCGCCAGAAATCAATGAGGCGTAATGGTTCGAGTAATTCATATAATAGTAACCTCCCTCAACAGTCTGCACCTTCAAGCCCTGTAATTGATACAGCTCCTAATAATTCTTCAAAGGATCAGACACAGAGAACCACATTTGTATCATCACAATCACATAATGATCATGGTCATCAACAACCACGTAATTCATTTCGGAGTCGTGGTGGCGGTTCACATCCACGGGGTGACAATTCCCATCATCATAACTATGGTTCTAGACGTGATCATGATCGTGGAAATCAAGATTGGAATTCAAACCGAAATTACAATGCACAACCTCATAGAGTGGTTCACAGGTTTATTAGACCTTCTCCACCTCCACCTCCTAATACTACTGGCTATATTTCTTCTCCAACAATGAGGGCTATTGGTGGTCCGCTACCCTTTCCTGGTAGGATCTACATTTTTTATGTGAGGTTCCACAGTTTTCCTCATTTGAACTTGCTTAATGATTGAATCTGCATGTAGATTTTGCTCCTCCAGTGGTGTATATTGGTCCTCCTCCTCCAGAGGCTCTTAGAGGTGTACCTTTTGTGGCTCCAATATCACCAAATGCGATGTTTTTTCATGGCCCAGACCCTCAGTTGTATGCTATGATAGTGAGTCAGATAGAATACTATTTCAGGTATATTTAATGTGATTGCTTTTAACTTTTCCCAGTCATCCTTGTTTAGTGTTAGAAATTTGAGAACATTCTAATGGTGATTGCACCTTGTATTTGTGAATTGCAGTGGTGAAAATTTAATAAAGGATACTTTCTTGAGGCAGAACATGAATGAAGAAGGATGGGTTCCAGTTAAATTAATTGCTAGCTTCAGCAAGGTGAATTTTTAGAGGATTTCATCAAGGATGTATAAGTAATTTTTTCTTGACGATGATGACAGGAAGATCTTCATTTTACTGTTATTTTCTGCTTCGTGCCCTGCCTGTGCATGTTATTCTCTGTTACTATTTTTTTAGAAAATGGTTTTTTTTTAATGTTTTCCTTTACTTCCTACTCATGTTTGGAACTTTTGATTAGCTTTTATTTTCTGTGGCTTCCAAAAACATTTTAAGAAATTCTTGTCTAGTAAAAAAAGAAATATATATCCTGGCCACTGTTTTTGATAAAAAAGAAAAGAATCCTCTTGAGCATGTCTACCAACACATATTAGATTTGGTTTTCAAACAGTCTTTGCTTCTAGACTTATTTGATTTATTAATGATCATAATAGTGTATCTCATGAAGAAAAAAAGGCTACTTACAGCAAATGATTGAAAAAAAGAGAGAGCATCAACATAGGTGTTAAATTATGGGTTTTTATTATGGAAATTCAAATTAATCCAAGAAAAGACGTTAATTTATAGCAGCATGGCATAGATTTTTGTCTTATGCCACGGGGAGGTTGAAGGTTCATATACCTTTACCCTATGATTAATCAAGTATAGGTGTTAGTTTCTTGTTGTTTCCCTGTATGGTTGTTATGACATTTTTCCTTTATTTTATAGACCATGTTTCATCATGCATGTTGCCTCACTTTTTGGGCCCTGACATCCTCAGTTAAATATGGGATGCATGTTTTAATTTTCAAGAATTTTATGTCAATGAAATGTTTGATGTGGGATACAATTTCAAATGTTGAAATAGGGAGGCGATGAGTCTGTTAGTATCCCAATAACAAGAAACAGAATATATTACTATTATTGCGATATCAAAAGATAAATTACGATGCATAAAGTCCCACAGTACATAATCTCCAATCTGATCCTCTCTCCATAACGTCCCTAACCCCTATTTTATTTATAACCAGGTCTTGGTTACTAATTACCACTTTCTCAAACCCACTGTGGGCTCCATGTCTGGAACCCTAAACCCTACTCATTTTCTTAAGATATCCACTGTCCCTTCACAAAATTCTAGATAGTTGATGGTATTGCATTTAAAAGTGAGCAGTGACATTTTAAAGAGTAATTTGCTGAAGGCGTTAAATGATTTTATAAGATATGGCCATATGGGTTCAAGTTGTCTTGATCATGAGTGACATTAAGGGCATGTTTGGCCCAAGGATTTGGGGGAGTAGAGTTGTTAACCTACTTCTTGTTTGGCAGCACGAGGAGTTCTTAAACCCACTGTGGGATTCATGTCTAAAAAACTTCTCCTTTGACTTATTAACTCCTTGAAATGTGAGCCCCACGACTAAATAACTTCTTAGGCGTAGCAACTCTCCAGATAAACAACTGCACTTCTTCCTCCAAATACCCCAAGGGTTTTGGACCAGTTGGCTTGATGGCAAGTCTTGGAAAACCATTAGCAATACTTTGATTAAGAGAATATGGAGGGTTTGTATGACCCGTGTATTAAGATAAACTGACCTTCTTGTAGTACAAGTGGGTTTAGGGATTTGAGTCTCCAATCTCAAGGGACAGAGTACATGTCAATTAGTGTTGAGCTATGCTCACTTTAGATTCATCTTAGTAATTAGGAGACCAAAATTTTCCTCCATTGAGGTATTATGCAAGGTTCTGCCTCATTCTGTTTTCGTGGTAGTGGTGAACATCCTTAGTAGATTTATTACGAGGGATATGAATCTGACTTCACTAATGATAATGTGGACCATATTCTTTGGCGGTGTGAATTTTCTAGCTAGTGTTTGGGTTGCTTTTTCTTTTCTTTTCTTTTTTTTTTTTTGCCAAACATTTGGCATTAGGGCTGCTTGACATAGAGATGGTGTGGCGATTGAGGAGTCCCTTCTTAGTCTTAACTCTTCCTGTGGAGAGAAGGGCTGCTTTCTTTGCTTTACCTGGGGGTGCGCTATTTTGTGAGTTTTGTCTGGTGAGCCAAATAGTAGGGCTATTAGAGTTGTGGAGAGGGTTTCTAGTGATATTTGGTCTCTTGTTTGTCATCATGTTTTGGTGTGGGTTTTGATTTCAAAGGCTTTTTGTAACTATGTTATAGGTGCTATTTGTATAGTTAGAGTACCTCCTTTTAGAGGGTGCTCTTGCCTTTGTGGACTGATTTTATTGTATGCCCTTGTATTTCTCTTTTCTTTTTTTTCTTGGAATTGCTTTTCGAGTTTTTGTAGTTGCCTCCGTTTGCTGGGTTTTACTATTATTTTCCTTTTCTCCCTCATGGCTTTCTTTCGCACTTCCATTCTCCTTGATGAAAGCAGTTCTTTTCCATAAAAAAGTACTTGCATGTGACTGCAAGGTCGGTGGTTCTGTGCTTTCTGAGATAATTGTGAAGAACGACTTTTGTCATGTAGCTTCTATAATATACTCTGTCAGTAGATAGTCATCGTTTTCTCCTTTTAGATTTCTAAATCATGGAAGTTAATATGATTAATTCTGGGAACCAGAGTGCATATATTGGTCTTATTCTTCAAGAATATGTCATCCCGACACTCTTTTGTAGGTTCAACGCCTGACTGAAAATATTCAAACCATATTGGATGCGTTGCAATCATCTACAGTTGTGGAAGTAAAGGTCAGTAAATATCAGCTCCTGGACCAGCCTTTTCCTCCATCTGTAATTGAAATTCTAAGGGGTTTTGGATTATTTTATTTCCTTATCTAGGTTGGGAAAATAATAATGAAAATTAAAATTTAAAAATGCAATGGTAAAATTTAAAATCATGTTTTTCTAATTCTTGTATATATAATCTTCTTCTATCTTTTTCCCCTTCTCTTAGGGAGATACTGTAAGGAGGCGACATGATTATGATAGATGGATTATTCGACCTGGTCAAGTTCCTAATATTTCCGGCCCACTAAGCCCATTAAGCCCCGGAAGTTCCAATCAGGATATGCTGGCAGGTGGTGTTCAAGGTATTGCACTAGAGAATGTTAATCATAAGGTCTCTGAAGGTGGACAGGGTGAGGTTCATGTTGATGAGGCATCCCATGGTGACAGTAATACCAAGGCGGGTTCGGAGCATTCATCTTCTGAAAGGAGTTAGACCAAGTTTGTGCTGTGAACCCCTGCGTCCTTCTGGATGAAATCTAGATGTGGGTTGTAGAGTTTAAATGAGGAGATGGTAGTGACATGGTTTGCTCACATGGTTTGCTCGACGAATATTCTCTTCTCTTGATGCCAAGTAAATTGGTAAGCTGAAGTTGAAAAAGAGGAGAAACAATTTTAAAAAGAAAAACCCAAAAAAAAGAAAAAAAAGGAAAGAAAAGAAAAAGAAAAGAAAAGAAAAGAAAAACTAAAAGTCTATAACTTAAACTTAAAAAATTACTTAAAAGAAAAAGAAAAAGGAAAAAAGACTATAACAGAAGTTCCTTTTATTATGGTGGAGGGATGCATTTTTGATTTTGTGGGCTGCTGTTGGCTGGCTGGTATGCTTTGTTTCTTAAGTTTATATTCTTTTTTGTTGTGATTTTGGTTTTTGGTGATGGTGGCATGTACTAAATGATGTGGGGGAATTTTGATTTGCTTCCCCATGGCTGCCCCTAAGCTGGTTTTTTGATATCTTTGGGGTCAGAGAACTTCGAGTTCTTCGATGAGAGAACAAACAACACGGTGATTGGTAAAAGAAGTTGGAAAATGTTTGGGTTTCGTTGTGCAAGGTGAATCTAGAGCTGCAATTGCTGTTCTAAATCTTGAAGGTTCTTTCCATCTTCTTTTATTAATTGTTTTATCAGAGACTTTGCCATGGCGTTTTGCTCTATAAAAAATATCTCTCAACTTCGAACGAGGCATTAGGAACTTCTGAAGATTGGACTCCCCACCTAATTATGTTCTGAAGTTTCTTGTCCAATTGATATATTATTTTGCTTGACATATCTTCATTTTATTGATACGTTTTGTTTTGGAACAAATATTCTTGAAAATGGGAATTTGGAATACCACTTAACATTTATTTCTGCATTTCTCGTAATCCCCCTTTATTCTTTATCCTGTTTGATATGGTGCCGTTTGGATGAATTTAGCTATAAATGCTTCTATTGGATAAACAGGGTGGAGCTTTTACAACGATCTGCTTAATTTTACATCTACCCTTTTTTCCTTCTTCAATTTATAAAAGAAATAAATTGAAAGAACAACCTGTTTCTCCCAGGTTCCTAAACAACGAGTGTTCAGGATTAGAAACAGAGTTGTTTAGTCCCGAGTTTAAGGCACTAACAAGTTTAATAATTGATTTTACTTTTTCAACTTACTCGTTGGGCCAAACATACTCTAAATTGCTTTTGTTCATTAAAATGTTTAGAGAAATCACCTTCTTCATGATTCTATACAAATGTCTTACAATTTTATTTATTTTCTTAATTAAGATTTTGTGTTTAAAATTTTATTTATTTTTTTAATTAAGATTTTATGTTTTTCTTTAAGATGATTTTGACCTTCACACCAATTATAAATAAAATTGATTTTTGAAATTATAAATAATATAATACTATAATTATATTATAATACAATTATTATCTATTTTATAACTTTATTTGATGTAATAAATAATCTAAATTTATATTTGTATTTAATAGTAGGATATATCATTTATCGGAGAAATAACTTTAATATGGTATAAAGTTTAATGTTTATATTAAATAATTTCTAAATTGATTTTAGGTAATTCATCCAACACAATTAGAAAAGGTACAAACCTTCTACCTTTTCAGTTCGTCCACATTTTCATCGATGAATTTTGTTGTTTATCGTACTTTATTCGCAACACAATTTAAGAAATTACTCAATTAATCTTTTCACATTTCCGTTTTCACGTTCTATATTTTTCATACATTTCCGTTTCCACGTTTTATATTTTTCATATATCTATCTAATTTTTGAGATGAATGGAATAAGAAAGAATAGAAGAAAGAGAGATCGGATGGAGAAAATAATTTTTAAACAAAATCGCTAAAAAAAATAAAGGATAATTTTAATTATAATATTAACATAATAGAATTAATCACACACTATATTCTAAGATATCTCTAATCCACTTTCTTTATTTCATTTTTTTATATTTTTAATATATTATTAATAATAAAGACGAATAATTTAGTCTTTTAAACTTACTTTCGTGTGAAATTAAAGTCCATTAAAATATTTATGAAAATTTAGCAAACATTAAGTTCAACTTGTGACGAGGCATCCTTGTTTGGGGGTATAGTAGTTAAAACCCATTACTTCATTTATGTATTTATGTTTGTAAAATTGAAATGGTTTCATTTGATTGAAGTCTACATCTCTAGTACTTTTCTCAAATACAAAAAAAAACATGATTCCCTAATCCTCTAAAAAAAGTAAGTCAAATTTTTTTTGAAGTATCAAACCTTCTCTGATTAATTAGGATGGAAGATAATGCGAATTAAAGCTGACCTTGGCAACCTTGACAAAATGAGTATTCTAGTCAATCTATTGGTGGTTATTGTTTATGATTTTGACTAGTTCGCAATTGAGAACAATCTCAACCAACCGAATATTGTCACTCAACTTTTGTGATGGCATGAACGCAAAGCCATCAACAAGTTTTTCACACTAGGACACCCATTTTACTATGAAGAACTCAATGAGATGGTGCCCACTATACAATTTGAAAAAGAAATAAATTGGTAAAGGTAGAAAACTATAATGATGATGATAATAGTCACCATGGAAGAAAAATATTATCAATTATCAAATCACCTGCGATTGTGGTATGTTGTTATTTAACTTCTTAAGAACCCAAAAAGAAACGAAGTGATTGGGTCAGTGTAATTCAAGGCAAGAAGGCCTCCAATACATGTTAAACCTGAAGGATAAGGAGTTGGTGTTATGGGAAACAACAAGGAACAAAGGTAGGTGAAACCAGCAACTTTTCAAATTACCATCAGATAGTTCAGCACAAGCCCAAAAGTTTTGAACAGAAAATTTTCGAGGATATTCTCTTGTTTAACAATTTCAAATCACCCTAAGAAAGAATTGTGGACAAGTGGTCTAATCTGACTATTATTGGGCAACAACAGGCAGTTTGAGAAAATGAAACCATTCAATTCATTCTAAAGTGGAAACTTAAAAATACAAGTGTGAAGTGTTGTGGCGTTGTGTTGACATCTCTTCTCATTATTGAGCTCAAGAAATAAAAAATTGTCTTCCACCCCCAAACAAACCAGCGCTCATTTTTCTCGAGTAATCTCAACAGTATCCTCACCTTTCAATGCATCATCATTTTCGATTATTCTTCCTTCCTTCGGCACCAAACAAGGAATTCCGTCCCTTATCTAACACAACAGTATGCAAAATTACAACATACAACAAACAGATGTCCTATAACCTAACTCCCCTAAACGAGGGGTGTTATAAAACAGACAAATAAAGAAAACAAGAAAGTGTATATAACAACCATCAACATATAAATCTATGCACTTCACTAACATTATGCTACTTATCTCTTTGAGCAAAGAGAGAGCAGTTTATTCATATCATATAATAAAGAGGCGTCATTACATCAGAGAGTTTATATATGTCACAACTCTAAACGCTAGGCGTAAATAACATATGATATGAATACCTCCCTGAACCCTAGGCTTGCTTGGTCATTCGTGGTGATGGATTAAAGGCATACCAACCAGGAGAGAGAAAAGAAAAAGAAAAATAGCAAAGGTTTCAACACTAGATGCTGATCCCTACAACCACTTTTACTACCTAACCTACCAAAATTGAGAAATACTTCATAAAACAAACCAGCTACAGCAGCCTAGACGATCTAAAAGAAGAACCAGAGCGCTAATGGTCAGAGATGAAGAATAATACCGGAGTACAAATTTTTACAGAATTCAAGCTGATACTTACAGGGAAAGAAACACCAATCGTATCGCTGATAAGAGAATTCGACGCCTCACAATACCTAATGAAAGAAAAAAAAAAGAACAGAAAATCAAACCAAATTGTGCACCACAGATTGAGGAGAATGATTGAAAATGATGGAATCGAAATGGAACGATGACCTTAGAGGTTGTTTGGAGAGGGGGCAGACAAGGATTTGGGAGAGCGTGTTGGTGAAACCGGAGCTGGCTTCTTTCAGAAGGGCTTTGCTTATTCTCACCATTTTAGAACGAAGTTGGAAGAAAGTCGAGGGGGTCTTTCTTCTTCAAAAGGCTTTTAAATACACAGCCGAAGACTGAAGACTCCGTATTAGAGGGTATGTATATGTGTATATATACACACCATGATTAAGTGCACGTGCACCTCACACCAAAATAAAATTAAAATTAGAGGGTATTATTTCAATTTTTTTTCTTTCTTTGTATGAGTGAACGGATGGAAAGTATGAGATGGGTGCATTTCGAATACATCAATTATGTATTGGGAAATAATATTTTCGGGCATTTTGGCTCTTTTGGTTTTGTTTTTTGAAGCTCGATCTCACAAAATGCTTTCTTCTTCCGATTCTTTTTATGGTCTTGATTTTTGAAGTCTAGTATCCCTCAACAATACAAATTGAATAAGAGGAGAAAATAAGTTGATTCGGTCAATTTGTTATAAATTACTGATTTGTCAAAGTTGATCGCACAAAAAAAAAAAACAAGCACTAAAAGAACAAAAAGAAATAAGGGTAATTTTGTAAGATGACTTAATAAAGAGGTAACCAAAATGTCAAAATTCTTGCTCCATGAAAAGTGGGACAAAATTGGTTTTGGGTCTCGAAAAGATTTCTTAATCAATTTCTCCATCGCTTAATATTTTGTTTGGTAAGTTTTAAAACACAACAAATTTACCATCTATAGAATCAATATTTATGACTGTTTATATACAATTGATAATATTTATCAATAATCTACTTTGAAAATCAACTATAACTAGTATAGCTTAATTATACTCATCAATTCTACTCTTACGAGAGACTAACATTACTCTTACACATGTTGGATGTTGTCCATTGTTATTAAGATATGTCTTCTTCGTCACATTTTTCTTTGTTCAAATAAAATATATTTGTCGAGAGATGTTCTAATAAAATAATGAAGAGATTTCACAATGTTTACGAGATGCATGAGTTTCCTTTCGAAGTTGTCTATTATTATTTTTAGATAAAATTTAAATTATCTAATATGATATAGAGTCCATGTAGCCGAGATGAATATTAGATCTAAAAATAAAAATGAAAATCGAACGTACGTACGTAGAGTCCAACTTTGGAAAAAATTTGATAAGCGTTCGTTAAAAATAAATCTCTCCTATTTCTTCACCAGTTTCTCTTCGGTACGTCGTCTCACCGTTAAACGCCGTTTAAAACATATTTGGCAACGCAACGCCTCCATAGGGCAACTCTTAACCTGCAAGCCCACTACGAATATGCGTTAATGGCGGAAACTAAGTGGAAGAAGACTAAGAAGAAGAAGAATTCAGTGGAAGTAAATCAATGTCGTATCGCAAGTGAATGGCAAGGATTTCCACTCGACAACTCTTTCGTTTCACACACTTCCCCCTCCCTTTGCCATTCAAATCCGTTGGTCGATCTTCCTCTCCATTCTCCGCTTTTCCAGAACCAGATCATTCACCCGAGACTACGAATCCTCCTAGACATGACCAAAGCCACTCGCTTCTTCAATCATGTGAGAGCGTAAGAGAATTATTTCAAATCCATGGCCATTTGATTACCTCTGGTCTTTTTAACTACCATTTTTGGGCCAACAGAGTTCTATTGCAGGCCTCGGAGTTCGGTGACATCGTTTATACTATTTTGATCTTCAGACATATCAAAGTTCCAAATACCTTCTGTGTTAATAGAGTAATTAAGGCTTATTCTCTTAGCACAGTTCCTCTAGAGGCTGTATTTGTGTATTTTGAATGGCTTGGTAATGGACTTCGACCAGATTCCTACACTTTTCTTTCACTTTTTTCCGCTTGTGCGAGTTTTGGCTGTGGGGCTTCTGGGCGTAAGTGCCATGGACAAGCTTTCAAGAATGGGGTTGACTCTGTGATGGTTTTGGGAAATAGTTTGATTCATATGTATGGCTGTTGTGGCCATATTGAGCTCGGTCGGAAGGTGTTCGACGAAATGTCAACACGGGATTTGGTATCTTGGAATTCAATTGTTACTGCTTATGCGAGAGTTGGAGATATGTATACTGCGCATGACATGTTCGATGTAATGCCTGAGAGAAATGTTGTGTCTTGGAATTTGATGATTAGTGAGTATTTGAGAGGTGGGAATCCGGGCTGTGCAATGAAGTTGTTTAGGAATATGGTGAATGTGGGAATCAGAGGGAACAATACAACAATGGTGAATGTTCTTGGTGCTTGTAGTCGGTCGGCAAGGCTGAATGAAGGAAGATCGGTTCATGGTTTTATGTACCGTACTTCGATGAAGTTTTGTGTATTTATCGACACGGCATTGGTTGACATGTATAGCAAATGCCAGAGAGTATTGATTGCACGTAGAGTTTTTGACAGGATGATGAGTCGAAATTTGGTTACCTGGAATGCAATGGTTTTGGGGCATTCTCTACATGGGAATCCTAAAGATGGACTTAAGCTGTTTGAGGAAATGGCTGCCGAATTAAGAGAAATGATTGAGGAAACAGGCAATGGCAAGAAATTCAAGCAAGATGAAGGTAAGCGAAAAGTTTTCCCAGACCAAATTACATTTATTGGCGTTCTATGTGCCTGTGCCCGAGCAGGACTGCTGAAAGACGCTAAGAATTACTTCGACGAGATGATCAAAGTATTTCTTGTGAGACCAAATTTTGCCCACTACTGGTGTTTAGCCAATGTTTACGTTGCAGTAGGGTTGATAGAGCAGGCTGTGGAAATACTAAGGAACATGCCCGAGGACTTCTCATCAGAATCGGTTGTATGGATTGACTTGCTCACTACATGTCGTTTTGTGGGGGATGTTTCTTTAGGAGAACAGATAGCAAAATATTTGATTGACATAGAACCTAAGAATGACTCATACTATAGATTGCTTTTGAATATGTATGCTGTAGCTGGGAGATGGGAGGATGTTTCTAGAATCAAACTATTAATGAAAGAAAAAAGACTTGGAACGATGCCGGGATGTAGACTAGTAGATCTGAAAGAGATTGTTCACGATTTAAAACTAGGAAATCATCTGCAAGAGAGGATGAAGGAGACAAACACAGTGATTCATTAACTTGCTAGTGAAATGAGTCTATTGTCAAGCATTGCTGCAGGGCAATCAGATTGTGGAGTTTAGAACCAATTTTCAAGTAAGAAAAAAATGTGGGGACACTACGGTATTCATTCAATCTTGTTGGTTATTGTTCAGAACTCGGGGTTTGTTTCTGTAATAAGAAAAAGATGATCGGAAAGGTAGACTCACAGACTAAAGCGATCTCCCGAACAAGTCGAGATGGTAACAGCTTACTGCTACCCCCAAAAAAATGAGCACATGATACTGGAGAGTTATGCTTTTAACTTCATATGGTAGCTGAACAGCACAAAGAAAAGGTTTGTTTTCCCTACTCTTCAGCTCATGACGTTTTGCTATGCGGCAAATCTATGTTCAAAGCTTTGTCTTCTTAACGTAGCTGCATATGAAGTGAAGGTGGAACAATAATAGTTATTCATTTATTTTTCATCTGAATTGATAGACGATTTTGTCGAGCAATTATTCTCAATGTATCTCATTTTGATCATCATGAAATAAAGAGAACTAGAATTCTCAAACTGTCATCAAGCTCTCTAAATTGATTTTGATTGTCGTAAACTCCAATTCGTACAAGTCCCGTTATTCTTTTGGGGTCAGTTTGATTTGAAGGAAGTGCAAGTTTCCTGAAAACATGTTGTAGAGAGCAGCCTATTTGTAGAGCCAGTTGCTACTTCTGCACAAAACTATATGGCAGTCTGAAGCGAGACTACTCTGAGCAAGATGAATCAAAGGAACAACTTCACTGATTTGGATAACCAAAAAAGGAAAGGAATTGTAGTAGTAATTTGCTTTTTATACACCAAACTGTTTTGCACCATTAAGATTCACAATATAGAGTTCAAATCCTTCCATGAACCATGAAACTCTATTATACAGTCTACAGGTGCTTCTTTCTATTTTATACACAATGAAATGTTCACTATTTGAGAGTATTTATAACACTATGTACAGTGAATAAAGGAGAAGAGAAAGAGGGTCAACCTTACACCAGGTTAATGAATTACAATGACACCAAGCAATGTTTATTTTACAATTTACATGGAAGCGTCCAGGTTAATCAAGTATATTAACTTTCCAAGGGGACTAGAATATGCTTTGGCTTACCTCTTAAGATTCCATGTATTGCAATGGTGGAGGGATCGTTTTTGTGTTCTCTGGACCTGCAAGTTATATTTTGAATCAAATATGTGGGAAGGTCTTTCTACCTGTATTTGTACCAACATCAAGGTCTTTCCACATTATACGGACATCCACATGTCAGAGGATGTATTGTGAACATATTTCAGATGGGCTCTTATTTTTCATATAAATCTATATGTTAAGATGTAGATTGGGTAAATGTACTGTAAGGTTTAGCTGTCATAACTTGTACAAATGTTTGTCTAAGGTTGGAGTTGGAGATCGAAATAAAAATTTTAAACCTAAAAATTTAAATGAAAAAATGTGAATACATACCACAACGCATTTCAACTTCTCGCCATTCTTGAACAAGTGCACAACAACAACACAAGAAGTGAGAAAGAAAATCATCAATAAGTCCACCCTGCAAAAGAAGGCGAGGAAGAAGCAAAAGATGTACATCAATTCGGTTTGGAAGCAAAAGCTTATATATGCCTTCAAAAGAACAAGTTGCAAACTATGTTATAAAAATGTAGAGGTTGAATGCATTGTCCTAGAAAGTAAACTCCAACACCAAATAAATATAGAGTAGAAAGTAGACTCCAACACCAAATAGATACATAGATATAGA
Organism: Cucumis melo; assembly: GCF_025177605.1. Classification (NCBI taxonomy): domain Eukaryota; kingdom Viridiplantae; phylum Streptophyta; class Magnoliopsida; order Cucurbitales; family Cucurbitaceae; genus Cucumis; species Cucumis melo. Next base: position 6,278,399 of record NC_066864.1, on the reverse strand, counting down.
GTAAAATAAGAAGACCTGTCATGATGATAGTCACTTAAAAATTTAATACTTGTGGCTAGCAACTATGGGCTGCTAGGCCATGAGCTCAAGAATCAATAATTTGTCATTGGCGTTTCTATGGGATAAGAACACCTAAGCTTGCAAAGGAGGCATATAATAGCTGAACTTGTAAATTGAAACCTATTCTTATTTCTTTCATGGAAGGGTGGATGGTGGGTGGTGTGGACTTTAAGAACAGTTAAATTGATGAAGGAAATCCTAATTTACTAGTTAAGTTAGAATTTAGGTTACCTTGATATTTAACATACTCCGGAGTTTTCTTCGGAAACAGCAAGTGTAACAACAGCATGAGAACACCAAAGAATATGCCATCAACTCGTTACATGCATCTGCTGAAGCTGATAATCATAGGAAATGTAAGTTTTTTTTGCCTCTCTTTTTTTTGATCTTTGTTACGTTACAAGGCATGTAATTTGTTCAAGATCATCATTGGAGCCATATATGGTGTTGAAAGAAGATGAAAGCGAGAGGGACATTCTTTGAGATATTCTAAATTTTGTGAGATGGTTCCATATAAATCCACAAATCATGAGATTATCTCCGACAGTTTATTGAATCATGTTATCTGAATCATCATTACGAAGACTGCCCGAGTTATAAATAGACATTCAATAAATACTTACACACATGCCTGTTGGTAGCAACAGAAGCAACCTTTGACAATGTCCAACAAGGGCAGAAAAATGTCTTCATACCTGGAAAATGTACAAAAATACTTGGAATAAGAAACAAAGCATAAGCACCACCGCAACCAATTATACAATTTATACTAAAGAAAGAATGCTCTTCAGTCATATCACAAGGGCAAGCCAAAAGTGGGATGAACGTACAAAGGTAAGGTTGTGAACAACAACCAAACAAATCAGCATGCCATTCTTCATGTTGGCAATTGCTGGATAGCAGATCATGTCTTGATGAAACTGACGATCCCTTTCTGAAAGGGGAAAAAGAAAAAAGAAGAAACAGAATCCACCATATGGATGCCTTTCAAGATATTCAATATGGCAAGAACAAATTACATCGTGAAGTAAAGTTTCACTGGCAGACATAATGTACATTAGTTTACTTATCAAAGCATTCAAAACCTGATGGAAATAGAAGAGTTTGCACGGTCAAAAATATAAGAAATAGGCACCAGATAGGGAATTCGATCTTGAATTTTAATTGAACAACCTAAAATTGATAAGCACGACCCAAATTATGTAATTTGATTGAAGATAGAAGATAGAATATATATCTTTGATTTCCTCAACCGAATTTCAGTATGGGTGTGTGCTTTCTAGTAATAAATTGAACAAACTTCTAGCTGCAGAAGGGAGAAAAACCAACACTGTCATGTTATCATCTTTATCTAAATGAAAACTTTCATCATACTACAAGTGCAACCAATGTGCAACATTATCTAGGAAACGGGGAAAATCGTGAGCACATAGGTAAGAAACAACATCTCCAGTGGTATAAAATATCTGGGGTGAAACGAGAAACAAAGCATGAGTTGTTACCATGTAGTCATCTCTAAAGTGACAATATTGAGAGTTATGTTTATCCTAACAATATGCAAGACCGCTAGAACTGTGGCATTAAACAAAGACAAACCTACCTTGTCATAATACCATCTCTATTCTTGTGAAAATTTCCATCATACGCATGAGTAGTCTCACCATTAGCATCAGAATAATTGTACTCATGTTGTGTTGGAATGCCTCTTTGTAAATCTTTTTCTATAAAATAATTTGCAGATAAGGCTTCTGTGATATCAAATAATCGTTCAATTATTTGACATTGCCCAACATCCATATTGGATTGAGATATTTGCAGCTCAAGTTGAAGTTTTTCATTTTCCTTTTGAAGCGCATCATGGAGCCCCAAGTTTGGGTATGAACGAGAAAGAGTTTTTTTCAATATCGTAGCATCGTTCTTGATAGATTCTGGTTTGAGGATCACGTCCTGGATTCTTCTATCATCCTCCTCAAATGTATACTCACATTGATGCTTTTCTATATCATCAAGCCTCTCCTGAGAAAAAAAATAACAGAAAAAATGAATTTGATCGAGTTAGGCCATCTTAATAAGCACAAGCACCAAATCGAACTACTAGGATCCAGTGTTTACTTTTACTTCCAAGATGAAGATAGAATGATTTATATTAAAAGGACAGGTACTGAAGACACTAAAGTGATCCTTTTTCGTTTTAATAGGAAATAACTGATGGATATCCATTTGTCAGTTAACAAAACAAATTAAACAGCAGTAAATTTGTAAAACCAACAAAAGAGAGGCAAAATTACAGCAAAAGAAAGTGAATTATTACTCTGACTCGAGCATTGTCCACCAGATTAATCAGAGGGACAAGCCTTAGGTATCTATCGATTTCACTTTGAGCCTTCCTGAATTGATAAACAACATTCCATCCCATAGCCAACAAATAGAGATAGCTACGATCCTGGCAACTATTGATCAAAATATATGACTTCCTTAAGGAATCCTCCAGCTGCTCTAGAGGCTCTCGAGTCTCAGGATATTTCTTCAGCTCTGAGATCTTTAGTTGATCTAATAAGTTCCCGATCAACTTGAGATGCTGTGCAAACTGCTTGCAGTTCTTCTTGTGCATCCTTGCGGTGTTTGCCGCTTTTACAATCATTGAAATTAGTTGAACTGCATTGATACCCGTCAGCTGGGCCACACTGGCAACGTCCCCAAGACTATCCCACGAAGACATACTTAAATCGAAATGTGCTTAGAAAAACCACTGTCCATAAGCCCTGAGGATTTCCAAGTTGCTCACCAAGAAATTCACCAAATCCAAATTCCCCTTTCCTAATCAACAAAAATTGGACTGTGGAATCTTCGAGAAACAATTCTTGATTATACCAGACAATTCAGCAATCTTCATTTGATTGAAGATCTCTAAATTTTATAAGCTCAAGCCTCCGGCACGCACTTTTCAGCTGCACTCAAGATTATCCAGATAATTACAAGTTGGAACTTCACAGAAGAAGAAAAATACACATGTAAATGTACAACCACACACACATATATATTTTGAAAATTTCCACGTACGTTCATGGTTGTTTTTTAAGTTTTCAACGAACTTTTCAGGAAATGACGAGAAACAGAAAAGATAACAACAAGTAATATTCCGTTAATAACTGGAAATTATATTACAATAAGAGATAGTATCATAGAATATAGGTCAGAATTCATATCACCTTACAATAATAACGACAATATAACTTCAAATGAACTTGAAATTGCATCCAAAACATAAAATGCAGAACACAATAAAATTTAAATTAGAACGACAGATATATAGAATCATAGAATACAGTTCAAATCGCCTTAGCCTTACAATAATAACGATAAATAACTTCAACTGAACTTAAAATTTGCATCCGAAGCATAAAATGAAACAGAACAAGATAAAATTTAAAGTAGAATTGGAGATAGAATTATAGAATACAGTTCAGATCACCTTACAATAATAAAGATAACGATAACATAATTTCAACTGAACTTGAAATTGCATCCGAAGCACAAAATGCAGAAGACGATAAGTTCAAAAGAGCATGCCGGAAAAGACAAACTTAACTATTTCACAGAAAACATAACAGATTCTGCAGTGAAAAAGCAACAAAGCTTTGGATATATACTTATATTGCTGAAAATCATTCAGTAGTAATGATCTTCGTTTGTTTATTTCGTTTCTTTGCTGGAACTTGGAACATTCAGACCAGAAATCTCTTAGTCTCAACGATCTTCGTTCGAAATCTTGTACCTCCACAATCGGCATGCACAGTTTCTCATGAATTGGTTAGCTATTTTACATAAGTGCTCTCCCCACACGCACGCCATTAGAGTAATGTAAGCAACTATCTTTGTGCGTAACCAACGGAAAAGCCTTTCATGTGTTTCAAATTGCAACATTGCCATTCCCGCGAAAATACTTTATTTTCGTATTTAATTTATTTATTATTATTATTTTATAATTAATCAATCTGCCAATGACCTCCAAAACGACGTAGTAACTGCCTTTCTGGTGTGGGACTCGTGACCTTCCAACCCAGCTTTGGTCGTTGTTAGTTTAATTTGATTTTTGCTTGCCTTTAAACTCACACACACCGCAATGGAAAATCCTTCAATCAAAAGCAATTTTATTCATAATTAATGACTCAATTACTCGTACTAATTTCTTACTTCCAACCTACAAATTAGGCGGTCTTGCGTAATTTCCATATATTATCCCTTTATAAAGTTATTTTCAAATTCTCATTTAAATACGATAAAATTAAGGGAATGGTAAAAAAAAAAGACTAATTTGACAAAATATTTTTAATACAGTGAAAGTTTCAGATTTTTCAATCATAGACATCGATAAACATTAATATTCTTCTATGTCATATTGATAAGAGAATTCAAAGTTTTTATAAATATTTTAGTTTATTTTATTATATTTAAAAATAAAAAAACAAACATCATAAAATTCAAAGAATAACTATAATTAAGGACACATTATTTTAAAAAAAGTTACAAATATAACAAAGTCTATTTTAAACCATTTGAGAGTTTATACTCTCAGTTTTATTAATTTTTTTAAAATTTTGTTATAATTTTAATATTTTGATTTTCATTGTCTATTTGCAATTTAAAATCGCTTTTTCATGGTTTTTCTCTCTCTCTTTAAGAGCTTTTTTTTTTATAATTTAAAAAGAAAAACAAAATGTTGAGGGAACTTAAAAGAATACTCCTCTAAGTTTCTATCCTCTACGTTTTAGAAAATCTTTCATTTTCAATCTTTTTAGAACTGATAGGTGTGACAGCTTTTTTCTTTTTTTTTTCTTTTTCATATTTGCTCGATCATAATTTTGTTATTTTCTATGTTTACATCATCTTTCTATATCATTTTCATTTTTCATTTTTTTAAAAAAATCTTTGTTTTCTCTTTACAAAAAAGTCACTATTTGCGAGGGAGGTGAAATAGGTCGATTTTTATTTATTTTATAGAAATCACTGTATTTTTAAAGTTGTTACATTAGTGTTTGTTAAATTTTGAATTGTTTGTGTAAGTTTAAGTTCTAATTCTATGAAATTAAGAGTTTCCGGTGAATAATAACAGACCTGATGATTTACTTTTAAAATTATTATTGTTGTTGTTTTTTACGAATTTATGCTAAGAAAGACCTATCGAGATATTTCTTTAGCAAATACATATCCATATTGTCTTCCATACATACATACATATCCATAGTTAAAAGTAAAAAAGTAGTTATAATATGTAACAATTTCAATACATTTGGTTATATTCACAACCGTGGAATCATTTGAAGTGGAGGCGTCCCTCGAGATGGAGTTGTGGGGTGCGGAAAATGAGGCTTTTTGGTTTGGCCCATTAGCCCAAATAAAAGTTGAAAAGAAGAGAGGGGAAACATAGAGTATGTTATGGCAGTTTTTGTTTTCTTTTTTCCATACAATATAGGATTGAGGATATGTTATGACATGTTTGGCCCAAATATTATATAGGAGTGGAGTAGTCGACTCCACGTTTGATCTACAGAGTTGCTTAATTGGGGATTAGAGTTATTATAATTCTCCGACCACTGTTTCACTACTCTCCCAATTCATCTCTCTCCTTCGTGCTCCATACCTCGACGTACATCAAACCAAGTCTACCTCTCTCATTCGTGCTCTTGGTCACTATGTAAATTGTGTTAGCATTCCTTTTCTGGCTTAATAAATTCAACTTAAGTGCATTAATTTATAATATTCATATTAAGTTACATTAGTTAATTACAAAAATGTATAATAAACGAAGAAGAAACGCCTTTTTAGTCATTAGGTTTCAAAACATTTTGCTTTTAGTCCTTAAGTGTTTATCTCAATTTCAATTTAGTAAAAATACTACGGTGAAAAAATCAAGAAATCTTTCACACTTCTACTACTTTTAATGTCAAATGATTTTAAGACGAACATTTCATAATAATTAGGAGAACGTGAAAATGAAACCTAAAATCTTGAGACAAAGGGTATTTTAGTAATATTAAAACTTATTATAGAGTTATAGAAAAATGTATATATACAAAAAGTTAAAACAATTAAATTGAAAGAATTTCGAACATGAGAAAATAACAAAATTAAAGCAACAACTACTAAGTCCGCCCGTGACCACTCCAACCAACAAACCAACATATACTTCTGATATTAAACCTAATTTTAATGAGTATGTGTCCACTCTTAAATAACTCCGTCCTTAATTCAAAGACATCAACCATAAAATATCTTTGTCAATATTAATATATATCAATTTAATTGATATATTGCCAACCAATATATTACACAAGAGTTATGAAATTTATAAATATCATTTAAATAAAAAATTAAATCGTTTTCACTTCAATGTCATGGACATTGTGCTTGGACTGATCACAAGATCACTGCTCTGATATCGTGTAATATAGTGTAGGGTTCGATGGACAAAATCGCCTCAACATGTGCTTCTACAATATAGCTACTCTATTGAAGTCACTTTTCTTAAATCATCTTTCATATTCTTTTTTTACCAATGTCTAATATTGACTCAAAAGTTTGAGTTGATCCATTGATACGAAGAGAATATATGAATGTAAAATGTCCATTTGATCTTGAATTTATTAACATATATGTGAGAACATATATTTTAATGTTTGATTGAGTTACATGTTTTACATCAATGGAGGTGTATTTGAGAAAGTAAGAAAGAAAAAAATCAGAAAAAATTAGGAAGGGAATCTTTTATGATGCGAGAAGTGAGAACCTGGTAAGCATTGCCGGTAGGGTGGTAACTATCCCAGAAGATATATTTATCAGGATTCGGACATGATAATTTTGAAGATAATGGATTGCATAAAACGCTGACCTCTATGGCTCCTGTTCCACAACATCCTTTTGTTGCCTCTTCAAACCCTATGAACATATATAATCAATGTAACAAACTTGACAACTAGAAACAATGATTTTAAATTGAAAAATAAATGTATAGAAAAGGGAAAACTGAAAAGAAAATTACCGTATTCAGAAGGGTTTTGAATGAGGGCAAGAAACGGAGTGTAGACATCCAAATACACAAACTTAGCATCCGAATACTCATTTCCCAGCGAAGTAATCAACGACGATAGCTTCGAATTAAAAAGCAGCGCCGCTGAATTAGCGGCTTCGGAGCAGCCTCGGGCGACGCCTCCGAACAAAGTCCTCTGCGACGGAACGCAACCGATTGCCGGCAAGCTGAGAACTCCTATCCTTCTTGCTCCGAGGGCGTAAAGCTGATGGAAGAAACTGGAGGCCGATTGGAGCATCAGATCGGTGTACGAAGCGACGTCGTAATGGAGTCGCCGGAACGGCGTTATGAAATAGGTGTTTGCAATGTCGTCGCTGCCGGTGCATACAATTATTACGCTTTTTGATAAGATGGCCGTCGCTTTTTCTTCTCCGACGGCGGCTTTTATCTTCTTGATGTAATCTTTGAACAACTCCAGTTGGTCGCTAAGCGATAGCACGGACTAGGTTTTGATCGGGACAACCCAACATTTAATTGCAAAATAAATAAATCTTTTTTTTTTTTTTTTTTTTTTTGAAGAAAAAATTACTTTTCAATTATCAAAGATATTTCGATTGCTCAAATTATTGAGAAAAGACTATAACAAAAATAAAAATAAATTTTATGACATCATTCTCCATCTTATTCAATATTAATTTATATATAAATTTAAATGTTGAATTTGAATCCATGCATTTTTCATCCAGTTATTGACACATGATATTTTTCTAAAATTAAATGTTGAGTCTCTATCTTAAAGATGTACCTACACAAAATGTATTTTTACATGAAGATTATTGTTAATATAACTTCCATTAAAAATTAATTTTGTTATATTTTATAAATATACAATTTTATAAATTACATCGTAGGAGAATAAAACATTCTAACTTGGTTTAATGTCCTATTAAATAGTTAAAAAATGGTTATTTCTTATTTTTGTTAAAATAAATTAAATATATATATATATATATATATATATATATATATATATATATCTTAGCTTCCTCGACCCTATCCCCCACCATACAAATAATGATGTGAAACGTTGATTTCTCAAGATTCCTAACTTCGACGCTTACTCCTACAAAATTCATGTAGGTTGAATTATATGTTTATATTTTGTTGGTTTAATTTGTCGCTTGCCCACAATTATTTTAATATATAGATCTAAAAAAATATAAGTTTTTTTAGATTGCAAAACGACTAACGAGTTGTCAGTCAACAAAAGAAGTATAAATTTACCGTTATCTTGGATGTGAGAGGATCATATCCGGAAGCTCCAGAAGCAAAACTAACGCCGGTGAGAAGGTCCTGAGTTGTCAAATGTGGATGAAGATATGCTGGCACTAATTCCTTCACACCAAATTCTTCCGCTGTCAAGTTTTTCAACCCCAAATATAACGTTTCAACAACAAATCGTTGATATATATCACGTCAAAGTTTAGAATAAAATTATAACGTTAGAACAGAAGAAAATATTTAAACAGACCACCACAGTATTAAATTTTGTTTGATGTATGAAAAAATATTGTTGAAGTAACTTAAATTTGTATATTGTAGTTATTAATTAAGAGGTATATGCCTTGTTGAATAACTTTTTCATTAACTACGTACCATAAATTTTTTGCTATCCACCTTTTTGTTTTTCGTCGTTTGGCGGTTGATAGAAACAACGGCAGTAAAACTTAAAGTTAAATATCCGTATGTTAAAATAATAATAGTAACAATAATAACATTTAAACTGTAAGATTCAATTCATAGCTATTTTGTTTTTGATTTTCTACTGTTAAAATATACTCTCTCTTTTTTTTGTTTTTTTCCTAATTTTCTTATATGTTTCACGTACTTTTCTTAAAATAAAATATTTGAATTTTTCATAAATTTTAATTTATTTTTTTATTTTGACTTTTTCTAAAAGATATTAGCAAAAAAGTGAACCAGGTAACACAAAATCATAGACTAAAATCAAATTTAAAAATTAATTTTTCTAAAAAAAAATGGCGAACATCTATATAGCTAGCTTCGACACAAATTTATGATTTAAAACATCTTTCAAAAAGGAAAAAATAAGTATCAAACAGAAACTAAAGAATAAGATTATATATGATCAGAAGCCCAACCTACAAAATCGGTGGGGATTTTGCCATTGGTAAACCTTCCGGTGGGCATTCCGCCATTGAAGTCTCTTCCATAAGGTGGAAAGTTACATTTAATCAAAGTTTTGAGGTGGTTATTATTGCCTGGATCAACAATGGAATCGCCGAACACGATTATCGCCGAAACCTCCTCGTTGTCCGGTAACAATTTAGAACCAGCTGCAGCGCCGACATGGCAGAAGCACAAAAGTAATATAAAACAAAAAAAGATGTCCAAGTAATTAGGAACCTTCATTTTGATCTGTGATATGATCATATATTGGGACCTTATTGTGTATATATATAAAATGGTGGTTTTGATTTATAAAATGCGATGCGTCTTGATATAAATGGTTCGATGAGTCAGTTTTCAGACCCGTTGATGATTTGACCTTTTTTTTTATCAAACACCTTTTCAGCTTTCTTCTCGAAAACGTTGAGGGGAGGGATTGCATAGAGCAATAATCGATTCCTCTTGATTAATATCTAAAATCATACCTTCTGCATCCTAATTTCATTTAGAATAAAATATGAACAAATTTTCATTGAATAATTACCTGAGATATGAAAACAATATCAGTTTACTCCATATATACAAGATGTAACAAATATTTTTTTACATCTCCAACTACAACTTTTTTTTATGACTCGTTCAAATTTTACTTCGTTTTTATTAATCTTTTTCGATGTGGATATGTTTTAAGAAGGTAGAAAAATAACCATATTTACATGGGTTTTTTTCTGTATTTATGGTAGGTTTGTTTGTAAGGTATATTAAAGTTTGTGGATGTATTAATCTTTTAAATGGACACTATTTTGGACATATAGGTTTTAATCGGTGGGGTGTGCTTTGGCCTAAACCCAGTTGGGATGACTTTTCAAATTTTAATATTAAGATATTTTATTTTTCATATTCAAGATTGGCATGTTTAGAGAGTTTAACTAAAGTGAACCTAATTCAAGTTATAGTATGAGTTTATATTAAGAGCTTTTGATCACTCGAATTTTTCCGCTTGTTATTGTATTGGAAAAAGAATTGAACATGTTTAAAATAATTTTAAATTAGGGGTATAAGAATAACTCGAACGACCCGATCACCCGGACTACCCAACCCATATTATATGGGTTGGGTTGGGTCTTGGGTTGGGTTGGGTTGACCCGAATTTTTCAACCCCAACCCAACCCGAATTAATAATTTTTATATATATTTATTTATATTTATATTATAGATATTTTATTATTTATCTAATATTTATGGATAATGTTTAAAATGTTGAACTTTTATGGATATTTGAAACTTTAAATTTATAGATGTTTGAAACTTTGGATATGAGTGTTTATCGACATCGTACAACAATTTTAAACCGTACAAACATCAAGAATGAAAAAATAATAATACAACCCGATAACCCAACTCAACCCAACCCATATTTTAAGGGTTGGGTTGGGTTAGGAATATAATATGGATTATTCGGGTTGTCAACTCAACCAACCCGAAAATATGGGTTAGGTTGGAAATGTCCCTCAACCCAACTCAACCCAACCCGTTTACACCCCTATTTTAAATCAATTTATTCTTTTGTTTTGTATTTTTAAACAAAAAATTTCATACAACTTAAAATTGATTTTAGGTTATCAAAACATGTTTTTGATGTGCATTTTAACATGAAAAAATGTTTGAAATTAAAAAAAGAATTTGTTAGAGAAGGAAAAATATAGTTTTGTTATTATATATACACAGACATAAATATATATTACTGTTGAGGGAGCATAACTTGATAAATAACACAAATGTTGACTTTTTTATCTTCTCAATCCAAAGTTGCAAAAAGCTGTGCATGAGTGCATGTAGCTTTATGTCAATGTTTGAAATTATAGATCTTTTCTGATTGTTGGAAAATATATAAACACATTTAAATATTGACTGTTTTATGATTGAAATTTGCAAAGAACTGTGTATGAGTCATGAGTGTAGACCTATTAATTCCAAGAATAAATTAGCGATACAAAATTTGAAATTTTTATTTTACTACTTATTTAAATTAATAATCAACTTATTATTATCACTTCAAAACAAACTTATAATTTGTTGTATTTTATAAAAATATACAAGAATTATTTATGTCAACCCATATGATTTATAATTACTATTCTTAAAAGAGTAAGTTTTAAAAAAATTACAAATGATATTGTTAATTTTTTCAACATCGTAGTGAGAGAATATGGTCCTAATAATAATGTCTTCATAGACCATATCTAGACATCAATATGTTAATTACTACTAAATTAACCTAATTTTATTATTACATTAATACAAAACTAAACCTTAATTACCCACCTCGATTAACTATAACTTTCATTGATGTCTAGATTTTGTAGGATGGCGTTTTGAAATAGCATTTATATATTTCCTAATGCAGCGATGATAATTGGTTGGAACTAATTAATTTAACACTTTCATATTACATTTAACAAACATTTTTTAATTGGCGTACATGAAGGCCACCATTACCACTTGATAATCCATGTTTAGGATCGTGTCTATATGATACCTTAAATAGGTATTAAATAGATCACAATAAATTTTCAATTCATACCTTGCAATTTGTTTAATAAATTATTTCCACATTTAATTTTGTATTTATTTTCTTTTAACATGTGCATGGCCTTGAAATTGAAAGATGAAAGAGTAATTTTATGGTATATATTTTACTAGCAAATGCATATATCTAACTATTTAGAATGACTAACTTAGACGTAATATTGAAATTTCATAGATTTATCAAATAATCTTAAACTTTATAAATATATTTGAAAGAAAATTAAAGGTTTAGCTTAATAGTAATTTTGTTTTTAGCTATAAGTTTTCTAAAAACTATCTTCGTTTTCCATAATTTTTGAACATGCTATTATCTTCCTAAATAACACAATTGAATTTTTACCTAAATTTTAAAATGAACTTGATTTTTTAAACCAAGTATAAGGTATAATTATACATTAAAATAAGCAAATTATATTTACCTACTCTAAGTAGAAACAAATTCCTTATATATCATTTTAAAAAATTCATTTAGGTCAAGCTAAACTTTATGTTAATTGTTATAAGTTTCGAAATTTTGTTGATCGCGTAAGTGGACGATCTCTTTGTTTAAAGGTTTTCATAACATATAAGTTTTTATATTTTGAAGTTTGTTAACTTATAATTCATTTACTTCTGTATTACTTTTAAATCAATAATTTTCTTGATTCCTAAACTCTCTGTAAATCTTAAAATTTAACTTTTACGCATTAACTTTTATCGAAATTAACAAAATAATAATAACCGCGCTCTATAATAAAGTTACAATGAAGATGCTAATGAATAATAATAATAATAGCAAAACCTATAAGATTGTTACGTTGATTTAAAAAAACAAAAATAGAAAACAATTTTAGCCATGAACTTTAAAGCACAACTACCCAAAGCAATAAAAATTGAGTACATGGGTATCAATCAAGGAGAGGGTGCCACCAAAGTTTAGGAGGGAGCATTAAAAACCACTACCTGTCTTTTATTTATTTAATTTATCCTTTTGACACAAAATTAAACAAACCACTACCAAATTTATGATTAGACTCACAAATAAAGCGAAAAGGACACTATTAAAACCGACGGTACCAATCTACTAACCCCCAACCAACCCCAACAAAATCTCAATCCCAATTATTAAGTATATTATTTTGTAGCATTTCGAAACAATACAACAAAAAAATATTTAAAATATTTACGACATATAGCAAAATTTTAATAAAAATATATCGATGTCTAATATAATATAAAATTTTGCTATTATACTTTTAATTATTTTTTACTTATTATAATTTTCTATATTTTTTTTTCGGTTTTAATTAAAAATATCAATATGGCTTTGTCAAACCTACTTCAATAAGTGCTGCCCTTCATTACAATTAGTGTTGAGGTGTGTCAATCATTTTCTTTTCCCTCTCATTATTATTCAATGTTATCCTAGTTTTAAAAATATTTTTGAGAATATGATTTTCTTCTTTTAGTTTGATAATTAACTCTTGAATTTGATTGAAGTTAGAAAGTGGTATAATTTTTATCAGTGAAATTCGATTTTTGTTTCAAGATCCATAGTTGTAAGATACAAATTTGATTTTGATTTTCCTTAAAACACTAATTTCAGTCTTTGCAATTAATTTCTATTACTTGATTTGAAATAATTATATGCAGTAAGTTTTAAAATTAATTTTGGTAGTGGTAAAAATGGGTGAAACTAAATCAGTTAAAATTATTTAAAATTTTTTAACATCGATTAATATACTTTTTAAAAAAACAGAAGAAGTAATAGACCTTAACACCAAATGTTTAAAGAGAATATTCAATGAAAATTTAAAGTTAAAAAGTATAAACGTAGGAGTTAAATTGAAAACATATTTAAAACTTAAAATCTATGTAGGTAACAATTCAAAATCTAGAATAATTATAATGTGTAGAAATATTTTTAAAAATTCGTAAATATAGTTAAGTAGACTTCTAAACTCTTATGGTTTATTGATGATAAATCAATATTTGCAACATGATCTATAGCTGGTAAACTTCATCATCGATAAACTTGGATAGATTTTGTTATGTTTATAATTTTTTAAAATGTTGTTATATACTTAATTATTTTGAATTTAATTGCTATATTTGCAACCATCCCAAAAATTTAACGACAAAATGTAAACTAAACCCGAATACATATTTTTCTTTAAAAAAAAAAAAAGAAGAAGTAAACACCTAGAAAGTAAATTTGGTCCATTTGATGCAAATTATGGTGGGTATGTGAAGAGAGAGATAACATGTCAGTAAAAATCAAACCTTTAATTCGGTAACTACCAAATATTAGAAAAATTATCGTAAATGATAAAATTGTTGAAAATGTTTTATAAAATTAATAGAAAATTCAAACAACTTAATTGAATATAGCTTTCTAAAGTAATTTAAATTATAATAAATTTTAGTTCAAATCATTTTTAAACTTGAAGAATGATAGAATATATACCTTAGATTTAAAGTCAGCACTAAACACATTTATTCTAAAATAAATTCAAATATTAGATCGTTACTTGATAAACTATGATAGAACGAAACACCTAATACAACTTAAAATGTATATAAATATTGTTGTTCATGATACACTGTTATTATACTTACTTTTTAGGGTCTCTTATTCATGTTCTTAATCACAGGTGTGCTATACCATGAAATGACTCATATATGGCAATGGAACGGAATCCTGAATGCATCAGGGGGGCCGATCGAAGGGATTGCCGATTACATACGACTGAAGTCGGGGTATATTCCAAATCATTGGGTGGGACCGGGCGGCGAAAGTTCATGGGACCAAGGGTACGATGTGGCAGCAAGAATTTTGGATTATTTAGAGGGGTTGAGAAGTGGGTTCATGGCCAAGTTGAATCGGAGGCTCAAATGTGGCTACTCCGCCGATTACTTCGTGCAATTGCTGGGGAAGCCGGTGGATCAGCTCTAGGTAGATTACAAGGTAGCTTACGAAAATTAGAACTTGATTAATTATTGCTTATTATATATTTAATAATACATATCATGTATGTTTATAGTTGTACAATTTTAAATAAAAAAATGGAGGCGTGTCTAATCTTTCGAGTGAAGATTTTCTTCGTTTCAATCGTTTTTGGTTAGTGTCGACCGTTATATATGACTTTGAGAAGTAACTAACATGAGAAGATTATGATCAAAGTCGTCTAAAATATAGTAATTACACAATACAACAATAGATTTGTTGGACACCCTTGTTTACATTAATTAATGTTAGACTTAGAGCTAGTTGACTCTAGCCATTGTTTTGATTCACATAGCATATATTTGCAACATAATTATTTATTGGTCAAATCAAAACATTAGGTCAAACATATAAATACTTTTACTTAAAACTACTTTAACTATTTGATGATGAAATCTAGTCGAAAAATTTGATGTTTCTATTCCTCTATGTAATTCAATCTCTTACATTTACAACGTCGTTATCATTGTTATTGTAATTCTATCTTTTACATTTATCAATATCATTACTATTATTATTGGATTTGTTTTATAACATTTCTTATAAACTTTTATATATAGTTACAATTGTTTTATAATATTTAACCGATTGAAAAAATATGAGCTGATCAAAGAAAATTTGATTATTTGGAAATCAATTTTCTTATTTGATTTTTGTTCTCTTAAGTTTTGAAAAATTGAATCTATAAATGCTCCTTCTTATAAATTTACATTTTTTTTAAAATTGAATCTATAATTTTGAATCTTGGCCCACGAGGCCCAACAAATATATTGGATATTTAAATTTATCGTGGGCGTCACATGCACGCAACGTCTTTGAACGATTCAACCCTTCCAGAAGTAAAATAATACCGTTGGCCAATTTCTCTCTAAAGTTTTCCAAAAATAAAACAATCTCCAATTTTCCAAAACTAAAATAATGCGGTTGCCCAATTTCTCTCTACAGTTTTCTTCTTCACTCTCCGTGCAATCACCAAACCCTAACTTCGAAAATGCAATTCCGATCCACAAGTTATCTTACTATCTCCTTCTCCTTTGTGGTGGGGACCTTCGTTCTCTTATCTTTCATGTCTTGGAGCACCGGAGTCATGGGAGGTCGCCGATTTGGACGTAGCCACGAGTCGATTGATGCTCCCTTCTTCATCCCCTAACAAGAATTCCAAATCCTTGGACCACCCTGTTGCCGATGCTGTTACTGCCTATCATTTTTTATTCCGCTTCGTTGCTTCGGCTTCTTCTGCTCTCGATAGGGTTTCCGAGGATGATGCTATCAATCCGGTTGATCGGTTCCTTCGTGACGAGGCTTTGCACAACCCTGGCAAGCGTCTATCAAGTAAGTTGTTTATTTAGCTTTCCCGTATCGTGGATGGTGTGATTGGATTCAGGAGTTCTATAATGTCATGTTCGGTAGAGGGAGGAGAAAATTAAAAGCTGCTTGTTACGGTCTTCTCGAGGCTTTGTTTATTTAGCTGCTGGCTTTCCCTCAAGTTAGGTTCTGTTAAGTGCAATTCTTTTTAATCCTGAATTTATGTGAACTTTTATAGGTAATGCCAATTTACTTTTCTAATGTTTCTTTTGACATCATTTACCAATTGCTCTTTCCGACATATACGTGATAAGTCCGTAACCAACTATCACAACCACACAACATTCTTTTGTTTTCCAGTTTATTAAGGTTGATTTACCTTCAATAACATTGTTACTGTCCGAGTAATTGCTGTTTTAGGAGGCTGAAGGACTACCCAACTGTTTTTCTTTTCAGCGAAGTGTGCACTAAGTTTTCCATCTTAATAATCATATAATGACAGACATTTTTCTAAACTGTCTTTCCAGAAGATATTTTTCTGGAAAGATTCAATGCAAATTATATTTACAAACTCATTACAAAATATTTTTCAGAATATTTATCGCACATCTTTCTTCTGTGTTTTCTTCTTCGCTTTCAAACTTTTCTCTCTTCAAATTTGTTTTTACGAACTTTTTCCACAACATTTACTTGAACTTTCCTCTTCCAATTGTTTTTGTTTTTGTTTTTTCCTTTTAAACAAAACATTTTACAAAGCTTTCAAAACACTGCACGAGCAAGGGTGTTGGCCACACACAAGCCAATGAGCAGCAAGGCAACATGCACCCACCCAGTGCGCGGAAGGTGTTGCCTTGGTGCCATCTTTGCACAAGGGGAAGAAAACTTTAAAAGGCTTTTTACAAGACATTGTGTCACACCTGTTTTTTCTTCCTCTTTTCTTCTAAAAACTCTTTCCAGAACATATGTATACATATGTGTGTGTATATGTATTACAAAATCTTTCTTTTAAAAGCTCTATCAAAAAACATTTTCTAAAAGTTTTCTCATTTTTTACAAACTTTTTCCATAATATTTTTTTGAACATTCGTCCTCCATTTTGTGTTTGTTTTTGTTTTTTTTTAAAAAAAACAGAACACTTTACAAAGCTTTCAAAAACCTGCGCGAGCAAGGGTGTTGGCCACACACAAGCCAATGAGCAGCAAGCCAACATGCACATGGTGCGCGGAAGGTGTTGCCTTGGTGCCATCTTTGCACAAGCAGAAGCAAACTTTAAAACGCCCTTTGCAAGAAATTGTGTCAACTTTTTTTTCATCCTCTTTTCTTCTAGAAACTCTTTCCAGAACATATGTATATTTGTGTGTGTGTCTATACATAAATATTAGCAAAATCTTTCTTTTAAAAGGTCTATCCAAAAACTTAGTCTTTTCTTGCTTCAAATTCTTTTTTCGAACTTTTTCCATAATATTTTTTTGAACTTTCATCAACCATTTTGTTTTTGTTTTTGTTTTTTTTCTTTAATAGAACATTTTACAAAGGTTTCAAAAAACTGCATGAGCAAGGGTGTTGGCCACACACAAGCCAATGAGCAGCAAAGCAACATGCACCTAGTGCGCGGAAGGTGTTGCCTTGGTGCCATCTTTGCACAAGCGGAAGCAAACTTTAAAAAGCTCTTTGCAAGACATTGTGTCAAACTCTTTTTCTTCCTCTTTTCTTCTTGAAACTCTTTCCACAACATATGTATATGTGTCTGTGTGTATATACATATATATTAGCAAAGTCTTTCTTTTTAAAAGGTCTATCCAAAAACTTAGTCTTTTCTTGCTTCAAATTCTTTTTTCGAACATTTTCCATAATATTTTCTTGAACTTTCATCAACCGTTTTGTTTTTGTTTTTGTTTTTTTCTTTAGTAGAACATTTTACAAAGGTTTCAAAAAACTGCATGAGCAAGGGTGTTGGCCACACACAAGCCAATGAGCAGCAAAGCAACATGCACCTAGTGCGCGGAAGGTGTTGCCTTGGTGCCATCTTTGCACAAGCGGAAGCAAACTTTAAAAAGCTCTTTGCAAGACATTGTGTCAAACTCTTTTTCTTCCTCTTTTCTTCTTGAAACTCTTTCCACAACATATGTATATGTGTGTGTGTGTATATACATATATATTAGCAAAGTCTTTCTTTTTAAAAGGTCTATCCAAAAACTTAGTCTTTTCTTGCTTCAAATTCTTTTTTCGAACATTTTCCATAATATTTTCTTGAACTTTCATCAACCGTTTTGTTTTTGTTTTTGTTTTTTTCTTTAGTAGAACATTTTACAAAGGTTTCAAAAAACTGCATGAGCAAGGGTGTTGGCCACACACAAGCCAATGAGCAGCAAAGCAACATGCACCTAGTGCGCGGAAGGTGTTGCCTTGGTGCCATCTTTGCACAAGCGGAAGCAAACTTTAAAAAGCTCTTTGCAAGACATTGTGTCAAACTCTTTTTCTTCCTCTTTTCTTCTTGAAACTCTTTCCACAACATATGTATATATGTGTGTGTGTGTATATACATATATATTAGCAAAATCTTTCTTTTTAAAAGGTCTATCCAAAAACTTAGTCTTTTCTTGCTTCAAATTCTTTTTTCGAACTTTTTCCATAATATTTTCTTGAACTTTCATCAACCGTTTTGTTTTTGTTTTTGTTTTTTTCTTTAATAGAACATTTTACAAAGGTTTCAAAAAACTGCATGAGCAAGGGTGTTGGCCACACACAAGCCAATGAGCAGCAAAGCAACATGCACCTAGTGCGCGGAAGGTGTTGCCTTGGTGCCATCTTTGCACAAGCAGAAGCAAACTTTAAAACGCCCTTTGCAAGACATTGTGTCAAACTTTTTTTTCTTCCTCTTTTCTTCTAGAAACTCTTTCCAGAACATATGTATATATGTGTGTGTATATACATATATGTTAGCAAAATCTTTCTTTTAAAAGCTCTATCCAAAAACTTAGTCTTTTCTTGCTTCAAATTCTTTTTTCGAACTTTTTCCATAATATTTTCTTGAACTTTCATCAACCATTTTGTTTTTGTTTTTGTTTTTTTCTTTAATACAACATTTTACAAAGGTTTCAAAAAACTGCATGAGCAAGAGTGTTGGCCACACACAAGCCAATGAGCAGCAAAGCAACATGCACCTAGTGCGCGGAAGGTGTTGCCTTGGTGCCATCTTTGCACAAGCGGAAGCAAACTTTAAAAAGCTCTTTGCAAGACATTGTGTCAAACTCTTTTTCTTCCTCTTTTCTTCTTGAAACTCTTTCCACAACATATGTATATATGTGTGTGTGTGTATATACATATATATTAGCAAAATCTTTCTTTTTAAAAGGTCTATCCAAAAACTTAGTCTTTTCTTGCTTCAAATTCTTTTTTCGAACTTTTTTCATAATATTTTTTTGAACTTTCATCAACCGTTTTGTTTTTGTTTTTGTTTTTTTCTTTAATAGAAAATTTTACAAAGGTTTCAAAAAACTGCATGAGCAAGGGTGTTGGCCACACACAAGCCAATGAGCAGCAAAGCAACATGCACCTAGTGCGCGGAAGGTGTTGCCTTGGTGCCATCTTTGCACAAGCGGAAGCAAACTTTGAAAAGCTCTTTGCAAGACATTGTGTCAAACTCTTTTTCTTCCTCTTTTCTTCTTGAAACTCTTTCCACAACATATGTATATGTGTGTGTGTGTATATACATATATATTAGCAAAATCTTTCTTTTTAAAAGGTCTATCCAAAAACTTAGTCTTTTCTTGCTTCAAATTCTTTTTTCGAACTTTTTCCATAATATTTTCTTGAACTTTCATCAACCATTTTGTTTTTGTTTTTGTTTTTTTCTTTAATAGAACATTTTACAAAGGTTTCAAAAAACTGCATGAGCAAAGGTGTTGGCCACACACAAGCCAATTAGCAGCAAAGCAACATGCACCTAGTGCGCGGAAGGTGTTGCCTTGGTGCCATCTTTGCACAAGCGGAAGCAAACTTTAAAAAGCTCTTTGCAAGACATTGTGTCAAACTCTTTTTCTTCCTCTTTTCTTCTTGAAACTCTTTCCACAACATATGTATATATGTGTGTGTGTGTATATACATATATATTAGCAAAATCTTTCTTTTAAAAGGTCTATCCAAAAACTTAGTCTTTTCTTGCTTCAAATTCTTTTTTCGAACTTTTTCCATAATATTTTTTTGAACTTTCATCAACCAATTTGTTTTTGTTTTTTTTTTCTTTAATAGAACATTTTACAAAGGTTTCAAAAAACTGCATGAGCAAGGGTGTTGGCCACACACAAGCCAATGAGCAGCAAAGCAACATGCACCTAGTGCGCGGAAGGTGTTGCCTTGGTGCCATCTTTGCACAAGCGGAAGCAAACTTTAAAAAGCTCCTTGCAAGACATTGTGTCAAACTTTTTTTTCTTCCTCTTTTCTTCTTGAAACCCTTTCCAGAACATATGTATATATGTGTGTGTGTGTATATACATATATATTAGCAAAATCTTTCTTTTAAAAGGTCTATCCAAAAACTTATTCTTTTCTTGCTTCAAATTCTTTTTTCGAACTTTTTCCATAATATTTTTTTGAACTTTCATCAACCATTTTGTTTTTGTTTTTGTTTTTTTCTTTAATAGAACATTTTACAAAGGTTTCAAAAAACTGCATGAGCAAAGGTGTTGGCCACACACAAGCCAATTAGCAGCAAAGCAACATGCACCTAGTGCGCGGAAGGTGTTGCCTTGGTGCCATCTTTGCACAAGCGGAAGCAAACTTTAAAAAGCTCTTTGCAAGACATTGTGTCAAACTCTTTTTCTTCCTCTTTTCTTCTTGAAACTCTTTCCACAACATATGTATATATGTGTGTGTGTGTATATACATATATATTAGCAAAATCTTTCTTTTAAAAGGTCTATCCAAAAACTTAGTCTTTTCTTGCTTTAAATTCTTTTTTCGAACTTTTTCCATAATATTTTTTGGAACTTTCATCAACCATTTTGTTTTTGTTTTTGTTTTTTTCTTTAATAGAACATTTTACAAAGGTTTCAAAAAACTGCATGAGCAAGGGTGTTGGCCACACACAAGCCAATGAGCAGCAAAGCAACATGCACCTAGTGCGCGGAAGGTGTTGCCTTGGTGCCATCTTTGCACAAGCGGAAGCAAACTTTAAAAAGCTCCATGCAAGACATTGTGTCAAAATTTTTTTTCTTCCTCTTTTTATCGTGAAACTCTTTCCAGAACATATGTATATATGTGTGTGTGTGCATATACATATATATTAGCAAAGTCTTTCTTTTAAAAGGTCTATCCAAAAACTTAGTCTTTTCTTGCTTCAAATTCTTTTTTCGAACTTTTTCCATAATATTTTTTTGAACTTTCATCAACCATTTTGTTTTTGTTTTTTTCTTTAATAGAACATTTTACAAAGGTTTCAAAAAACTGGACAAGCAAGGGTGTTGGCCACACAGAAACCAATGAGCAGCAATGCAACATGCACACGGTGCACAGAAGGTGTTGCCTTGGTGCCATCTTTGCAGTAGCAGAAGCAAACTTTCAAAAGCTCTTTGACAAGAAATTGTGTCAAACTTTTTTTCTTTCTCTTTTCTTCTAGAAACTCTTTCCAGAACATATGTATATATATGTGTGTATATACATATATATTTGCAAAATCTCTCTTTAAAAAGGTCTATCCGAAAACATTTTCTTAGTCTTTTCTTGCTTCAAATTCTTTTTTGAACTTTTTCCATATTATTTTCTTGAACTTTTGTCTCCCAACAGAGTAATCTGGATGTTTGGCTTGGGCGGTTTGCAATTGCAGGATTTGCAATTGCAATTAGTGTTGAAATTGCAACAGGCAAGGGGCTTTTATAGGTATGACCTTTCTAATTCATTAGTACTTATATTTCTGCTAGTTGATAAGAAATTGTTGAAGGACTTCTCTAGCTTTTCAAAATTTGAATTTGGCTTATCTTGTGGTGAAGACCTAAATGTTAGTGTTAATAAGATTCTAGCTCCAATGTGAGGTTTGGCTGTATTCATTTGACACAATACACAAATACCATATTTTCTATTCAGGAAATTATCTTGTCCTTAATTATTATTTATACGAAAGTATCCTTTTGTACCAATTGGAGTATTCCATTTCAAGTGTTGAGTTTGTTCTAAATATGGGTCTTAAAGTTCATCTAGAATGTATTCCAATGGCGTCTTTTGTTACTCTGGTATTCCTGTTTCTAGACACTTGTCTTGCTAATTTTGGCTTGATATATAAGGGACCATTAAATTATTCTAGGCTGATCATTGGATATCCGGCATCTGCCTGATTGATTTTAGCCTGATATAGAAGTCAGGCTAATTATTCTTGGCTGGTCGTTGATTGTGCTTGCTGCTTGCACTTCCCATTTGTTTATTTTGTCCAGTGAAGAGGAATTCCTAATGACGTGCAATACAAGTTTCATAGGAGATACAGGTTAAATTAATTGAAACCTTAGTAGAATCACTGTTTTCATGATGCAGAACCTTGGAGTAATATCTTCCCTGCCTAGTGTGGCCTTGGCCGTTACTGCATTGGTTGGCGTACTGACTGCAGTTTTCATCTTCCAATCAGCTACAAAAAACCGAAGTCATCTAGATTGCTTTTACACGTTTTCTGTAAAGTTTTTAATACTAAAATATGTTTTCCTTGATATTCATATTCATTCATTGTAATATTCTCGAGTGCGAACAATGGCCAATCAAGTTTGAAATTACAATGACTAACAGAAACTTCTTTCACAAAAATCTCCCCCATCAACATCAATGAGTCAATCGCTTTGTTTTCAGATTTCCTGTATTGAACATACCATCATCATTATTGTGCATAATATTGTATATTTGTGTTCCGGGCTACTTGGAGGAGACCCTTTGGTGCCTAAGATAAATCTATAACGTGTCTTCTTTTAAAGAGCTGGGCCACAGTTTGTGTTTCAGTCGAAGATAAGTGATCTGATATGATGAAAGCATCTCTATCAGCTTAAGTAAGTTCATTCACTTTGGGAACCAAATACATTGGAAGAAGGGTAGACAAAGGCCTTAATTGCCTTCTGTCCCAAAGAATCAGTTCTCTTTCAGCCTTTTCCTGTAGAAGTTTTTGGTCTGATATTCATTTGGAACACAAGGTTTCTCATCTATTGTGTCATTTCCCTGTAAATTGATTCTTTTGCATCGTTTTTTTAGTTGGGCTTACTTTCTCCTGCAGAACTAAGAGCTGGTGGAGCTGGATTGAAAATTTTGTCATCTTCTTTATATTCCTTGATTTCAGACATGGGTGCAGTGATATCTAGGTTGAGGAAGAGACTTTTTCAGAACCGTGAAGTGAGAATCCTGATGCTCGGTTTTGATGCATCGGGGAAGACAACCATTTTGTACAAACTAAAACTTGGTGAAATAGTTATGGCCATGTCAACTATTGGTATGTACTTTGATCATTTACTTACTTTTGGATGAGATTGTACTTTGAAAATCCATCTCTAGTTTTGGCTCAATTTTTGGAAAAATAAAATTGTTTTGAGATAAAATGGATATCACCTCGTGTTATTATGTTAGGCTTCCTTCTTCCTGTTATCGTTATACAACACACAAATACACACCACAACAACACTACACACACAATAATACGCAATACCGAATATACTCAGATCAATGAAGTCAAACTGAAGTTTATTTATATATATATCGGAAGAGCATTCATTACAAAAGGGTTTCTCACAAAATGATTTGCAGCCAAGTAAGAGGGCTGTTCTCTCCCACTCATGAACTAGGAAGTCCCCTCAAAACATTCTTTTATAATCCCCCAACCCTATCTAAGCTTTCACTATATATCCTTTCTCCACTGCTGCCACGTGCCCCCCCCCCCCCCCCCCCGGGACCACTGACCATTCCAACTACCCATTTATCTATGTTGAAATGTCCTTCCTACCCTTCTTCCTCTTTCTATGATAAACCTGCATGACCGGTGGCCTAGCAATACCCCCATGGAGAAGAGCCACCTTGTCCCCAAGGTGGAAATCTGGAAACTGATTCACCAGTGTGGCGTAGGACTCCCAAGTAGCTTCGTGGCTCAATTGATCCTTCCAATGGACTAAGTATTCCCAGTCTCTTTCAGCGTCATTCCAGCGAAGTTGTGATACGTGGTCGGGCTCTACAACAAGTTCCATCTGGTCATTAATCACTGAGATGTCTGGTTGAATCATGTGTTTATCCCCCACCGCTCGTTTTAATTGAGAAACATGGAAGACTGGGTGAATTTTGGCCGTGAAGGTGGTAGAAAAGGAAGTTCAGGAGGATGACAAGCTCAAAGAAATATTCGAGCAATTGTTGAAGGACCCCGATAGTATTCCGCGCTATTCCATCAAACAAGGTCGGCTGTTTTATAAAGGGAGATTAGTCCTACCAAAAACATCCAGCCTACTTCCTACCATCCTCCATACTTTCCATGACTCGGTGGTAGGGGGACATTCGGGGCAGTTACGCACATACAAAAGAATCGCCGCGGAATTGTATTGGGAAGGGATGAAAAACGACATTAAGATCTATGTGGATCAATGCCCGCTGTCAGCAAAATAAGACCCAAGCCCTATCGCCTGCTGGATTGTTGCAGCCTCTACCAATTCCGAACCGTATTTGGGAAGACATTTCGATGGATTTTATCGAAGGCCTCCCTCGCTCCCGGACGTTTGATTCAGTACTCGTGGTGGTAGACCGGTTGAGCAAGTATGCCCACTTCGTCGCTTTGCGCCACCCTTTCTTGACTAAAACAGTGGCAGTGGAGTTCACGAAGGAAATTGTGCGCCTCCATGGTTATCCTCGATCCATTGTGTTCGATCGCAATCAATTATTTCTGAGTCATTTTTGGAAAGAGTTGTTCCGTTTACAAGGGACCAAACTGAAAAGAAGCACGGCCTACCAACCGCAAACCGACGGCCAAACCGAAGTCGTCAACAAGTGCCTCGAATTGTACCTCCGCTGCCTGTGTCAAGATCGCCCAAAAGCATGGAGTGACAAGTTAGCTTGGGCTGAATATTGGTATAACACTAATTACCACACATCAATTAAGACGACTCCTTATGCGGTAGTGTATGTACAGCCCCCACTTCCCATTATTTCATACGGTCAAGGGAATACTACTCCGAATGATTCGGTTGAATCTCAGTTACAGACTAGAGATGAAACGTTGGCAGCCCTGAAACGCCACTTACAGCATGCCCAGGATCAGATGAAAAATTCGCCGATGTACACCGAAGGGATGTGGTTTTCGACATCGGTGATTGGGTATATCTGAAGTTGCAGCCATATAGACATAAATCCGTGGCAAAAAGGCGCTGTGATAAGTTGTCCCCTAAGTATTTTGGTCCTTACATGGTAATGGGACGAGTTGGCGAGGTTGCTTATTTGTTGGACCTCCCGGACACGGCCAAAATTCACCCAGTCTTCCATGTTTCTCAATTAAAACGAGCGGTGGGGGATAAACACATGATTCAACCGGACATCTCAGTGATAAGTGACCAGATGGAACTTGTTGTAGAGCCCGACCACGTATCACAACTTCGCTGGAATGATGCTGAAAGGGACTAGGAATACTTAGTCCATTGGAAGGATCAATCGAGCCACGAAGCTACTTGGGAGTCCTACGCCACACTGGTGAATCAATTTCCAGATTTCCACCTTGGGGACAAGGTGGCTCTTCTCCATGGAGGTATTGCTAGGCCACCGGTCATGCAGGTTTATCATAGAAAGAGGAAGAAGGGTAGGAAGGACATTTCAACATAGACAAATGGGTAGTTGGAATGGTCAGTGGTCCCCAGGGGGGGCACGTGGCAGCAGTGGAGAAAGGATATATAGTGAAAGCTTAGCTAGGGTTGGGGGATTATGAAAGAATGTTTTGAGGGGACTTCCTAGTTCATGAGTGGGAGAGAACAACCCTCTTACTTGGCTCCAAATCATTTTGTGAGAAACCCTTTTGTAATGAATGCTCTTCCGATATATATATAAATAAACTTCAGTTTGACTTCATTGATCTGAGTATATTCGGTATTGCGTATTATTGTGTGTGTAGTGCTGTTGTGGTGTGTGTTTGTGTGCTGTATAACGATAACAGGAAGAAGGAAGCCTAACATATTATTTGGTATATTTTTTAAAACTATATTCAAGAATATTTTTATTAGAACATTTTGATCCTGTTTTTCATCTTTTGAAATTTTGTTAGGTAATGGGCTTAGACCAAATGGAGATTAGCTACATTTATTTGTTTGTTTTCTTTGGTTACATATGACAACTTATGAAGTATTTTCATTGTTTTACCCTTTATATTAGTCACTAATTTTCTTAAAGAACAGGTTACGCAAGGTCATTTTGGTAGTAGGGATTGCTTTGATATTACCCATAATAGCTTTTCTGTTAATTTTTTGAACCATTAATCCCTTGTTTTTCTACGCTGTCACTCGAGACAATGCAAAAGGATGAAATAATTCTTAAACAGTTCTATAATTGCATTTTATGATCCAGGGTTCAATGTGGAAACAGTAGAATACAAAAAAATGAGCTGCACTGTCTGGGATGTTGGAGGACAAGATAAGGTTTGAAATCACACCCTCTCACTCTGCTTCTGCAAATACTATACTTCGATTACAATCTGAAAAAGTAAAGAACGTATGCTTTAAAATGTATGTTAATGGAGCAACAATAATGATCAAAACATTTGTTTGTGAAAGTTCTAAGACTAAAACTAAAACATAAAATTTCAGAGTACACTGTTATTGTTAATAAGATCATGGCTTTAAGTGAAAACAATAAATAAGGTAAGACAATTTATCTAAATATATTTCCAATTAATTTAAATTGTAAAATTGACTTGATTACTCATCTCCCGGCCAAAGGATTTGTTTCAAGTGTGAAGTGTAAAATCTTTACTTCATAGGATTTGTTCAAATGTGTCAAAAGTGGGATTCATCATATAACATATATTAATGCTGAAATAAGCCTGATCGTAGGTAAAGAAGTCAGCAGTGATTTATTTCAAATGCTATTGGATGTTAGAAATCATAAGTGTTTGATTTGTTAAGTAATATTTTTTTGGACATAAGAGATCTTAAATCATAACTTTGTATTTGACAAAAATCTGTTTGAGGTGAAGGGATGGAAAATATCGCATGCATAAGCATCCAAAATGTTTCGTACATGTTTGAAACATAAACTTGATAGTATTTGGGTGGTCTAAATAGAATTATAGAAGTCCAATCTCTTGAAACATTTTAGGTATTAGAATGTACTTAGAGTAATCTTTTTAGAAGATATTTTAGAGTAAGATGCACAATTCTCTAAAATGTGATAGAAAAATTGTATTATAGAGTGATTAAAAATTGATGGAGATTCTTTCAACTAGATGGAGTGGAAAAAAAGTATAATAGAACAATTATGAACATGAGAAGAAACATGCTTAAAAGCAAGAAACTACTTAAAGAGTTCTGGAAAATAAGTGGTATGTGCAATCTACCTGTCCAACCAATTTCCATATAGAAGCATGATAGCTTGTGATTATCCATTTGGAAACATTGCTGGTGTGCATATACCAAAAGGAAAAAGAAGTTGGAATCTTTATTGGTTATGATTTCAGTACCAAAGACTACAAACTCTGCGATCTTGATACACAAAGGAAAATCATTTCTCGAGTTATTGTATAGATGACATAAGGAGAATGAGGTTAGGACGAGTTGATGAAGACTAAAACTTCTTTCTATACTTCAAAGAAGGTGACCATGGAGGAAATAAAAATAGAGAGCAAATGAAAAAGGTGCGCCTCCATCCCCACCAACTTCACGACCTCAAGCTTTCAAGTAGACAAAAGCTCACGAGAAAGAGTTTTGCACTTCCAAAACTTTCAAGAACTTTATGAAGTATCCGCAAACCAATATAGTCTTCACTCTTTTGTCTTTTTGACAACCATGAGCATATGAACTTTCTAGGAGCTATGGAAAACATAAAGGAAATGCGTCATGGATGAGGAGATGAAGAAGATCGGCTCATGGGAACGAGTCTCACTTCCAAAATAGCGTAAAACCATTGATGTCAAGTGGGTTTACAAAATCAAAAAGTATGCCAGAGGATAAGTTGAAAGATATAGCCAAGATTAATGAGAAATGGTTATATAAAAATAGTCTGACATCCACTGTTGCTTAATTAGAAATAATAATTTCATTAGCAGCTCAAAAAAGTTGGAGAATCCTTCAAATAGATGTAAAGTCTACTTTTTTTTCTAATTAACTTCTTGAGGAAGTAGTCTACGTTGAACAACCACAAGATTATGAAGGTGAGGAAAAACAAGACGAAGTTTTGAAGCTAAAAAAGTCATATTATGGGTCGAAGCATGCTCCAAGAGCTTGGAATTCTTGAATAGACAAGTGCTACACCAAAAAAACTTCATCAAGTGTATCAGTTGTACGAGTACACACTCTACATCAAATTCCAAATTAATGATGTATTGATTGTGTGCTAGTATGTAGATATATAACTGAATCTATAGAAGTAGTTATCTAAGTATGTTCAACAACTTTTAAGAGAAGACGAATGCGTTTGAGATGATTGATCGAGCTAAACATTCATCATACAAACCTCTGTTCTAAGTAGGAAACATAGATTTGGTCGAAACGACATTCTCTAAAGTTTGATAACTAGTTCATGGTTGAAGTATCAATTGAAACGACATTCTCTGAAGTTGCAACTTCTTCTCATTTAAGGTTACAATGTTTATTTCTATATCTGAACTGTAATTGTTTAGGTAAGAAAAGGTAAAGTGGTCATTTCCTCTCAAATTTGATACTTGGCCTGTCAAAATTTGGATTTGACCATAAAAATCAAAATCCGACTCATGGAATTTTCGGTCATTGTAATGATAAAACTAGCTACTAAATAAATTTTAAGGCCAACTATTTTAAAACATAGCCAAAATGACCAAAAAATTGATTGACATACAAAATTAGGCTCCGAATATTGAGTTAAGCTCAAACTCTCACCTCAAACAACTCTTAATAGTTAGAAACTATAAAATAGTTTTGGCCATATCTTTCTAATGAAACTTTTACTGACTTTACATTAATATGATTTGTTTTATAGGACGTACAACTGTGTTTTTGAGTTTTGTAAAACTTTTATGAACACAATGTATCTGAAAAATAGTCTATGGTGTCTAGTTACTAATGCTTCATGTTAATTTGATATTTTACGTAATTGTAGTGATGAACTTATATTTATTTAATTAGAGAACAAAATATTTAAACAAATGAAAACTTGAGTTTGTTACATAGATAAGGCCATTATAAAGACATTACTTCCAGAACACCCAAGAACTTGTATTTGTTGTAGATAGCGATGACAGAGACAAAATTTGTGAAGCTCGTAATGAGTTGCATCGTATTCTCAATGTGGTATACTCTACACTGAATTTTCATTCTCACTATGCTTTTGCTTAGTTGTGTGATAATAATTATTTGATAAACCATATTCCATAGCAATGCACAAAAGTTCTCTGAGTTTACATGTTTGGAAGTGATTCTAAAAAAAGTTTAATTCACTTAATACATTAGATAAATCATTTTTAGCATTTAACTTCACACTTTTGAACAAGATTTTCATCTAATCAAAATTGATTAATTAAAAATATAATTTATAGTAATTTTCAAACATAACAAAAGTGATATTTTTACTATTTCAAAGTCACTCTCTCGAACATATCTTATAATACATTTAAAAAAATTTAAATTAGTAAAAGAGAGGTGTTAATTAATAACTTTTTATGCATGCATGGATACTTCTTGATTGTTTAGATAAAATATACACTTGTGTTTATGATGATTTTTAAGATGTAAATAGTAATAATAAAGAAAAAAAGAATTGAGAGGCAGAGCTAATTAGCAAGATCTTCCTCATTCAATGACTCTCTCCGAAATTACAACTAAACTTGGCCTCCACACACACTTTCTCAAAGAAGATGCTATCTGAATTTTCTTTACCTTTTCTCTTCTTCGTTATATCTTCCAACCTTTTATTTATAAAGAAATGAAATTGAGTGTTAATTTTCTTCTTGTGATATATGCAATTATTATTTAAAAAATAATAATTATATAAGATAGAGTTTATTATTATAACTCTAAGAAATATAACAACAACTAACATAAAAGTATTGTTCAACAAATTGTATTTGTGCAATGCATATTTAAAAGTTTGGTTCCTTTTAAATAAACCCTAAGCTACAAGAATAGGCTTTATATTGTATATTTGGAGTATTTTCAAATATATATATATATATATATAGTTGGAGCGATTATTATTTAAAAGAAATAACTATATTAATCAACTATTCATTGGGAAACAGTACTTGTAATATGTGGGAGATAAGTTATAATTTTATTTATAAATGAAGATTCTATTATTCTCTTAATAATGTTTACAAAGTTATTTGGTTCACCAAATATTCTTCCAACAATTTCTATCCTAATAATTCAAGTGTGTATATACATGTAATAATAATAATAATAATTTTAGACTTTAGTTCGACATTATTGTAATTAAGTTTATATTTCGATGGCCTCTTCACCTCTTATACTAAACAATATGTTAGAAAGAGGTAAATTAATTCAAGTTAATTAAGACCAACGTTTTCCTTCTTAATGTTGTACGAAATTACAATAATATCTACATTGTCCCTTGTTAATCGTAGTAGTATACTAAACAATATGTTAGAAAGAGTTAAATTAATTCGAAACTAATTAAGACCAACGTTTTCTTTCTTAATGTTGTATGAAATTACAATAATATCTACATTGCACCTTGTTAATCTTAAATTTTCCGTGACATTGAATAATTTCTCCGACATAAACGGTTCGTTCTTCTTGATAAAGATTAGGGTTCAGTCCATTCGGTGCCGAACTTTGATTAGTTCACTGAACCCTTAAGCCAAGCTCAGAAGCAAGAAGCCCATAAAAAGAACCAGAACTTTCGAACCAACAACCCCAACGTCGATCTATGGCTGGTGACAAGTCATTCTCTCACTTGTCCACGTTTATAGAACAAAATCCACGTGTCCATCTCAGTGAAGATGATGTGTTATCAGCTTATGCCCCCCGTAATCAATTACATATATTGGTTATTAGCTTATTTCCATTTTCCACAAAGATTGTAATTCTATCGTATACAGTACTCTTAATTACTTGAATTATTCTTTTTAATTTTCTTCGTGTTCATGTTCCCGCTGTAATGGGTTTCTTAGATCATTGCGCCGACGTTTGCAACTTCTCTCACGGTCATAGCCACGACAGTAAGAAGCTAAAAAGAAACCAGCAACTTCAGGTACCATTTTAACTAAACCTTAACAGCATATTGCTTGGTCGAAATTTCGTGCTGTGATCACAACTGAAAAATGTCAAATTTGTAGACTTAAACTAAATTCACTTTCACTGTATTATTGTGTTGAAGAGGGTGGAGATAAAAGTGAAGATGGACTGCGAGGGATGCGAAAAGAAGGTGAAGAAATCGGTGGAGGGAATGAAAGGCGTGACGGAGGTGGAGGTGGACCCCAAACGGAGCAAGCTCACGGTGGTGGGTTACGTGGATTCCAACAAGGTTCTGAACCGGGTCCGCCATCGGACAGGGAAGGCGGCCGAGCTCTGGCCTTATGTACCGTACGACGTCGTTGAACACCCATACGCGCCTGGAGCCTACGACAAGAAGGCGCCGCCTGGGTACGTGCGGAATGTGGCGGCCAACCCCGAGGTGGCGCCGCTGGCACGTGCCGGATCATTTGAGGTTAAATACACCACCGCCTTCAGCGATGAGAATCCCAATGCTTGCGTTCTAATGTAACACATAAATGTAACGTTGGTTGTGTTATGTAAATAAAATGTAATCCAAGGTCTTAACATGTTAAAAAAATCCATGTAAGATATTGCTTGGGAAGAAAATATTAGTTTATTGGTAATTGATAATTAAGAAATAGAGGTTCAATTTTCATTTTGCTACGAAGAAATTTCTTGTAAATAAGATATAATTGAACAATATTAATAGTTTGTACTTTGTGGAATTAAATGACTTAATTATAAGTTATAAGTTTCTCTACAAATCAGGACACTGTTGTTATATAATTATATATATCATAATTTTAATTGAATTACAGAATAAAATATCATCTAATGTTCAAATTATGTTAACATCTTAATATATTCCTTTGACGAACTCTAAACTTGCAAATCCAACGTATATTTGGCAATGCATATGGTAACAAACTTTGAGTTTACCTTTGAAATAAATTATTCGACTCAACAAACGTGAAAGTGAAAATACAGTTTATTAATCACTTACAATAGAATTTGGAAATGAAATTATTGTTCATGCTGGTGAATAGGTTTGTAGAAAAGTAGATTATAAATTGACATACATGTTTTTTAGGCTACGAATAAACTAAACTATAATTCATATCATAATAATTGATCAAATAAACCACTGTTTCCTAAAAGAAATGTATATACTTTTTGACTTTTGTAATACATTTATAAAATTTTAAAATTGTTGATAGGGTAAAAATTTTTAAAATAGTTATAAATACAAACAATATTTTAAAAAATTATAAATATAGTAAGCTTATGAGTGATAGAAGCTTATAAGTGGTAGATTTCTATTTTCGATAGATAGGTCTATTTTGTTTTCTCTAATATAATTAGAGATAGTTGAAAATATAGCAATTATATTCAAAATAATTAAGATGTAGCAACATTTAAAAAAATTGCAAATATAGTAAAATTTGTCAGAATTTATCAATAATAAGAGTCTATCACTGATAAACCACAAGAGTATCAACGATAGAACTCTATCACTAATAAATTTTGCTATATTTACAATTTTTTAAAAATATTACTACATACTTAATAATTATTTTAAAAATTGCTACCGATTGAAATTCTTGGGGAGTTGTACATTTGTGTATTGAGAAGACCATTTACTATTTCTTGAAGCTCGATCTCTCTCCGGATGAACCATATAGCCAAGAGAAACCATGAACCAGAATAGAAGAACTTGCTCCACCCATGAGTAAATATTTCATAGTAGCCTTATTAGACCGTACATCTTTCTTGGTATATCGAGATAATAGGCAGGAGCATGTTGGTGCTACGAAGATAGTTATTAAATCATTAGCACCGCATAAAAACATTCTTCCTAGCTGTTAATAAACCCAGTTGGGAGTAGGCCCAATAAACATTACGAAATGGGCTGGCCGACTTTAAGATTTCTCAGCCCAAGGCGTTGTCGTTGGCTTCTTGGCGACGCCACTCTCCGAATTTCCTCTACAAAAACTCCCCGCGTTCTTCTCAAACCCGCGAAATCCGCTCGGCAAATTCGTAAACCTGTGGCACGACCAACTAAACTTCCTCATTCTTTCACCTGAAGACGAAAATTTATATCGAGACGCACTCTGCTCCGTTTCAGAGAAGACCAATTCGTGAGTTCAAACTCGAAAATGGAGTTGATACTGCCTTGGCTACTCTGTAAGGTTCTTTAAATTTCTGATTCTTTCTCGGAGCATGACGAAGAAGGAGAACACTCCGGGTTTACTATCGTCGGATGAAGAATACTGCGGTGGTCGATCATCTAGTTCCAAACGCAGATATCGAAAGACGAAATCGCAATCACCATTACCTCGGAAGAGTACTCGCCAAGCGAAGAAGGCTCGACTCCTCGGTTCTCGGTCTTGCTTGCAGAAGGATTCCCGTAATGTCGACGAAGTATGTGTAAAGTTTCTTTTGTTGCTTATCCATGCTTTACGTTACTCTCTTGTCGCCGTCTTAGATTCCGGAGTGTGTATGAGCGCCCATGGACGAAAATGATTTTATCTGCTGTGTGGTTGTTCACTCGTTATGTAGAAAAACTTGCATTGGACCCGCATTTTTCGTCTTATTATCTCGAGCTCGGTTCTTATGTGAAACGAGATATTGATAGCGACGAGGGATTTTAATTTTTCCAACACTAAACTTCGCTTGTTCCATGTTATTAATTTTCCCGCTCCTTCTTGGCACTGTTTCTTCAACAACTGATGTCTCATATTAACCTTTTCTCCTTACCGCAAATACTCTTTTCCTAGGGTTTTTTTAATAGAGTTTTCTATTATTTGGTGTTATATTTATGATATGTTATTTTGGTAATGCAGTTCAACTCGTTCTGTGAAGATTTTGATCAAGTTTTTTCTACCTTCAAGGTATCTGCTGGTATGCCATTACCGTGTCACCGTAGCTTTTCTCACTCTTTCTGCAGATTTTTCATTTGCCTAAATCGATGTGAATTTTTGATGTTATAGATTTTCTAAGTGGACTGAATTACTTGGAATAATCTGAAATAGAACTTTCGAATTGCATGCTTTCAGTCAGAAGCTAGGACTTTAAATTAGGTTAGCTATGTTTAGTTTCTTGCTTGATGTGCATCAGGTTGTGGAAGCGTTTGCAGAAACGAATTATGGATTGATAAATATAGACCGCATTCATTGGAAGAGCTTGCTGTACAGAAAAAAAAGGTAATTTTGATTTGTCACCTTTTCCATTTCAAATGTATATTGACGTTTTTTTTCCTCTATGTGATGGTAGGTAGAAGAAGTTAAGGTATGGTTTGAAAACAGGTTGAGAACACCTAAGGTACTTATTTTATTTTGAAGGCTTTCAAATCACAGGTTCATTACTCTAATTTTTCTTTATCACCTTTATACATGCACGTTTTTTCACTCCTATCTGTACAGTTTGAATTCAATTAGTGGATGTCATGATACGATTTTGCTCGGTTTACAGGATACTAATGGAAGTAATGTTATTCTCATCACTGGTCCTGCTGGAGTTGGGAAATCTGTATGTGGCTGTGCCAATCTTTCATGGATTTGTACTCTTAATGTTTACAGCTTTCCTTTTGTATCGTACATACTAGATTTTGTTTCAAATTTAGTATTTTCATCTAACTGATATTCAATGTTGGCGTATGCGGATTTTGTCACCCAAACTCGTACTAAATAATAAACTGAATCACACACCAAGAACTAATCTTAGTGGCAAGTCTTAGTCGAACTCAGGGAGCACACCGTTTCGAAGTAATTTTCAACCCCAGGTAACCGCCGGGGGGGGGGGGGGGTGTTGAGTAGAAATTAGTTGCAAGAAAGTAAATAGCAAGTAAGAAAGTAAAACTTATGAAAATTCAATGACAAAAGAATCTAGCTTGGGATATAGCTATTTCTCCCTTATTCAAAAAATTCATTTATCGAACTATCATTGCTTAGCAATATGTAATATACACCTAACCAATTTAATTGGAATACTTAGTTAAATTGTCCTAAGGTTATAATTGTTCTAATTCAAGAGCATGCAATATTGAATTTACCTAAAAGCATTAAGTTCTCTTAGGTGGAATGCCTAATTTCCCAGCATTTAATTGACATTCAATAGGTTCAATCCTAGGTTAGTTACAATCAGTATGCATCAAGACGTATTTAAATACTAACCTAACATATTTCTTCTAACTAAATCCTATCTAGATCTCCTTGGTCAAAGATTCGGTGCAAAGCAAAAGTCAAAGATTTAGTGCAAAGCAAAAGTTATACATTCCCCGACGTCCAACATATAACAAAACATCAATAACATTCAGAATTGAAACAAAAGATTATAATGCATAAATTCAAGTTCTCATAAACTCAATAGGATAAAGGGAGAATCCAAGAAACCCAAGCTAAAACGAGTACCTTAGCCTCTCATTTATCCTCTCAGACACATGCCGGATGATGAGGAGATGTTAGGGACCAAAGACAACATAAAAGAATTCAAAAAACTGGGAGAAAAGTGGTAGAAAAAGGCTGGAAATCGAGATAGGTCGCGGCTGACAGCAAAAGAACATATTTATAAAAACGTAGCTGTGGTTATGTGATCTTGGCTAACTTTGAAACTGTTTTACCAAATGTATTATTAAATATGTGGGTAATCCAGTTCTTTGCGATGCTCTATCTATTATGTTGAGCTTGAAAATATTATTGAGATGCCATGAGAATGAAGTCAGTTCTTTGTTTATGGATAACCTATATGGACTCTGAGTTTTGGAGGTCAGGTATTTGATCAGCCTACGAATGCTGTTTGTGTCACTCTATTCAATACACATTATATATCTTTCGAGGACAAGTTTAATTGGCTATTATATGTCTATCTGTACACTATCACTTGCTTCTAACTTGAACTCTCTTAGTCTAAGTAAATTTAATATAATAGTGGTGTTGTGTTGTGGTGTGGCTGATGAGATTGCTGCCACATGTTGTTTTGATCAAATTTTCATGAGATGAAAGTAGTCAGTGCATGCATGGTCCTCATTCATAAGATTTCTTCTCACTATACTCTCAGAGTTTATGCCGTATGCTTTCTTTTAAATTTTTAGAGAGAGCTCTTCTTCTTTTGCAGGCAACTGTTCATGTAATAGCTTCTCATCTTAGAGCCAGATTATGTGAATGGGACACACCTACTCCTGTGATCTGGCAAGAACATCTGCATAACTTGACTGCAGGTATTCTAATGAATCAATATATCTTGGTTATGGAGTGGATCAAATACAATATCATGCTGGTCTAATATGCTCACAATTAATTGTTTGAAGATTGATGGCTTATCGTATTATGTCTTGGTGACTTAATGACGGATAGATAGCTCCTAGATAAAGAAAACCTCTCATGTTATCTTACTTTTTGACTATTAAGCCTTGTGAAGCTCTTAGATTCACTTGAAATGACTTGAAAACTTCCAGTCATTTTTATAGTCCTGAATCTGTATTGTCAAGATCTAATTAGTTTGTATACATGTGCTATAGTTAACTGAGCCAACACACAAAACACACCTTCACATGTATTTTACTCTGATGTGCTTTTGCAAGTTAAAGTTTTGGTATGTCAAGTGATAATGTGTCTTACGAAATTTTCTATTATTAACGAGATGCTATTGCCAACTAATTGTTGCAAAAGTATTTCTGGCGCTGACTTGTCTTCGATCAGGGATACAGTACACATCTAAACTTGACGAGTTTGAAAGTTTTATTGGGAGAATGAGGAAGTATGGAGTAATACCTTCATGCTTTCCTATAGACTCAAAACAACCGGTCATACTCTTGATAGA
Organism: Cucumis melo; assembly: GCF_025177605.1. NCBI lineage: Eukaryota > Viridiplantae > Streptophyta > Magnoliopsida > Cucurbitales > Cucurbitaceae > Cucumis > Cucumis melo. The sequence goes on along the minus strand of NC_066864.1, from coordinate 6,241,036 downwards.
TGATCTTCCTTTGACCAATGGGAAGGCTGCTCTTAGAAGACTGCAGAGCTGTTTGCATCTTTATGTGCAATCAACACAAGTTCCAACAGCCATTGTGATTACCGATTGTGCCAAAGCCGAAACAACAGATCTCACTGTCCAGTACTTGGAAGAGATTCAGCTCTGTCTGGAGAATGCTGGGGCTTGTAAGGTTACTTTCCTGATAAATTTCTTATCATGCTTTTGGGAGTAACCATGGTGCTGATTGACATTGGGTTATTTGTTTTTTAAACATTTTCAGGTTGCATTCAATCCAATAACAAATAACTCCATTAAAAAGACAATTTCTAAAATATGTTCTCATGAACGGTACAATCTGGCAGTTGAACAAATTGATGCAATAGCCAAATCAAGTGGTGGTGATGTGAGGCATGCAATCATGTCTTTACAATTATTTTGCCTGAAACCAAGCCAGATATGTTCATCATCATCCGGTGCTCCAGAATCTTTGAAAGATGAAGAGATGCCGCTTTCAGTGGTGGATGATCGATTCTCTTTTCAATTTGGCCGTGATGAGACTCTTTCTCTATTTCATGCCCTGGGAAAATTTTTGCACAACAAACGACAGAGTGTGAATGAATTGGTATTAGGTCTGTTTCATTGATGCATACTATCCTGAGGTGGAAGGGGTTGTAATTTGGAACTGACTTAAGAAAATAAATAAATAAATAAAGCAGTGTGAAGGTCTGGGTAGGAATTTATTCTTATGGTATGTCACGAAAGGTTTCTAAACTTAGTACCTTGCTTATGTTGCAGACAGTGAGTTTTCCGTTCAAGAAAGTCTATTAAGACGGCCACTTAATATGGATCCTCCAGAAAAGGTTCTCTGTCAAGCACATGGGCAAGCCAGGCCTATTGCTGATTTTCTACATGAAAATGGTACATTGCTATCACTAAAAAGAAATCTCTAGAAGTGAATCTCTTTTTACCTTTAAATAAGATTGCTTTTGTTCTCAACTTTCTCGCCCATTTCTTTGCAGTTCTTGACTTCATGAATGAGGAAGCTATAGATGATGCATGGGTTGTGGCTTCGTATTTAGGTGATGCTGACACACTCCTTTCTTCTTACGACGGAATGCTAGCCAGGCATAATGATGCAGAAAATATTCTACACTTGGCTGCTGCTTCAGTTGCAGTCCGTGGGGTGCTATTTGGCAATTCTCATCCGTTGTCTTCCAGGTGGTTCTTAGGAATTTAATTGTTAATTTAAAAAGCAACAATAATTACATATTTACAAATTCCAACTTTTCCGAGTCTCGAATACGCAGGTGGCATGCTATTCGTAGACCAAAGCTTTGGCAAATCGAGGGATCCTCATTGTCCAATAAGGTGGATTGACTTTAATCTTACTTTTACTATTAAACTTAGGTGCTGCATTTTTTTTAGTTTATTTGAGTGTATTTCCAATTCCACCGCATGGCCTATAGTAGGTGTAAGGGGATAAAAGAAACATTTTAAGGCTTGTATTTTAGATTTTTAGCTCTAGACTCGAGAGGAGCAACTGAAAAATGTTGCAGTGAGTTAGTGTTCTGAAAGTTTTAGCTAACCTCTCTCTTGGATTAAGTCATGATTATCCACTATGAAGGGGAAGGTGTTTTATACGGTACTTTAACCTAATATAGTAATAGCTAAGGATTTTTCTTAGTTCGATGCTACACAAGTAATGGTAGGCCATTTATTTTGTTTATTTCCCCTATGTTTTACAGAAGATGGTTAAACAAAGATTTATCACTTATGGTGGGATCAGTTTAGCTCATTTTTCAGTAGTTGCCACCGAATACATTCCTGCATTGAAGTGGCTGGGTAATAGTGTGTCCGAAGATCATGACAAGTTACGGGTATTAACCGAAGAAAATACAGGTTTTGATTTGGTGATTTCAGGAGACCGAGGAAGTCATACTTCTGATGAAGAAATTGAAGATTGGTAAATTAGATAGGCACCCCGTTTTGTAAGCAGTCCCAAGATGATTGGATATCTTTCTCCACACCATATGTGGTTTTGTAAAATGTAATGAACCTTCTTTTTTATTCAAATATTAATATGAAATTTAAGTACAAATTATGTCTTTGTTACAGAAATCCTGTTGCCTTGCCATTTAAGACGGTGTTAAATTTGACCCTAGGGAATTAGCTTCCAGCAGTTGTTTCCCAGAGGCATTATCCAAACTTCCGACTTATGACGTATGGTCGCATTGCATGGTACTCAATTTTGTTGAAAAATATGAGTTTCAGTTTTGATGAATATACACATGGAAAAGTTTCTATCTTCCTAGCTAACATACTCCATTCTGTATCTATATTAGAAATTTGTCTTCAAAAATATATAAATATTAATGGCAATAGATCTCACACAATAAATAGAGGGAGTATGAACTGGTAGTTCTAGAAAATTTCCATACTCTAGTAGGTCAGGAAATAGACTAAAAAGTATATGAATTGCGTGAAAATTTTGAGGGTCCGTACAAAGGGTCCTTTTCCTCTTGAATGCCACAGGAACCTCAATTGTGCTGTGGCTCATAGAGCAATAATATAACAATGAGACGATTGGTTAAGCAAATAAAACTACCGAAAATGTGATGAAATATCTATTTACAAGAACAACATGACTGACCATAAGGGTCTTGAAACTATGAACTCTACAAAACTCCAGGCCTGTATTACTTCCAAACCATTTCAGAGTAGCTGGCCCAGCAATTCCTACCCCATCATAAAAGCGAGCAAAATATCACTCTTTGCCATTATCCATATGAAATCTTCAATCAAACTAAATGAAGTTGTTGATGCCTTGCTTCTGCTTTTTTCCAGTAAACTCCCCCTTGTTGAATTCACATTTTATGCACGGGAATTGGTCGGAATAGCTTTCTCTCGAATCAGGTATTGTCTAAGGTAGTAATCTCTTTACCTCATGCTGGTCAGGGTTTTTAGTTTGATTATAAACTGCCTCGTATGCGTGCATACATACACTGGAAAACCCAACCATTGCCTGGAAAACATGGGGAAAACTCATTTGCAAGTTATTTATCGTCATTGACCTAGTCACACTGACTAAGTTTTCATGCTTTTGTTTTTCATCTTGAGCTTTTGTTCTCAAATTATCCACCTTGTTTTGCTTCTCCTGAACTGGGTCTCTTCCTCTTGTTGATGCCGAGCATTCTCGCATTGAATGTGAGACGTATTTGCTTTCTAGTGATCTTAGTTCGGTAGCTCTCTTGTCAAGCTCTTTCGAGGCAGAATCTGCCTTCTTCTTTTGCCTATATTCCTCAGCTTGTTGAACAACTATGGCATGAACTACGGTTAAGAAGCTCTTGATTCCTTCAGAAGCCACTTTGTCTGGAATCCTATCAACCGCGAGATTCCATTCCTCACACAGTGAGTAGATTCTAGAATCTTGGCCTGTTCTTAATAATGGGTTTCCACTTATCTGGAAAAGGCAAAGCCGTAGCCAGCCTGTAAGAGATTGGACATAATCCCGCTGAGCTTTCACCAGGTTGCAGAAAGAGGCATGCCATTGCTGGACTTCAAGCTCAAGCTGGAGAGTTGATTGGCGGTGAATCTCGGATGTCGGCTCGGCAGATGGTATGATGTTTAGATATTTAAGCTGTTCAACAATGTGTGTTTGGACCTGATGAGACTCGTACATACTTCTCCACATGCACATCAATCTGTAGAAACCAGGGCAGATCTTAGTGTCTAGAATAGTATACTTCTAAGTTAAGACAGCATTACTATTTACGTTCACGAAGGCATCCAGAATAAGCTTAGTATTTTTTCCATTTAGGCTTCCTGAAATACCAGAAGGTAGCCAAACTGTACAAGTGAAAAATGAAAACCCGCCTATAGAAAACTCGATCATTTCCCCATTAAATAATGAAATGGAAAATAATAGTTTTCTAAAATCCTCAGCCTATTTGAATTGTTTTGAGTTCTTCCATCAGTAAATGATGGAAGCACAGAAGCTATGGACTTCATAGCTTAAATTTCAAGCAAGCATCAGAATACAGTTCAATGATTTGTGATTTCTTATTTCTGTTGAGACTAAAACAGAAGTATGAAAGAGACTTACTAACCCTTTGACAAGCTCAAGAAGTTGTGGATAGAGCTCAATTTCTCTTAGCTTGATGATTTCAGCAGATGTAGTTTCAATGGCCTGAGAAGCAACCATCATTTGTGACTCCAGCTTTTCAACTTCTTTCTTAGTTTTCTCAGTCTTAACATAATCAGCCCTCTTCAACTCTAGCTTCCTCAATTGTTCCACCTTCTTCTCATGCTCTATCCTTGTGGCCTCGGCAGTCTAAAAAAGTCACTCAACGTAATTTCACCAACTTTAATACACAAAATTCCACAACCAAGTTCTTCAATGCTTTCAAATGCATTGAGAAATGCTAAAGTTTCATCTTTGTTTGGTTATGTTGGACCCCATTAAGTAAAAGAAAAAAAAAAGTAAAAAGAATCATTTCAAATTGAAGACTTTATTTAAAGTACCAAAATGTCATATTATTCCACCAATGTGACAAGAGATTTGATTGAAATATGCGAAAGTGAAAGCATTACCTTGACCTCTTGGTACAGTTTTTTCTCCCAAGCGTACAACTTCTCCACTGTTGAACAGTGGCTCCCGCTATTCCCACCATATCCATTCCCCATATTCGTTGCTATTATTTCTCCATTTAACTTACCAAATGCATCATTTGGTTTTGTGTTTGAACCCCACAAACTCCACCCATTATTGTAAACCTGCCCTGCTACCAACATGATATGAAACTCGTTAGGGTGCCTTATCATTTGAGGAATTTGAAGAGAAAACTATTATTTGATTGATTTTCTACTTCTTTGTGTGGTGTTATATTTTTACCTCCTTTTTTCTGAGAAGAAAAAGTGGGGACTTCCAAAAGCAAAGAGAGCTGAGCACCAGCATCAGCAGCTTTGAGAAAGTACTCATCAAGCTCCTTAATAATCTCTACCAGATCTTTAGTATTCCTCGACACTACCATAGCAAGCTCGGTGCTAGAAGTATCCTTTGAAAAACCACTCACCACTGACGGCGGCGGTGCTGAACTCGCCGCCCCTGTTACAGTGACCATAGCTTCCGATGCAATGGTGGTAGCTTCCCATTTTTCCTCAGTCACAGTGCGAGATGTCGACGGCACAAAAGGGTCCCAGAAATCCCAAGTGGATGATGGAGGCGGCGGTGGCGGCGGAGGTAGTGCCGGGGAGGCCGTGATCGATGTCCAGGTGTCGGAACTAGGACTCATGGGGATATGCGGAGGTGGAGGAGGCGGCGGCGTTCGTGGAGTTGGAGATGGGAGCACCGGCGGGAGGTGGTGGTGCTGGTGCGGCTGAGGGCGGCGAATGTAGGTCTCTGCATTGGAAAACTGTCGGAGAGCAGCGCCGGTACCGCGAAGAGAACGAATGTACAAGCTATGAGAAGCTGAAAAAGCTTGCCTTGCCTTAACCAACTGTTTCATGTACCTCTTTCTTGCTTTGCACCTTGAAACAGTTTCCTCTCTCTCTAATCTCGAGTAACAGCAACCCATAGCTTCTTCTACAGCTCCTTTGACCAAAATCTGAACCAGAAAAAGAAGTCTTTCAAGAACAGATAACAAAACTCCGGCGGGTTTTTGCCTCCGAGCTTCACATTCCGATGAAGGTGGCTAAAATGGGAGATCTTCCAATGGTGGTGGTGGAGGAGGGAACTGTAAAGGCTCGTGCTTAAAAAAAGCAACTCTCTTTCTTTTTCCTTGTTACTCGCTGGCAAAGCCGGTGCCTTTTTTCTCACTCTCGTAGACTCGGAATTGACCCATTTCAAACCTTCGAACTTTGGCTACTTCACATATATAAAAAAAAAAATAAACAAAATAAAAATAGTAAAATGGGTTGGGGGAGTTAAGGAGTATATACTTTGGTCAGGTTTAAAGATGCAGCACACAGAGAGACAATAGGAGCATCGGGCAGAGAGCCTGTAGTGTTTTTTAATAAAAAAATTATTGTTGTTATTATAGAAAAGACGAAACTGTCCTATCTGTTCCTATCAAATTACTGTAACGTAATACTTCTAATAATGGCTGTTTTAGTATAATCTCACCTCCAAAATAGTTGCTCCACGTGGCATTCCACTTTTACTTTTTGCTCTATTACCAAAGGGGTCATTGAGCTGTGTGTAGGGCATGACTGCACTGCCAGGTCATTTTTGCCCCAAGAATCTCATTATAAGTACACCGAATAAGATATTTTATTTATTTATTGCAAATTAAACCCAAGGTTTACTCACCCTTGATCAATTTAAGTATACTGAAGCATTTTCTTTTAATGGAGGTTTAGAGAAGCTATCTCAAAAGGAAACAACTACAAGTCACCAATAATTGTGTCTAAACTCAATTTTCAATTGCACCCAAAATAGCGAATTGGAAGATTTAAAAGAAAAATCATGAAACCTAGTAGCATACTGGATGGGTTGATGACTATAAACGTGAAGACAAACACAAAAATATTGGATTCAACTTAGTCTAACGTTGGGATTTTCTCAACTACATCCTTAATCTTGGTGAAATTGATCAAGCAGTTCAAGAAATAACAATACATATTCTTGTTGAAGAGAATTAGAGAACTAAATAAAAGAAATCAAACTAGATTTGATCAACTAGGGACAAAGGTCTGAAAGACATGATTTGTCATGAAATAATGAGAGTAACTAAAAATTTAAAAATTTTGGAATTTAAATTTCCATTCGTCTAATATTTTGCTTGTCACGGAATTTCTTGTCCTTTTTTTGATTTAAACGAGGATACGAAATGGGAAAAATTAGCTTTGAATTACCTTTTTATTTTATTTTATTTTATTTATCTTTGTAACTATTAAATATAATATACCACCAAACCACTTCGAGCTGATGTTCTTCTTCAGATTCCTTTTTGCTTGTGAATGGATGTTGGAAAGAGTGGGAGAACTGCATAGGAAACTCTTCTGACTGAAGAAGCATGCAGTTGACTCTTGTCAATGTCTATTAGCCATACAACTTAATTTAAATTACCTTTCCTTTAAGTCTTTCTTATTTGGAAATCTGGCTCTCTTTATTTTAAAGTTTTTCTTCACCACCTCTTTTGAAAATTAATTAAACTTTATATTACTTCCATGTTCCAATCGACATTTCTACTCATGTTTTGGAAAATCAAATTAGTTTTCAAAACTAAAAGGAAGAACTTTGATTATTATTTTTATTATTATTGCTAAAAACCATTCTAGTGATGATTGGTATGGTCGCATACCAAACTCATCGGTTTTGCAGAAGAAAAAAAAGATTGAACCAATTTCTAATAAATAACAAAACCAATGAATTAGTTTTATTTACTATTAGTATCATTTTGGTTCTTGTTATTTTAATTTCCTTTTTTTTTTCGATTTTTTTTATATTTATTTTTGTTTCGAGTTGATCTTTTTTATTTCTTTTATATTAAAATGGAGTGGTCAATTTTACTAATTTTTTTTGTTAAAGTGGAGTCTATTTCTTTTCCTATAAATTGAAACTTGCTTTTTTTTTTCTTTTTTTGCAAATTTTCTAAACAAAAAACATAGACACTCGATAATAATTGGTTTGTTTTTCTAAGAACAAAAATACATGCACTGTAGTAATTAGAAGATTAGAAGAGTTTATTTTCAAAAGTATTATACCATTGAATCTTTTAGATTTTGAATCGGTTTCTTTCCTTAAAAACTAATTCAAACACGTACATTTTTTTTTTTTTGTTTTCTTCTGATACAAAACAAGATATCCAAATTTATATACAAAAACCATTTATTCTTTGGTTTTTTTTTTCTTTTCTTGGTTTGAATTCTAATAGAGAGAAGTTTTACTTATTCAATTACATCCCAAGTTACAAAAGGAATATGACTTATTCAAATAGAGAGAAATACTAAAGAATGTTAATTTTGTTCAATCATTGCTTTATTCTGTCTCAAGTTCTCATCTATTTCTCCATCCAACAAAAGGAAAAAAAAAACCTTTGAATTTACCACATCCTACCAAAAGAAAAAAGCTTCTCATTAGTATCTATCAATAGGTAGAATTTAAACTTTTAAAGATCTTTCTAAGTCTACTTTACTAGCAACAATTTGTTTTTTTTTTATATATTTTCTTAACAAATTTTATTTATCGAAACTAAAATTCAACATATCATTTAGTAACTATTTTGCTTATTATTTTTCAAAATTAAGTTTTTTTACCAACTTTGTTTTACGTTCCACACGTTTCTTAATTATTCTTTTTTTACAAGAAAAGGAGACATTAGATTAAAAAAAAATGTCAAGTCAAAAAAATGCCTCAAATTGAAAAGAGAGTACTTAGCCAAACGAAGAAAAAAAAGAGAGACGAAATTTTAAAAATTACTTTCCATAGATAGTGGGATTTGTAGACTTAATTTTAAGAAAACGAAAGATGGAGACTCAAAAAATCACTATTCAATCTTCATAATTAAATTGGACATTTTAAATTTTAACTACAAAACCCGAATATGTTTTGGACGAAACTCTGTTCGGTTGACCTTATTGGCTCACACTCCGCCGGTGGCTGTCGGGTTCCGAATCGTTAATCCTCAGACGATATTCGGACGGACGAAACTTCTAAGCCCAACGCGCTTCAAACTCGCGTCTCAATTCCATGCAATAAAATCTGCCCATTTCAAAATTCCGTCTCTCAACGCATAACGTCTTTACGCGCGTTTTATTCACCCGGAAAATAGAGCGTGACTCCGAGTAATCGACGCAAAAAGTCCCATTTCTTTATTTAAAATATACATTTCTCTGCTCCGCCGCGAAGCAAAGAACCCAATGCTTTCCTTGGCGCTTTCGTATACTAAGAATCGCACCAAAAACTCCAATTCTCCCTCTTCGTTTCTTCTCAATTTAAACCCTAAATCTGAACTCCGTCGAACAATGCCATCAATTTCTGTTCAATTTTTTAGCAAAGAAAGTGAATTTTCTTCACTCTTATTAAGATTTCAATGGCGCCTCCCATAGTCGATGCTGTGTACCTGAAGGAAATCGAGAAGGCCCGTCGAGACCTTCGTGCTCTAATCTTCAAGGAGAAATGCGCTCCTATTATGCTCCGTCTAGCGTAAGTTCCTTGTTTTAAGTTCTATATTTGTGATTCTTTATAAATTTGCAGGGGAAAGTGAAATAAATTGAACACTGCTTCTGCTTGGGAAATTATTTGGCATTTTGTTTTTCCATCATTGCACAGTTGATTTGGTGTTTTAGTTGATGAGTTCAAAATCACTACGAGATGTCCATTTAGTCATCCAATAATATTTTGTTGATTTCCAAATACCTTTGATTCTTGAGCTTTTAGTGAGTGACAATGAGCTTTAGTCGGTAAAGTTTTAGTATTTGTAATTTTAACTTTGTAACAATTTAGTCCTTCAACTTTAATAATTGACTATCTAGTTGGTATACTTTTCAATTTGTAGTTTTCAATTTGTAATGATTTAGTCCTTAACATGTAAACTATCGTTAGATTTAATGAAATATTTTATGCATGTAGATTGATGCTTTGACCAAGGATTAGTTTTGTTTGTAAAATATACAAAATATGTCGTAGGCAACAAAAAACAACACTTAATTTTGATATGGTTTATTAGGGTAGGGTCAAAGTCGGCACAAATTTAAAAGTATAGAGATTACTTTGTTGCACGAAAAGTTTAAGAACTAAAATCTAACAAAATTTTGAAAGTACATGGATGAAATCATTACAAATTCAAGTTTAGAGATAAGTTGTTTCTAGCACAAAAGTTTGGGACAAAATGTTTTTAAACTAAATTTACACTTTTAACGCAATTTTCATACTATTAAATTTAATTTTTGATGATTAATAGCATGTACGATAAAAGTGATAATCATTAAAATCACTCTACTCATTTGTTGAAGAGGGATTTTTGTTGGGTAGGTGGCATGATGCTGGTACTTATGACGCTAAAACGAAAACCGGAGGTCCCAATGGCTCCATCAGGTTCATGAAAGAATTGAACCATACTGCAAACAAGGGACTCAAAATCGCAGTTGATTTCTGCGGTGAGTTCTTTTATTTATTTATTTATTTATTTATTTTAATCTCTCTTTATTGTGAAATCTATCTATAGAGAAGAATTGACGTCTTTCTTCAAATGTTAGTTTCAGTGTAATGACAAAATTAATTAGTCTCTGTCCCAACTGATATGATTGTCTGGGGATTTGATTTGATTTGCTTTGGTAGACATTTTTACTTATTCTTCCTTATGTTGTGCCATTCAACAGAAACTGTGAAGGCCAGACATCCAAAAATCACATATGCAGATCTGTACCAGGTGATTTTCCTTTGGTTGGAGATTGCCCCTTTTGGACTATTTCTTTCTTCCAGTTTTACTTGTCTTTCATTGACATAATTTATGCTATTCTCCTTTCTTAAATTTAGAAATGGGAGGCAGATTCTTCTTCTTAATCACCATGGAACCCGAAAGGTTGAAGCTAATGGGTTACTTCAACACTTTCCTCATCCGTAGGTTTGAAAATTTTAGAAGACCCAAACAAACAAGAATAAATCAATATTAATTGAAAAAAGTGATATTATAGGGTTCAAGTACAGGATCTCTAACTTTGGTATATTGCTGAATCACGAATGAACTTAAAAGCTTAAGTTGATGCATTATGATAAATTAAATTGTATCAACACTTCCACAGATCTTCCACCTTCTATTTGTGCTCATCGCTTCAATCATTTGGAAAATACAAAATTTTCAAAGTTAAAAGAACCTAATAAAGTGAAGTTTCATCTATGAAGATGTGGCTCATTCTCCTTCAATTGTGAATTTCCAGCTCGCTGGAGTTGTTGCTGTGGAGATTACTGGCGGGCCATCCATTGACTTTGTCCCCGGAAGAAAGGTATATCTGATACACAAGAAAATTCCATTGATTGACGTTGACAATTGGTATTGCCGTTGAACAACTTCATTCTTCTTTTACATCAATGGATTAGGACGCAAATGCAGCTGTAGAAGAAGGCCGCCTTCCAGATGCTCACCAAGGTGACTTTTTGTTAAGACTGTAGATATACAATAGATATAAATAACTTCATTGGTAGTTTATTGATAACCCAACTCTTAAAATATTATTCTCTATTTTAGTCCTTAAATATTAAATATAACTATGAATAAACATCTTAGTAATTGCAATTTGTAAAACAACTATATTGGGGATGGCTAATTCTTCCATGTAATAGTTACTCACATCAGCATGTTTGGACATATATCGAAGTTACCTTATTTATGAATAGGTGTTTTTCTTCCTATAACTAAATGGTCCTTTTGAAACTATTAATTAAAGAAATGAGATACAAACCTTTAATAATGTTAGGTACTTAAACTTATTGCTTCACACATTCCGTCCCTTGCTAATTTTCAAGTTCACAAATGAAAAGGCGGTTTAAGATTTTGGAGTGTCTGTAATTTTTTTTTTTCTTCAAGGTTATAGCAGAAGCAAGCCATGATTGATTGGTCATTACATTCTTCACTGCAGGTGCTTCCCATTTAAGAGATGTATTTTGCAGGATGGGACTAACTGACAAGGATATTGTGGCATTATCTGGAGGACACACATTGGTACTTTCTCTTGCTTTTTGATTCTTTCAACTATGAAGAAATTGGATCTTCACCTTTGTCTTTATCTTTTTCTTTTCATTAATCATAGTTATGGTTTGCTAATTCTTCAGGGAAGAGCTCACAAGGACAGATCAGATTTTGAAGGCCCATGGACAAAGGACTTTCTGAAGTTTGATAACTCCTACTTTGTGTGAGAATGACAACGAAAAAAACATCTCCTCGCTTCATTATATGCATTCAATTTCCTTTTGCTTGTAGATAAAATAAGTTCTCACGCAAATGTAATTTTGTTCAGGGAATTGCTGAAAAATAACTCTCGATCTGGGGAACAACTGTTGAAGCTTCCTACAGACAAGGCCTTGGTCACAGATTCTCAGTTTTCCCAATATGTGAAGGCATACGCAAAGGTGAACTTCAGTTGCTATGCTTTTATCATTTAGGGCATGTACGAAAGTGATTTTTTCACGTTTAAAAAGTATGAAACCAAGCATTAAATTGATTTTAAATGATTAGATAGTATTCTTTAACGATTTTGAACATGACAAAAGTGATATTGATCATTGTAAAGTCACTTTGAAACTCTTCTTTTAACTTGGAGGATTTGATGCTTTTCTTTCCAATAGGATGAAGACATGTTTTTCGAGGATTATGCAGCATCTCACAAGAAACTGTCTGAGCTTGGCTTCACTAAACCTTCCACAGTTCTCGATGGCAGAGGCTCTGCATGGACAAACGGAATTGTGGTAGCTGCGATCATAGCAGTTGTGGGGATACTGTGTTACAAAAGAGGCATGTTACCTGAGGGGAATGCCTTTTTTCCAAATCTCTTCTGATTATAATAAAGGAAAGATATTCTTCCAACTATATATATATAGTTTTTTTCCAGTTCATTTTTAAGTGATGACAATTGGCAAGAGAAAAGAATGCTCAGAACATTGATTATATCCGAGTCGTGTTCGATTCTTTCGCATCGTTAATAAATTCTCGTGTGGTACCTCACAAAAAAGTACTTGGTTGATGAATCATTTTCTCGGATGATTGATTTAATCAGTTTTACTTTGTTTATTATGGGCATCCTTTGTGCGCATTTGATGATAAAAGGTGGAAAACTATATTAAAATTGTGGGAAATTATTTATATAAACTTATGGTGCCGTTCCACCAAACAAGTCCATTCATAATTTTTCACATAGCAATCATTTTTCGAATATTTTATATCATTTTCTATGTGTGGTGCATGCACATAATAAAGATGCATCTCAAGATGCACTCAAATATAAAAGGAGATGCACTCAAGTATGGTTCAAAATTGTGACGAAACCAAACACAACTTCCTAAAATAGAAGAATAAATATATATTATCAAATCAAATGAATCTTCGTCCATCTGTGTTTACATGCAAATTAAATTGTCTTTCATTTGTTAAGAAAAAAGGGTGAAAAAAAGACTTTTAAGTTCTTAATACCACCAGTGATTGACGAGGTAAACTATAAAGCATCACGAAAATACACAGAGAAGGTCAGCAAACAAGAACAAATTTTATTAATACCTTCATCCATCATATGCCCCAAATGTCAGAGGTCATATGTGAAATAAATAGAGAACAACAAATAAACTTATGTAGACTGGTTTCTAAAAGTAAGCAAAGGAGAACAAGTTCATCTCCTCTGCCCTAAAATACTAAAAGAAATTAGGAATTAAATTAGGTAAAGAAAAAACTTATTGTTAAATTAGAATAAGTTAGGCTCTGGGACTCAAGGAAAGTGTAATGTCTTCAAAAACCTTGAGCCTTTTCTCAATTTTTCTCTGAACAACGCAGCCACCACCTCCGCCACCGGCACCGGCACCGGCATTGGCATTGGCTGCTGTTTTCTTCTCTGCTTCATCATCTGTTGATCCCAGAACTGCAGCAAGAATAGCCTCTTCAAAATCATTGTCATCAGGCAACATTTCTGCCCATTTATCTGTCTCTTCTGATGTGGAAAATGACTTTCTTGTCTTAGTTTCTGTCTTTCCTAATTCTGCTAAAAATGGCCTTGTTATTTCCACCAAATCATTCGCTCTCATTGAGTTGGCTGCATTTCCAGACCTTGTTCTCTTCAGACCTTCAGGAAATTGGTTTCCCAATGGGACTTTACTAGTGGGTTCACTTACAAATTTTGATAAAAAAAATGGTTGTGCAGCAACATTCAATGAGTTCCCTAAAGGAACTTGAACTTGTTTGATAAACTTCTGTTGTTGAGGAGGAGCAACCATTTGGTTTGTTAACAAGTTCGTATCAATGTTCTCGTCACCAAAATCATCTTGAATTGTCCTAACAGGATTTGTGACAGGTAATGTTGGTAAGGTGGTTGTTGTATGATCCTTGCAAGGCTGAGGTTGCCAAATCGACGAAGAACCGAGAAAGGCGTCGAATAATCGCCTTTGTTCGAGCCTGTCGCCTCCTCTATTCATCATTTCGGACTCGAGATCTTTGAGCATTTGTTGTGCTCTTTCATAAGCTTTGAGATGAGAATCTGTGCCTCTTGGCCCATCTATAACTGCTGGTTTAACTCTTCTTAGATTCTCTTTTGCCTCGGAAATTCTCCCTTGTTTCATCAAACAGATTCCAAGGTTACACATTTTGTTGTTATCTGGAGCAATTGTAAGTGCTTTTCTATAAGCATCTTCTGCTTCAACATAGTTGTTCTGTTGCATCAGTGCCCATCCCAAATTCCCCTAAAGAAGAACAAGTCAAATAACTTCAAAACCCAAGTTTGAAATTCTCAGAAACCCAATTGTTAATTTTATAAGATATCGTTGTCTTACCAGTAATCGAGTTGCTTCTTGTTCTACAGAAACTTGAAACTTTTTTCCTTGAGATCGCGCGGTTTTGGTCCGTTTACCATTAAACGCTAAACCTTGTTGAATCAAGAACAGTTTATGCTTCAAAAGAGCTACCTGGTCATCTAATCTTCCACATCTCTGTGAATTCAAATATGAAATTATCAGTCTCGGTTATAATCAAGAACAAATTCCAGAAAAATTCGTACTGACCTTGTATAAATCAAGAAGAATATTATCCAGAGACTCCTGAGCCTGATCGGAACACCGATTTCGCAATGATTTAATCGCTTCAATCGCTTCTTCAGCTCGATTCTGCTGTTTCATCACAATAGCCATATCTTTCAAGGCACTATCAACTCTGTCCCCTGCATTAATGGCAGCCCAAAAGAGAGGAATCGCCTTATCCGGATCCTTAGCCACCAACTGAATATAAGGAACAACAAATCAATTTCCGAAATTAAAAAAAAAATCAAACTAAAATTGCAAATTGAAAAACCCTGGAAGTCTTGCCTGAACATTTTTTGCCCTAACGTAGGGAGTATCCCCAACTGGAACCTTGTGAGTGACATGGTATGGATCGGGACGGAGCCGGGAGACGGGAAGAGGCTTGGCCGGAGAAGAAGGGGCGGATTTGGAAGGCCTGAAGCCCGGAGGTGCGTTCCACATGTCTTGTAGCATTGTGAAATTGAGAACCGAAGAAGAAGAAGAAGAAGAAAAGTGAAAATGGAGGAATGGTATTTGGCAGAGTGAGAGATGTAGGCGAAATGGAAGGGGGGGATAATATGAGAGAATTTTTTGAATTTGTGACCGTTGGGAGAGTTACCGTTCCCACAACTAGCCGTTGGTTCCACGTTCGAAATTATATATTACATTATTGGTGAGAACAAATAAATAATGTTTTTTTCTGTTCGAAAAGGAGGGGGGAAATCGCTTACTTCAGAGACGGATTCTTTAACCCGAGGTTTCAATTATTTAATTTTTCTTTTTTATCCATATTTTTTTGTTTCCTTAAAAGATTTGTAAAGTCAGATTTTTATTTTTTTGAAACTTAAAATTGTTTACTTGTGAAAATTTTGCATCTCTACTTTTTCTTGCCGTCAATTCTCTGAAATGTAAACTTGTCATCGTGAAGTATTTGATTTTTTTTGAAGTGAAACTCTCAACATGATGTTTTTTTTTAAGTATAATAAGAATATCGAATTCACACCACATATCTTTTAATTTATTAGCTCTAGGTAGGCACTAAGCACATTTTGTCACGTGAATTGATGATTCCATATTGTAATTAATGTGTAATTAATAAAATTCAAACTAGATATTTTTTTTTATTAGAAAGAAGATATTCGCTTATATCAACCACGATATAAGAACTTTCCTTGATGTTTCTCCAAATTTGATAGAATAGTAAAAGAAAAAGGAAATAAAAAGAAAAAAGAAAAAACCTAAGAATGAGGCAGGGTGGACTTTATATATATATATATATGTATGTATGTATATATGTATGTATGTATGTATATGCAGTGATTAAAAGAATCTAAATATATATATATTGTTGCAGTGATTAAAAGAATCTAAATATATATATATTGTTGCAGTGATTAAAAGAATCTAATTTGGATCTTCCCAAATTAACTTACAAGTATAGCAAAGGTTTTATTTTTTTTGTTAGAGATAGATATAATGGATATCTACTAGGATCGGATGTATCACAAATCTAAAATAAAAAATTTATGTGAAATTTCTAAATATTTTCAGAACATTTTCTGTTTAGAATAATTTTCCTTTCAATAACTTATTATTTTAAAAAAAAAAGAAACTATTATAAAAAAAAAAAAAAATCAAACCGAAATACCATGGCATGGGACATGATTCACTTTCTCTTTCTAAAAATGAGGGAAACGTTTTTTTTTTTAAAAAAATAATAATAAAAAAAAAAGAACTTTTACTTGTGTGGGAGAGTGACATTTACTTGTGGTGTGGGAGAGTGAGTTTTCACTTTTTTCTTCTTTTGGTAAAAAGTTTAACATTAAATTTAATTTGTCAAAGAAAAATATTTACCAGCTTCCGGTTTTACTTTTGTTTGGACCAACTTGGGAACAGATTAGATAGGATATATAGACAGAAGCCCATTTCAAATAATGGTTGGGCCCGAGCCCAAGCCCATTTCCTACAACTCATAAGTCAATAACCATCATAATTTTACCAATGCACTCATATTCGTCATACAAAAACTTACAAGGAAATAATACATGTAAATAGTGAAAGTTTCCATCTTTTGGTAAAGAGCAAACATAATTTCAAACAATGAGAGTTAAAATAAGAGAAAAGGTTAGACAAGGACAAGGCAGGTAAATCCCATATGTAGTGAAGGCCTTCAATTTGGAGTCGTCGAACTCTACAGCACTCTAAAGCTATCTACTTTATCAAGTCTAGCTGTACCTGAGCTCGACGATTCGCCCATGGCATCCGGAGAAGCTGCTTGTTGGGATGACTCCCTCTTTAAAGAAGTTGGAATTCCAGAAATCTCCTGAACACGTAGAAAGAAGAAATAACAACCATGATCTTTTATATTTTGATTTGTTAACAGGCGTAAAAGAGAAGATTCCCATGAATCTACGCAGGTGATGATTGATTGGAATGTTTAAGTCCTATAGTTCTTATGAGATAAAAATATATATGTTTAAGTGCAAAGGAATTAGGGGATAACAAAGTGAGCGAGTGCGCAGCTTTTGATAAAAATGACTGTTATTCACAATTACATATAAACACTGTTGAATCATCAAGTAACCGAGGTGTTTAAGTTGATTGGTTATATAGGATTTAGTTATATCAATACTATAACAATACTCCCCCTCACTTTTAGGTTTGAAGATTTATAGAAGACGGAACAAGTAGAAATCAATATTAATCAGGAAGGAAGACATTACATTATGAGAGTTTGAATACAAAACCTTCTACTCTATACCATGTTAAATCACCGATTGATTCCAAAACTTAAGCTAATAGGTGAACATAAATTTAATCTCATATCATCGCTCTAACAAAATATCACACAAGTGGAAGTCAATAATAATTGAAGAGGAAGGACAGTTTGAATCCATGATCTCCTACTCTAATACCATGTTGAATCACAAATCGGTGATTTAACAGAAGCAATTGGAAATATTAAAGTTATTCCATCATATACTATTTTAGATAAACTCAATCAAAAGAAAACGATTTCTACAATTATAGATGAGAAATCCAAGGAAAAAACTATTACCTTCATCAAGTGAAATCTCAAGTCACATGGTCTTACTTGATTACCAATACAGGCCATCACAAATTTTGAATATTGAAACATTACATCAGCAGCAGCTTGCTTTTTCTCTTCGGTCTGCACATTATCATCTTGATAATCAGAATGACATCACAAAAAGTAGAAAACATGGATGGCAAGGAAACCTATCTAAAACTCATGATGGCACATGAACACTTCAGTTAGGACTGGAAACAATCTTAGACATAACACCAGGGACCTACTGCCCGTAAGGTGAATCCTGTTCTTATGGCTGAAAGGTTGATGCTGATGGGTCCAAAACAAGATATAGATTTATCTCGCCTTTTGATTCATGACGTACTGCATCCTAAAAAACTTAAATCTTACTATGCCCTCTGTGCACGAACAGGATTTCAAGAATTTGGAGGCAGAAAAAGGAATGGCGAATCTTGATGCAAAAATAGAAACTAGCACGCATGACAAATACAGGCAAAATCAAAGTAGCAAAACAAGAAACTACAAGTACACAAAGTATCCATGGGGAATCAAGTTAGCAAAATAAGGAAATACAATACACAAAGTAGACATCGACGTGGAATCAAACTAGTAAATGCAATTTACATGTATGAGGAATCAGAAAAGAACTTTTTGAAGTGAAATAAATTCAAAAGGAAAACATCATATGCTATTTCCTAACCCAATTAGTCACCATTACATGAACTAGATATGGTTTCTCATGATCACCAATCCAAAGACACGAAAACTTCTATAGAAAAACAGTAATTCACGATTTCTTTAGCAAGGACATGACCATTTCATTCCGAGTTTTGAAAAAGGAAATAAAGAATATCGACTTGTATCAACTCCTCAGGAAAACTGAAAAAGGTTCAACATATATAACTAATCTACCAGCTCAGGCTTTAAGTTTTAATCCAAATATCAAATCCACCAAATTCTCGATAGCATAAACTCCAACAGTCAGTGAATGTTGTAGAACAAAGTTGATATATCTAATCCAACCATGAAAATATCCTTAACATGATTGCAACTATGTAATCGAACAGGAAAGGGAGGGGATGACTTGAGCAACTAGATTTTAGCGCAAGATCGCATAATTGATAGCTACAACTGCGAGGGAGGGAGTTGATACATATGCGTTGTTGAAATTCGAGGCTTAAAAGAGAGAAAATCGCATACCTCGTAGTCGTCTTTCATGGCTGAGCTCCGTCGCTGGTAACAAAAGAAGAAGGACGATGTCTTCCTCCATTGATATATTAACGCATTTGGAAACCGGAATTCCGATTCTCGTCTTCGGGGGCTGTATTTTTTGGGGTTATTTTATTTTATTTCTACAATTTAAACTAAAGTAAAATTTTCGGGAAAATATATTAAATGTTCAAAAATCACTTTTTGAAAGACAATTATATAAATTATTTTTAAAAGATTAAAAATAAAAGTATTAATTACATTTTCGTAAATAAAAAGTTTCTAACCATTTTTTTAAAAAAAAATTTCTTGGATTTATTCAAACGTTTATTCAAAAAACAAGTATGAAATTTTATATAGTAAACTCATAAATTAACCAAATCTCCAATGCTTTTAAACAAACAACCTTGTATTTTACCTTATTTTTAACAAATGGATAAGAAAAAAAACATAAATATGTATTTGTTGTAAATAGCCACTTCTTTGAACTCTATTGTTTCGATACCATTCGAACACATTGCTTATTTGAGTTATTGTTAAATGAATTGTGAAGAATAACGAAAAATTGAAATTATTATTATATAGAAAAAAACTTAAAATGAATTATAGAGAATTGGTTAGATTTTATATATATTTTTAAATAATTTTTTTTTTTGTAATATTTGAAAATGACTTTTTGTTTATTTAAATAAGTTTTAACACTTTAATAGTATTTTAAGTAAACAAGAGGGTAAAATTGACACACTTGTGACCAAGAAGTCAATGTTTCCATTCACGTACTCCAAAAAAGAAAAGAAAGAAAAACACCACTTAACATATGTCGTTTTGGCTCACTTAACAATACACAAATCAGATCATTTTACCATCCCATCGAAAGAGGCTGGAAGGATAATAAACAGGCATTTTTCAGAGGCTACAACTACAGCCATCTCGTGTCAATGATACACAAAATGGTATATGTTTTGAAGTTCAGAACAAGATTTAACGGTCCACTCGTTACACCATAAAACCAAAAGATTAAAAAATGTCTGAAGAAATGCAAGAAATTGGATCATGTTTCCTTGGGAGGAGCTTTTTTTGCAGCCTCAGCAGCTGCTTTTTCTGCTTCAATTTCTGCCACTAGAGCATCAATTTCTGCTTCTTCCAATTGTCGCAATCCATGCTCCTTTGTCATCACCGCCACCTCTATGTTCTTTCCACCACTCTCCACAACCTGCATTTAAGAGAGGAAAAAAAAAAAAAGATTCATAGTTTTTCCAACGACTTGGTGCTATGGCATTGTTGTGCAAACATTTAACGTCTACAAGAAAAATTACATGCCGATCCATATGAAAGACTCCTTACAGCGGCCCTTGTGGCGGAAATGAAATAAGGAAGCAAAGCAGAGCTGTTTAGATTCCGAAAGATTACAAACATAGATAACTCCCTTGCCCCAAGAGCTATGTAGAAACAAAGGTCATAAGGACTCAATATAATCTGTGTCGGGTATCTTTAGATCACAATTCAATTTATACAACAAGAGTAGTTACGTGATCTTTTATTGCCAGCTGTGTTACTGATTGGCATCGTGATATGTTTATATCACATAGTTTTAGATGATGTTGTATCCATCAACCACGAAAGTTTTATGGCTGATCATCACCCACCTTTTATGAGTAAGTGTGGGGAAGTCGATAGGTATTGTAAAAGAAAACGGCTTCAGTCTCAATTTCTTGAACTATGAACTTTTGATGTAGCCAGAGGCAGGGCGAAAAATTCAGCTAATGAAGAGGCAGGTTCCTTCTCAGTTCTCTGTTACGTTCTTGTACAATAATACCATGTTGGAAAGTTATCCTTGAACGTTCTCAGTCAGTTCTCAAACATACATGACACAACTTTGGGAAGTTATCTTTCAACGCACAATTAGTAATGTTCTTTTAGAATAATTCTATCTTACAAAATGAAAATTATTTCTGAAGATTTATGCCCATGTATGTATAAACACTTGTGCTAAAATTCAGCTTAGAAATCCTATCATGTACATCTTCCCTGATTTGATATTTTCTATGTAATAGTATAATTGCAAATCATCTTTTTCTCAACTCTATCCTCCACTATTTTGTTGGAAGCAGCTGGAAATTTTAGGCTTGGTGCTGTCTTCCAGTTGAATGTTCCGGCAGGGTTAGATGTTCATGTGCAATCACCACTTGAAAGGGGGAAAAGGGGGCAAAGGAGCTCTGATAAATACAATTAGAGGTTTGTAAGGAAGTGTGGCTGGGAGGAATAAGTTGAAAGGTAGAAAAGGATTAGCCAGAGATTTGGAACCTTATAGTTTTGTTGCCTTCTCTTAGAGCGTTCTTTCTCTCATTTATTTTGTAATTTACTGTTCTTGTTTTTTAACTCATCATTATCATAATGATATCAACAAAAAAAATATATACAAATTTAGCTATAAGAATCATGCATCCAAGAGCTCCTTGAGATGATCATGTCTCATTACCAAGAACTTCAGAAAAACAACCATAGGAAAATGTGGGAATAATATAAAGCTGAGTACTTCCTAACTAAATGAAAAGAACTCAAGCATACAAGTGAGCAACCTAGATAACAGATCTAGTTCAAGCAAGATCATTAGCTTCCTAAATAAATCTAGAAACAAAATTTCAAGAATCAAAACTAGCCAAAAGGAGCAGCTCAAAATGATTCTAGTGCTGTGAAGGAATTAACTAACTCTAGCATGTCATTCATCCGAACTTGATCAGATGCAGAAAAATTAAGAAGTGAATTACTGAAAGATACCCATGAGGCATGAACTAATGTAAAGCAGTAAAAATAGTAAATGCAATTTTAAAACCCCACCACAAAATTGTGGGAAAAACTGAAAAAACAAAGATGTGAGATTTGAATTCTTCCTTATAAGAAAAGCTTTCCAACGTGATTTTGTCAACATACATAAGAATAAACCTAATGAAAAATACAGATGAGCTCACCTCAAGCAATGCACGAATAGCAAGCTTCACAGTTTCCTGACCAGAAGTTTCCTTATAATTTTTCTCTAAGAATTCCCTAATTGAATTGGAGTTTCTACCAGTTGCATTTGCTTTCCAAGCTGAAAATGTCCCAGAAGGATCTGTCTGATACAGGGAGGGAGCGCCAGTATATGGATCAAAACCTATAATCAAGGTTGAGAGGCCAAAAGGTCGCACTCCACCACTTTGGGTATACTTTTGTTGAAGACCTGCAATGTAACGAGTAATATACTCAACAGTTACTGGATCCTCAACTGTAAGCCGATGGCTTTGACACTCAATCCGAGCTCTATTGATCAATACACGTGCATCAGCCTTGAGCCCAGCACAGGCTAGTGCAATATGGTTATCAAGATTCACAATCTTTCTCACAGACCTGAAAACAAAAGAACAGTAATGGCCATTTCACTCAATAGAAGATGTAGGGAAAATACTATACATACAAATTATGGTAAAGGCATATAACATACTGTGCGTTCTGCTAAGACAATCATTCATGATACCGCCATTATTGGCATAAAATAAACTCATCTTAGTATAACAAGTATGCCTTCCGACGAATTTGAGAAAACCAGTAATGTTGATGCAAATGGACATGGTGTTAGAATGAATATCACCAGATTGGACATAGTTTTTCCTATCCAAATGAAGGCTGCTCTCCTTCTTTTAGTATTAAATTTCAAAGCGCCCCCAAGTCGACATTAATTGGATACAATATTTTTTTAACATACTACCGCCAGAGAAAAAAAACAATAATAACCCAGAAGCAGCGTTAGTTCCACAGAACAGAATGACATGAAATTAGCGGGATGAAACGAACTACTCTCCCCCAGTTACAACAATTGGAACATAAAGAACAACAAAATCAAAATCATTTAGCGCCAGACTACAATTATACGCGCTCCTAACTCAAAACCATCAGTCATTTGGCAGGAATACTAAACCCAGTTTCACTGGTGGACCATGCCCAATCAGTTAAATTTTGCAAAACAAACGAAGTCGTTGAATCACAAATAATTGAAACACTGGACAATAGAGAAGCACTAATGATCTCAGTAAATCTCAGACCTGCACACTCCATTTCCTTATTTAAGGTAGATCCATTCACATGCAGAAATAGAGAGGGAAATGGAAGTACCTGGAGTCTTGAAGCTTAGGCGTAGCCTTCTTCTCAACACCGAGGACGATAGTATCGGTGCCACGAACACCGACGGCGGCGTTACCCTTGCGCACAGCTTCGAGAGCGTATTCGACTTGAAACAAATGGCCGTCGGGGGAGAAGACGGTGATTGCCCTATCGTATCTAGCCATTGTTGTCTTGCTTCAGCTCCTTCTTTGTCTCTCGCACCGGAAAATTATAGAGAGAAATCCCAACTTGAGCAACAAGGTACCACACCACCTCGTTTCTTCCCCACTTCTTTTTTCTTTTACATCATTAAGCACTATTTATTTTCTATATCTATTTGGTGTCAACGTTTCAAATGACATTTAGGTATACCAATGATTTAGCAACCAAAGGTTCGTGATTCAACTTCTTCTTATTCTTAATTGTAAATTTTAAAAACGGGCTTCAACATAACTTAATGAATTTGTAACTAGTAAAGTACCCGATACAATTTAGGTTATCGATAATATTTAACATTTTACTATTCACATTTTTAAAATTTTTTTGGTTCAAAGGTTATCACTATCAAGTTAGATTACGATAACCTAACCCTTCGGTTATCATAACTCTTGTTTTAGTGTTATCATAACACCTCTTCCCTATCTCTCTTTCTTCTTTTTTAACTCCTCATGACCCTATCTCTTGAACTCTTCTATAAAACTTCTTTTTCAAACATTTCCTCCAAACACATCTTATCATAAAACTACATTTTTAAACACATGTTATGATAAAACTACATTTTTAAACACATGTTATGATAAAACTAGGTTTATCATAATACAGTTTTATCGTAACAGTAACTCTCATAATCCAACCTTTCCTCCAAATGGCCCCTTAATTGTTCAACATGGGGTGGGACATTCAAACTTTCTCAACCTTTATAACAAATATTTTATATAATAGAAACATAACTCAATAGACATAAACTTGTACTATTAATTTTAATATCTAATGTTTGGTTTCTCACCCCTATACAATGTCCGGAAGAAATTAAAATTAGTATTAATAATGTAAATACTAGCTTTAAATTATAGAAATGGGAGATTAGTGGTTACTTTTTTCGGATTTAAACAAATTTATAAACTTTTCTTTTCTAATTTTTTGGTATATTAGTCGATGAAGGATTCAAACGACCAACTTTATGATTTTTAACATATAGTGATGTTAAACAGCCACCCAATTTCATGTCTGAAGCAAATGCTAACAGATGCTTTTCATCCTGATTTCAGTTTTCTACGTCCTCCTCGTCAAATTTATTAATTGCGTCTTGAAATATTTCCAAAACATATTCAGCAATTACATTCTCAAACTTACTAAATGGTAACAAATGCACTATTATTAGTATTAAACAGAGAAGCCTGTAGACATTATTCAACAAAAAGAGCTTATTTATAAAGGTAGTATATCATAGTACTACATCAGAAGAGAATTTGAAGCAATTATCTCAAACTCTCGACTTTATTGCTTCTTATAATTTGTGTAAATTACATACAGAGAGATGAAATTTTTATTCAAAATTTCAGTACGAAAGTACGAATCTCCATTGGGCCCAACTCCACAAGAAGAGCTGATTGGTCAATAGGGCCACCTCTAACTGGGGTTGCTTCTGTTTTGCCATCTCCCTCAACTTTCCATACCTTCTTTTTCATCTCTGATTTCAACTGATTTGCTGATAAACTCATCTCCTTCACCTCTTTTATCTGTAAAAAAATTAACAGAAAAATCCCACCAATTATTATCCATGGAATGGAAACAAGTCACAACTTTCATTTAGTTTACGTTTTTGAGTTGGTTCTTGTTCACATACACTTTTCTTGAGGAACATTCTCTTCAGTTCCACTTTAGCCAGTTTTGAATATTCAGGATCTTCTTCAGCCTGAACAGATTGTAATCGAAATCGTTATGATTAGCTTGCAGAATGAAGGTAACTTCCTTCACTTTTTGATTTCAAATTCACTTATGAGCTTAATGTTTTGTACTTTTTGTCGGATCCAACTTTGTGGAATGTTTGTTTTACCTCGTATAGATGAGCCAACCGGAGTAACACACTTCCATCATTCAACTCCTACAGAACACAAGTTAGAGAGAAAGCGAGAACGATAACAAGAGTGGAGAGCGAAGTCAATGATGCTGGTATCACCTGAAGAGTAATTAAGGCAACATTGAGAGGCAAGCTGTAATTTGGATCCATTGTTGTTGATTTGGTCACCTTAGATGCAATCCAGCTCTCCCTTTTCTATACAAACAATAGATATTACCAAGAGAGGAAATTTGAATATTATTTGTGGACAGTTTTGTCATTTAAAACAATTATCCTTTACAGTATTATAAGTTCATGTATCATACATCATGTGCAAAAGCCAAGAGTAGCGGAGAGTAAATTTCTTGGCCTGTTTTTCGGCGCCAACTAGCTCCAGAGCCCAGTTGGTTGATGTTCACATAGTAATTTCCTCTCACCTGATAAAAAAGTTGTCGATGAGATATGAGGAAATACAATTCAGATCAAGCGTTCTGTACTTAGTGGTCAATGAAAAACATTAGAAACTTCTTCGATCAAAACATTCCCATAGTTTAAAAGTCAGCAACCTTTCCCATTTCACTGTGTAAAACAGAAACTGAACTCAAAAGAACATCATGTTTTGGTTGAGTATAATACCGTTAATCCTTGACATTGGTCATTGGCGCACACAAGTTCATCAAGAGGTTCACCCACTCCTCTACTGTCGTCGAAGAGTGTACGCCTTTTGCGTTACAAAAATATTGGATTAGCACCTAACTCAACGTATATGATAAAATGATATCTTCAAGCAAGTATCAGAGAATAAGAATGCTAGAAAACAAATCAACCTATGAAGCATCAACTCCAGTTGTCCATCGTTAATGCTGGCTGCTCCGGTGGCACGATCGACCAAAACAGATAATTCAGTTTTTCCATCTGTTGTGTAAATCCCAAGGTTGAGCTGACCCAAATAGAGAAAAGGTTAAGACCACGATATACCATCTACTTGAATAAACAACTTTATCACAGTCGATCAAGTCATGGAACATTACCGGATAATAGTTTCCTGCCTGTGGTTCATTGACAGAAAGATTCCAGTCTTGTCTATAGTCTCGAACCTGGAAACAATACTCATGGTAACACCAAAGCAATAAACAATTGAAGGCAAGAAGAAAAATAGTGCAGAACAAGAGAGAAGAAAAGGAAAATGTTCTCAAGAAACAAAAGAGATGGTGATAATTCAAAATGTTCTTAAAAGATATTTCAAACTGAAATTTGAACATTTTTATGCTATTACCCTCTTTAAAAAGTCTCTCCCATTCGAATCAGTGTAGAACGTCTTATTCGTAACCATATTCGTTGTCAGTCTTGTGATGACCTCCTTTCCCACACTATCATCCACTGGAATTGGACCAACCTTAAGAGTAGAAAATCACCAGAGCCATTCAATGGACGCTTAAGATATCTACATATTTTGAACTTTTACAAACCGAAAGAAGAAAAGTCAGGCAAATTGAGAATAAAATTTTCAACATACTCACAGTGAATTCAAATTCAGCGTGGTCTTTGTCTTTGTAAAGTCTAACAACCTAATGCACAAGCATGTACTCAAAGATTAGGCCATGAACAGATATAAACCCACATGGACAGTTCCTTTCTCAATTTCATTCTATTTTTAGTAAGCAACCTGGTAGACCCACGGACTGAACTGTTGGCGGACCTCGTCAACCAATGGTCCACGGATGATTTCCACAGGAATCTGCTTTGTTCAATATGAAAAATGAGGAAAAAGTAGTTGGACATAATAGATACAGGAAGGTTAACAATTTGATGCACATTACACAATAAAAAGTAACAAGAGAAACATAAGACTTACAGATCTGGAAAGAATATTTGGTTCCCCTTGCGGCACAAAAATATATGCACCAGAATTCTACATGAAGAAATTATCGCAAAGGCATATTAGCAGATGCCAAATTTCAATTTCATGAAATGTATTTGGTTAAAGAGCTTGAGAAACCTGTTGATCACTAAAGAAACCTGTAGATGAAGTATACCAAAGATAGCTTTGTTGTATTGGTAAATCAACCTGACATATAGAGTTAACAGCTACAGAATTATTCCAGTTTATTGGTAAATCACCGAGCCAAAGAATTCTACTCTCGAAGTCATAGGATGCTAATATCATTGAGGAAATATCACAGTAAGAGCACTAGATCAATCATAATTAAGTTAAACATGCACTAGAAATTGGAACGAAAGAAACGTGTATAATCACCAGCCAAGCAGTATAAGATGAGTGAAGTATTTTTTTTAAAGTCTAATTTCATCCATCTTGTATCAACCTTTTAATGCGAAAACTACTTCGTCTGGAAAGGCGAGACAATTTACCCCGGTTTTTGAATTGAACATGCGTTTGAGTTGACCAGATGCATTAGAAAAGGACATCTTCAAATGGCCAGGTCCAACTTCAATGGTATCGTTCTGACTGTCCGTGGGAAAGAATTCAGATCTTCTCTTGCCTGAATAATTTTAATACCAAAGTGAATTAGAAGTCTCATTTAATTTTTTAAGGAACTTCTGTGATTTTCTGAGCAGATGAGTTCCACTTAAAGAGACCTGCTTCTTAAAATATGAATATTTCACCAGAGTCCAAAAGACATCCACAGTTCTTAGGGACTAGAAATGAAAAAAGACTTAGTTAGAGATAGAGTATCAAATATCTACCTCCACCGTTTCCTTTAGAAATAAAGTATGTGTTCCATCCAAGTTGAGGGACTGATACTTGAAACAGAAGCCAGTACTTGGGAAATTGTCCCCTCGGCAGTCCCAAGTTGGCCTTCACATAGAACTCACTTATGCTATTTGTGACTTTATCAATGGCGACAAATTGTGTTTCAATAGTTTTTCCTGAGATATCTTGGACAACAAGATCAGCATCAAGAACCTGATGGAAGTTTTCATTTCAGATTATATGAATATAACGAATTCCATTTTTCTCTTCTTAGTCATATTTCCCTCAATTGTAAATGTAGTAATAGTCCAAGTCATTCAATTGTCTGGAATGTGAAACAGGCAAGCAAAAGCAAGTTTCTACTCACCGGTATTCTAACAACATCGTTACGAATCCATCCAAGAGGGTTGTACACCACCATGACCTGGCCGCAGACACATTTACTCAGTCACATTGTAGTTGAAAATTTTAAAGAGAAGCTCTATAAGGAAAGTAAAATAAAAGGAACATTACCAAACTATTCCCTTTTTGAATATCTTGCTCAGTTGGTGGGCAGAAACTGATATTGAGTAACGGACACTAAATAGCCAAAAAATAAAGGGAATTTCAAAAGTCATAAACTGCAACGATTCAAACGGAGCAATGAGAAAAAGAATCCGAATGACTCGAAAATGAAAAACAATTTTCAGGAATAAGGTAGACTTGGATAAATAATGTCAAAAATCCAAGCAACTATAAAGCATCACCTGGCTTAGTATTTTTGATTGCTCACAATGATCACCCAATTGTTTTTGTCCCAGGCAAATAAGGGCAGAATTGACTACTGCTTCGGCCTGTAAATGGTTCCATTGCCTTTAGGTTAAAAGCTTAGATATATTTAAGCTAACAGAGGAGCAAATGGTAGATTCGATGCAATTATATTATCCAATCGACGCTCGACCAAGATACATAAAACCGACCTCAGAGGATCCTGCAGCAAGCCGTTTCATATAGTCATTTGTAGTATGTTGCTTAGCAGTACCAGTCACTGCATCGTGGTGCTGTGCAACCCCCAAAGCATCACCGAGACTAAAAGTATTGGGGCCACCAGATTTCCTTCCAACAAGGAATTCAAGCTGTCGTGCTGCCTAATATGAAACACAAAATTATTCAACTGATATGGATTTTTAAAATGTACAAAAATTCAAATCAATAAGCTAGCAATTCAGATTCTTGTTGGCATCGCAAAAGAAGTTTTTCAGCAGTTATATTCAAGAGCTCAATAGTTGGAGTACAAGATAAATTTATTCACTCCTTAATAGGTGAAGATACGCTTATGAGTTATGACATACCAAGTAATATCCACTAAGTGTCCTGATATATCCTTTAAAGGCTGGGCGACTGGTAAAGAAGCCGGTCCAGTATGCATGATCACGATCAGCATACCTGTTATTATCCAAGTGAAAGCATATCGATAAATTATAGAATACCAAAAAAGTTGTTCTTCACCAACAGGAACATCATAAATTTGAAGGATGATGTTGGATGCAGGACTCACGGGAAAAAATCATCGGTTTTCAATGGCCATGATTCATTTGCTGCATGTTTTGCATCGGTATATATAGATGGTGTTGAATACAGAGCATTAATCCGACCGTCCTGGTAAATTACGTGTTCCCAAAACAACAAAACATAATGGGAAAAGGTAACCCAGTAATGAGAATGCAATACACTGTTAAGACACTACCTCTTTCCTTTTCTATTACTTTCCAACACCAGATTACAGCACCAAAACCAAGTAATAAAACACTCACAGAATAATGACAATATACTCTCCAAGACTTGATAGAACAAAATCAGCTGGATAAACAAAAAAAACACACAAAATGTAATAACAAGGGTATAGACGCAAACAAGAACTCTCTCTCAATCCCCTGCTCCCTTCCTTTCCCACCTAAGGCTATTTAAGCACCAAAAGATCAAAATGGTAACCTGGTGTCACCCCTCCCCTTTCTGGAAGTGGCTGCTACTGCCCTCTCTGCACCCAAAAACATTCGTACCCCTCTCTGCCCTCCTGTTCCCTTTTTATTGCCCACGACTAACTAACTGTGGGTCCCACTTCCTGGTCCCCCTCCTCCTTGCTTTCTTCCCCTTCAACACGTGTTACCTCGGGGTTGGTCTCATGGCCATGATCCTTCTTGCCACTTGTCTCTCTTTCATTGGCTTCATGTTTCTTCTTATTTTTCCTATGGTATGTAAATAGGATTGGTGGCCTAGCATCACTCTCCTCTTCCAAATCCACCTTGTCCTCAAGGTGAAAATCTGGAAACTGATATTTCATGTCAGTGCAGCTTTCCCATGTTGCCTCGTGTGGGGGCAATCCCTTCCAACTGATCAGGGCTTCCCACTCCTTCGTTGCTGGATTCTTGCGATAGCTATATACCTCTTCCGGTCGTGTAATCCATTCATGGTTTGCGTTCATATACGGATTCAGTGGTTGTACAGTCTCTCCCCTTCCGACAGCTTTCTTCAATTGTGATACATGGAACACGGGATGAATAGCAGCAGCTGCTGGGAGTTCCAGTTTATATGCTACCTTTCCGATCCTTTCTAAGACTCGATAAGGCCCGAAATACTTTGGTGATAGCTTTTCATTTCTTTTCTTTCTGAGGGAGGTCTGCCTGTAAGGCCGCAGTTTGAGGAATACCAGATCCCCTTCCTGGAACTCTACATCCCGTCTCTTATTATCGGCGTGTTTCTTCATCCTTTCTTGGGCTAGTTTCAAGTGCTCCTTTAGGGCTCCCAATGTTATATCTCTGTCTTTCAGCTGCTGGTCTAGTGTTGAATTAGGTGTCTCCATATCCCCATAGTAAATCAAGGGAGGAGGTAGGCGTCCATACACAGCTTGAAAAGGGGTAATTCCAATGGAACTATGATAGGTTGTATTATACCAATATTCTGCCCAATGTAACCATTGGCTCCACTCGTTTGGTTTTTCCCCACAAAAACACCTCAGGTATGTTTCAATGCTCTTATTCACCACCTCGGTCTGACCATCTGATTGGGGGTGATAGGACGAGCTCCGGTTCAGCTTAGTTCCCGCCAAGCGGAAGAGTTCCTTCCAGAAATGGCTTAAGAAAACCTTGTCCCTGTCAGACACTATCGATCTTGGATAACCGTGAAGCCTGACCACCTCCTTAACAAATGTTTCAGCCACCATCTTGGCCGAGAACGGATGCTTAAGCAACAGAAAATGCCCATATTTACTCAGCCTATCGACCACCACGAATATCACATCCCATCCCTTGGATTTTGGCAGTCCTTCTATGAAATCCATGGATATATCACTCCATATTGCGTCTGGAATCTCTAAGGGCATCAGTAACCCTGCTGGAGATAAAGCCGATGACTTATTACGCTGGCAGATTGCACATTCTTCACAGTACCGCATGATGTCCTTCTTCATTCCCTTCCAGTAGATCTCTCCAGTCAACCGTTTATAGGTTCTTAAGAATCCTGAGTGCCCTCCGAACACAGAGTCATGGTATGTGTGTAGTATCGTAGGTAGCAATGTAGACTTGCTTGGAATCACCAACCGGCCCTTAAATTTCAACACCCCTTGATGTAGGGTGTAGTGGGGTATCTCCATCCCTTCTTGGATTAGTCGGGTGATTTCTTGCAGCGCGGGATCAAGTCTTGTTTCGTCCTTAATAATTTCCACGTCTATCATCGGGGGAGCTGTAATTTGATTCAGGTGTACTGCTGGAGATACCCTGGATAACGCATCTGCTGCTTTATTTTCCAGCCCTGGTTGGTAAACCACTTCAAACGAGTACCCGAGGAGCTTTGCTACCCACTTCTGATATTGAGGCTGCACCACCCGTTGTTCCAATAAAAACTTCAGCGACCTTTGGTCTGTTTTCACTGTGAATTTCCTCCCTAGTAAGTAAGGTCTCCATCTTTGGACCGCAAGAACTACAGCAAGTAATTCTCTTTCGTAAACTGGTCGTGCTCTGTCTCGCATACTTAGGGTCTTACTGAAATAAGCCACTGGCTTCCGGCATTGAGTCAGCACAGCCCCCACTCCTACTCCTGAAGCATCTGATTCAATTTCGAAGGGTAGGTTAAAATCTGGCATGGCGAGCACAGGGAGAGTCATCATGGCCTTTTTCAGCTTGCTAAAAGCACCCTCGGCCTC
Organism: Cucumis melo; assembly: GCF_025177605.1. NCBI lineage: Eukaryota > Viridiplantae > Streptophyta > Magnoliopsida > Cucurbitales > Cucurbitaceae > Cucumis > Cucumis melo. The sequence continues at coordinate 6,209,003 of NC_066864.1, read as the reverse complement.
CGCATCCCATTTGAACGCTCCTTTCTTAAGTAGCTGGGTGAGTGGTGCTGCTATGGCTCCATAGTTCTTAACAAAACGCCTGTAATAGCCAGTCAGGCCAAGGAAGCCTCTAACTTCCCTCACATTGGATGGAGTTGGCCAGTCACTCACCGCCCTTATCTTTTCTGGATCTGCTTCCAAGCCTTGTTCCGAGATGAAATGTCCCAAGTAACTAATCCGAGGTTTGGCGAAACTGCACTTCTCCATATTCACATATAACTCTCTGTCCTGTAGTAGCCCTAACACCACTTCTAAGTGCTGAACATGTTCATCCATCCCTCGGCTGTAGATTAGGATATCATCAAAAAATACCAGCACAAACCTTCTTAAGTATGGCTTGAACACTTGGTTCATCAGCGCCTGGAATGTAGAGGGGGCATTCGTCAATCCGAACGGCATTACCAAGAACTCATAGTGCCCTTCGTGAGTTCTGAACGCGGTCTTCTCGATATCTTCAGGGCACATCCTAATTTGGTGATACCCGGCTTTGAGGTCTAACTTGGAGAATACGTTAGCCCCCTTCAGTTCGTCAAATAATTCTTCTATCACTGGTATGGGGAACTTGTCCGGTATCGTAACATTGTTCAGCACTCGATAATCTACGCAGAACCTCCAACTCCCGTCTTTCTTCCTCACTAACAGTACAGGGCTGGAGTATGGACTCTTACTCGGCCGTATGATTCCTGAAGATAGCATCTCATCCACCAATCTCTCCATTTCTTCCTTCTGATGATGCGCGTATCGATATGGTCGTACGTTCACTGGGTCAGTCCCACTCTTCAGGTATATGTGGTGTTCAATGCTGCGCTGGGGTGGAAGGGTCGCGGGCCATTCAAACACGCGGGCAAATTGCTTGAGCAGGGTCGCTATTGGCTCCGCGATGACCTTCCCCTGCTCCTGATTCTGTTCTTCTTCCAACTTCCCGCATTCTAATGTTCTGCATTCAACTAGGAATCCCTGATCGTCAACTCCCCACGCTTTCACTAGATTCTTCAGACTTACCCTCGTTTTGACCAAACTTGGATCCCCTCGTATCACAACCTTCCTCCCCTGGTGATGAAAAGTAAGCACTAACCTCTTCCAGTCGACTTCGGTCACCCCAAGCGAATGAAGCCACTGCATTCCTAGGATCATGTCAACTCCCCCCAACTGCAGTGGTAGGAAGCTATCGGTCACCTTCCAGCCATCCAATTGCACTTCAACACTTCGGCACATTCCCTTACCTTTGACGGCTGTTCCTGAGCCCAGGATTACTCCATAGTTCGGGGTCTCCTCCAATGTCAATCCTAACCTGGCTACCAAGTCCTCTGCGATGAAGTTGTGGGTCGCCCCACAATCAATCAGAATCACCACTTCTTCTTCTCCCACCTTTCCTTTAACTTTCATGGTTCCCGGATTGTTCAGCCCCACCACCGAGTTGATCGACAGTTCAATGTTTATATTCTCCACGTTCTGCACTTCTACTGGTTTCATCTCAGTTTCGGCATCAAAAAACTCTTCCTCCACAATCTCCAGTTCCTCCCCTCCTTCCTTGACTACAAGCATTCGCAGCTCCTTATGCTCCTTTGTCTTGCACCGATGCCCTGCGAAATACTTCTCCCCACAGCGGAAACATAACCCCTTTTCCCTTCGGGCTTGGAACTCGGCGTCAGATAATCGTTTTGTCGGCCCTTCCCTACGGTTGTCTCCCGTACCCACCTCTCTCAGTGTTATCGTTCTCATTGGCCAACTTCCACTGACCGTTCCCTCCTTCGTGGCTGCTGCGATGGGGCCCTTAGCCTGCTGTTGTTTATGGCCGGTTTTGCTGTCATAGGCGCTGACCAGCCCGCATTCCCTTCGGACCAGCTCTCTGTTTTCTATCTTCAAGGCCAACTTCATCATTTGGGCCAGCCCAATGGGCTCCAGGGTTTCTACCTCCGACTTCAACCATGGATTTAACCCATTCATGAATGTCTCCTCTAGCACCACCGTAGGCAGGGAAGCCACCGGTGCCAGTAGTTTATCGAAACGGTTCCGGTACTCCTCGACAGTGGACTCCTGCTTGATCGTTAAGAATCGACCAACCAATGTACCTTCCCTGGTCGCGCGGAACCTCACCAGCATTTTGAGTTTCAAGTCATCCCAACCGGTGAAAGCTTCCCTCTCTTCTTGTGATCGGTACCAGTCCAACGCCGGCCCATCGAAACTGATCACTGCCACGGTAAGTTTCTCTGAATCCGTCAAGTTATGTATCTTGAAGTATCGGTCTGCTCGGAACAGCCAGGAGTCAGGGTCGGTCCCGTCGAAAACTGGCATTTCAACTTTCTTAAATTTGCTCCGATCCACTGGTCGCTCCTCCTCTGTTTTTACTTCTAACTTCGGTTCTTCGGCAGTCGCTGGATATATTGCTTCGGCCATGGTGACCTTGCTCGTGGACCCTTCTTCGGTCCTTCGTCCAGGAGAATCATCCTTAACGATTCCCTCAATGTACTTCAGTATCACTTGCTGCTGCTGCGCCTGCTTATCGATTTGAGAGTTCATTTCCGCGATGCTTTTGGCTAGTAATGCTATGTTCTCCTCGATCATCGGCAGCCTTTTCATTTCCATCTCAACCGCCTCCAACCGTTCATCTGTTGCCTTCGTCATTGACATGATCTGCCCAGGTATGATGCTCTGATACCACAAATGTTAAGACACTACCTCTTTCCTTTTCTATTACTTTCCAACACCAGATTACAGCACCAAAACCAAGTAATAAAACACTCACAGAATAATGACAATATACTCTCCAAGACTTGATAGAACAAAATCAGCTGGATAAACAAAAAAAACACACACAAAATGTAATAACAAGGGTATAGACGCAAACAAGAACTCTCTCTCAATCCCCTGCTCCCTTCCTTTCCCACCTAAGGCTATTTAAGCACCAAAAGATCAAAATGGTAACCTGGTGTCACCCCTCCCCTTTCTGGAAGTGGCTGCTACTGCCCTCTCTGCACCCAAAAACATTCGTACCCCTCTCTGCCCTCCTGTTCCCTTTTTATTGCCCACGACTAACTAACTGTGGGTCCCACTTCCTGGTCCCCCTCCTCCTTGCTTTCTTCCCCTTCAACACGTGTTACCTCGGGGTTGGTCTCATGGCCATGATCCTTCTTGCCACTTGTCTCTCTTTCATTGGCTTCATGTTTCTTCTTATTTTTCCTATGGTATGTAAATAGGATTGGTGGCCTAGCATACACATGCGAAAGAATTGATTTTCCATTCAACCAAACCTTTTTAATATAGTGAATAAACTTATCCATTTGTCTGAACCAGGACTCAGCATATTGGTACTGGAAATCATCACCCATTGTCCACATAATATGATTAGTCCTGGTGATATTTGCCTGCACATACATGATACAACAGTGCAAATAATTAACCAATGTCTGTTATTACCACTTATTGCCTAAAATCAGAATGCAAATCATCAAACAGAGATTTTACTTGGGTCAGGGCAGCATCTATAAAATCATTAACCCGCTGTTCAACATTGTAGTCATAAAGTGAAGGATCGTCCTGCAGTTTTATCATATTAGTCAACAGGTATGTGAATGATACCAATGATTTGGAGTAGTCTTTCATTCACAAACATTATACCTGAATAAGATTGGAGTCATCGTTCACTTCAAAGTGAAACCCAGGAGGAGGACTGTAATGTACAGGAAAGGCATTTGTAAAAATCTGCAAATTGGCAGTAAGCACAAAAATAAGTATACAAATACAACAGCAGATCTCAAGAAAGAATGGATATTGTAAGAAAAGAATAAATGTGATTTCTTATGGTAGACCTGAGATGAAGAACCAAATGTTTTTGAGCCACGCCAGACAACTTCTAGAGATTTATCTACCTTGCGCTTTTCTCTATCCTGATAATCAATCCTCGCAAAATGTACGGATTCGAAACCAACCTGGAGAATGAAATCATGGAAGTCCAGAACTATGTGTTAGAAGTTCCAATAGTAGAATAGAACTACAACAGAGGTGATCCTTCATTCTAAGAAAAGTGTGACCATGCCAATTTCTATCAAGGAAAAGTGAATACATGGTCAAAAAAGTCAAAATTGAGGAAATTTAGGATTAGAGATAAATGAAACCTAGAACCTCAGCACTAAGTAAGTAAGCTTGCACAGCAGAGTGACCAAAGGGGTCAATTTGCCATCCAGCACGAGGAACTTTGTTGAACTCTTCCTTTATCACACTGTGCCCAAGTGTGGTTTGGTCAATCATGTCTATGTAATGGGAAGTTGCTTCATCATGCATGCACCAACCTCCATTTCTAAAGATATAGAAAAAAAAATTATTTGGACATATCCTCAATGTAACAGAGTCAAAGAAAAACTAGAGTTGTTTTTATAATTACATACATGAATTCCAACTGCCCATCTTCAACAAGTTCTCTCACTCTTTTTTGTACTGTGGGATTTTGTTGTGACCACCATCGCTGGAAAAATGCCTAAGCCATTCAAAATGAACTTCATTAAAAAAATAATAATAATAAATAAATAAATAACTTTTACATGGCTTTCTCAAGCTGTGGGCTCATTAGGAGATCCAAAGCTTTAACTTCAACATGGATAGAGATAGCAAAATCAAGATGGGATACTTGGAATACCTTTAGAAGGCATTTAACTAAAATAAATTCCCGGAAAAAGAAAAAGGCTAAAAACACCAACGAAGTGCTTTTCATAATCCTACATCTAGAGTGTTCTTCTCAAGTAATTTATTAGAAATCACTTTAAAAGTACTTTTCAGAATACAAAGCCAAAGCCAAGCCACAAATCATTAGTTCTTTTTTACTTTGCTTATATGCTTTTGTTAACAGTACTCATTCTAGTATCGAATCCCATTGATTAAAAGAGGCAGAATAAAAAGAAATTTACCATTTCAGCAAATACAAACTTCCTGTTCGAATCACGAAGCAAAGAATCAACAACTGAATCGAGCACATTCTGCACACAGGCTCCCTATTTGAATACCATCAAATTCAACCATCAAAAAACACTTCCCAAATCCACTAAACAAGCAAGTCTTTATTCAACACAACATTAAAAATAACAACCAACCTGAATACTGTTGTTCGAACCAACATAGTATTGATCAATTGTCTTCAACCAGCCAACGTCGTCGTGCGAATGAGCAACCAAATGAACATTCAGCTTGCCATCCACAACACCACCTCCAGTGTCATAGTTCACAAAATTACAGTCCACTTCAACACAAAAAAATATCAGCACAAGAACCAGAAACGAAAAGGGTAAGCAAGAATTAGCTTGCTTCTCCATTATTCAAAGCCGATTCCCCCAATTGTAGCAGAATATAAGGAAGAAATGGTTTTTGGGTTTTGGTTTTTTCTGGCCGGCATGTATATAAAATGATATTGAATCTGTTGGGTCTTTAAAAACTTGAAACCATAGTTCCGTACAAGAAATCTTATTGACCTCCATTGACGAATTCCATGATCTTTCCGTTTGATATTTTTCTCGTAACTATTGGTGAAGTGATTAGAACTAATTATGAAAAACAGGCATTCAATTTCCAAAAAAATAGAAACTTCAATCCTAATGCTGAAACGTCTTTGTTTGATTCGGTGAATTATGAGCTTATCAAATCCAATCATATGGAAGGAACAAGAATGAACGCGTGTGTCGGTTTGGATAATTTAGATTTTGGGAAACTGTTTTTTAGCGGTTGTTAGGGAATTTATTGGCCATCACTTCAAGATGATAATTGGACTTTAGTGTACAAAATCAATTATTGTTACCTTTTCTTTTTATATAGATTTCGTTCCTTTTTTTTTTCTCTTTTTGTCTTTTTCGTGTGTTTTAGGATAATTACTATTTATTTATTTGTATTTTAAATTTTTGTCCAACTTTTTATTTTATTTACTACAATTTCAATTCATGAGTTGGAAGTCAAATTATTATATTTTGACTAAGGTTAAAGATATATACACTTGGACCAATGAGTTCGATACCTCCAAAACCCACACAATGTTAAAATAAATAAATAAATAAATATTGCAAAATATAATAATTACGTATTTAAGATTAAGAAATTGGAAATTTGGATAAGAGAAATGAATGTATTATGCAATTGAGATGTTAAAGAGAGAAAGTTGTTTTTATTGCATATTTACATACATTACATTATGGTGTATCAAATATAGCAAAAAAACAAAATCTATACTTTTTAGAGATATAACATCGTAACTAAAACCTCATGTGTGTTGTTTATAATACAACAAAATAAATCAAAATATGACAAAATTCTAATAGAGTCAACATAGATCAATGGAATCTAAAATTCTTATATATTCATAAATATTTTTTCAGCAATTTTTTCATCTATGATAATCTCTTGTAAGGTGACAGTGAAAAGTTTATCAATTCCATCGTCCATGTTTTTTTAAAAAAAGTTTAAAATTAATTTAAAGTCATTTTCAAGATTACTAAGAAATGAATTTATTAATTAATTTAATTGAGAAGGCATTATCATGGTTACTAAGCTCAAAATAAGAAAACCCATTCCGTGTCCAATTCCAGAGAAAGTGACGTCCGAAAACAAAAGGACAAAAGAAAATTAGAAAATATTCCTCCACGTTGTATTACACTTGATCTTCAATTGCATTTTACATTATGTATAATCTGAGTAAGTTGTTATTGTTCAATTTTTAGTTTGTGAGAATATGGCAAAGGTTGAAGTAGGGGAGAAGGTTTAAGGGTAAAGGAGGACGTAGGGAAGGCCGTCCACACTCGTTCGCAAGTGTTCAAGTCAATTGCTTTCAAACATTTATTTTCCAACAATATAGCCTATGAAGTGGTAGATTCGACTTTGAAGAGAAAACAAAATATGATTCTAAAGGAAAACGTGCCTAAAGATCTAATGGGTGAGGTGAACCAAAGAAGAATTATTGTAGAAAGGGATCCAATTGAACAATACCACTTGGTTAATGAATGATCCTTGAGACTCTTATTTTGATTTAAAATACATATTTCTATTATATCATTAATAATAAATATCTAAAAGAAATTGCACTTCCCGTAGGATCTATGATATCTAGTGAGAGGCAAAATTAACTATTACCTAAGTTTAAGAAATTGGAACGAGTTTAATAAAACATGAAATTGATTTTGATGTTTCTTAATCATGACAATGAACGAATTCGTTGGACTAAATATGGAGTAAAATGTCAATCTAACTTCAAATAAACACAAAGCCCAAACTTTTAGCTTAAGATATAACTTATAGTTAAACCTAATTTGGACAAACATATGACTTTCATTGAATAAAACAAAATGTGTAGAATGAGGAAGTGAAAAGTAAAAAGTGAAAAGAAAAGTATTGTTCCGAAGCAGCTGGATATCTCCTACTCTCACAATGAACGACTTGTACGGCCTTCGTTTGACAACGAACAAGATATGAAGATCCAGAATGAAGGAAGGCACACTGCTGATGATACCATATACTTTACCATCAAAAGATAACAATTTGGAAACAGGTGAGAATGGTGAGGAATTTGATAATAGTCATCTTCCTAGACATTTGTGAATTCTGGCTGCAAATCGATCTCAAAATACCTCATTTCTCATCTTCCTTTGATGATTTCTCTTCATCTTTCTTATCCTGCACCCGAACAATGACGCATGTGTAAAAGAGATATTTGTTTAAATTCATTTATTCATGTCTTCATTGACTAGTTATTGTCGAAAATATTTAGTTAATGCATATAAATCGAAAGACGGAAAGGTCAACACATCTAATTGAAAGGGAAAAAGAGACGTCTTATTCAGGAAAATGATAGTGTAGTACTATAACACATCATTAATGTCAGTTAATAACAATTTTGACTCATTTTATAACTATTAGTTTTATATCTGTGAAAATTGAGATTATAAAAGCTTAGTCTTTTGATAACTAGAGTTCGTTTTCAGAAAATTGTACCTGTTTTCCAACGACTTCTCTACCATGATTTAAATCTTTTCTAACTAAAGATATGAAATAAAATAAACTAATAGGTGAAAGTAGTATCTATTGTTTCGTTTTTTAAATTTGAATAAGAAAAATGAAACTCATGAAACTAAACCCAAATGGTTATATCAAGCAAAGGCTACGATTTTAGCTCTCCGTTTTTGAAATGTATGCTTGTTTGCTCCCAGTTTCCTATTATCATTTTCACTTTCTTATAAAGACATAACATCTTAATCACATTCTAAAAATAAAGACTACTTTTGACTTGATTTTTTTTTTTAATAGAAAGTGGACAAAGAGTCCTTTATAACCTTAATTTTAAAAATAAAAAGTAAAATGGTTATAAAACAGGCTCTAAACTACATTACCACGCCCTCTGGTAAAAACAACTATCTTTGCAATTTAATCAGGTTAGATTTGCATAAGTTTACACGACTAACCTCTGCTTGGCTTTGCATGGAAGCAAGCAAATCTTTTACAGAGGGATCATTTGGATCTACGCCTGGAAGCTGGGGGGAAAAAATCTTGTTAGTATTTGACTGGAAGCAGGAAAAACCAAAACGAGCAGCTTAAATTTCTCAATATGGAAAAGAAAACTGAGGGAGAAAAGCTGAAGTTATGTAAACATACTGAAGCAAGAATAGAAGACACAAAAGACTGATCGGCCAACAATTTACTCATATCCGTCTGGCTTGACGAATCACTGGAGCCTTCCTGCACAGACAATTGAAGAGCTGCAAGCCAACTATCAGATAGATTGTTTTGTATGGACACATGAATAAAATATATTTATCAAGTCTAACCATCAAGTTAAGAATCACAATATGGATACCACACAACATGGCACATCAATTATAGAAAATCCAGGCAACGAACTCAGCATGAAGATATACATTTTCCTAAATAATATCATCAATTCAAAGACGTGCATAAAAAATAAGCATATAGTATTCTGCTTCCAAAATTTATTGTTCTAAATGTAAAATACAAGTCTAACAAATGTTAGGCCCGCATTCACATTGTACAATGTCTAATTGTCTATTTTGCTAACAAATGCTCAACACTCTTCAAAAGCGGAAAGTTATTCTTAATTCGAGCTTCTTCAACGGTCAACTATCACACTCACAATGGAACATTGGATTCCTCTTGTCCGTTACTCTTAATTTCTTATTAATCACCAACAGGTCACAAAAAATTAGTACTTTCATGCAGCCTATAGGATAGTCTGGTAATGCTTTTCAGAAGTTTTCTCTAGTAACTCCAGTAATAAAAAGATGGTAGACGGAGATAAAACAGACAAGTATGCACTCATGAATCATGAAAGCCTAAAAATGGGAAAAGGTGAAAGTGTGAAACAACAAATACTAACCAAGTGCCAACTCAGGATCGTCTGATGCTGCTTCTGACATGTCAATATCTCGTATGTCACTGGTACCCGAAGGATTATCCATTGACATAGCAAGGGCTTGTTGTAGCAGTGCATTCTCATCATCCTACAATCCAAAATCAACTCAAATAATAAGAATTGTTTTAGATTTTCCGGCAATTACATGTGTCGCAAAGGGTAGTGAAGATATTCAAATTAGAATAAAGAAAAGGGATCAATCTGTTGAGAGGCTAAAGGCTAAAATCATATTACTCCGAACAGTTAGATTTTAGAAGACAAGTCGGGCTAAATAATAGTAGGAAAAAACTTGGGTGCATCCCAAATGCTCCACCACACAAAAATAAAACAAACAATTACATTTTAAAAAAATAAATTTTAATCTTGTTTTTGTGTGGTGGAGAGATGAGGAGCATGTAGATAGGTACATCCCAGGATGCACTGAATCATTGCCCAGAATAATAATAAAACAAAAACATGCAGTAATACAATACAATTTTCAGCTATACTGACCATTAAATCAGCAGCCTTGTTTTCAGCAACAAATGTCGCAAGGCCAGGGCGCTCGGTCATAGTTGCATCCTGTGAACCAGATGGCTGCTCAGCTCCTTTTTCTTGCTTTGTATTCTCCTCTGCAGCCTTTTTCGCAGCTGCCTCTTGTCTGGCCCTCTCCTCTTCCATTGAAACTCTAAGAGCAAGGGCAAGTTCAGGATCTAAGTTGGGATCAACCCCAAAATCGAAACCAGATACGCCACCAGCAGCAGCAGCTGCTGCAGCTGCTGCAAAACCACTTCCACCTTCGCCATCTCCAGTAAAGATAGGTGTACTGAAATCAAATTCGGAAACATCAAATCAGAATATGCAGTGTGTTATAACACAAAAACTACAAAAGATCTTGAAATAGAACAGAGTCAAAACCCAACCTGATGAGTACATCAGAGAGCACATTTGGACCAGCAGGAACATGAACAATGTGACTGGTGTCATTACTATTCACAGCTGCCAGAAGACTTTCCAGTTTCTCAGGTTTGCCATCATCTTCTTCGCCAAAATCAACAATGTCAAGGGCCACATTGTTCTTCTTCAACTTCCTTCCGATCATCTCCAGTAACTTTTTCTCGTGTTTGACAGGACTGCATCAGACATTGAGTAATGATAAATTAGAGTGTATTAAGAACTTAGTTTTGGAAAGTTAAAATTACATCTCTAGGTTGATGGTAATAAATATCAGTGTGGACATCAAACCTATATGGTTCCTGACAGTTTGAGTAAATCATTAGTTCATCAGTTTTCAACTTGATAATATATAGTTTATTTTTAAAAATAAATTATTTACTAGTTTAGATAGGAGAATTTGTATTTATGGTGATTAGCCCAAATTACTGGAGCCTCAGCCAACAGGGTTCAATCACTACAGGCTATTGTGAGGTTCATCAATCAACGAGGGTTATGCAAACTTGTACTTCAAAACATCATTCAACCAAATCTAACCTACGGATAAACACCCTATGCTTGAGAGGGTAAAAAAATTTAAAAGCACGTACCTGCCAACAAAAACTATAATCCTTTGTTGCTGCTTTTTGTTCTGACGATGCTTAAGAGCCAACTGAGCTACCTGGATGCCAGCTGCTAGGTTTATCTCACCCCCTATCTCCAAACCTATATTTAACGGTTGGGACATAGTTTCAATGACTTAAAATATATAAGGATGGACTAAGACTAATACACAGTAGAACAAAGCAATATGAACTAGGCAATTTCTATCCAACAATATAACACTTTGAAGTCCAGAAATAACCAGGACTCCAAGAGAAACCGGTGTGACTTCCTCTCAATAACGATACAAATATAAGAAATTGAATCCTAAACCATCATTCAAAAGAAGCTCCGATTTTTTTATTGACTACAAAAGAAATGAGGAAGAAAAACAGAAAAATGGCAATACTCATGGACAGCAGATTGTTATCTGGTGGTAGGTCAGCAATACCACAAACTACAATAACTATAACAAATGCAACTAACCGTGCATGCATGCCAGTATCTTGCCCAGGTCAGTGGTGGGCGTAACCAGCACACGAACACCTTTTCCCGCCATTGTGAGAACCCCAACCGTGTTCTCTGGATTAGACTGTCAGAGCATAAACATGTTCATTCACAATCAGAAAAGCAATCATCGAAGAAACATACAGAGACTTGTCACTAGAAGCAAATTCCAAATACAAAAAGCCTCCGATGGCACTTCTTCTAACAGAACAATTATCTGAATGCGTATTTACATAATCAGACACGCTACAAAATTTGACCCGATATCATGAGCTACAGAGGGAGTGAGCAGCCACCATGTTCAGATGATAAAATAAGAAAAATGAAACAGAATCCCAATTGATCAATAATGCAGAATTTTCTTCATTTCTAGAGACTCCCGCCAACTAGGAGAAATCAAGAAACGAGTTCAAGATCAGTTACCTGCGTCTTAGCTCCACAAATAAGATTGATGGCATCTGCTTGAGCTTGAAATCTTGAAGGAGCGTAATCGCCATTACGCATCCATTCGGAATTGTCAATACAGATCATAGTCGCCTGAGTTAATCGAGACAACGAAAGTCACATTAGTAAAACCCTAACTTGCGAAAACAATGGCAGGAAAATCACATCATCCTGAAATTTAGAGAATGAAAACTCGGCAACTGTAAGCAGAAACAAATATTCGAAAAGGAAAAAACAGAAATTGGAAGATGGAATAAACCTCGAGCACCATCGTTGAAGATGTAGAACTATGGAAGATGAATCTGGCGCTACACACAACACTTCGATCTTCCCTGCAAATCTTTGCTTGTTGGCTGAGCCAAAGGGGATGCGATCTGGTGCTTCGCAGGATGATAGGTTGGTCCTTAGAACGAATGACAAGTCCCCACGTAATAGTCTTCTTTGAGACACTGCTCAGGCCAAGAGGACATTCGAGAAAGAAAACTAACTACTTGATACGCCGTCGTTTTCGTGTGGATAGTTTTCCCCATTTAGAATGTGCTGTAAAATGAGTCGTGAAAATATATATTTAAACAACTTTGGAATGTTTACTTTTCTTTTGCCTTTTTTTTTCTTTCAAGGGTATAGAATTAATAATATAAATCCTATGTGAGTTAAATTAAATTAATTTTGACATATGTTTTAAAATGAATGAGAGGTAAAAATTGTTTCATATAATATATATAATAAATACCACTCGACAAATAAAACTTTACATCATGATCCAGAGTTACGTGGTTCAAAAATTTTATCGTATTTGTAATAAAACACCGTTAAAAAATATTTCATTTAATTATATCTAAATATATTATGATTAGTATATAAATTAAACATAGATAGAGTTAGGCTTTGTTGGAAGCCATATTCAAACTTTTTAGGTAACCAATACGATAAATTCAAATTTTCATGTTGGTTTAAAAAATATCCCTTAGTCCAACCCAATTTTCAACTCGTACATTTCCATATAACTGTAAACCTTAAAGTTAAAAGAAATATTAAAATAACTTAGGTTACCAAAGTGAGCTTAAGTCAACGATAACTTACGTTATCTAGTAAACATTAGATGTTGAAAAATTTCTTAAATATTCTTTACTCTATACTTTGATTGATGTAGAAGAATAGATCCGTAAATAACGGAAAAGTTCGACTACAAAGAAACTAAAGATGAAAAAAGGTTTATTCAATAAACAATTCATTCAACAAAGATGTTACATTGAAAATGATTTGATGCAAATCATGGAAGATGTTACATTGACAATGGTTTGATGCAAATAGTGAACACAAATATGCATCAAACACAATCACAAACTTGTAGATCACAGTTCGTCAATTTTACAATCCTTGATTACTTTTGGGTCGTTCGTGAGCTTTTCATTCGGGTTAGCTACGGGCAATGCATTCTCCAACCAAGCTAGATGCCCTCCACCCAAATCTTTCAAGTGCTTGTAACCCTGCAATCTCAATTCATGCCATATGGTTAATTTTATCAGTTAAATGCATGGTCAATTCAGTTATTTTAGTTTTGACAAAATTTAAAATTGAATCCAAATATTATTTACAATACTCTAATTATATCATAACATATAGATTATTTTGAACACCTTTATTAAACCATAATGATTATATATTGGATGAATTCCGAGTTTAATAAATTTTCAATTTAGCTATTTAGCTTTTAAAAAACCATTCGATGATATACAAAATACATAAGAATTAATCCTATCGAAAATTCTAGGAAAATAATCACATACTTTTAATTTAGATATAAACTATAATTAAATAAAATCCAACTAATAGCTATCAATAATATTTTGCCTTTAATTACTTACATTATTTTGGAGTTCTTCAATGGCGAGCAAAGATCTTACGCCGCTTCGACAACCCTATTAAAAATATGGTTTAAATTCCACAAAATACTAAAAACATTAGGATAGATTTTAATTAGCTATGTCCATATATATTTTAATCAATGTTAAAATCGGAAGCTATACGTAATATCATTCACAACATTGTGCATGTATAATGGATAAATTTTGATTTTGTAAAGATTCAAATAGATAGATAATAATTATTTGAATATATCATCTAAGGGCAATTGACTAATTAATAGTATATAATATCAAGCCTTGTCTAATTTTTCTAAATACTAAACATAATTCTAAGTTCTAAATTCTTAACACACACACAGATATATATAAGTGAGAGATACACTTGGTAGGTATTTTTTTAATGTAATTTAAATTTTATGGATGCTTTTGGATTTAACATGGACGACAGATAGGAATTTTAAGATATTGGAGTTGTAATTTAACTAATATTTAGTGAAGAAAAAGAACACACTAAAAAAAACAGTGGAAAAGGTTTTTAAGAAAAAAAAGAAGTTACCACGACGAGGCGGTCGTCTTTCTTAAACACCGCCGATACTTCCGCCAGAAACTGAGCATTTTTCATCCTACCTGAAGATTCCACCGCCGCAAATGTTAGTCACTTAACCGGAAAATTAAAAAGAAAAAAAAAAAGGAATATCGAGGGAATATCAAATCGATTATTAAAAACAGTTCACCATTAGGAGAATTTAACAGGTACGGAATATTAACAATCCTCTCCGTCGCCACATGCCCTTCCTTGAACTCCTCAACAGTCCTAACCAAAATCCACACCAATAATCTCAACAAATCAACCGAAATATACCAAGCAAAATATCAACCCAAAATCAACCTGACGTCGAGAAAAGCGTAGCCGGAATGGAGCAGATTATCCGCGGTTTTAACGTCGACGGTGACAATTCCGGAATCGGAACTGCCGAAAACGAGAAACCAGAGGAGAAATCCAAATGGAAGAAGGTGAATTGAATTAGCATTCATTGGAATAAAAAAAAAAAAAATCGAAACGACAGGGGGAGGAAAAGGCATATAAATAAGGTATAATAATAAAGAGATTGGAGCTGACCTATCGAGGGAGCCCATGATTGGCGGCCGAATTCCGGCGGTTCGAAATCCGTGGGCGGTTTTTAAAGTCGGAGACTGCGGCGGAAGAACAACGGCGGCGGAAACAGCCGGTAGATTCTGATGGCGAAGAAGAACGTGGAAATTTCCTTTTATAGTGAGATTTGATTCCGATCGTTCCTGGTTTGTTGGACGACATGTCGTTTTGCAACACCTGCCGGAGAAAAAAGTGGGAGTGGGGTTGTGTTGGAGATGACTCCACTTCCTCAATCGAAGAATGATGGGATTGGCTTGTTTCATCGGTAGTGGAAAACGATGAATCGGATTTTTAATTTTAATTTGTGACTTTTTAGATCAGTGTTGGCATTTACATACTCGGCCAACTTTAATTAATTGGGTTTGATTTGATGGATTACTTGTGATAACGACGAACCTAAATTTGTAAAGTTTTATTCTTTTTTGGTATTTTGTTGAGGACTTGATTTCAGTCGTTTCGTGTGAATTTAATTTGGACTGTTTCTTGTGTCGTGGTATGTTTATTATTTTTTTGTTCGAGTCACGGGCTGGGTTCAGTACTTCTCCATTTTTGTTAATGTATTTTGACATTCTCTTTTCTGAGGAATCATTCACATTTGATCTCCCTCAAACCTCTTAATAAGGTAATTATTTAATATGACAATTTTGCTCCAAATATTGTTGAATATATCTATTTTTGTTTATTAATGATATATATTCTTAATATTTAAAAGTAGAGGAAGGAAATTAGTGTTTTAATTTCTTCCTAAAAAGAATATCAAATTTGAGATTAGTGGCAGAGTGCGTTTTAAATTGATTTAAGATTTTAAAAATAAAATAGAAATGCATAGAATTCAATGTTGGTTAATGACAACATATATTTGAAATGTTGACACTGTGAGAAATATCAAAATATATATTTTATTAGAGCAAATTACTCTTAACAACAAAAATTCTAAAAATATTTAGGATGATAATACTATATATGTGTGTGTGTGATAGATATGGTAAAAATATATTGTAGATAGTCTTTGATATTCTATTCTATTTTTTTAAAAAAAATATTTTGAGTTATTTGAAATAGATAGTGACATAAATAAATAAATATTTTAAACATTGTGAATGTGTTAAAAGTACTAATTATTTATATAATATTTACATTAATGACAATCTATTGTCTTTCAATACAGTAAGAATGTTGAAGTTAAACTAAAAAACATGTATAAATATCGATAAAAATGTTAATTAAAATCTAGTATTTGAAAGTGTACGGTAATGATTTTGAAATAAGTAAACACATAAACTCTAATTTTAGATTTTTTTTTGTTCTTGCTTTCAATTGTTTGATAATTGATATGAATAAATGATTTAAACTATAAAAGGGAATACCCAAAGCTTTAAAAACTACACGAGTTTGATTAAATAAGTTAGAGAATTCAGATCCTAACTATGTTTGCAACTTTGCAAGCATGAGCCATACATTTTGGTTATAGACAAATTTGCACAGGGGTATAAAAATGATTTTTTTAAAAAAATTTAACGATATCAGACATATTGGTTTTTGAAAATTATATATATGGACGATCTTAGGTATACCATGCCTCGAGATATCCTAGGATGAAAAAATTATTCCTTTACTTATTGGATCTTGGGCCTTAGTGCCACCAAGATGCCCAGGAATGAAAGAATGTGTTGCCCTGTTTTCTATCTTGACCGAACTCGATTCCAAATTCTAGACTTCTTAATTTATCTGCCTTCCATTACACTGTACAAGCACTGGAATTAGTTTGAGAACTCAATATCTAAGGCATTCTATCCTTCATCTCATCGAGATTAGCTCGAGATTTCACTTATTTCTTCAATTTTGTCCGAGATTGGAGCAATCGAAAAAATCAAACTGCCCAAAACCGACCAGCGGTTCGGTCGATTGGTTCAAACTATTGGCGGATGATGATTGGTTTCTCGTTTTGTAAATCGACCGAGTCGTATCAAACCTCCCAATCCAACCGATGATCACACTGATAAGATGAAAATGTACCATGCGGACTTTCGCGGGACGAAACAGTAACACAAAATCGCCCCGGAAACGCGGTTTCAAAACTCACACTCCCAGTTCTACGAATCGCCGCGACCGTTGTAAACCCTAGTTCAAGATTCGAATCCTCTCCACTTTCTTTCGGCTTTGGCTTATAGTTCTAATCTATGGAGGAACCCTCTACATCGCCGTTGCCGGCGGCGTTTCTTGATTTTCTGAAGGAGAATGGTCTGGACCCTTCCATTTATTCCGCTACTGATTCGACTCCTCGTTATGTCAGGTACTTCGATGCTCAGTTAATTCGAATTGGTGGTTTATGTTTTTGGTTATCCATTTTGTTTAATTTGTTTCAATGGCAAGGTTGAAGCCTGGTTATGAAGCCGATGTGGAGGAGATAGAGGACGAGATCAAGTGCAAGCTCGAGAAAGTCAGTTGGCTGCCTGGATTCTATTCGCTTCCGCCTGATGTGCAAATTGCTGGCTCTCATGCTTACAAAACAGGAAAGGTGAGGAACTTCAGCATCAGCTTTGGGTCCTTGGTAATTCAGGATTTGTGAAATTTTTATTTATAAGTTCTTGCTTACGAATAATGCACGTGTGGGAAAGAATTGCTTATATCAGTTTTCCTTTTGGCATTTGTTCATACAATTCAGTAAATTGGAACGAAGGAGTGAATAACTCCAGGATTTAATATTGCTGCTTAAAGTAGATGTAACAGATTCTGAATGTTCGATTTGTTGTACATTTGATTCTGAGTTTTAACTTTTTTTCTCTGATACCATATTGGTTGTAAATGGAAGAGTAAATTAATTTGCACTTCATTCAATGATGAAACGGCCCAATAAATAGACAGTCAAAGTACTTAGCATAGATGGCATTAACTAACTAAAAATGAAGTCTAATATAAATATTTACCATTTGTTTTTTCATTCAGATATATGGGATAGATGCAGCTTCCGGTGCTGCTGTAACTGCCTTGGACATTTTACCGGGAAACCACGTTCTCGATCTTTGTGCAGCTCCAGGTAATGTAATGCTTCTTTCTGGCTTTTTGATGAATAGTTAGTTATACATGCGATGCAGAGTATGCACAATGTGTAGATCAAAGTGATGTAAAACTGTCAAATTGCTGCCAACTTCATTATTAGGTTCAGCTAGAGGAGAATAACGACAGTTAAATTTATAAGTCAGAACCTCAGGACCTATTTTAACCATGCCATACCTGCGTCAATTTCAATCACATTCAAATAAAATAAACAACCTTGAGACTTCTATGCAACGATTGAGTGTCGAAATTCCAAGCTGGATTGGTGATGGGCAAGGTCCTCGAGGATGAAAAGTTCTAGACTAGAACTTTCGATTCTCTCATTTCTCAATCAGTAAAATATTTAGGGTAAAAGAAGGGACCTTCATTTACTCAGTTTAGACGGTGTTGACATATGGAAGCATCTTGAACGGGGAAGGCGTCGATAGATGCATAGTCTAGAAGGTTTGACTGTAAAAGTTAATGAAGGAAGAGGATATCCGGCCATTCATATAAAATATAAATACACAAATTATTTTGATGATGATGAATAAATTATTCAGGAAAAATATGGTCTTAACTCAAGATTTGAAATAGAGTGGAGCAAGTGAATTTATTGGTTTTAGTTACCCGAATGCATAAAATTAATTTCTATGTATCACACTGTTAAATGTTTATCTAATGTAACACACTGTGTAGCGAACAATAAGTGTGGTGCAACTTATTATTAGATATTTGAATAACTAATCAGTCAGTTATCTACTTCTCACATGTGCGTGTCATTACATTCAGGGGCCAAACTTTGCATGATCGTAGACCTTCTTGATGGTTTGGGTTCTGTAACCGGAGTAGATGTTTCACAGCATCGTTTAGCTGCCTGTAGAACAATGCTGCAAAAATATGCTCTTGGTGATATTTGCCGACTTTTTGTTGCTGATGGAGCAACGTTTTCTCTCATTCCCGTGAATGTTACTTCAGAGTCTAGATTAGGTAACCACTTGTTGTCTAAATACCTTTATCATTATTATTAAATTGTAACGAGCAACTATTCACTAGTTATCTTTCTGTTTCTTTAATTAGTTATGATCTGTTTAGTCTCATGTAGGTGAATCTACCTTAGAAGATAGTGTTGACAGATTGAAGGAGTGGACCTCCAGAAAATCTTGGAAGGAAAGGAAAAAAACAGCCAAAGCAAAACAAAATGTTGCTGCGGAGTTAGTCCAGAGGCGTCAGGATCCAGAACTCATCTTTTATGGGCTGAACTCTGGTGTGGTTGGGTTCACTAAGAGTGAAATTTACCAAAGCCCTCCAGAAAATGAGTTATTGAGCTATGGGTATGATAGGGTGAGCTGCGCTTTGCTTATTGTCCTCCCCACTTCTCCTTTCTTTTCTTTTTAAGAATTGTCATTCTTGTGCTTTTGTTACTGTCCTGTGAATTTCTGGATTGATGATGTTGACATTTATTAGGTCCTAGTGGATGCCGAGTGCACTCATGATGGCTCTATAAAGCATATCCAGAAATTTGAAAGTTGGGGTTGGACATCTCTTCAGCGCAGAGTATTGGACGCTGAGAGAACAGATAATTTGAGTGTACTTCAGGTACTCGTTAAGTTAACCAGACTCTATAAAGCATGTCTGTTAGAATCTTCCCAATCTTTTGCTAAAGTTTAAAAGAACATAGATGTTAAAACTAGATGTCCGTTCATTAGAAATGAAAATGGCAATAGATGGATAATAGATTACCTTTCCTTATCACTGGCGAGTATGTGATGACACTTTGGTCTTATTAAAACTAGAACTTCAGAATAATGTGGTTCATATCTTCTCTCTCTTGCCTCCTCTTTAAGTTTGGAAAAGTCTTCCCTAATAGAAAGAGAGCATCTTAACCATCATGGGTTAGCCTAATGGTAAGAAATGAGACATTGTCTCGATACGGGGTTAAGAGGTTATGAGTTCAATCTATAGTGACCATCTACATAAGAAATAATATTCTATGAGTTTCTTTGATACCTAAATGTTGTTGTGTTAGACAGGTTGTCCCTTGAAAATGATCGAAATGTATGTAAACTAGTCAGGGTACTCACCAATTTAAAAAAAAAAGAAAAGAAATAGAGAGAACATCTTTGGAAACTATTTAATTTTTTTTCTTGTACTCGGGGCTTCTGAATGACATTTTTTCTATAAAAAGAATTCTTAAATGTACAAGTATCTTGAATGATATTTTGGTCTTTTGTTCTGTTGCAGTTAAGACTCCTTACCAATGGTTTTAGGTTGCTCAAATCTGGGGGGATACTTGTCTACAGCACTTGCAGGTTCTTTCCACTGGCTGCAGCTTTTTTCACACAAAATAATATAAAAATCAAGAAGAAAACACATACACATGCGTGACATACTCTAAACTGTAATCTTTTCTTGTGATTAGTCTTACCGTAGCTCAGAACGAGGATGTGGTGGAACAGTTTCTCAAGGATAATGCTTCCGCAGGTACGGATTTCTATATTTCTAGTAGATCTCTAGTCTTTGGCATTTCAGAAACGAGAATAATATTTCTTAAACTTCGACAAGACTCAAATCTTAAAAACATTTTTTTGACTTTTTTTAAGTACTTAACGGTGTTTGGTGCAAGATAATAAAATAATGAGTTTCAAGGGGTTAGGAACTCTTGGGACTCATGATATAAGGAGTTAACAAAGTATAAATTTGAGGTTTAGTATAGTGAGACTCGCTACCTCTTCAAGCCAAACAATGAGTGAAGTTGAATTTCATAACTTTAACTTTTCAATTATTTTTTTCAGAAATAAAAATTAAAAACTGCCTGTCAACTCCTTGAACCAAAAACACTAGAAATTCATTTCTAAATAAGATCCAAGACCAATAGTTGTTTTAAGGTACTTAAAAGTTATTCATTCCAAACTGGCCTGTGACTGACATTCCTCTTTTTCCGATCCTTTAGAGCTGCGGGAGATAGAAGCTGCCAGAAATTGGCCATGTAAGAGCGGAGGAATACCAAAAACCTTACGCTTTGATCCTTTGACATCACAGACAAGTGGGCTTTTTGTAGCGAAATTCTTGAAGATAGCCGAATAAAAATCGAGAATCACGTGGTTACATCTCATTCTGATCTAATTGGGGATTTTGATAATTTAGTCAACTTTGCATTACAGTGATTGAGACGTGAAAAAGGTATATTTATTACACTCAATCATTCATCAAAGTAAAAAAAAAAAAAAAAAACGAGATTAGGTCAATTCGAAAGTTTAAGCTAAGCCATCTCCTTTTTTTAAGGTTTATTTTACAACGTTAACAACTAGAGTACGAGACCCTTTGTATTTCGACTATTATTGCTTGTGGGTGGATTTTTCTTTGGCTCTATTCTGACCACCTTTGTTATTTATTTATTTATTATTTTTAATAGAGATCGATTGCATGAAACTTTATTTAATTGAAAAATACTTTGTCCATGCTCTGCCATTTAACCATTTCTTTTTTTCTTTTCTTTGAACACCTTTGATGATTTGAATATTCAGCTTCCTATTATAGGTCTTGCAACGTTTTTGTTGCCTTTTCCGCCTCCTCTTTAAATAAAGAAACATATAGTTACTTTTGTTATTTTGTTCTTGTTTTTTCAAAATTTAATTTAGAAAACGTCAAAAATTATCACAAATTTGTTATAAAAATTAAAAAGAAGAGAGGAAATTTTATGTAATATCTATCACATTATACATTATATAAATAAAAATGGTAAAATAATGGTTTGTTTTTTTTTTTGAAAAATTGTAAATCGGAACACTATATGAAGAGTCGATTTTGTCGTTTCTCAAATTTCTACGAAACATTTGAATGTATATATATATAAACAAACAATTCCTGTGGAATTTTTGTTATTTTTGACGTACATAAACGAGGCCAAGAAAAGAAAAACATTTTTACCGTGGAAAAACTAAAATCTTTAAAATATAGAAAAATTTATTGTGATAGAATATAAAAATTTATTATATTTGTAAATGTTATCAACCATTTTTATATTTAAGGTTTATTTTCTACCACAGAAATTATTTGACAGAGTATATGAAATTGCTTTCAATGCAGAATTATTATTTCTTTCTCAATTAAAACCACTTTAAATCTGAAAAAAGAAAAAGAAAAAACATAAGAAAACATCGACTCCCCTTTTGTCTTTATTTGAATGCGAATTGAATAGAGTAGGCCTGTGTTTGGAAATTTTTACAAATATGTGTTAATATAATTGTCCTAAGCCAACCAAAATTATGATAATTATAATTCCCTTGGAAAAACAAAATTTGGAAATTCTCTATTTTCTCGTTTTCTGAATTCAACTGCAAAACGGGAAATATTCATTAAAAAGGATTGGCGGGGCCCCTTCCCCTTTCAAATTATTTAACTACCATTTCCCCCATCGGAGCTGGGACGGAGGCTCCATCACCGGTGGGTAACGCCTTCTGCCCATTTCTTCCCTTGGAACTTCTTGTTCTGATCAAAACCACACCACCAACAAACCCTCTATCAACTCTTATCTCCGATACTTCTCTCTCTTTCAATCTCGTTTGGTCAACGCATCCATATCGAAACAGAGTCGATTACGTTGCTAGAAGAGCACCACGAGCTCCGATTGAACCTGCATGGTTTTTCAGACAATGTTGCCGGGTTTATAGGATTTTGGCAGTTGGTCTTTGGACGGACGGGAGGAGAAGATGGCCGACGACCATGAAATTTTGGACCCTTTAAGTAAGACCTCCTATTGGTTTCTACTTTTATCTGTTAATTTTCTCCAAAGGCCTAATTTGACCCTTTTCCTCGTGTGCAGTACAGGAAAAACAGATCACTCAATGGCGTGCGTCGGGGTCAACCTCTGCTTCTTCATCGCCGGAGGATCCATATCCCGTCGAAAATTCTCCGGTGGAGCAAGTTGCCCTTACAGTTCCGGTCACTGACGATACTTCACTTCCCACATTCACTTTCAGGACGTGGATTTTGGGGATAATCGCGTGTGCGCTTCTGTCCTTTCTCAATCAATTCTTCTACTATCGGAAAGAGCCTCTTTCAGTTACCTCAATTTCTGCCCAAATAGCGGTGGTTCCGATTGGCCATTTATTGGCTTCCGCCCTAACTAACAGAGTATTCTTCGAAGGGAAGAAATGGAAGTTCACTCTCAATCCAGGACCATTCAATCAGAAGGAACACGTCCTCATCACCATCTTTGCAAACTCCGGCGCCTCTACCGTCTATGCAATTCATGTCGTCAGTGCAATCAAGATCTTCTACAAGAAGGAACTCACCTTCTTTCTAGCGTTGCTCGTTGTATTGACTACTCAAGTGCTTGGTTTTGGCTGGGCCGGTATTTTCCGACGATACTTGGTCGAGCCGGCCGCCATGTGGTGGCCACAAAATCTGGTTCAAGTCTCCCTCTTCAGGTTAGTCCTTGATAAGAATATGAATGCATGATTAAATATAATGGTTGTATTGATACTTAATATATATCAGTAGGCTTCCGATTTGTAATTAGAAGTGTTTGAACTATGAATACTTGTAACGCCAGTTTCGCTTTGTTAAGTTTTTGTTTAATGACGATTTAATAGTACCCATTGTGCACTTTGGTTTTCTTTTAATCGAATCGTTCATTATCACCGTGAAATTGTAGGGCATTACACGAAAAAGAAGAGAGACCAAAAGGGAAATTAAGCAGAAACCAATTCTTTGTCATTGCCTTCACTTGCAGCTTAGCTTATTACGTTTTCCCTGGCTATCTCTTTCCCATGTTGACATCAATGTCCTGGCTCTGTTGGGTGTTTCCCACATCCATAATCGCCCAGCAGCTTGGCTCAGGGCTGCGTGGCTTAGGCATCGGTGCCTTTGGTTTCGATTGGTCCACCATATCAGCTTATCTTGGGAGCCCTCTTGCCAGTCCATGGTTTGCCACTGCTAACATTGCTGCTGGTTTTGCCATTGTCACTTACCTTGTGACCCCATTAGCATATTGGCTTGATCTCTTTAATGCTAAGACATTCCCCATTTTTTCTGATGGATTGTTTACCTCTGCTGGCCAAAACTACAATATCTCTGCTATAATTGACCCCCACTTCCGTCTTGATGTTGATGCTTATAACCGCGAAGGTCCACTCCGCTTTAGTACCTTCTTTGCTCTCTACTATGGTGTCAACTTTGCCTGTCTTGCTGCCACTGTTGTTCACGTCTTACTCTTCCATGGGAGGTTGGCGATCTTTCAAACTTGATTATGATCACATTCCCTAAACCGAAATCAAGAACTTCTAACAGGGGATGGTTTCAATTTCGATTCGTGCTGATTTGTTCTTGTCAGTGCAGAGAAATATGGCGATTAAGCAGGTCAGCTTTGCAAGAGAAGCTGATGGATGTACACACAAAGCTGATGAGAAAGTATGATCAAGTTCCTGAATCGTGGTTCATGTGCATCCTTGTAGTTAACATTTCAGCCACCATTTTCATATGTGAGTACTATAACAACCAGCTCCAATTGCCATGGTGGGGCGTTCTGCTTGCTTGTGGTCTTGCGGTGTTTTTCACTCTCCCGGTCGGAGTTATCGCTGCTTTGACAAATCAGGTATCGTTCCATGATATCTACTAAATTGCTATGCATTTATGAGCTATACAAAAGGCTGGTAACATTGTTGTTTAATCTTTCCATTTATTGATCAACAGGCTCCATCATTAAACGTAATCACTGAATTCATTATCGGTTACTTGTATCCTGGCTACCCTGTTGCTAATATGTGCTTTAAAGTTTATGGATACATAAGTATGAAGCAGGCAATCACATTTTTGCAAGATTTCAAACTCGGCCATTATATGAAAATTCCTCCTAGAGAAATGTTCATTGCACAGGTTAGCACTAGAACTGTGACACCAATATTCAATTCTCATTGTTGAAGTGTGAAAAAAGCAGCACGTTTACTGAAAATCATTTATTGAATTTTTTTTGTACGAATACTACTTCATGTATTCTCGACTCTAATTCATTTGGGCTGTACATTTTGGATCATATACTTTCAACTTCAGTTCACTTTTTAAAAGTAGAGGCACAAAATAGACATTTTGAAAATAAGGACCAAAAGGAATTTAAGTTGTAAATATATAGATTAACACTAACGTTTAGGATCGAAATAAACCAAAACCCAAAATGAAAGTACAAAAACAAAGTAGTATTTAGTAAAAAATTTTAACTATGAGTTGTTTTAACATAAACCCTTCTCGTTAACCCTTTTATCAGGTCGTTGGAACAGTGGTATCGGCAGTGACGCACTTGGGAACAGCCTGGTGGCTTATGGCAACAATCCCCAACATATGCGACCGAGCCACGCTTCCAGCAGGCAGTCCATGGACATGTCCCGGTGACCATGTATTCTACGACGCCTCAGTCATTTGGGGCCTTGTTGGTCCTCGTCGAATCTTCGGTGATCAAGGCAAATATGGATCATTAAACTGGTTTTTCTTAGCTGGAGCAGTGTCTCCTCTCTTGGTTTGGCTAGCACACAAGGCCTTCCCAGACAAAAATTGGATCAAGCTGATCACCATGCCGGTGCTCCTCGGTGCAGTGGTGAATATGCCACCAGCCACTGCAGTAAACTACACGAGCTGGATTGTAATAGGATTTGCTTCAGGCTTTGTTGCTTACCGGCATTACCGTGGGTGGTGGAGCCGCCATAACTATTTGCTATCAGGAGCTTTGGATGCTGGATTGGCATTCATGGGTGTGTTTCTGTACCTTTGTTTGGGAATGCAACATATATCTCTTCAATGGTGGGGTGGGGATTCAGATGCTTGTCCTTTGGCTTCTTGTCCTACAGCACCAGGAATCGTTGTCAAAGATTGTCCTGTCCATTATTAGTTGCTATTAATGGTGAGTTTCAATGTAATATAATTCATTGATATTTATTTTTGAGCTGAAGAAGAAAATCAGTTGATTCATATGGGAAATAGATCCTAAGTTTGTTCTAATGGGAGGGAAATGTAACTACCAACATTTAACATTGAGTGAATAGCACAAATTGGTATTTTGTTTAATTTGAGTTTTTTTTTTTTTTACTCGCGATGTAAATTTAGGGTATGTTTGGATTGATTTTTGAAGTGTTTAATTTTTAAATTAATTCGTTTTAAGATAAATTGAGGTGTTTGACATTCATTTGAAACAATTTTAAAAAAAATGAGATTATGAAATAAATTATTTTAGAGAAAGCACATGCAACCAAATTTTAGAATAAATTTTTATTTTATGTTTAATAAAAAATCACTTCCAAATATCTATTTTTGTTCCTTTATTTTTTCTATTTTTTTTACTATCTATTTTTTACTCCGTCGTTCTTTTTGTTTTTTTTTTTTTTTCTGTTTTTAAATACTTTGAATATTTTTTTTCAATATATATGAACATACATTTAAATATAGAGATTAGTAAATGTTTCTTTCTCAGTCAAATCTATTTTGACTTAATATCTATGAAAGAAATCATGAGGACGTCAATGAAGAACATGATCGTTCGGTTCGTGAAATAAATATGAATGAAGAACGTGATCGAATTGCACATTTTTTTTGTCTAACTAATATTATATTGTCTCGAAAAATATTATTTATCTTATTTATATTTTGTTGATGAAAATCAATTTTCTTTTATGATTATATATTTACATTTCAAGATATTTGTGCTTTAAAATTGAATTTTTCAAAAAAAATTAATACAAAAAATGAAATTAATGTTTAGTTTCAAGTAACTAAAAAATTAATAATTTCAAGATAACGTACAATTAATTTTAAAATATATTTATGAAAAAAGATTCAAAATGTGTGTATTTTTTTTATGAAATTTGTTCATAAATATAAACCAAAGAAAACACAGTTTTATATATAAACATTTATAAATAGGTCAAAATAAATACGTGAGTATTTAGATTTTAAACTCATTTTGCAAAAAAAACATTTTTTAAAAAATGTATTATTAAAAAACCATTTTTTTAATAGGCAATCCAAACCAACCCTTAGTCACTCAAATTTATTTGTTCGAATGCTTCTCAGAGTCAATTTATATCACTATTGGTTAATTAATAATAATAACAATAAATTCCATGGAAGACATCTCAATGTGGAAATTTGTTTCCAAAATTTCTAGTGGGATGATAAAAGTTATTAAAAGATAACAATAAACCAAGTATAACTACTAAATCCAAGATTTATCGAGACTACAAGGATAAAAGTTGTATATTTAATAGAAAAAGAACTAATTTAGTATTTAGTATCGTAATCGGGAGACCAATTTAGTATTTTAATCTATTTGTTGTTATAAAAGATTAACTACCACATGAATTGAATCTTATATCAAATAAAAATTTGATTTTATCGTGTCTACTATTCTAGAAGATTAATAAAATCGAAGAGTTGGTATATTGAAAAGAAAATTAATAGTTGAAGAGTTATATTTTTCTCATAGTTAGATTATAACTTTCCTTTAATCAAATCAGTCATGTAGGTCAAATTGTAAGATTTTATCATGAAAGTGGAAGATTTAATGATCCAACTCTCTAAAAAGTGGAACAATATTCGATGTCCATGAATTTCACTCTCAACTTACATACAGAAAGTGTTAAAATATTAAAAAAAAGTGTAGTAAGAAATAATAAAATGTAAAATTTGTTAGGTGGAAAATTATGATAAGGGTGAAGTGCACAAAATGGAATACTTGTTCCTGTTGGCAGTAAATCCGACGTCGATTTGTTCTCAACCGTCGATCTAAACATCCCTTGGGATCACATGGTGGGCGAAGTTAATCGGTTGTTCAGTCGCAGTGCGGTGGCGGGAAGAGATGCAGAAAATGGATAGCAACAAACCCGTCCTCAAGGCTTCATCTCTTAGATGGAAAATTCTCCGGCAAGCGCTTATTCCTCGTTCTTCCTCCCGCAATGGTATCCTTTAGCTTTTTCATTCACTGCTCCATCACTGTTTACAGATATTCACTTCCGATTTAACTTTTCGTTGTTTCGACAGAGGATCAGTCTGAAATCGACACTAAGCATATTTCTAGAAGGGCGAAAAACGGCTTCAATTTGATTCCCTCATCTATAACGGACGACATTGAAGACGAAGGCGCGGGTGGTTTTTCTGTCTCTCATTGCTACGATCACCGTCGGGATCGTCGCGTGTGCTACACCTTGCCTATTGATGGAGCCCCCAAACTTTTCCTCAAGTCAGCTCCCGAAATTATACTTTGTACTTGTTTGCCTTTTATTTCTTTTCGTTTCAATTTTCTTGGTAGAGAATTTGAACAGTTCCAAGCATATCGTACAGTATTGTCACTGGTCGTGGAATTCTTATACAGGCAAAGAATGGACGATGTTGCCGACCTTGATGACTTCAAGATCTGTAATAAATATGACATTGACAACACCGGACTTGTTTGTTAGTTCTCTCTCTCTCTATCTCTCCCATTAAAAATGTTAGGTTTTACTTGTTTTAGTTCATCAAATATTACTGTAGTGGAATACATGCCAATTTCTTGTTTGTCGGCCTGTAGGTGTAAGTATGATCCGTTGGACAGAACAAAATCACGTCGGTGATTCTGTAAATTTGACTGAGTTCAAGTGGAATGTCTTAAATTTGTCGCAAAGTTCAAATTGATTGTCGTTCTGTAATCTTGGTCCTTTTTTTAAGTGTTATTGTTTGAGATTTTATGTTTTGATTTCTCAATTTTGTAAATCTAATTTGGAATTTGTTGTCCTTTAATATTTAATATAAATTTTGAGATGTTTGTTTTCAAATTCAATACTAGAACCTATACATGTGGATGTAAGTAACGGTTCCATCTAAATTTTTTGTTGAATGCAGCACAAGTTTTTGACTAGGATCAAAACAAGTTTTTCGTAGGAAGGTTAAGCGATCAAAATAAAATATTTGAAAATATGTTATGCATGACGAAGTTAATCGGAAAATCTAGACATAAATATAATGTGATTTCAAACCTTTTTTAAAAAAGAATTGAATGAAAACCTATCGTTTACATGTATCAAAACCTTTCATGATTTTCTTCTCAGGTCCACTTACTATTTTAGCAAGGTTCAGTGCTTTAGCTCTGATTGATTACACTGCTGAACAGGCACTTGTTCTTCTTGCTCATTTAGTGTATTTTATTTTTAGCTGTACATCTAGTCTGATGGGCGAATTTTCCTGCACAGGTCATTGGCCATCAGAAGATGTTCTTGCTTACTTCTGTTTGTTGCATCGGGACCTATTTAGGTTAGTTCAACAATGTTGCACATCCCCTTCTAACAAACCTTTTCAGTTCTGAAGCTTAAGATATGGTCTCTGTTCTCTGGATGCTTGATACCTATCACAGTCCTCTGGGTTGGAGGAATTAAGTTTTCAATGGGTACTTTCAAGTAAAGCCATATTTTAAATAATCTTCTGGGGTTTCCATTTGAATCCAATTCTACAGATGTAAGAGAGTTATTGAACTTGGATCTGGCTATGGCTTGGCTGGATTAGTTGTTGCTGCAAGTACGGAAGCATCAGAAGTGGTTATCACAGACGGAAATCCTCAAGTAGTTGAATGTATCCCGAATAATTCTTTTTATATTCTAGTGGTTTTCTTCTTATCAGCAGTGAAAAGTCTATTATTTTCTGTGATTACAAGTTTGGTAAAGCATTAACACCTTTTTCCCCTAGACTTGATGATTCCTGCTCTAGCACTTAGATATTCAACATAATACAGCAATGAACTCTAAAGCATTTGGTGGCACCAGAGTGGATTCTTTGACATTGCATTGGAATCAGGAAAACATCTCAAATGTATCCGGCAGTTTTGATCTCATTATCGCCAGTGACTGGTAAGTTTATGTCCTTTCAATCTCAATCCATTACCTTACCATCAATGTTTCGTGGATTCAAATCTAAGACTAGTGCCTTATTTTGAGACTCGCCTATCTTCTTTATCGTGTATTTAAAAAAAAAATCATTTATGCACATGAATCAAAAACTTCCTCCTCTCAACGAGTTTAATTATTTTTTATCTTTACAACTTTTATCCACGAAAAGTCATGTGATTGATTAAGCAAAAGATGCTTTCTACACACAATGTTATTATTCTCCTTCCTTCTTTCAGTGTCATCTTATTTACGTCCATTTTTATTCATTATTTTTAAACAGCACTTTTTTTAAAGAATACCATAGAGGTCTTGCTCGAATGGTCATGTCCTTGTTGAAGAAAGCGGAGTCATCAGAAGCTATATTTTTCAGCCCCAAAAGAGGTGACTCACTCATGAAGTTCCTAGAGGAAATCAAAGCCGATGGCTTGCATTTCAGTGTGACAGAGAAGTATGATGCTGAAGTTTGGAAACTACACGAGAAATTCTCTAATGGTGATGACTCCTGGCCAGGATATGAAAAGGATCATTGTTATCCACTATTGGTCAGAATTACTTTCTGAACTCTTATTGTCCATTACATTTCCACTTTTTCCCCAGCCATTTAGTCATCAAGAAGTTACCTTCTCATCCACCCACCTTGATTTATAGACAAAGCGTTCATAATTCATAGTTTCCATGCATTAGAGTAAACAAAGCTCTTCTGTTCTGTCAAAAGGACGATGCCGATGCAGAAGAATGGCAACAGCAGGGTCCTTCCTATTTCTGTAAGAATCAACTTATCTTTCATTTTAGTTGAAATTGTTGGATACCTGTTATTAAATATGATATGGCTCTGATAACCAATTGTGATTGATTTGGGCCCGTTTTAATATGTAGGCTATCCTAGTAGCCCTTTTCAATTCTTCCCTTCCCTCCCTGTTAAATATATTTTCTTCTGTTCGTGTTTGTTAAATTTTGTTTTATCACAGCACATTTAGGATTGAAATACAACTTCAATCTTAGAACTTTACGGTAAACTTTGAGATCTTTTTTCTTTTCCTTTTTTTAAAAGATTTAGTTATTATCTAGGAGACACTTTCTCCCATCACATTTCTTGGAAAGTATCGTACTTGGTCAATGTATGAAGACCCTTCCCCTTGGGGCGGATTTAGTTAAGGTCCGGAGGATTCGAGCCCTTCTTCAACTTTATGCTCTTTATATAATATCAAAATTGCCACGATATCTAAATCTTCAACTTTATTACAAACTGCCACAATATCAAAATTTCTGGTTTCTACCCCCTCTAGACCTAGGTTCAAGTCTCACTCTTTACATTGTCTACCCCTCAAGAAATGTTATGGTTCAGGTTACCTTCCAACATACTTCCTTCTTCATAAACGAGAAAAAAAAAGAGTATTCATTATTCAATCTTTATTCCATTGTATTTAGAAGTGAGTGAATTTCCACATCCAAGTTTTAATTTGTTTACTTTGATCTTTTGAATTTGAATTTACAAAATCGAGTTATTCCCTTTATCAGAGCCAAACTATGAAATTGTTCGAAAATCAACTTGTGGATCACCTATTCTATCCAGCAATTCTGACTAGAAAATGACTACTTCATTTATCTCACCCAGGAAAAACCAACTAATCTAACCCAAAGCTCAGAAGCCAAATACTTAGTTCTGGCACCAAAGGAGAAAGTACCAAAGTTCATGCAAAACAAAGCTCAACACCATAAAACCATTCACAAAAAGCATCTTCCTAAAGCTTCAACAATTCTTAATTTTAAATACAAATCTAACTCTACTAATGAAGTATTACCTTTATTTGTGGGCTTAAAAGCTGGTGGTTGAAGAAAAATTTAAATATATATCCCTAATACTCCTCTCACTTATAGGCTTGAAATATTTGAAAGACCCAACAAGTGAAAATCAATTTTAATTGGGGAGGAAACAAGGGACCTAAACACATGACCTCCTTCCACCATCTGCAATGATATCATATTGAAAGTAGAGACAAAGAACACGAATTTTTACGTGGAAACCTGAGTATCGGGAGAAAAACCACGATATTTTTATTTTTATTATTTTCTGATAATAATACTCGAGGAGAATAAATAAAAAAGTACAAAAACATTAAAAAAGGAAAGAATATTTAGGACAAATCTCTCAATGGGCTAAGCCCACTAATTCTAACAATATATACCCTAGCTATTTTTACTCTTACTCAATAAAAGTAGTAGTTATTATATAATATAAAAAATACTAGAAAAATTAAAGGTCAAAGTTGATTTGATTAGATACCAAATTAAAACATATTTTTTAAAGGACAAATAATTGTAAAAGACTTGGCTTGCTTACTCTGCTCAAATACTCATATTCTTTTATTTGTTCCGAAATCCTTTGAAGAAGAAAGGACTACTTTATCAGTGTTATGTTAGGTGCAACGATAATCAAGCAGCTTAGTGATGTCTATGGGTGTCTCTTGCTGACCACTCCCAGGATATATATCCTGAAACAGTATTTGCTTCCGCTAGCTCACCCCATGGGAGTTGTTCCAACAACAATCGTTCTTTTATGATTTTTCTTGGTTCTGGCCAGACCTCTAGCGGCCTATCAATCTATCAAATAGTTAATTTTAGCCAGGTGCCATAGCTACTCTTCTGATTCGGCTTGTAAACAAGGGTTTTTGCTTGCTGTCACTGGTGGAGCCTCAACGGTCTGTTATCCAGTGTTCTTGATGCTGTTTTGATCTATATGGGCCTGCTATCTGTACTTTGTGTTTAGGGATGGAACATTTCACCCCAAACTGGTGGGGTGGTGGTGTCTCATATGGATGCCCTTAAGCTTCTGGTCCTACAGCCAATGCATCGTCCTTAAAGATTGTCTTGTCCAATCCTTTAGGAGATGCTTAACTCACCGGTTGTTTATATAGTGTGAAAGTTAGAAAGTGGATGTCACTTTAGTTTTTTATATTTGGTTTCCAATGCTAGTTAGTTAACTTAATGAGTTAGAATTAGAAAAGTTATGTTGGTTTAGTTTCTAAAATCAACCTCTCAATCTAGAATAAACTGGCCGCCAAATAGTAGCTATCTCACTCTAAACCCATAGACTCTCTTGCATTCAGTAGTATAAAGCCACCAATATTCCAGCCTTCTTCAGCCTTCATGCATATCAAAACTCTCAAAAGCACATTCTTTGTATTGTCTAGATAGTTTGTTTTTAAAAAATAGGTTAGTTTTGTAATGTAAAGATCTCAAACATTTGAACTCTAATCCATTCAAACTCAGACTTTCAAAATCCTCCACGAAACAAATTGCTCCATGACTTTTCATATTTCAAATATGCTCATATAGTGGGATTATTGATATGTAAAAATAGTGTTGATTGCCTTATTTTTGGCATTGTGGATAGTTGGTAGTGAGAGTGTTCGGATGCTTTTGACGAAGATTGATTACTTTCCTTGAAATTAGTTTATATGCAAACAGTGCTGAAAGCTATTGTACTATATTGCCTTCCAAGAGAATGAGAAATGACCCTTCTACACCATAGAAAGACGGATGCAACAATGTCAATTGTCAGCAACCAAAGCCATTGGTTATAATTTATATGGGTCAAATTACACCATTCATATGAAAGTGGTCTTATGGAGTCTTCCTTTCCAATATTTTATTGGATTAACTAGAGGTAGGATATGACAAATTATTCGATGTTCTTGTCACACTGTAGTGTTTCTGTATGTCTCTAATAACCATTAGATATAAATTCGAGTCACTCCTCTCTTAATATATTCAACAATTACAATGTTCTTGTCATAATGTAGTATTTCTGTATGTCTCTAATAACCATTAGATATAAATTCGAGCCACTCCTCTCTTAATATATTCAACAATTACAATGTTCTTGTCATAATGTAGTGTTTCTGTATGTCTATAATAACCATTAGATATAAATTCGAGCCACTCCTCTCTTAATATATTCAACAATTACATTGTTATAGCTAGATGAAAATGTCTTTGTTTCACCATCTTTGGCCAAGAGCGACCTCTCTTGGGGCCAGTGCAGCATCCATTTGGACAAAAGCGATGATTGTAGGGAAGCAACTAGGTCAATTTTGAGCTTTTTCATGCTTCTTGTGAAGTCTTTTTTTTTTCTTTGAAAAGATGAAGAAATTTGCCATTTCTTTTTTGTTATCAAGTTTTTAATCTTCAATCTTACTCTACTCTGTTGACATTGATTATGATATTTTTAACTATTTGTTAAAAATAATGTTGTCAACGTATATATATTCTTTAAAGAATCTAATTATAGAATTTGGTGTTAGATGTTGAATTTGTAATAAATACGTCTATATTTGAGTTGATGGTTATGCAGAATTTGAAATGGTTAATTTTCTTTTTAATAAGTTGAACAATTTGTAGAACCAAGGGGTTAGATTGTCACTTATTAGGATGTTAATTGATGTCTTATCTCATATTCGGATTGACAAGCTAGGTTGTGTTACTTTATTCATTGGCTCCTAAGGTTCCTATAACAATTTCTTCTATGAATGTTAATTTTTGGCAAACTTTTGTATTTCCTTTATTTTCTACACCTCTGTGTATACCTTGTAGTTTGCGTTTTCTCTTATATTATTCTCTAAAGTGATGGATTAACATTATGAAAACACCATTATTATTATGCTAATTAACTAATAGATATAACTACTTTCTACTAAAAAAAATAGAAATAACTAAATGCATCTACAAATATACACAAACATGGCCAATGATTTGAAAAAAAAAATCCAAAATATCAAATATACTGATGGAATGAAATGAACGAATATTAATAGAGTAAGATATTTTGGAAAATTAAATATCATGAGGAGAAAACAAAATAAAAAGGTAAATTGAATATGACTAAATGAAAAGAGAGGAAATTGATTGACATGACTGTGAAAAAGGAAGAACATGTTCCTTTGGTTTTAGAATTAATTTATCTTCTATATATATATATATATATATATATTCTTTAATTTTTTGAATTAAAAATTAAAAGAATAGCTTTGTGGACTAAGCAGTAAAAATAGATTAAAATGCAAAGAAAAAAAAAAGTTGGTATTCCCACTGAAGAACAGCCTCCAATTCTCCTCCTCTTTTATCTCTAATCAAAAAGAAAAAGGGGGGAAAGGAAAAAGAACATTTCCATCTTTGCTTTTTTGTTTATGCCTTTTTTTTTCCTCCTATGCTTCTTCCTCACACCAACTTGTTCAGGAATCCTTCCTCTAATCCCCTCCTCTTAATTCCCCAGTCTACACACAAAAACAAATCGCACCATATTCGTGTCGGAATCATACGTCATGTAAAAGGTAAGTTACGTGAATTTGAACATGTAGTGGATATGACACTTTGTACGATTACAAAAGAAATCAATACTTTGATCTCCTCCTCACGCTATAAAAGGAAAGTTACATCAATTTGAACATAACCCGACAGATAAAGACATTTTTTACTATCATAAACGTTCATGATTAAATCCCCAACCTACATTATAGAAAGTAAGTCATGTCAATTTGAATACAAACTCAATAGATAAGAACACGTTTAACCCATTAACTTGGCATGCATGTTGTATCAATCTTACCCTTAATTAAACTTTGAGTTTCCATTTATCTATATCTCAAATCTGAATAATTGAATTAATTTATACCTTTGACTAAATTTTATTTGGACTAAAGTTGATATAACTTCATGTTCAAATGGATGAAGTTCAAAATTTAAGGTTAAAACTAAAACAATCGATCAAATTTAAGGTTTAAATGGATGAAATGAAAACCTTATACATTATATCAAAGCTGAGGGTTCAAAATTGATAGTTCTTTGTGAATTTACAAAAAAAAAAAAAAAAAAAAAAAACCTCTTAACACATTGATAAAAATAAGTAAGAGCAAGAAAAAGCTAGTGTATATACAAATCACTATTAAAAAAAGGCAAACAAATCTTTAATTTATTGATCAACATATCCTCTCATTCTAAAATACACATTGAACTAATCAATGTGTGTGTGGAATATATATATATATATATATATATATATATATATATATATATATATATATATGTATATATGTATATAAAATGAAGTGTTGGGGAACATTGAGTGTGGGTTTTCAGGTATAAAGTAGAGATACCAAAGTGATGAGAAGAATCTTTCATATTCAAATTAATATGCCATTGCCAATGCCACATCCTATCAAATACCATTTACCCATTGCTATGCATGTGCTTTGCCCCTCCCATTCTTTTTTCTTTAAACTCATCATTCAATTATTTCAAACTCCTACTACTAACCCATCTTTTAAATAATAGATTATTGTTTGAAAAAGATATATATATAATTATTTCAAATTTCATGAAAAAGTTCCGTATTTTTAGAGTTTAGATCATTACGAGTTTGGTTGATTTATTTGTTAGATGAGATAATTTTAAGAATGATAAAGTATGTTTCCAACCATTTTAAAAATAGTTTTAATTAATAATATAGAGTTGGATCATTAGGTATTTTATTTAAAATGACTCACCTGTATTTGAAATGTTTTTAGAAAAAATAATTAAATATAGTCTCTCTCTTTCTTTTTTTCACTTTTATGTGTCTCATCTCAACCATATACTTTGTAATAATTTAAAGAGAATTGTTTTATTTGTTTGTTTATTTTGGTGGAATCAAATGAAAAAGGGAATAGAGTAGTTTTAAAAAGTTAAATTTAGAAAGAGAGAAAAATAAAGCACCTTTGAAAACTAAATATGAGAGCCAATTCTTATGGAATAATAAACAAATGAGTTTTGTATATATTTACCCATTCGATTATCTTTTATTTATTATTTATTTCAAACGAAGGAATTCATCTGATTGATATAAAATTTGAAAGATCATATTATTTTGCAACATGAACTTGTGTCTATATATTTTTTAAAATAAAAAAGTTTTAGGTTCAAATCATCCAACTACAAATTATACTTAAAAGACATCATTTTTATGTCCGTTCTTCGACGTTTACATCATTTATGCTTATTTTGCAAAGGGAAAATCATAAAAAAATAGTAATATGTTTTTGTCCTTTAGTAAATTTTTGCTATAAAATGCAAGATATCATGTTTTTAACTCTTTTTTATTCTGAAAATAACCCATTTGACAAATTTTGCTACTTTGATTCCTTATTTGTAAAACGTAGTTGGGTCCTTTTTGAGTAGGCCAATTTGCCAACTTTACACCCAAAAAAAAAGGAAAAATTATGGTGTTGTCATAAAGTTTTTGTTTTTTTTTTAAAAAAAATAATTTAAAAAATTTAAAAAAGAAGTAAAGGAGTTAACTTTATGGCTCTGCCTCTCATATTCCAAATTCCCACTTAATATTTTACCTTTCAATCTTCAGAATCATCCAAAATTCAACAAATCCTAAAGCCAAAATCAATTTCCCTTTTCTTTTATTATTATCATTATTATTAAACATTAATATTTTAATTTCTCCCTATCTCTAAATGAAAAAAAAAAAAAAAAAAAGCAACAATCTTTTTTCCTTAAATTTTGTACATACATCAAAATAATAAAGTTTCCTACATTCTCTACTAAATGTTGTAATATGGGCTTTCCTCAATTAATTATCTTCTAATTTCTTTTTCTTCATCATCCCTTTCATCACTTCATCTTCTACTATGAGAGAACCAAAGATAGAACCAAATTGAATATCAAAATTGAAACATATTGAAATCCCACGCTTGGTTTCTTGGCCGTAGATGAGTCTCCTCCAATGGCCATATTTGCAAGCCAAGAACTACTCAAAGCTGCTCCTTGTATTGTTCCTGAATCTGATTCTGACTCTGGTTCTGATTCAGTCTGTGTATTTGACTCTGGTACCATTGGTGATGAATCACTCGAAGATTTCCGACTATCATTTTCAAATAAACATATATTTTCAATATTTGTAAGAGAATTTTCTCTATAATAAAACTTTGATTCTACATGTGATAGTTTGAATTTAAAAGATATTCAATATACCCTAAACCTTTTAGTTTTGTTCTTAATGGATCTCTACCGTTATAAATTTTTTGGAAATAGAACGTTTTCTTGTATATAACTAAATTAAGTTAGTTTTTTTTTTTAAAAAAATGTTAGAATAATATAATATGAAATTGAAAGTTTAAATTGGAAAATTTTCATTTGAAAGAAAATAGACAAATTTGATAGTATACAAATGTATCATCAAACAAAAAAAGGAAAATTTAAAAACTTACTAAAAAGAAAATTCTAAATAGGAAGATTATGGAGTAGTTAATGAGTTTAATTATTGATATAAGTAATGTTACCTTGGGGAAGAAGGGCAAAATGTGATGGTGTAGTCAGCTCCATTGCAAGTGAATGTGCTAGTGGCGTCATCATACGCGTAACTGTACGATTTAGGGCACGCCGATTTAAACATTTGTGAGTACATTGACGGCCGGCAAGTAGCCGGCGAGTTGTACTCGCCGCTGCAGCAGTACTCCGGCGTCTCAAATGCTTCACAAGCACTTTTACACGCGCCGCCATCCTCCGCTTTCAGCTCAGCCGGGCAGAGTTGGTTCAGGTCCGTAATGCAGCCGGTTGACGCGCACGTGCCGGACCCGCCGGTTCCCTCCACGATCATCGGCAGATTGTAGCCATCCACTAGGCTAACGTCGTAGAAGTCCTGCGAGCCGGAGCCGAGTGTGAATTCGGCTAACGTCGCCGGAGGCGTGGCACCGGCGCCGTTGCACTCTATCTCTCCAGAGCCGCAGTCGCCGGTGTTGCAGCTGCCACGCCCGGAGTCGTCGAAATTGCATTTGGTTCGGCCCCAGAACCGACCGGACCAGCCGGTTGAAGCTTGCAAAGAGCGAGAGTTGCCCGCTTGAAGCTCGAAACCGGTGGTTTCGAGTTTCGGGCTGCCTGAACTGGCGAGAATTCCCGGCCAGACGGTGTAATCACACTTGTTAACGAACGTGAATGTAGCACCGGAAACCTCTGTAAAACACAGAAAGAAGATTAAAAAAAAAAAAAAAAACAGAGCAACCAGATTAAACCAATTCAGACAAGATACCGCAAAATTGTGAAAAACAATCAATTACCCAGAATTCAAATGGACAAAAGGAATTAGAAAGTTCAATTTACCTTTGAGAAGAAGAAGCACAATCAAGGTGGAGAATAAGGGAGAAGAATGTCTCAAATAGCAGAGCGTCCCCATTGACTGAATGATTCTACGGAAACAATTGGTCGATTTAACGAAGTTGAAAGGATGGGTAAGGTTAAAAATGAAAGTTATGAAGTGGGATTCCAAGTTATGAGGTGTTTGAAGTTAGAAGATGGAAGATAAATGGTGAAAGACAGCAATGGCGGAAACAGGGGATAGTTTTTGAGGGTGAAAATAAAGGATGAAAGATGAAGAATTTTGAAGAAGTCAATGGAGATTACTGCAAATAAAACTTCAAATTATAATTTTTTTAGAACTTTTAATGGTAAAACGAAGGTGAAAGAGGGAATAAAAAGGAAAAGAAAGAAAGAAAGAAAGAAAGAAAGAAAGCGTATGGTGAGAGAACCTTGGACGGGGCGATGCTCTGTTATTTATAATGAAAACGTGATCGATCAAAGAGGAAAGCTCACTTCCCCATCACCGACATCACTCTCACTCACCGACCAATCATCTTCAATCTTTTTTTCCTTTATATAAAGAACGTCTCTAAATTTATATTAGAACTTAAAAGGCCTATGTCTACCACTTTCCTCTACTCTCCTTCATTTATAGGAAATTTCAAATTTCATCATTCCACTTGTCAACCTTTCCAATTTTTATTAAACTATGTTTTAAATTTAATCCTATGTAATTTTCTTTTTGTTTGATGTATTCACTCCTCAAAATAAGCATCCATACTTGGACATAATACCATAAAAATTTATGGTCAGAGGGTATTAGAGGTTATACTCATCTCTCCTAAATATTATAAAAATTAAAACATATATATATATATATATATATATATATATGTTTTCGCTCATTTTAGCAAAAAATAATGCATCTACGGTGGTTGTATGTATATGTATAAAATCTATACACATACTCATCCACAATGATAGTTTTGAAAATAACACTCGATTTATGTTAATATATTACTATTTAATTGTGTCTTATAAATCTTTTGATTACTCACTTTGACATGTTTGATTCTTTACTAAATATGAGATTAAATAGGTCCAAAGTCTATGTGTCTTCTTGTATACACAATGTTTCATTTAGTCTAAACATATTATCCAATTCATTATTATTGCTCTTTCTAAAATCTTCTTAAATTCATCGTATTTATAAGTGGTTTCTTTGTTATTATATCTCTCTCTTTTCAAAGTAGTGCATCTTCTTTAGGCCAAGGACTAGGTGCACAATTTCATACTCTCCTTTAATGTCACACAAGGGAAAAAAAAATTAAAAGAAGATTATTATTTTGAAGACAAAAAATGTCAAATAGTTTTTTGCTTGATAATTTACTAGAGTATCTATAGATGCAACTTAGAAAACATCTAATTATTATTATTATTTTTTAATTTTTGAATACAACTCACATAATAATCAATTAATTAGCTTTGAAGTTTGGTTCCTTTATCTACTGTATTCTCATGTGATTTCCATTAATGATAGAAAGTTGGTAAGCTTTAGAAAAAAACAATGTTGCAGCTACAATTAAACATATAATTGATGCAAAGCTGGTAAGTTTAAAAAATCAAAAGAAAACAATGTTGAAGCTACAATTTTGTGAAATTTAACAAACTTATTCAAATGATTAGTTTGTATATTAGCCCTCTTATATTTGTGCAAATTTCAATACCTAAAAAAAAAAGTGAGTTAGCAAAAAATGAATCAAATCTGAAATTAAAACAAAAATCTCAAAACCCATTCCTCCTTAAACTTTAAATAATAATAAGTGTACTACTAAACTTCTAAAATTGTTAAACTGCAGGTCAAACTCTCAATAATTGTAAAAATTGAATTTTTAAATTTATATAATTAATATAATTTATACAATTATATAAATTTGAAAGTTCAATTGCATCAAAAAATTAAAAAAAAAAAAAAAACAATCCATAACAACTCATTTTTGCATATTGCAAATATGACAAGTAATTAAGTAAATATAACAAGTAATTAAGTATATTAACGACTATTAAAGAAATATTTGTATATTCTTAAATTTATTATTTTTATAATTTAAAAAATATGGTAACGTAAATAATGTTATTATAATTTTTTTTTCTATTTTTACGATCTTTCCTAAATTTGTCATTTCTCCACTGTTATAAAAAGAAAAGATGGGGGTACATAATCTATGGCAATGGCGTAAGAGAAAGGACCACGAGTTCGTTCACCCGATAAGGGGAATAGTAAGCGGCCGAAGTTTTTAATAACCGCCGCTTCCGCCGTCAACGCCGTAATTTTTCTTTAAATGTCCTTTAAATTCCACTGAGAGATATACTCCCTGGGTTTTCTTACTTCTTGTCATCTCAGGTTTCATTTTGTTTAAATAATTAATACCCATTTTTAACCTTAAATTTTCAACATACATCGAATTAATAAGTTAACCAGAAAAAGTAAATAAAATTATAAAAAAATAAGTGTGTCTGTCCATGAAGAGATCATTTAAATTAAACTTATTATAGACTTCACGATCACTCATGACTGTTGGATTGAAAAGACTTGTTGATATTTTTTTGTTTTGAAGGAATTGCCGACACACACTTACATATACTTCATGAACCCATTATTTGATGATGTACGTGGAAGGTAGGGTAGGGGCTCTCCCTTCAACTCTTCATCTTCATTACAATAAAACATCATTGAATGTTTGATGATATGATCCCATTCTATATTTATGGCATTGGCGTGTAAAGTTTCCCTAACAGATAAATTAAAACATCTCTCTTCTTTCTACTTTCCTTTTTCTTTTCTCAATTCAAGAACTTTTTCTCTATCTCTATCGATTTGGTCAGCATAACTCAACAATAGTAATAATTATAATTATGTATGTGTTTATAATTGTAGTTATAAAAAAACTGAGTTTATACTTATGAATGTGTTCTGATGTGTTGGTTATAAACAAATACATAAAAGAAAATAGAAAGATAACATATCTAAGTGTTTTTTTTATCCTGTGAACAGAGGAAGAGATGAGTGTATAAAAGTTTATTAGCTTAAATTCAAATATTTTTAATACAATTATTTCAACATAAATCTTTACTATAACACCCAATTAAATATATTTGACCATGAACTTGATGGTATAAATTGTATGCAAGTTGATGATGGATATGGTCTTTTTGGCCAAATTAATTGATTACAAATACTAAGTTAAAGCTAATTGAAAATTTAAAACTACCAAATAGAGTAAAAAAAACTATAACATAATTGAAAAGAAAAAATAAGGTGGAGTGATGAGACAAAAAAAAAAAAAAAATACCCATTTAATTTTGTTAAAAGAGAGAGAAAATAAACACTATCTTAATTATTTCAAGCCACCTATATTATAATTAGAAAAATTGAATCTTTAATTTTAAAATTAATATACGAGTATTTATATATTAGTTGAATTATGTACATTATCGTAAAATCAATATAATTATAAGTTTACCTTTATCGATTTAAAATCAAAGACTTTTTTACGAATTTTTCTTTTTTCGAACAATGGAAAATTATAATTCCTGTGACAGTAGTATTTTTGGGTTTCTCATATCTTTTCTAAAGATGCATTTTTGCATTTACATCAATAATGCATATTTTCTTCACTTGGGTTTCATTATTTAGTTAGTAAACCAAAAAATTATATGCACAGGTTAAGTTGATCTCTGAGTCCATTTTTCTTTACTGGGAATTTATCTGTTAATCCTTATCTCTGTAATGAATGGATTATATAATATAAAGTTCATTAAGTAGTTATAATTTGTCATTATTATGTAAATTAATCTAGTGATCTCCCATTTTCAAATTAACAGTAAATAATAAGAAGAAAATATATCTTTAGATATGAAATAATCCATGAAACTTAAGTTTGTAAAACTTTAGCTTGAATCATTACAAAGGAATTGATTTTTGTTGTACACGTATTTACTTTTAAAAGTTATAAGAGAAGCATGTGAATCTTTTTTTATTGATATAGATTGTTATATTATATAACGAAAAAGAACACATGCAATTTGTTTCATACACTAAGTATAAAATATGTTTGAAATTCTTAATTTGATATAAAATTAAGGCCAAAATGTGATCGAATACTATCTTAAATCTTGAGTTTGATAAGACTTTAAACTTTCTTTTTTTATATGGCCAAATCAAATCAATATCCATGGGTAAAATGAATAAGTATTAATAATGACATATAAATCGAAAGATTTAAAAATAAAAAGAAGTGATACGATATGATAATGTGAACTTTAAAATTGGATCGTTCATGTAAGTGGGAAAAATGAAATTTGTGAAAAGGAAAGGAACATAAAACACTCAAATCAATTCAATGTACGATGATGTTTTTTTTTCACTTTTTTTTTTTTCAAATTAAATAAAAGAGAACATTTATAAAAAGGGTTCTACTTTTTTGTGCCATTGCCAATTTGCCATCTTCTCTGTTGGGTTGGGTTATTGTAATTTACAGCAACAATCCAACTTGACAAATACCAAAAGTTAGGGAATGATATATCAAATTCGGAGGCCTCAAAGTGGCAAGTGGTTGTTGTAAAACATTGCCTTTTTCCTTGTTGTTTCTCCAACTCTTTCTTTTTCTTCAGTTTGATGTTATTCAACATAAACACTCTACAACTTGAACTTTGAAGTACTTTTTTGTTTTTGTCCTCTTTGTTTCCACTGTGAGTTTCAAGTGTGCAGTGATGGTTAGGGCTATGAATTCAAAGTTCACATACAAGTGGAGTGTTGATTTGACTTAATTAGTTAACATTTTTTTAGGTTGGTGTATTAAT
The DNA here is from genome assembly GCF_025177605.1 of Cucumis melo. Lineage (NCBI taxonomy): Eukaryota > Viridiplantae > Streptophyta > Magnoliopsida > Cucurbitales > Cucurbitaceae > Cucumis > Cucumis melo. Next base: position 6,165,167 of record NC_066864.1, on the reverse strand, counting down.
TAAAATTTTAGGAACTAAATTTTTAATTAACATTAATTCAACCTAAATTTTACAAACGTTTTCAAGTTTTACTCATTTATTGAATTTGTTTCCATTCAAATTTTTACAACCATTTAAGTAGTTGTTTCGCACACGAACACATATTTTTTTATCAAATTATAAATTTAACTTTTCATTTTAGTATAAAAAAGTTCCTAAACTTTAGAAAGTATCTATAGAACACTTAAACTCTCAAATTTGTATTCAAAATTTTATTAACATGTTCAAAATTTTAATTTTTAATTTTTTTAATAATATTTCAAATATTGACTTTATTTTTGTTTCTATTAAGACTACGATATTTTGATTGTGTCCAGTAGATTTGTGACTTAGAAGAGGCAGAAAGTTATATAAGTGATCACCCTTATACAAAGTTCATTTTTAATTACTTTTTAAACTTTATTTTAGAAAGAAATAGAAGTAAATGACGACTAAGCCTTATAATCAAAATTGTAATTTTTTTACCAAATAATCATTGACATTACAATTCACATTAATTAGAAGTAAAAAATAAAATGAAAATAAAAGGGTGAAAAGGTGGCCGGAGGATTTTCAAATAGGGAATAGGCGGGGCGTGAGAGATTTGCCATAGGCGCCGCCCGGCCAGGTAATTGGGACCTGGGAGATATAGATAGACAGACAGATTCATCTTTATCACAAGGGACTAATTGCCTTTCCTCCCACAACGCACGATGCCCTACTACTCGACTGCCAATTTCCCAATCCCAATCCCTTTGCTTTGCCTTTTTTTTTTGTTTCTTCTACTTTTTTTTTTTTTTCCATTTTGATTTTTACCAAATTTACCCGAAAAGCGTCGTACAGGTATTCGACAAAATGCCGCAAAGAAACCTCGATTGCCTGCGCGCCATTCGACATGGCACCCACGTGGGTGGGGGCCTCAAAGGCGTTTTTAGCGCCGTCTCATGTGCTCTCTCCCGCTCTCATTATCCACCCAAAGCCTAATTCTTTCTTTAAGTTTAATACACACTTTTGTGTCTATTTCATCCATAACGATGTTTCATTAATCTTATTTAGTGAGATTTCTGAAATTTAGGTTAAATATTAGTTTGTTTATAATTATAATTATAATTTTCTCTAAAACCATGAAACAAATTTGTAATTTGACCTTAAGTTTGTTTATAAACTTTTAAATCGTAGAGTTCTATTTGTTTTAATTGATAAACTATAAAATGTTTCAATTATACTTTTGAAATCTTGCTTTTCTTTTTCTCTTTATATCGGTGCTAGTGTTTGCATATTTAATATTTTGATCGAGAATATATCTTAACTAACTAATATTTAGGTCTTTAAAACTTTGATTACACATTCAATATATTATTAGAGTTTGTATAGCCGAACATAAGACATGTTAACTTGTTTGCATGATATTAGTTCACCTAATATAATAATAAAAGACTAAAATATAAAATATGTTCCATAATTAGTTTATGCCATGTGAACCTATAATTTTATATTCTCTATAAGCTAATTTACGAGTATATTTAAAGTTGCTTTTCATTTGAAAATGGATTAGTTTTTGTACATAATTCAGGATAATAACTCTATCGTAGCATTTAAATAAATGATTTTGTTTGTTATATCATCATTTCTTTTTGCTTAATGTTAGTGAAAGTAATACCTTTTTCCTTATAGATTAATAATAATTTGTTTCATGTTTAAAATACTTTTGGTTCTTCCATTGTTGCATTAAAAAATCAACTTTAATTTCTATTGATTTTTTTTACCAAGATTTATATCTTATTCAAGTACAAGAATTATCTTCTAAGTTTTTTCTAAAACCATTTTTCTTAGTCTTAAAATAGAATATCAAATGATTGTCCAACAACACTTAAAAAAAAATAGAATATAACAAGACAAGTAGAAAGGACATTATTGCATGCATAAACCAAAAGATACTATACAAGATGCATGTTAACATGCTATTTGATTTAATCAAATAAACAATTCTCCTTATCTCATCTCTAATAAAAGAAAAAATAAATAAATAAAGAAGAGAACCTTAAAAGAAAAATAATTACATTCAAAGTATAACATCATTTTCAATCATCTTATTAATTCTTATCTTAGAGAAATGTTACCTCAATTTATTCACTACCAATTTAATAAGTAACTTCCGGATGAAGACAAATAACATAGTCATTTGTATGGATGCCAAACGTTTTTCATATCCAAAAATACATTTTTAACATAAGTACGGTTGAAAAATATTGTTTGGAGTATTACATTTTAGAATAACTCTTCGCATGTAATTCTATATCGTCTTTACGAACCTACACTATGTATGTCGTGAATATTTTTTTTCGTTTTTCTTAACGTAGAATGTTATATCAAAATTTCAAATAGTGAAAAGTATCGATCTAAAAAAAATGTTTCATTTGTAAAACTCCATTAATGGTTACGAAATTTGTTGGTATCTAAATTAGGGAAACGTAAAGCAAATAAAAATATTTATATCTGCAGTTGGAAGCATGTTATATTAGACAAATGATTTGTGTCACATCCGACATGTCGTACTCATGCTAAGCTTAAGTAAGAGTAAGAAGCATGCAAAAATAAATGGGCCACGGTGCAAGTTGTAGCCGCCCAAATATGTCAGCATATGGCCCAATTAAATAATTGGGCTGGGCCCACTCGATAACCCCTAAACTATTCCAAAAGCGAAAGAGAGATCAACGGGGATTAATTTATTTATACACTAAAAATAAATCAAATGATTTCAATTCTATTATTTTAGTTCAACTTTCAATTTGATTTCAAGATTTTAATTTTTTAATGGTATACTTTAATATATATTAAAAGTTCTCACTTAGATAATTCCGTAAAATATCGTTAAAATATGCTAACATAAATTAGTGTATATATTAAATTAGTGTTTTATTACCATATTAGCCTATAACACTTGTGGTGTGTAGTTTTGTTTGATCCCTTGTCTTCAAATTTGGAAAAGACAACCATGCATTAAATGATAAGCTATTTCTTTGCGAGTAAATATATTGACCTAAAATAGTAGTTAATGAAATAAGGGATGTAATAGTTTGCACAAATATATATTCACCATAAGATCGTAATATTTCGTATCATGTATATTAGATTTGAAAAAAAAAAATACACCCAATTTTATCTTGAGTAGTTCTGAAGAAGGAAAAAACCCTAAAAATGTAAAAGCTTTTATCATTTATTACAATGTATAGATTTGGACATATTAAACATGCATGAATAAAATTATGATAACGAATTTTCACATTTTATAGAATGATCGAAGCGAAGATTTGTACTACATTTTAAAAAAAAAAATCATTGAAAATTACTTTAAAATATAAGAAATTATTGGTTATATTTAGCCACTTAAATATTCAACGATAATTTTGGCAGTGTAGAAAGAGATGCCACAGCCGCCCACACAGCGGTGAAAATAGCTAAAGACTGCGGAGCAATGCGACGCCGGCAATCTGAAATGTCAGCCGCTTGTGGTTGTGGTTCACTAGATTCCTTCAAACTGAACCCAAAACAAAAAAAAAAAAAAAAAAAAAAAAGATTAATTTATAAATATTTGGAATTTATTTTGTTAGCACTTTTCTTTTTATTTGGTTGAGATGTCAATTTTCAAATTATCATCCTTATATCTTGCAAATAAATAAAAACTTCATCGTTCCCTTGACAATAATAAATAAGCTAAATAAAAAACATTAAACTAACTCTTCTTCATCTTTATATACTTTATTTAATCTCAACTCTGTTTGTGTGGCTTCATTTGATGTGGTACCGTGCTCATTTTCCATCATGTTGATTAATATAACATTTATCGTGTGATAAATTTTCATAACATTAATGTATGATATAACTTATAAGTGAAATATAATTGTACGGAGATGAGAAAGGAAAACATCTATATTTTTGGGAGGATAATTAGGATGTTGGATGGATGGATGGATTAGGTGATCAGTGATTAAACCCAAAAATAATTTGGTTATTAGAATGAGTGAAAAAGGAAGAAGGAGGGTACCTTGGGAAAGAGGAAGGGCAAAAAGTAATGACATAATTGGCTGAGACACACGTGAAAGTGCTGGTACCGTCATCAAAAGCGTAACTGTAAGCCAAGGGGCAATGATTCTTGAAATATTTGGAGTAATTACTGGGCTTGCAAGTGTTCGGATTTGCATAAACCCCACTACAACAATATTCCGCTTTCCCAAACGCCACACACCCGCTTCTACACGCCACGCTTCGGTTCCCCCCACCCATCACCACCCGCAGCTCCCCTGGACATTCTTCGTTCAAATCCTCAATGCAACCCGTCGTCGTACAGTTCCCCGATTTTCCACCCACCGCTACGATCTGCATCGCGATGTTGTACCCATCCACGAGGCTGACGTCGTAGAAATCGAAGCCGCCACCTCCGTTAAGGGTGAATTCGGCGAGTGTGGCGGGTGGGGTAGCGCAGGCGCCGCCACACTCTACGGAGCCGGAGCCGCAGTCGGCGGTGGCGCAGGAGAAGCGGCCGGAGGAGGGGTCGGTGGAGCAGTAGGTTCGAGCCCAAATGCGGCCGGACCAAGAGGTGGGGACGGAGAGGAGGGAGGAGGCGGAGGGGAGGAGGGAGAAGCCGGTGGTGGAGAGAGGGGCGGTTCCGGCGCCGGATAAAATGGCGGGCCAAATGGTGTGAGTGCAGTTGTTTTGGAGTGTGATGGTTGCAGAATAAGAGAGAAAGTGGAAGAAGAGAGAGAATGATAAGAAGAAGAAATGAATGGAAGCCATAGCTAAGCCAAATGTGAAGAAACTGAGCTTCAAATGAACTTCAAAAACGACTCCAAATGCTATTGTTTCTGTTAGGCGCTGTTTAAAAGAAGCCAAGATATCCCATATTCATTATTCCATTAAAAAATTAACAATAAATAAACTTTTACATTCTCCAAATTAATTAATTAATTGTATATAATATTTGAATTTTAAATCATAAAATATAAAATCCTTAATTCATTTCTATTTGATATTGAAAGTTAAAATAAATTAATAAATTCTTATATTGTAATATTGTATTCAATATATTCATGAGAGTTTTTCTTTAACAAAAAAACAATAATTAAACACAAAACTCACAATTAAATAGTGTGAAATCCTTGTTAAAATTTTGAAACTATTTTTACACATACCAATAGAAGATTAAATGCCTTATAGAAAATATTATATTTTAATTTTCTACTATATTTAAGATTGATTCTTATTTAATTCCAACAATTTTATTTAAAATAATCTATCATTAAATTCTATTAGTCTATTTCTAGAGTACCATCAAAATAATCAAATAATCACAAAATTAGATGATTTTAATTTCTTTTCTTTTACAAAAGAATGTAATTTAGCAAAAAAAAAAAACCTCACTACATTCAAGATGCAACCATATTATATGTTCCTCGTTTCTCTTTGTAATAATATTTTTTTCTAGAAGGGTCACATAAGACCTATCTAGTAGGGTTTTATTTCATGAATCCATTTTTTTTTAAAATTATTTTGTTTTAATATAAAAACTCAAATTTATTTTCTTAACTTACATTTATTGCAGTTAAATTTGACCATTTCAGTTTTTTAGAAAAATTAATTATTGTTGTATCCTCCATTCTACCATTGTTACTATATGAGTACGTAGAGAGAAGATAAAGTATAAAAGTAATATTATGGTATATTCGATTTACAAGAGTTGGTGGGTTGGTGACATGTGCAGATGGTGAAATTCTGCCTTATGAGTACCTCACCACATGCACTATATTCTTGTCTCTTTAACTTTGCATTCTTCTGCTTGTATGAATGTACAAAAAAGTTTAATATTTAATAGACCTGTTTACCTTTCTAATCTTTTTCGATCATTGTAAATACAACTCAAATAGTAATAAATACTGTTCAACTTATATATTTATCGAAGTAACGTTATTTTTTTAATTTATACTCTGTATGTTTATCAAGTAACTAAATCTTTTTCCTCTATTTGGTCTACATCTTAGAACTTTAAACTCTAAACCAAGCTTACTAACTTAGACATTTACCTTATGTTTATTAACTTCATTTACTGAGTCAAACACATGTAAGATTTTAAAATTGTATGATGGAATTGGAAAAGAGAAACGAATTACAAGAATAAAAGATAATTAAAGAAAATGTCACGTAATCAACTAAAATAAAGTAAATTAAGTAAAGTTGTTCTTCCATTTCATTTAGGATATATGTTTGATTTAACTTTTCAAGTATTTAATTTTAAAGATCATCTAGAAAGAAAAAAAAGTTGTGTTTTACAATTACCCAAAATATAGTTTTTTTTGCATTTACAACATAAGTTAGTTTAGAATAAACACTTCGAAAACAATTTTTACAAAAATAGTTTTTTTTAGTGTTTAATGGTTAATCTTCCAAATGTTCTTAAAAGCCATCTAAGACTTTTTCACTATGTTTTCTTAGTTACCATTGTTCATTGACCTCTTATAACCATCTGTCATACCGACCAACTTTGAGGTGACTAACCCTTGTAATTTTAAATTACTAATTCATAGACTTCTATCGTCTTCCTTTATAAAAATTTGACATTTATATAATATAACACGTTTGAGAAAGATGGATTTGAATTGGACACCATGCGACACAAATAGTATTGACACTTTATCCCAAGTGGGTTTCCGTGTTAGAGTTTTGCAATGGAATAATATAACGAGTGAGAAGACTTGATATTACCTTTTTGTTGATCAACTATTCAAAGTCAACACACTTTAACATTAATTTCCCTCCATCGTTATTATTATTATTATTGTGTATGTTTACACAAACCACACATAGAAAAGAGAGATTTGAGAGAAGTTCAAGTAGCTTTAGCCTTTAGCTAGAGATGGGTCGTTCCAATTGGAGTTTGAAAATGCTTTTCATTCTGTCAGAGACGTTGTTATTGATAGTTACCACCACAGTTAGCCAGCCACAATTTTTCCATCACAAATGTTCCAATAACATAGGTAACTACACCAACACCAGTCCATTCAAGAAAAATCTAGACACCGTTCTTGCATCCATCTCCACCAATTCCCAGGTCGACAAAGGTTTCTATGCCATCGAAGGAGAAGAACCAAACAGAGCCACTGCAATGGCGCTCTGCCGGGGTCCTGTTCCACCGGAAAATTGTACAATTTGTGTGAAAGACGCAACCCGTATGATTTCTCAAACATGTCCTAACCAAAAGGAAGCAGCAGGATGGTACCATGATTGTCAAATTCTTTACTCAAACAAAACTATTCAAGGTGTAGGAGATACTTCTGCCAGGATACTTTATTTCAACACTGGAAAAGCCTCAGACCCGATTGAGTTTAATCAGGCACTTGGGGAGTTGTTGAATGGTTTGAGAGAGAAGCTAAATGAAAAAGGGACTCCAACTCTCAAGTCTTAATATGGAGTAAAAAAGGTCCCAAACAGTAATATAGATATAGACTTATATGGGCTGCTTGATTGTTTTCCTGATTTGAGTTCATCGGATTGTGATAAATGCCTCACCCAGCTTCAATCTATTCTTCCTGCTTGTTGTAATGCAAGTTTAGGGGCTAGATTGATGGCAGGTAGTTGCCAACTCAACTATGAGATCGTCCCTATTTATGCCGCTATACTTCCACCTCCCATCGCGCCTCTGCCGCCGCCTGATGTTCCCTTCTCTTTTATGCCTCCAACACAAACTCCAGGTTTTCTTTTCCTACTATTTATGCTTTTGTTTCGTCATTTTTTGGTATCTTCTAATTAGAATTAGAACTGTTTCCTTTGTATGCATTGAGATTGTATTTCTTTCCTTTTGCCTCTCTTTAAAATAACATCATAATATAATTGGTATTTATTTCTACATAGCAAACATTCATCATCTTTTCCAATCAAAAGTCATCCAAACCAACGGTTCTTTTGTTTTCTTCTAATACAAAACAGAAAACAAAACATAACCAATGAATCAACTTGAGTTTTTTCAATTTATCTATTGCACTCATGTCGTAACTTCCCTTCATAATTTCAAACATCATCAAATAATATGATACTTCATTATTCATCGAGCAATACTGGAGTGTAGCGTAGACTACAAATCCATCTTCATGAAGAAAAGAAAATCATTAACCTTATTTTAAAATAAAAAATTTGGTCACGTAAGAAGAAAAGTATGAAAAAAGTTTTCCTACTACTTTTCATGTCACTAAGACGGCTTGAAAAAAACATAAGACAGAATTTAATTAACGAAGCTATAGTTTGATTATTTTGCAGGAGTAGTAATTGGCGATAATAATAACAACAACAACAACACAGAAAGAATTGTCAAAATTGTTGTTTCTTCTACAGTTTCTGTTTTCATTGTAATCTTCCTTATCCTCATTTTGTTTTTGAGAAAGAGGAAAAGAAAACAACAGCTCAAAAGGACATTTCAAACATCTCATCAATGTAAGTTCTTCCTTTTCCCATCCTTTTACTAACTACTAATTCTCGATTTAAAGATGATTTCAAATAATGAACTTGAAAATTAAGTATGATTGTACATGAGAATGTTATCGATAATATATGTAAATAAATCATTTTCAATTTTAATTCGTAAAAATTAATTATGAAAAGTACTCTACAAAATTATAATTGATCAATTAATAAACAATTAAATTCAATTTAAAGTTTTGGAGAAAATTAATTGTTTAACAATTAAATAATAATATTGATTAAATTATTAATTACCAAGTATAAGTATTTGTAGTATGAGTTCTTTATAATTAAAGATACATGAATTAGATAATTTAGTGAGATTAATTTTATGAGTTTATTTCATTATGATGTATTAATTCATCAATGATAAAATAATTATACTTGTTAAAAAATAAATTCACATTATATTAATAATAATAATAAATTAACTAGTTACAAATATAATTAATAGATAATTTAAGATAGTATTAGACGAATTAAGTGACAATAATTTAAGTTTTTGTATTTTGTATTTAAATCATAATTTATCATAATTATATAACATTAAATTTACAAGTTTTTAAATCTTAAAATATTTCATTTTTCTCCTAAACTTTCAACCAAATTTAGAATCTTTAATATAATGCATATGTCTCTCTCTCTCTCCCTCTTCGCAGCCACAAATGAAATGATCAGCATCGAGATGTTGCAATATGATTTCGAGACTATTAAGTTGGGAACAAATGGATTCTCAAGTGAAAATAAGATTGGACAGGGTGGATTTGGAGCAGTTTATAAGGTAATTTAATTAGTAAATAATAGTATGTTAAGTAAAGTGCAATCTACTACTGTAATTATTCTAAAATAATGATAATAATTATGTAAAGATTTGAATTTATAAATGTACTATAAAAAAAATAAAAAAATCAGGGTAAGCTTCCAAGTGGACAAGAAATAGCGGTGAAAAGACTTGCAAAAGATTCACAACAAGGAGATGTGGAATTTAGAAACGAAGTATTGTTGGTAGCAAAACTTCGTCATAGAAACTTGGTTAGGCTACTTGGATTTTGCATGCAAAACTACGAAAGGCTTCTCATTTATGAGTTCGTACCAAATGCCAGCCTTGACCACTTCATTTTTGGTAATTTTTCATTACCTTTTTTTCCCCTTTAATTTCTTTGGATATACGTTCGCATATTATATATTATTATGCATCGTTAATTGTATATTATCGATGGTGCGTAGATTTTCACAATGACGGAGTTCTTTTAGATTGGGAAACACGATATTAAATTATAAATGGCATTGCTCGAGGACTTCTTTATCTTCATGAAGATTCTCGTCTCTTAATCATTCATCGCGATCTCAAAGCTAGCAATATTTTGTTGGATGAGAAGATGAATTCAAAGATTGCAGATTTCGGTACAGCAAGAATGTTTGAAATAGATGAGACTCATTGCAATACAAATAGAATTGTGGGAACTTAGTAAGTGAAGAACTCATACTTGTTTTTTCTTTACACTTTAATCAAATAATAATCTTTTATATCATTATTCTTTTTTAGCGGATATATGGCTCCAGAGTATGCATTGGATAAACAATTTTCAGTGAAATCAGACGTATTTAGCTTTGGTGTTTTGATTCTTGAAATTATTAGTGGTTGGAAAAATATTTGTTTCCGCAATGGAAAAAAAGTTGAATACCTCTCTAGCTTTGTGAGTATATATATACCAATTCATAAATAAAAATCTAACTTATATAATATTTTCAAGAAATAAAATTGATATATTTTTTTAATTTTGCAGGCGTGGAAAAATTGGAGGGCAGGAACGTCCATAAATGTGGTAGATCCAAAACTATAGAACAGTTTTACTTTTGAAATGATGAGATGCATTCACATTGGACTATTGTGTGTTCAAGAAAATGCAGTAGATCGACCGACAATGTCTTCGGTGGTTTCGATGCCGAGTAGTTTCTCTCTCACTCTCTCCGTGCCCTCCGAACCGGCATTCTTTATGCACAGTAATATTGAAGAATCTAACAGTGTGGTAAAACCAAATGGTGGTCATATGAAAAGCACATCTCTTGAGCCATCACTCAATGAAGTTTCAATTACTGAGCTCCGACCTCGCTAGATTGGTGCTTTAAGATTTTGGAAAGTATATGATCAAATTGTAGGTGCAACGAGTAACAAATACAAAGCTTGCCGATACGACCACATGATGACCCAATTACAGGCCGCAATAATGGACTGGGCCGAAACTGAAGTCCAGCTCGTAAAGTTTAAGATCTGGCCCAGTTGTAACCCATTTTATGGAACGTTCGGTCGGCCCTACGCCCGCTAATCTTATATAACAATTAGATTTAGAATATTTAAGTATGATAAGATTTTGTAAATATAGTAAAATTTGTCAATGATACGTTATATTTAAAATTTTTCACAAATGTTATTATATACTTAATTATTATTTCTAAAATTGATATCTATTGTAATTAAGAGGAGAAAATAATTTTGTTGAAAATCCTTTAAAAAAGTATAGTTTCATTAGCGGAAAAAATTGAAAATATTTTTGAGAAGGTTCCTTTTTCTATATTAGTTTGTATGTGAGGTATAAATTTGACTCTTTTGATCTTTTAGCCGGCGATGTAAAAGGATAAAGGTAAATCTACTCAGACAACAACAATATTATAATGTCATTTGATTTTCAACAAATATTTGAGTAATAAAAAAGAAACAATGTGAAATAAGTAGAACATGTCTGATGGGCACGTTATAGACAATTTTGATAGGTAATAGTTATGAAGTATTTTCTTTTAGTTTAATAGTGAGATGAAATTCAATCCATCAATATTTAGGATGGTAATGTACATTTTATCCATTAAGTTATATTGGATTTTACATACATAAATTATTTAGAAGCATATATATTAAATCTTTCGCTTCTAAAGAGGATAATCAATATCGTAATTAAATAACGAATTATACCCGTTTTTTTTTATTATTTATTTTGATTGAAACTAAGAAATTTCCCAGAAGTAAAATTGAACGATAGGAAATATGGGGTCAAATGTTAGGAAGAATTGGATGTTGGAAAAAGAAGAATACAAGAAGGAAAATTCTTGTGGGCAATGCCAATAACAACCAAATCAAGTCCATAGGATTTGCTCTTATTTCACTTCCAAAGATATATAGTTTATATACACACTTGTTCCCTTGAAATGTGAAGCTACAAAGAGAGGACAAGTGATAAAAAATTATTGCTTTTATCATATGTGAAGTGGGGGCTAAGCTAACAAAGATAAGGACTAAGACAATTATAAAATTCATATTCATCTTTTATCATAGGTTTATCCCAAACATTGTAATGAAATTTGGAAGGGTACTGTATTGAATCTACCATATCAAGATGTGATGTATTATTAATATTATGTGATGTTCAAAATATTGGTAGTGTTAGATACAACTTTTATTTAATTTGGTTTTGAATTTACTTATAGCAACTCAACCGTTTTCGTTTTTGCTTTTTCTATAAGAAAAACAACGAAAGAGTACTATAAATGATTATCTTTAGTCAAATTTGTACCATGACACTAAAAAGAGTGAGTGAGTTGTTTGATAGATAAGGAAATCTCACACTCTCGCTTTGGCTCATTACACAAAAGAACGTGCGTTATAACTTAAGAATCAAATGAAATATTAAATTTTTGTAGATGAAAGCTTCCTCAAAATGCGCTGTACCAATCTGAAAAGTACAGTGGCAAAAACACCCGAACACAGTGAAATATGAAGGGACCATAATGTCTTTAACCCAATTTTGGCTTCAAATCATACCACATGACTTGTTTCTTTGTCTTCGATTTATTATTGCTGGTGATGGTGGGGTTTATATACCCCTTTTTGGGCTCCAATTTTCCTCAATAATATCCTTTTATGTGAACTTATCATTTCTTTATTGTATAGTTTCTATATGTGGTCAAATGAGATTGCTACACGTTAATTGACTCGACTTAGCAAGACTTCCTTTTTATTAATTGACTAGACCTAGCAAGATTTACTTTTTATTTTACTTTTTAAAAAGATAATTAGGTAAAAGAAAAATAGTCGATATCAACGATTCAAAAATATTTGAAAAGCTCCAAAATCATTAAATGGAAATAATTAAATTTGGGTCTATTAAACAAAAATAAAATTTTGCAATAATAATTTTAACGATTTTGTTATGTTTAAAAATATTTCTTTAATCTAGATTAATAACTAACAATAAACTCAAATACTCTTGTGAATACTTTAAAATTGTGTGTGTGTGTGTGTGTGTATATATATATAGTGGACCGTTGGCTTTTGTTTAAAAAAGTGATAAAAAGAAAAGAAACAAATTGGCAAAAGGCAAATAACAATAATTACTTGACATGTACATCCAAAGTAATAAAGTTAATAAAGTGATTATATAAATTTAATAGTGATGAAGCTTGATTGAAATGATTGTTTTGCAAGAAAGAGGTTGTCCTAATATTTTACTTGGTTAAATCACTAGTTTAGAAAAGCAGTTGTCATATTTATCTTGGATCAAATTACTATTTATTTGTAAAATGTAATATAAATGAAAAACATATAAACACTAGTTCATTGTCACATATATGAAAACCAAAGTGACAATAGCTTAAGAAAAGAACAAAAATGTCACATATATGAAAACCAAAGTGACAATATGTGAATGTTCATCCGTATTGGAACTAAATTAGCATAGATAATCTAAATATAGCTAAGTGAATAATAGACTAATAAGTCCTCTAAAGTCAAACTGAATATTAATCGGTGAATAATATACATGAATTATCGTCCTAAGGATCAATAATTCGTGTCCACTTATTATGTCGTGTGTGATGGATAATACAACACAACCCAACCAGGGGATTTGGACGACCAAATCAAAGTAAAGAATTTGGAAGCATTTCATATTAGCTTTCAAAATTGAACGGCGGGGATGAATTTTTAGAAAGGGAAAACGATGATGTTTTCGCTTTCAGATGAGGTTCGGTTCGTTAAAATCATTTTCAGACAGACTGGTTTTTTCCGTTGGACAGCTGCATCCTTTCATCAAGCTGATGCAGCTGGCCAATGATACAATCTAATTCTATATATAGACAAGATGAAAAAGAGACAAGGAGGAGAAGAAGAAGAAGAAAAGGGTATATGATCATTTGAAATCAAACCATGGAGGAACCTGTAAATTTTGTCTCCATGACAGGCAGATGAAGGATAAAAAGAAGCAAGCAACCAACTTTCACTAATTATTACATTACTTTTTGAACAATTGTGGATGAAAAATGAATCTAATACATACAGTCGAACGAAAATAATGTGTAAAAATGGAAAAAATTTCAACTTGTGGAAGAAATTAGAAACCTTGCCTGTCAATGGTGGTATCCTCTTGGACCTCTAGACTGAAACAGCTCTAGCTTATTCGCGGCCTCATGTAAGAGTCTTTCGTGTGCTTCGTCCTGCGTCAATTGAGATTGTTTTGACGCCCATTCGATCACAGGAAGTGTCTCGGCGCGAGCAAGCTCCTCTCTATCTGGCAAATGCAGGGCAATGTAACATAATAGAGTTACAGCATCAAGTTTAACACTTTGTTCCCCAAAGTACACTAGCTGGACTAAGTGTTTTGCCCCTCCTGCAGCTATAATTTCCTCGCAGTGATTGATGTGGAGGAAGTTATCTGTGCAGGCAAATTTAGTGAGAGCAATGCAAGCCTCCTTTGAGACCTCGGCCTCTCTTTCGTCAAGAAGCTTCACTAATGGGGTGATCATTCTCTTCTCAGTCGCTCGGAACGTCCTCGCCAAATGTCCAATAGATTTGACACACGGGATGAGAAGATCTGCATCTTCTTTTTCAATGATCTTCAGCAACTGTTCCACAACTGCTCTGCAAGCGGGGGATGTCGGCTTAAAAGCAGATCGTCTCAATTCAGGATCGTGCTCGGCCATGGCAGTGATCTCCATCAATGCCATTGCAGAGTTATGCCGCACTTCCTGTTCCCCCTTCTCGAGTAAAACAGCGAAACACAATAACGCTCTGGATTCCGTAATACTAAGGCAGATTGTCAAATTCCCTTTGGCAAGCTGCCAAAGGGCTCTAGCTGCCATGGCTTTCATCTTGGTTTTCGTCGCAGGGTCCTCAAGTTCCCTGCCCTTCGTGCTGGGTCCGGAATGAGCATGGTGAAGGTAAGGGGAATGATGTGGAATGATATGCTTTCCATTGCTGCTAAGGCTGTGGCCTTCGTTATGGCTTGGCTGTGGAGTTGCTGTTGTAGACGGCACCGCCCCACCAGAGAGCATGTTCATACTGTTGGTAACCACAGCGTGCATCTGATTTGGGGTTCGATTTCCCATTGGATGAAGAATCCGACTATGAAGCTGTCGATCATCATCATCCGCAGCTTTATACACATTATTCGTTTTGGCGTTATTCGCCAATACCACAGCATGGATCGAGGTGGCTTTATTGGCAGTGATATTGTATTTGCTATGTTCTTGAACAGTCTCAAACGCAAGATGACTCACAAGGGAACGGATAATATAGTGTTGTTCAAATAGATCTTGACATTTTGGGTAACTAGAAACGAGTTCTGATACAGCCCAAGCAACCACGGCCTGAACTTTCATCGGACCTTCTTTGAGAATTTTCGCAAACACCTGGCAGACACCAGCCTGAATCATGGCTTCAACATTCTCAGGGTCACGCCCCAAAAGCCTAATTGCATTTGCAGCGTTTTCTTGACCTTCAACCTTACCTTCTTTCAGCAACTTCAACAACGCCCCAACGCCGCCTTCTTCGATTATCCGTTTCCCATATCTTTCACTGTCTTTCGCCAAAGAAACCAACGACGCCGCCGCGTCAGCTCGATCTTCCGGCGACCCAGTTGAGAGAATAGCAATCTGTTCCCAGATAAGACCTAGAATGGGTTCATTGGCGGCGATTGGAGGAAGACCCAAATACTCATCGCCACGACCCTCAGCAGAAGCGGAAACTCGAAGCAACCACGAGACATCTCCGATGGAATTCTCGAGTTGGGAGCATGATTTTCGGAAGGCAGCAGCAGGGATGATTGTAAAAACACGCTTCATAAGGCCATTGCCACTGCATTTAAGCACCAGCGATAAAGCTTTATCTAAAGCTTGTTCAGTTTCTTTGATAATCCGAATCGCTGGTCGCTCGTAGAGATCGGAACTCGCTCGAGCCGCCTGACGGAGAAGAGTAGCGAGCTTTTCCGTCTTACCCTTGAGGTCGGTGCACTCCTGCTTACAACTGGTGGCCGCATCAGCCGCCTTGGTAACTTGGTCGGCCAATTGAATCGGGCGAGCCAAGATTAACTTGATCTCCGCCATAGAAGCAAAACAAAGAAAACCCAAATCAGATCGAACAACGAAAAACAAAAGGATTCAAATTTCAACCCCAAAACAGAAGAAGAAGAAGAAGAAGAAGAAACAAAAGTTCAAAGGGATTTGTTTGACGCTATGGGTGGAAGAAGAAGTAAATTGGCTAGGGCTGGCAAATGGTAGAAGAATTTGAGAAAGGTCAAACGCGGTTTTGTCTTCAATTTTTTGTTCCTTTGGTGTATTTCTTAAAGAAGACATTAAATTGATACACAATTTGGTTAATAAGTATGCAATGGGTGAATTGGATTTTAGTAAAATAGAGAGTGGAGAGGCCTTTAAGGAAAGGAAAGTGCTTTTGTGGCTTTTAAAAAGCCATTTTAGTACAAAGCAAAAGGGCAAAATAATTGAAGTGAACAGAAAATGGTGTCATGTTTTATGAGCCAATCGGGGAGGCTTATGGGTCCCTTGGGCTGCTTTTTTTCCGCCCAACCATCGTCGTTGGCTCTTAAAATCCGCCCCCATGTTCCGATCAATGTCACCTCAGCTATATTAAACACACTCACACACCTCTCTTACTTTCTTTAAAATTACCTTTTTTTTGGGGTTTTCTTTTCCTTTTTTATTGACTTGTCACTCACTCTCTTCAAATTTATGTTTGGTAGGACTGTAGTCTACCTAATTTTAACAAACCTTTCTAAATTTTGCTTAACTTACTTTCACCTTTTCTTTTCTTCTTACCTAAATTACGTGAAATCATCGTTTTGTTTTAATTATAAATGGATAAAGAAATAAAATTAGGCTATGTAAGTTTAAGTATTATATACTTCATGTGTTTCAGTTTTGCATGTAATAACTCATTATGTAATATTTTATAAGTTTTGTTTTTTTCATCTAATAATTTAAAACTTTTTAAGACTTATCCGATGTTTTTAAAGTTAGATATAAAACTAAAATTTTAGAAGTACTTATTAAACTTGTTTTAAAGTTTCAAATTTGATGGATTTTACAAAACAATATATGTTGAGTTTACTTCTGTTTTTTATTCCTAAAAAAAAATTAGTTTGTTTTTATTATTAATTAGAAATTTGAGTTTGATTGAGAATTTTCTTAAAGAATAGAAAATTCCAACCAAAGATTCGGATTTATATTTTAAATCCATTTGTCTTTTCAATTAAGTTATTTGTATTATTTGAGGTATTGTTTTGGAGGTTCAACTCCAATATATTTAAAAATTCAGTCAAATCCCACTTTTACCCTACAATGAACCGTCAACTTTGATTTCTTTTTCTTCCTTTTTCACTATTCACCACTAAACTAAAATCAAATTGCTTCCTATTTATTACAATAATCCAAGAATAAAAGAAAACCAAGTGGGGTTTTTTTTTTTTTAAAGAAAAAATAGTAGTAGTAATAATAATAATAATAACAATAAATCCTAATGGATTGGAGTTTGGAAAGAATCAAAGTCTCAAACGGAAAAGCCATCATTTCATAAAAAGTCATAACTTCGGTATTGGGCGTTACTGATTTTCCAATATTATTATTGACGTCACCATCTTGCGCATAAGAAGCATTCTTGTCTTACCTAACTATACCTCTGGGCCCCCACGCTGCTTTGTTTTTAATTCATTTGGTGAAACCCCCCCACGTGCCCACGTGTACATTGCTGCATATTTGGTATCCTTTTATGGGCCACGATTACATTCCCAAGCCCGAGACATTTTTATTGGGCCTTAGCTTGTCTTCATAGGCCCATACACTGTCCATCACACAGCGCTACACCATTCAGCCCTCAAAAACACTTTTATCAAACTTTTTTTTTTTTTCATTTTTAATTTGAAGGAATAGTTGCATTGCAAATACATTAATCATACTCAAAACATTAATAAATAACTTACAAATATAACAAAATTTAAAATTAAAAAACCTGTGCATGTCAACAATAGATCATATCACTAATAGACTTTATTGTATTTGGAATAACTCTTTATATGTTGTTTGACATTTGATTATTTATAAGAAAAAATATTGCTTTAATTTTTTTTTAGCTAGTGGGGTTAATTAATCAAAACTTTTACGTGGAGATTGGAACTAGAACTTACACAAAAACTTATATTGAAATGGCAAGTGAGGCATTGGCCACAACAAAGCTAAGAAAAGAAACAAAAACAAAGGTATGGCTATCCAAGAACGTAAATTATATTTAGAACAACAGAAGCTTTATGAGGTTAGTACCATCTAATTGTCAAAGGAAAAAAGAAATGAAAATTGGCGCAACTGCCACACACGTAAAGGGGGGGTGTTTGGTAGGAATGCAAGCTAGCAAAGGAGGGAGAAAGTTGTCCGAGAATTGCGTAGCTGATTGGATTCTGATGCTAATCACCAACCTGGCATTAGAATTATTGCTTTATGAATTATGCTTCCCCACAACCCCCCACCCCCCCCCCCCCCCCTTTTTTCTTTTTCTTTTTCTATTCTTTAACTATTTATTTAATTAAACAAAAAAAACCACTTTTAGAAAACATTAAATTAAATATTTGGGGTAATATAGACGACATTGATTTATCTGTGTCACTCATAATACTAATCTCATTAATAATGATATAAGAGAAATAAGGAGCTGGTGGAGTGGTGGTGTCGGATTTCTATTTACGATTTGGGCTTTCTTTCTTTTTCAGCCCATTTATTTCTTAACATTGTTTGATTGGGCCTTTCCTAATTTTCAACGGCCCATTTCAAGGTTGGGAGAGATTTGAATTTTCCATTAATTCAACGGCCCATTTCAAGGTCATGACATGAGTGTTACCCTTTTATCATGGAAAAGATAAAAAGTCAAGGAAATAAAACAAGAGAACCGTTACCATCAATCACTATCATAATCTCCTAACACCTCTAATAGAAAGTTGGAAATTTCTAATTTTAATTTTATGCGAAATATTCGCAATAAAAATATGTTTTTTCTCTCTCTCTAAGTAGTATTAGTTATTGATCAAAATGTTAAAGACTAGAAATTTTGTATGTCAATATTGATTTTAGACACAAAGTTAAATGAGATTTTAAATATATTTCATATCATTCGAGTTTAATTTATTAAATACAAAGTTAAAAGTTGCTAAAGTAAGATTAACTTAATAGTATTAACATAACGTTCACCTTTAGAAGTCAAAGATTCAAATATCCACCTCGTAATTAGTCATCATAGAAGTGTCTTACAAATCATGGGTTTCTAAGAATTGATATGATAGATTGTATTTTAAAAAAAAAAATTGTTATTCATGAAGATATCAATGTTTCAATTTTATTGAGAACAAACAAGCTTTCTCCCCTCCTTAAATAACCTATAAATCTTCTTATTAGAATTTTATATTTATGATAATTTTTCATATTTGTTTATGAATATTTATATGGAATATCAAGGAGATTGATTAAATATTGACTTATATAAGAAGGAATATTTTAATGTTCATATAAATTTGAAAGGAAGTAATAAAGTCTATAGGATGAGATGTAGTTGTAGACCCAAATGAACAAAGAGGAATAATTGTGCAATGAGATCAACCTTGTGGATATGTTTTGGCAAAAATTTCCACAACAAAGAGTGCCTTGCTTCTATGGCTACCCTTTAAAAAAAGAACAAATGTGAGGCTGCCCCTTTGTCAAGTTTTGAAATCTTGGGTTTGGGCTAAAAAAAGAACAAATGTGAATAGAACTAAGATTTGTAGAAACAATGATAGAGAAAGAAAAAGGCAGCAAAAATGGGTTGAAAATATAGATAGATATGGAGAAGATAAAAAGGCTGAATTATGGGTTCCCAATATACAATGATCCAAAAATAAAAACGATAATCCAATGCCTCAATTTTGCCGGGAAAGTAGGCGGAGGCGGAGGCGGAGGCGGCGACCCCACCGCGAGCTCCTCCTCCGTACTAATGGGAATTATTTTCTTCTAGAAGCCTTTTTCTCTCTCTCTCTCTCTCTCTCTCTCTCTCTCTCTCTCTCTCTCTCTTTTTCCGACGAGGAGGGTGGACCCCACTACTATACTTGGATTTCAAGCTTATGGCCTTTGAAGCTGACTGTTTTTGGTCAATATTCTATCGTTGTATTTGACACGAACACCGGCCTGTCCACATGGCTTTCTTTGGTTGGATGTTGGTTACTTCTTTTTCCGTAATCAAATCAAATTCTCTATTCTCATTCGCTATTTCCTTCACCTGTTTGGCCAACCTTATTAATTCTACTCTATCTCTTCTTCTTCTTCTATCTAGAAGCCTTTCACTTCAACATCTTCCCATTTTCTTTCCCAATAACTATATCTTTATCTACTTCTTGCGTGTATGTCGAGCTAAACTTAATCGAATACCTGATAATCCTAGGATTATGATAATCCTAGTGTTATGGTAATATGTATTTGGGGGAAAGAATATAAGATGTAGTATTATAATAGTATGTGTTTGGGGAAGGGATTATGATAATAGGGTTATAATAATATGTGTTTGGGGGGAATGATTATGATTGTAGTAATTTAAAAAATAATAATAGAATTTAGATTTGGTTATTTGGGTAGAGTAATGTAGGGTTGTAAGAAAGTAAAGATAGGATAAGATAGAGTTATTTAAGGATTATGATTATTTATCATATTCCTAGGGTCAAACACGGTTTGACCCAATTTCCTAATTCTTTCCCCCTAAAACTCCACCCCAAACACATCCTTAAAATTTATGAGTTAAATTTAACTCATTGTTCTTTTTTATTTTATGGAAATAGACATACAAACAGAATCTATAGAATTACATAAAGAAAACAATAACAAAATAAATCATTCTGGATAAAAAAGAAAGAGAGAGAGAGAGAGAAAAAAGGTTTGTCCTTCAAAGACCAAGAAAATGAGCCATAAAATTGTAGCATTGCTTTACACGAGGTGTAAATACATACCTCAAATCAAGCAATAAAGATCTAACATATTCCATATAGATGAGACTTATTTAGTTAATTTTAATCTTAAATCGAAAGGACAATTATTAATTAGACGGTGTGCAAGGAACATTGAAATAAAACCGAAGCACTAAAAAATTATTATATCTTATTTGCTCACCTAAATATTTATGACAAATCAACATCTAACCCATAATATATCCGATGGCCATGTATAGGAACTAGTGGGTCTAAGGAGGTGTTTTAAATGAAATTGCAAAGTTCAAATTTCAATCCGATAATGTCTCAATCATTTGGAAATCCACTATTATAACAGTTTTTAGGGCTTTTAGACTATTAATATTTACCAACTTTATACTAATTATCCTTTTGCTTTTGCCATCTTTGCTGCTTTTGGTGATCATTATTTAAAACGTTGATCAAAATATGCATTCGACACTATAATCAAAAGTTAGAAAACGGTATTTTCGTTTGGTGGAAAATTACAACTACAAATTAAATGAACTAACACGTTTGATTAAATAAAAAATGTATTAGGAAGAAATTTGAGAATTCGCTCCAAACAGTTTGAATGCTTTAATAAACCAAATTGAATTAGATGTTTGAAAATTTAAAGTGAGGTAATAAATGGCTATGTGTCGCTTTTCATATTGTTTACTTTTGTTCTGTTTAATGTACTTATATAGAGAGCCAAATAAAAATCGCTAGCCACGTAATTAAAAAAGAAAATACATGAGAGACGTTGCGTATTCAATATAATAGTGAATGATTATTTATAACACAAGATAAAGTTTGATCAAATCATAAAAACAAAAATTAATCCTCTTAAAATGATATAAATACAAAGCTGTGATTAATGAAATTAATTAAATTTATTCTGAAACTTTAGTAAATTATAATATTTATTTATAAACTAAGCTATGATTCAGAGAACATAGCCAAAAAAAAAAAAAAAAAAAGAAAAAAAGAAGATTTAAATGGAAGCATTGAAGGAGAGGTGGGAGAGAAGGAGAAAAACGAAAAACTGTGGTGCTTAAACAATTGAAAGATATTTCCAAAAACCGAAGTATGAACGTGAGCTTGTTTATCTTTTGTCCCCAGCTGTCGATGCAAACTCGGTTTCAAATTTCAATTTATATTCCAACAAACAGGAATTAATATTTTTTTAAAATATCCCCATTTTAGTTTATGAACCTATTGTTCAGACGAAGATAATTGGAAAAGAAAATAATAACAAAGATAGACGACGAATTAGCAGTGTGTTTGTCTGCTGATCAGCTTGCTTAATGTTTTTCTAAAACTGGAAGATTCCTAATTTTCAAAACCCATTTGCTCGTTTTTGGAAAGGTTAACTTTTTCTCCTTCTAATTTCTTTTAACGTTTCACATCAAATCGTGTTTTGATGATTGATTAAGAAATATTATTAATGATAAAAGAGAATAATTTGTTACGTTTGTCCCTTGATTAAATTTATTCCGATTTCTGATACAGTTGTTGAGAATTTTATATGCTGATGAAAATAAAACAGGGATGTGGATCAAACACAGAATTTGAATAGTAAGTTCATGTTTTAGAATCTCATTCATCATTGGTTATCCGTTTGTCGTTTTAATCAGATAAGCAAAGGAAGGAGAGAAGAAAGCAAATGAAGAACTGAACAGTGTTTTGAGTTTTTGACTTTCGTTCAATTTTATTTCGTTGAAATCGAAACTGTACATAGCCAAGAAAAACAGATACCCAAAGGAAAACTAGGAAAAGATATATGAATTTTCCTCTGTTTGATTTTAACTTGGTGATTTTGATTTTCGAGAACTAAAATTTTCTTCCTGAAGATCTGAAAGCAAATCTCTGTCCTTGTCGAGATAATCAAGAGAATGGCCGCTAGTTCAGTTCCGGTGAGTTGCAGAAAAGCT
This sequence comes from Cucumis melo, assembly GCF_025177605.1. NCBI lineage: Eukaryota > Viridiplantae > Streptophyta > Magnoliopsida > Cucurbitales > Cucurbitaceae > Cucumis > Cucumis melo. The sequence continues at coordinate 6,142,438 of NC_066864.1, read as the reverse complement.
TCGATTCCTCCGCCCTCCATGAATTTTCATCTCTCTCAAATCACTTGCGCCGTTTTGATTATTTCATTATATATACAAATCAAAGCAGTGATTCCGATTCCGATTTTGACTCCGGCGCTCTATGATATGTCGCCCAAATTTTGGGTCATCATTAATTTGCTTCAAGCTTCTCACAAACTCAAATCGTTTCAGTTTCGACTTCAATCACTCAGTGAGTCAACTCGTCACCAGCACTGATCTGTCTCCCAATTCCGGCGAGTGTATCCAGTGAAACCAGAAGCCATCCGCGCAGAAGCCACAGGCCGATACCGACGGAGAAGCTTCCGATCGTAATCAGCGCGTTTCTCAGGATCAGAGAGAGTGGAATAAGCGGCGTGGATCTTCATGAAATCGGTGGCAGATGAGTCTTTCCGGTCGACGGCAGCAACGTCCGGGTGACAAAGTCTGGCAAGTCGACGGTATGCGGACTTGATCTCCTGAAAAGAAGCTCCGGTAGGGATACCAAGGACCTCGTAAAGGGAAGTGCAGGAAGGCATAGTTTGAAGGTTGAGATAAGGGGAGGCGGTGTCCTGTCTGGAGGCGTAGGCGGTGGAAGAAGCAGTGGCGGTGGAGGAGAAGGCCTGTGGAGGTCGGAATCTGACACGTGTAGGATCCCGGGGAGAGGGACGGACTGGAAGAGGTGGGAGAGTAAGAGGAGAAGAGGCAGATAGCATTTTCGATTTGTGGGAGTTGAAATTGGATGGAGAGGGGGAGGGGAGAGGATGGGGATTATATAAAAAAAAAAAAAGAATGGGGTGAAGGGGGTGAAGGAAGGAGTGGGACAGGGGTTGGGTCAGAAATTTAACCAGAGTTAAAAACAGTGAGTGGTGAGTTAAATGAAAAAAAAAAGGCTATTTTGGGTTTGAATGTGGACCCAGGCAGCAAGATGGTGACTCAGCAATTGGCTTATCCAATTTTATTGATTTTCCGTCCTTGCAGCAGCAGATGCATTTGCAGGCTGTTTTAAAATTCAAAAAGGAAAGCAAAGTCATTTTAAAATTAATATTAAATAAATAAAAATAGAAGGTTCTAAATAAGTGGATGTGAACGATGACGGTGTCCACTCTCTTCTCCATCTCCATCCACTCCTCTCTCTAATCGCTTTCTATGCAAAATCTTGGATTCATTCCCTTACTATTTTCGTTTTTATACTCCACATTTAATGTTTCATTTTATTCTTTAACTTATATTTATAAACTAAAATATTTATAAACTACCAACTAAATAATTAACCTCACTACTATATGTATCTATTTGCATTATGATAACTTATATATACAAATAATAATCTATCTTCATCTATTACATTTGTATTTCGTTACTTTTATAAATATTTTTTTATTTAATATGTTTTTTCTTGAGAAATCTAAAATTGTTTCTTAAACTTAATCTATATAAAAATTCACTTAAAATTAAATTTATCTTAAACTCTCTTAAAGTTAAGGGTGTTTATCTTCCAAAATAAGCAAACTATTTAACTCCATATAAAAAAGAAGCAATTTCATTCGGGGCTTTCCTCAACTCTCTAACTACAAGCTACCACTTGGTCTAAAATTATCTTTTGAATTATTAAAATAAAAAATTTATTATTTTCTATGAATGGTAAATATTTTGTCAATTTTGTCAATTTTTGACAATTTTTCTAAAATTAATATGTATTTAAAATATTTTATATGTAGTAAATTTACCATTAGGTGACTATCATTAATTAAATTTATTTTTAATGTCATGTTCTTTCGAATTTGTGACTCTTTGTTCCAAAATAACTTATAACAATAATAATAGTATTGATATTTTATATATATATATATCACCACCTTATTATTTTAATTCGTGTCTGTGTGTATATACATATACATAAATAAATACCTATATATTATACATATATATAAAAAATAAATAATATAGAAAAAAAGCTCATTAAGAATGCAAATAAAATCTCGTATTGGTTAGAAAAGAAAGTAATTATTGATACATAAGTTTAGACAACTATTTTCATCGATATAAGACTCTTTGAGGTAAGGTGAAACTAAAAACAAAACTACAAAGGTGATTAATCTTATACTTTATCATTTATGCGATAAGAACAAATCGTGAGTAGTGCTTGTATCCAAATGAAAAGAGAGGTGCTTTGGAATTTGGATCAAGCTTTTGTGATGAAATGGAAGCGTCAAAAGTGAAAAATATCATATACCAATATTGCCATTCAAATTTTTCTCTCGATTCTTTTGTAAATTTAATTTTTACCCACTTTCCCTGTTATTTGACTAGACAATTAAGTGTTGTAATCCTAACTTTAAGTTAGATCCTAGAATTTTTAAAATCTTTACGTTGTAATCAATTTTTGTTAATTATAAAATTAATAATTTTTTTGAGATTAATTTGAAATCAATAAAATAAAAGTAAAAAAAAAACTTTAGGGTCCATTGAATAACGTTTTTGTTTTTATATCTCATTCTTTAAAATAATATATGTGTTTATTAATCATTTTTATTTCTTGTTCCCAAAGTTTAAAGAATGTCTCTAAAAATAGTTTTTCCTAATTCTTTCTTTTATCTAATTCTATTTCCATTGTTTTTTAAAATCTTTAGTACCTAAAGGTCTTAGATTTAATTTCCAACTTTTATGACTTTTTTTATTTCTTCCCTATTTTATATTTCTTAAGTGTTTCTGTTCACACGAGATTTCAGGAGAAATTTAATTCGTGGAATCGAACTTTGTATTGATTTATGTATTGCGGATACAATCTCTAATATTTACTCCTTTGATTCTTTCTCTCGGATACAAAAAGTAAAATTTAAAACTTCGTGATCTTCGATCTTCAAGAAGTTGTAACTATAAGTCAATTCAAGCTTCAATCTTCTGGAATTCAAGGAAAGTTTGATCTTCCAAGTCTTCGATCTTTCAGAAGGTTGATTTTGAGGTTGATGATAACTTGCACGTCTTGAGAGTCTTCAGAAGTTTTTGTCTTCAATTCTTCAGAGCTTCGATTCTTCTCTTCCATCCAAGGTCCTCTCAAGATGAATGAGAAGGTCTCTATTTATAGAGAATCTCGATGGGCTTTAGGTGGGCTTGGGCCCATTTGCTTGTTGGGCGGGCTTAGGCCTGGGCCCATTTGCTTGTTGGGCGGGCTTAGGCCTGGGCCCATCTGCTTGTTGGGTTTGGGCTTGGACCCATCTGCTTGTTGGACTTGAGCTTGGACCTGTTTTCTTGACAGGCTTAGGCTCGGACCCATTTGCTCGATCGGTTTGGGCTTGGATCCATTTGCTTGGTGGGCTCGAACTCGACCCACTTATTTGCGCAAGCTCGGGTCCATTATTTCTTTGGCCCAATTTTTTTAGGGCCTTGAACTAGGTTGGGTATGAGAAAACTTGACTACCTAAATCCAATCAAATTATAATTATCTCAATTTTGCTGTGATGACGTGGCGTGATTTAATTGGTCAAAATTTCCTGTTCAACAAATGCCCCCTTTTCGAGATTTGTACACGTGTATGGGTGGATGAATCTCGAAAATGATAAGCTGAAACAAAAAATACAAGTGATCTTGTTCTTGACTTTTGCTCCAGTTAATATGTCGAATTAATCAAACTATGCGTTTGGACATAAGTTTGATTAAAAATGAAGTTTTGATACAGCCCAATATCAAATTTGTAGTGAATTTTGATTTTAATTCACAATTTATTTATTTATTTTGGAATATAGCCAAAACTTGAATGAAATTGAACATTTTCTTTTTTTACCAATGAATTTAATGGAAGAATTGAGACTTAACATTTATAAAATTGGAATATTGCCAATTCATCAAAATATGAATTTAAGTCAAAGTTTTTTTTTTTTTTTTTTTTTTGCATATTCTCTTAATTTGAATTTTTAGCGAATTGGGATAAAATTTGAAAAGTTTGCCATTTTTTTTTTTACTTCATTTCAAATCCATTTATGATTTGGGATAAAATTTAAACATTTTTTTTATAGATGAGAAAAGAAAATCGGGGGATTTTTTTTTCCAAGACTTGAGGTTTTTTTTTTTTTAAGGTTTAATTATGAAGAGGATATGGGAGGGATAAGACTTGAAATTTTTTTAACGCTTTTAAAAAAAACATGTCATTTTTTTTTCTTAATTAATCTTTAAAAAAAACAATAGAGGAGGTTTTTTTTTTTTTTATTTAATAAAGGAAAAGAATAGAGAAGGTTAGGAATTCTCTCCTATAATCTCACCTAATCTAACTATTTGTTAAGAAGATTTTTATTTAGTTTGTTGAGAAAAGATTTGATTTGCTACCTTCCATCCTTCCTTTATAAATAGGGAAGAAGCTTGCAAACAAAATTCACACCAATTCATCTTCTCTAACTTTTTTTCATTGCATATGTGTTTGATCCTCCAATTCTTTTTCTTTATTTGGGAGAGAAAAAAAAATCCGATGTGCTTCTTTTTTTTTCATGATTTGTAAGAAGAGGTGATAGATGAAAAAAAAACAGATTTTTTTTTTTCATTCAATTGGTAAGGAAGAGCACAGATGAAGAAGAAAAAGGAGACAGAGAAGAGAGAAAAAAACCCCTTTTTTAAAAAAAAAATTTTGGAGAGATTTCTTTTCTTTTCCTTTCTTTTTTCTTTTCTTATTTCTTTTTTTTTTTTCTATTTCTTTTCTTTTCTTTTCTATATATATATATATATTTTTTTTCTTTTTCATTTTTTTTTTCTTACTTCTTTTTTTTTTCAATTACTTTTTCCCCTTTTTTTTCACGTTTTCATCTTTTTTTTATTCAATATACATATATGTTTTTTTTTTTACATTTTACTCCTTTTAGTTTAGTTTTGTTTTTCTTTGTTTACTTTTATTTCATTTTCATTTTTTTTCTTCCTGTCCTTTCTTTTTTTAACTTTTTTTTTGTTTTTTTTTTGTTTTTGTTTTTTTTTTAGAAAAAGTTTTCTTTTCTCTTTTTTTTTAAATCGTTTTGTTTTAACATTTTTTTCCAAGTTTTTTTTAGTTACTTTCTTTTTAAAACTTTTTTTTTCTTTTCTTGTTTTTTTTTCTCTCTTTTTTTTTTTTTATGCGGCAGATGTAGTTCTTTTATTTATTTTTTCTTTTTTTTATCGTTTTCCTTTTCTTTTATTACCGTTTATCTTTTTCCATTTTTCTTTCCCTTTTTTTTTATTATCTTTTTCTTGTTCTTTTTTTTTTTTCATTTTTTTTTCAATTTTTTCAATTTTTTTTTCTTTTTTTATTATCTTTTTCTTTCTTTCTTTTTTTTTTCTACAATTTTGTTAAAAAGAAAATTCAACCATTTTGTCCCCATTTTTCCAAACTTTTTCTTTTGCAATTTTTTTTTTACCCCAATGTTTTTTAACAATTTTTTTTTTTTACTTACTTACCCTTCTTTTTCATAGGAGTGAAGCTAAACCTTTTTTTTTTTTCCACAAATTCTTTTTTCAAACGAGTGAAGTGTGTGGATGATGTGCTTGAACAAATTTGAGGATCGAGATGCCGCTTGAACAAATTTGAGGATGGATTGCCGCTTGAACAAATTTGAGGATGATTGTTCTATCGACTACACCGCATGGAGACGATGATGATTGTTCTATCAACTACACCGCATGGAGACGATGATGATTGTTCTATCGACTACACCGCATGGAGACGATGATGATTGTTCTATCGACTACACCGCATGGAGACGATGATGATTGTTCTATCGACTACACCGCATGGAGACGACGATGATTGTTCTATCGACTACACCGCATGGAGACGACGATGATTGTTCTATCGACTACACTGCATGGAGACGACGATGATTTTTCTATCGACTACACCGCATGGAGACGACGATGATTTTTCTATCGACTACACCGCATGGAGACGACGACGATTGTTCTATCGACTACACCGCATGGAGGCGACGACGATTGTTCTATCGACTACACCGCATGGAGACGACGACGATTGTTCTATAGACGATGATGATTTATCGAGTGTGCCGCATTGAAGATGGAGTTGATGATGATTTCGCTGCGCTGCCTTGAAGATGAAGATGATGATGGTTTCGATGATGGTTTCGCTGCACTGCTTTGAAGATGAAGATGATGATGAAGATCCTCTCGGCAACATATGTGAGATGAAGATGATGATGAAGATCCTCTCGGCTGCAACATATGTGAGATGAAGATGATGATGAAGATCCTCTCGGCTGCAACATATGTGAGATGAAGATGATGATGAAGATCCTCTCGGCTGCAACATTTGTGAGATGAAGATGATGATGAAGATCCTCTCGGCTGCAACATTTGTGAGATGAAGATGATGATGAAGATCCTCTCGACTGCAACATTTGTGAGATGAAGATGATGATGAAGATTCTCTCGGCTGCAACATTTGTGAGATGAAGATGATGATGAAGATCCTCTCGGCTGCAACATATGTGAGATGAAGATGATGATGAAGATCCTCTCAGCTGCAACATATGTGAGAAGATGAACATGATGATGAAGATCCTCTCGACTGCAACATATGTGAGAAGATGAAAATGATGGTGAAGATCCTCTCGGCTGCAACATGAGATGATGATCCTCTCGACTGCAACATATGTGAGAAGATGAAAATGATGATGATGATCCTCTCGGTTGCAACATATATGAGAAGATGAAGATGATGATCCTCTCGGTTGCAACATATGTGAGAAGATGAAGATGATGATTTTTTCGACCGCAACATTTGTGAGAAGATGAAGTTGATGATTTCCTCCGCTACAACACATTGAAGATGAAGATGATGATCCTTTCTGTTGCAACACATTGAAGATGATGATGATGGTGAAGATCCTCCCAGCTGCAACATATGTGAGAAGATGAACATAATGCTGAAGATCCTCTCGGCTGCAACATATGTGAGAAGATGAAAATGATGATGAAGATCCTCTCGGCTGCAACATTTGTGAGATGAAGATGATGATGAAGATCCTCTCGGCTGCAACATTTGTGAGATGAAGATGATGATGAAGATCCTCTCGGCTGCAACATATGTGAGATGAAGATGATGATGAAGATCCTCTCGGCTGCAACATATGTGAGATGAAGATGATGATGAAGATCCTCTCGGCTGCAACATATGTGAGATGAAGATGATGATGAAGATCCTCTCGACTGCAATATATGTGAGATGAAGATGATGATGAAGATCCTCTCGGCTACAACATATGTGAGAAGATGAACATGATGATGAAGATCCTCTCGGCTGCAACATATGTGAGAAGATGAAAATGATGGTGAAGATCCTCTCGGCTACAACATATGTGAGAAGATGAAAATGAGACGATGATCCTCTCGACTGCAACATATGTGAGAAGATGAAAATGATGATGATGATCCTCTCGGCTGCAACATATATGAGAAGATGAAGATGATGATCCTCTCGGCTACAACATATGTGAGAAGATGAAGATGATGATTTTCTCGGCTGCAACATTTGTGAGAAGATGAAGTTGATGATTTCCTCCGCTACAACACATTGAAGATGAAGATGATGATCCTCTCTGTTGCAACACATTGAAGATGATGATGATGGTGAAGATCCTCCCAGCTGCAACATATGTGAGAAGATGAACATAATGATGAAGATCCTCTCGGCTGCAACATATGTGAGAAGATGAAAATGATGATGAAGATCCTCTCGACTGCAACATATGTGAGAAGAGGAAAATGATGATGAAGATCCTCTCGGCTGCAACATATGTGAGAAGATGAGAATGATGATGATGATCCTCTCGGCTGCAACATATGTGAGAAGATGAAGATGATGATTTTCTCGACTGCAAAATTTGTGAGAAGATGAAGTTGAAGATCCTATTGGTCGTAACGCATGGAAAGATCCTTGCCTGCAACACATCGAAGAGGAGTAGAGTTCGCTGGTCAACATTTTGGAGAAGAGGCGAACGCACCTTACGAAGGTAGACAATTAAACATCTTTGTTGTCACAAAAGAGGCCACCGAGGCGCTAGCTACGGTTCAAAAGAGCCTGAACGCTGCACGCGAAGAATTTAAGAACTTCAAGTGGAGGCTTTAACTTTGCCCCCTTTGCCCCCATTCTTTTTTTTTTTTTTTTTAGTTGTATTCTTGTAAATACAAGAATTTGTTGAATGGTGATGAGAATGTTCTTATTCTGGTGTGACTGCTCCTAAATTTCATTTTATACTGTTTACGCATCATTTACTATGCGCTTACATCATCACAATGAAGAATAATATTTTTTTTTTACGTGCGACTGAACTTAAAGTGAATTTTAAGCTGCCTACGTACCCTTTTTATAACATAGGGATCAAGTCATAACGTAGTTCATTTTTTTTTCTCCGCCATTCACCTTTTAAGCTCTTGTGGGCTAGAAGCACCATGCAGTTTAAGCTCTTGCGATAAGGAGCTTTGCATATTTAACAAACTTTTATTTTCAACAAGAATTTGTTCATCTCCTTCGTTTGTAGGATTGGTGAAGATAATAAATCTTGGTTTCACAGTCAAGGAACCTTCTGTATTTATGTCAACAGACAACTTCCTCTTCATGCGTGACGGGACACAACTGTGAATCTTATCGTCATCATTTTCTTTACGAAATGGTTTTGCCTTCGAAGATTTCATCTCTCTTTGTTGTTGATCATTTGTCATCTTTAGACGATCAAAAGCAGATGTTGAAGGTCGATCTTTCTTCGATGTGGAGATACTCAACCTTTTGAAAGTTGAAGTTCGAGTGTAAATAAACGTTGGACATTGGTTTTCCTCTTCTTTCGTGGCCATACTCAATCTTTGAAAGACTGAAGATCGAGTAGTTGAAGGCTTGATACGATCAAAGACAGAGGTCCTTTGATTAATTTCATTTGAATTGTTGACTTCTTTAGAAGATCTATAATTGTTGTCGACTTCTACTATGCTGGCAGCATGACATGCAGTGACTTCAAGTATTTCTTCTGGATGATCCTCAAGGAAACTTCTTGGGAGGAATTCTGCCAAAGTTATCGATCGTCGAAGTTGGAGGAAGTCCTCATCTTTTCCTTTTATGGGCTTAGGATTCCACATCTTCTTGTTCCTTCTTCCTTTCTTTTTATAGGAGATGCTTCCTTTTGCATACTTTTGATGGGATCGCGACTCCTTTTGAATGGAATTTGGTTGTCTCCCTTTTTTGACGAGTGACTGTTATCCATCCTTCGCCATCATCTTTACCATGCGCTTCTTTATTTTGGAGTTTATCGTCACGATCCTTTGTTGGAATAGAACAAGTATAGGTGCAGAAGTCCCAAATTAAATCAAGTTTTTTTTTCTTTGATCATCAAGTTGTGTTAATGGCGGAACATTTGAAGTCATCTCGATCGCAACATGATTCGTCTGAGCTACTTCATCAATATCTAGCTCGATCTTCTTTTCACGAGCCAACTTTAGAATTAGCTCTTTCAACACGAAACACTTTTCAACAGGGTGACTAATGACCCGATGATACTTGCAGTAGTTAGGATCATCTACTTTTCCTGCTTGTTCTGGTCGTTTGCATTCTGGTAGCTGAATAAGTTGGTTCTCTAGCAACTGCTCTAACATGTCTGCAACATCAGAGTCAGGAAATGGATAAACTTTTTCCTGTCTTTCTTTAAGAGTTGACTGTCGCTTTTCATCGCCATCATGCTTTCTTTCAATTTTTGTTTCTTTTCTTTTAGAGAAAGATTTCAAAGGAGTTGCATGAACAACCATTGACTCTTTTATGACACTATTTGCAATCTTTTTAGTGTCATCAAGTTCATTCTTGTCACTCCTCGATTTTGGAATCAAGAAATCTTTTGCTCCTCTATTGGCGATACTCAATTCCATATCATGGGCACGAGTCGCCAACTCTTCGAACGTGCGAGGTTTTATTCCCTGTAAAATATAAAGAAGTCCCCAATGCATGCCTTGGGTGCACATCTCCACTGCAGACAGTTCGGTGAGTCGATCCTTACAGTCAAGACTCAGAGCTCTCCATCGGTTGATGTAGTCGATGACTAGTTCTCCCTTTTGTTGTCTTGTGTTTGTCAACTCCATCATGCTGACGATACGTCGGGTGCTATAGAAACGGTTGAGAAAGTCCCTCTCAAGTTGCTCCCAATTATCAATGGATTCAGGCTCCAGATCGATGTACCAGTCGAAGGCATTTCCTTTGAGAGTTCGAACGAACTGTTTGACCAATAAATCTCCTCGCGTACCAGCAGTTTCACATGTTTCGATGAAGTGAGCAACATGTTGTTTTGGGTTGCCTTTTCCATCAAACTGTTGGAACTTGGGAGGTTGGTATCCATTCGGCATTCTGAGATTGTCGATCCTCTTCGTATATGGTTTGGAGTACAAGGAGAAAGTTTGAGCAGGTCCACCATATTGCGTTTTGATGGAGCTTGCAATCATCTCCTGTAATTGTTGAACAGACAACGATGCAATTGAGGTCGAATTTTGTGGTTGACTTTCTTGCATAACTGCCTTCCCTTTGTCAGTATTCTTGACAGTATGTTTATGACTTGATTCAGCAGCATCACGACTTTCAATGTGATTCTTTAGAAATGCAATCTCATAATCCCTTTCTTCCACCACCTTCATGAGCATGTTCACCTTCTTTTCAAGCTCTGCCATTCTATTTTCACTTGTATCCACGTTAGTTACCATAACTGACATTATATTTGGGTGAGGCATTTCCTCACTTGAGGGTTTAGAGGACGACTAGTGTTCGTCAATCGCATGATTTTCTTTGATTACAATTCCACCTTTTGGTGGCTTGGAGATTTGCTCCCAAATATTCTTTGCAGCTTCAAAAGGTGGCGTATCTTCAGATGACTGAATCTCCCTTGAGCGGCTACGGGTGTTTGGCCGTTTGCCGATGTCACTGAGAGCTTTGGAAGTGTTGCCTTGAGATGTCATGATTTTCTTTGGATGTTCTTCGAAAAGAGAAAGAGATGAAAGGTAGAGATGGTCCCACCGGGCGTGCCAAATTGTTCACACGAGATTTCAGGAGAAATTTAATTCGTGGAATCGAACTTTGTATTGATTTATGTATTGCGGATACAATCTCTAATATTTACTCCTTTGATTCTTTCTCTCGGATACAAAAAGTAAAATTTAAAACTTCGTGATCTTCGATCTTCAAGAAGTTGTAACTATAAGTCAATTCAAGCTTCAATCTTCTGGAATTCAAGGAAAGTTTGATCTTCCAAGTCTTCGATCTTTCAGAAGGTTGATTTTGAGGTTGATGATAACTTGCACGTCTTGAGAGTCTTCAGAAGTTTTTGTCTTCAATTCTTCAGAGCTTCGATTCTTCTCTTCCATCCAAGGTCCTCTCAAGATGAATGAGAAGGTCTCTATTTATAGAGAATCTCGATGGGCTTTAGGTGGGCTTGGGCCCATTTGCTTGTTGGGCGGGCTTAGGCCTGGGCCCATTTGCTTGTTGGGCGGGCTTAGGCCTGGGCCCATCTGCTTGTTGGGTTTGGGCTTGGACCCATCTGCTTGTTGGACTTGAGCTTGGACCTGTTTTCTTGACAGGCTTAGGCTCGGACCCATTTGCTCGATCGGTTTGGGCTTGGATCCATTTGCTTGGTGGGCTCGAACTCGACCCACTTATTTGCGCAAGCTCGGGTCCATTATTTCTTTGGCCCAATTTTTTTAGGGCCTTGAACTAGGTTGGGTATGAGAAAACTTGACTACCTAAATCCAATCAAATTATAATTATCTCAATTTTGCTGTGATGACGTGGCGTGATTTAATTGGTCAAAATTTCCTGTTCAACAGTTTCTATTTTTATCCTTTTTTTTTTGTTAATCTTGCATATATATGTTTAATATTTTTAATTTTTCTTCCCTTAAATTTTCACAATTATATATTAATTTAATTTTGAATTTTAAATTTTCAGTATTTTAGATTAATTATGCATTATTTGGTTTTTAAAATTTAGATCTAATTTTAAAATTTCTTTTCTATTTAGCTAAAATTATTTTATATTTTATATTTATTAACTTTTAAATTCTATATATTTAATTTAATTTTGATATTTCATCTGTTCACTATTCAAATTCATATATTGTTTTTATCTTCTAAATTTAAATGTTGAATATATTTATTTAAATATTTTTAAAATTTAAATTTTACGGTAGGCATGTTTATATATTATTTTAAATTTTATTATTTTTTAATATTATTAAAATTAATTATAATTTTACATTATATAGTATATTTTTTACTAAGATGATCATTTGTATTATCTTTAATATTTTACCACCAAGACATTTATGTAACAATATAATTTAATTGAATTTGAATCAATCACATTTAAAACAAATGAATTGAAAATATTTCAAATCAATTTTTTCTTTTTTTAAAAAAACTTTTCGTGGTCTAAAACTATGGAAGAAACTCCACTAAAAAGAGTTTAAATTATATATGAATCTTTTTGACCAAATTATTAAAAGATGTATAGATCCAATGGCTCTTTTCATAGAGCATTTGGTGTCTAAGTTGGCTATCCACTTGTAAGAGGGGGGGATTAGAGGTAACAATCTCACTACTATACAAAATCATTAGGTACCCTACTTGAGGTCAAAATGGAGATTTTGTATATATATATTCACATCTATATTATTTATTATTTTATTATAAAAATAAAATGAAAATCAATTAAACAAACATAGCACGAAACTCTGTTCATTCATCAACATGCTAATTAAGTGGTACAAAGAAGTTCAGGAAGTTATCTGATACGGTTGCAACTCGATTCAAAAAACTTAGACTACGATCTTTCATTTATTGAAATTTTAGCTATTTCAGAAGGGATTTGTTTTTGCCTCAAACTCGATTCATTCTCTAATTTTATAATAGAATCTGATCATCGTCAGCAAGCTTTGAATTTGATCAACGATGAAAAGGATGCTTCAAGTATGGCAAGATGTTGGATTAGCAATATAAGAACCATTACAGAGAGTTCCATCTCAATCAAGTTACTTTTTGTAATCGAGAGAAAAATACGGTAACCGATAAAATAGGTAGATATAATAGATTGAATTATACAATCAACTATCTTATATGGATAATCAACCGATCCCACAAAGATGTTTGTATTAATTGTCCTGTTGATGTTTCAATAAAGCAATTTTTTTGACAAAAAAAAGTAAAATATGTTCCACAAAATTCTCAAATATAGATGAGACTCAAATTTATATATATATATATATATATATATATATATATATATATATCAAAACAAACATTACTAGAAAAAAAAAATCACGTATACATATCTAAAGGCATTAGTAAAATTATTAATTTTAAGAAGAAAAAAAGGTGATATAATCCAAGAATTTATGGGACCCTCCCCTCAACTCCCCACAAAAATTTTTCTCTTCTCAGCTGTTGGAGAATACACTCCACTTATTATTATTATCATTATAATCAATTTAAATACCTGGATGTAATCGAAGTACCAACTTTCCAACCAAGCAAAAAATAATAATATCTTCCTTTTCTTTTCTTTTGTTTTTTTTTGTTTTTTTGTTTTTGTTTTTTTAAAGTATTTAATATATGGTATCAATGTACTTGGAATTGGGAGATTTTTTTTCAAGAGAATCTCTTTTTCCTTTTCCTTTTTTAATTAATATTATTTGATTCATTTTTCTTTTTGGATATTAATACTATAGTATCTAATTTTTAAATTATAGATTTAATTAAATATTATTGGCTCATATGTGCATGTAAGTAAGTAATCCTAAGCCCATAGGCTACTTGTTCTAAAAATAAAAATATTGATTTTGTTGCAATATATAATATAGTTTGAAATTTATTTATGTTTATGATTGTGTTTTTCATGGTTAAATTTTAGTTTTTATATTTTTTAAAAAATAAATTCTACATTTAATTTCTTAAAGTTGACTTTTATTGAAACGTTAATTAATAATAATATTAATTTTTCATACAATAAAATATGTTGTAATTTTGTGAATGATTTTTTGAGTAAAAGAGTTTTTTTTTTAAAAAAAATAAAATGATTATAAACGATGTGGAACTGTATTTAACTTTTATTATTATTTCTTGTAATTTTGAATGTTTAATTTAATCTTGAATTTTGATGGTTATTAAATTATGCCTTTGTGATTGTTATTAATTTGTGTCAATTTTAATAGTTGGATTGTTTACTTTCAAAAATGTGAAATTTGATAATCAATTGATATTTAAGGGATACATTTTTTTAGTATAGAAAGTTAAAAAAGTTCAATAAGAATGGGGACGTCTCAACTTTATAATTTTTTCTTAATATAAATAAGAGTAAAATCGTGGTTTTTTATCCCTAAAAATAAAAGTTATATGTTTAAACAATTTTTTTTCAAAAATATTTAAATTACTTAATAAACATTTATTAATTTTTAATTAAATTAAAAAAATGGGTTTTCCAAGAATAATAAAACGATTTCAATTACATAGGACAAAAATCCACAAACTAATAATAAAATCCACAAGTACAAAAACTAATTATATACAATTTTGTGTAAATATTATGTGAAATTTATATATTTATATGGTGTATTTTTAAAATTAAAAAATATTGAACTTATTTACAAAATATAAAAAAAATTCATCAAATTCTCTATAGTCCATTTTAAAAATTTTACTATATTTTATAAATAATTTTATTTTGTTTTTGCTTGCTATTCATTATAATTCTCCTAGTTATTATTAATATTACAATTTCATTTATATATTTTGTAAATAATAAAAGGTTATACAGATTGAACCAACAATTTTCTACCTTGCTTATCTGTAAAATTTTGATATCATATGGAGTGGTAATAATTAATATTTTGTTGGTTTAGTTACAACTAAAAAATATTTTAAGATAACTATAATTATAGCTAATTGAAATAATGTTAAATTTTCCTTTTCTTTTCTAAATGTTCCTTAAAAAGATAGCAACATATACTCTCTTCTTTAATTGTTATGAATAAGGTTGACCTAATACTTAAACCTCCTCTTGTTAAGTTGTTTACCTACAAGTCAAATGTTTTGTTTATGCAATCAGTAGAATTAAACAATTTAAAACTGTCTTGTATATTTTTATGTAAAATCTTTGATCGACTCATCCTCGTACGTAGTCTAACATAAAGTCGATAATAAAGCAAAAATATTAATGATGAAAATGAAAATTTATAGGCTTGCTTCTAAAAAATCAAATGGTTACCGAACAAAACCTAACTTAGATAATTAATAGTTCATCTAAATACAATTTAATAAATGTTACGTACTTTTTTAACCGTCTATCTAACTTCGTATTTTTGTATTTTTAGTTCATGCAAACAAGTGTGAATAAAATCCTAACCCATTTACAAGCGTAAATAGAAATTTTTCGATCTCTAGTTTTTTAATCGGACACACGTATGTTAATCGTTGGTCTTCATTATCTAATTACTAAAAGAATATTAATTAAATTGCGAATAAATAATAATAATAATAATAATAAAAAAGCCAAAAAAAACATGTCTCAATCTAATATTTCTCAAAATTTAGGTTGTATCTGTTTTGATCGATAACGTCACTATCATTACACAAGTTAACATCCACGACAAAAGATTTAATAAAGTTAAAATAATAGTAAGTTGCTTAAATCGATGAACCCAATATTGTACAAAAGTAGACATAAATAATAATAAAATATATATGATAATTACAAAGAGAGTATTATTGTCCAATTAGTTGAATTAAACAAATTAAATTCATTAATTAAAAGGATGATTATAAAAAGTAATTCATTTTAAGTGACCCTCGTCATATAGAAGACTTAACAAAAAGCTTAGTTGACTTAACAAAACCCTAATTTATTGGACTGATTCAGATGTTGATTGGCTCCCAATTCCTAATCTTTTTCAAAAAAAAAATTTAAAAAATATATTGGGCCCTCCAACATTGTCACTATCCTAAGTAAATTATATATTACAATCATTCATCTTTTTCATTAGAAAAATATTATCTTTTGATTCATATTTATTAGGTGACCCTTTAGTATAATGTTGGCCCTAGTTGAGGAATTATTTTGAATAATTTACCTTGACTTTTGAAACTTATGAAAGTGAAGCTTTTGAAACCCATTGGATCAATATTTTATATGATTATATGTTTATATGATATGTGTGTAACATAATTACATTATTGTGTTATATATTAAAAAAAAAAAAAACAAGAAAGAAAGAACACAATGTTTCTAGAACCCTGGCCCAAACAAACACACATGTTGTAGAAAACAGCTGCCTTCTTAGCTAATTTTTTAGAAAAATAAAATATAACAAAAAGTGATTTACATGTTAAACTATTAATTAAGTAGATATGAAATTTTAAAAAATTAGTAATAAACAACCTCTCACTTAACTATTTTGGTTTGGTTTATGCTAAATAAGTAATGATAAAATAATGAAGGATAAAGAAAATTAGTCTATATACTTAGATTATTGGACTAAACAGAATAATTAAAAAAATTAAAAGAAACTCATTTTATAATTATTTAGGTATATCGTATGAACTATTGTTCTTTCTATCGAAATAAAGGGTACTTGTGAATTTTCATTTAAGGATACATATTCCTTTTAATTGCACGAGTTGTGTTCATCATTTTAATTTTTAACCAATTTCAAGAAGAGATCGATGTGGCTATTTGAATAATTGTACAAATTACTTTATGAATATATATGTTTGTTCTTCAAATTGGAACTTAACTTTTATCCATCAACAAGTTCAATACTTTTCTCCCATAAAATCTTTCTCCATAATTAAAATCTGTTCAAGTTTGGTTATTTAAATCCATAAAAAAGAACTTAAATGGATCTGATGAGTGCATCATTGCTTACCCAAAGAAATGTAATCTATTATATCCTGAAAGACAACTATTGTCACAATATAAGTGATTAAAATTATCTTTAAATTGCTGCAAGAATAAGAGAAAATTTGAGCCCAATTAAAATTAATATTCATATTGTCTCCTTAAATTTACAATTTCACTCACTCTGCTATGTACAGTGAATTATCTTTCAGATAGAATATATTATCTTTCTCATGGAAATAACATATCGTCTATTAAAGATCCAAACAAAGTCTTCTTGGTGGAGTAAACTGAACTTCAATCAATTTAAAAATGGAGAAAATTTTTAATTGAAAAAATGAAGTTCCAATTCAGATAAGAGACAAGTTTATACCAATTCATGATCATTCAGATGATATATGTCTCTTATTCAAGTTTGTTACAAAAGGAAGAGAACCCCATAAAATCTAAAGAGCACAGAACTGTAAGTCAAGAGAGCCACATGCCATTTATTAATTTCTTCTTTCCTTTTCCTTTCTCCTCTTCTTCGAAACGATAGGAAAGACATAGAGGAGCAATTGACGAAGAAAAAAGGAGAAAAAGAAGAGAGAAGAGAAGAGAGAAAGAAAAAAGGGACAGTGGCAAATATGATATCGAGGGAAAGGTTAAGTGGCCATAAGGTGGAACAAAAATAATAAATAAATAAATAAAAGTACCACTACACAGTTCTTCTTCGTTGGTAATTAACAAAAAAAGAAAAAAAAATGATAAACATCCAAAAACAATAAGATAAAATTGTTGAATTTAAACTTATGAATCTTATAATATAACTTAAACCAAATTTTATGGAGAAATAATTTCCCACATGTATTTAAATTATTATATCAAATTTTCTCCATTCCACCTTTCTTTATTAGTTAAAAAGAAGAAGAAGAAGAAGAAGAAGAAGAAGAAGAAGAAGAAGAAGAAGAAGAAGAAGAAACTCCGTCTCTGTAAAACCCTATTTAAAAAGCTTTTACGTGTATTGAACGTATCATATATATATATATATATATATATATATATATATATATATATATATATATATATTCTTAAAGTAGTAATCTATCATTTAGATAATTAAAAATTAGCCACCAGTGAAATAGAACAGCATAAAATACCAACTTTATGTTAAATAAAATTGATATAAAAGCAGTAATAAGTAGAAAATGTGTCACATCCTTTGTGTATAGGATAATCAAATCACAATATCGCCAAGTGGAAGATAAAGATAAGCACAATAATAACAAAAATAACAACAAAAAACATTAAAAGTAAATTAAGATGATATACAAAAAAAAGAAAAAAACAAAGCAAATTTCGACTTTTCTTTCACTCTGTAAAGGGTCAAGCTGAAGACGTTAAAATCAAACCCAATGGGTTCTTTGTCATCTCCAAATATTATATATGATTAGTTTTTAATTAACTAAATATCATTTCAAAGTCTCTCAATTGTTAACCAAATTATGACCTAAATTTAAGTTAAAACGATTCTCTCCAAAAGCTTTTTGGTTCCATATTATATAGGGCGAGAGAGAGATTCCAAATTTTAATTAATATAGGTTTAATTTCAGCTTTTGCTATTGTCATAAAGGAATTAGATCTTCTTTTAAAGTGGTTTACGAAAGATGAGGATAATTTGAATTTGTAGTTTTGATAATTATACAATATATTTTCCCATCTTGAGAAAGATTATATTCTAAGAACTTGAGAGAGATAATTTTTGGAACGGTCAAGAAATTATGTTTTAAGGTTATTTAAGTTACAAAGCTAAGAATAAAAAGATTTGGTCAAGGTTTGAAATAATTCGAATATTTTTTAATTTTTTGTGGAGGAAATTATTGAATAGTGTGAGAGATTATTTCTTACACAGAAAATTGGATTTTTTTTTTTTGTGTAACTAAAGGAATTATACTATCAATTTCAACCACTCATTCACAATATATATGTAGACAATACATACCCTAACTTTCAAGAATAGTTTGAGAAAACATCAGTCTCTACTATTTTTTTTTTTTACATTTTTTTTAAATTTTAGAAAAAAATCGAATTAAAAATAAATAAAAGTTTTACTAAAAAAGTATTAAACTCAATTTTTTTTTTCATGAAACAAAATTTAAATTATTATTCTTTTTCATTCCCTTTTTGTGAGAAAAAAAAATGCTTCAAAACAAACAAATTAATTTCCTCATAAATTAGAATTAGGGTTTCCTACCTTGATAAATGAATTAGAAAAACAAAATAATTAAAAGATCTTCAAAACATGGGTGATTCCTTTTTATTATTTTATTGAATTGTAGCAAAATCAATTTTCTAAGTGGAAAAATATGTTTCCATTTAAAAAGATCTTCAACTCCTTTTTAAAAATTGATTAGTTCTTTTTTTTTTTATATATAAAAAAAAAAATATATCATATATTTTTGTAGGGCCAATATATATTATAGCAGCCCTCAGCTGGTACTTTAGCAGATGCTCCAAAATCCAAAACCACTTCCATTATTTGTCTACTAAAGAAGATAACTTTTTTTCTTCTTTTAATTTGTTGTTTTAAAAGATGCAAAATATCTTTTTGAGGTTTTGTTTTTCTTTTACTTTTAAATTTTAAGATATTATACCTTTAGTCTTGAATATTTATATTTTTACTTTCAATATAATTAAAAAGTTCTAAAATATTAAGAGTTCACTCTTGGGATTTTATTTCCACCACAATTTAGCCTTATACCATTTCTTTTTAAGTACAAATCCGAGATCTAGATATTTGATTATGATATTTCTTGTCTTCGGATATATAGATATTTCTTGTTAATTTTTTTTTTAAATACTTACTTTAACCTTTTGTGTTAATTTATACTAATAACTTAAAATAAATATTTTGTTTAAATTTTAGATTTAATTTTAATAGTGACGAAAAATGATAAAAGTTAATTGACTATTATTTTAATTCTTAAAATTAATTAATAATATTAATATTAAAGACCGAAAAGTAAATATTTAATAAAAAATCAAATTTAGAAATGTAAAGTTTGAAAGTTATAGATCAAGTTGAAACAAAGCTCAAACATACAAAATAAAACTGATATTATGGAGTTTAAAAACGAATTTAAATCGAACTCAAAATTAAATAAATTTTAAAATTTAATTAACCAAAAAAACACATGGAAAAAATAAAAGGGTTTTTTCAAAAATAATAATAATAATAATAAAACTATTTATCTTTCCTATAAAAAAATCAAATTTTTTATGAAGTATAAATATTTTTTTATTTGGTTATTTGAAGTATAAACATCAAAAAGCATATTTTCTCTTTTTTCACTTTTTCTTTTTCTTTTTGATTTAAAACTTTAGCCCTTCTAAGTTAGGGAAACGTGGAATTATTTTTTAGAATTTAACCCTTCTAGAATGTTGGGTCCGGCCCGGCAAAAGAAAGTTGCACATTATTAATAATTTGCTCCACCTCCACTCCCACTTCCACAGTGTGTATTATTAATAATTTTGTTTTGGAATAGGTATATTATTTATAATTAAAAGTAGAAGACTTTGCATGTAAATATTTTTAAAAACAAAAAAAAACTTTGTTGTTGTTTGGATGTTTTCTAATGGGGTAGTTCGGTATGGATCATCTTTTTCTTCATACAAATTTTTAGTTTTGAATTTATTATTTTAGAATAATTTTGCATTATTGTTAAAATTCATTTTAATAACATTTAATTATTTCAAATTAATTAAATGAAAGCTCAAATGTGATTGGTTAAAGAATTATTGAAATATTGAAAACTAAGAATTAAATTGAAACACAACCCTAAAAAAGTAATATGTTGAGAATTTTAAGTATCAATTAGAAATTGAATTCAAAATCCATGGATGAAAAAGATAATCATTGGAAAATTAGAGAGCAAGCGAACAGCTAGAACCAAAATTTCAAGCATATTTTTATGAGTATTTTTCTTAGTTAAGACATGAATGGACAAAATAAAAGTTTTACGTGGTTTTAAGATCCAAAGTCCACACCCTCTAATAATTTTAAAATAAATATAACACTCAACAGTGGAAAAGTGAGAAAGACCTCCAAAAATTTCAATAACGAACTTTAAAAACGTTAAAGAAAAATATCCCTGTCATTAATATACGGACAGAAATGGTTAATATCAATAGCCATGACATTTCTTTTTTATTTTTATTACAAGTATATTATTTTTAACTTTTTAAAACAGACAATTTAGGTGTATTTTTTATACAAAATATTATGTTTCCTAAGGATATTTAGAACTTTTTGTTTTAACTTTAAAAGCATTATTGAAAACTTTCAAAGGTTAAAGGAATATAAAAGATCTTTTCTAATCATTTAGGCCCTTTTTTTTAAAAAAAAAAAATCAAGTGGACTACCCCACACGAAATTACAGAAACGTATAGATATGCCAAAATTACCTGTCTTGGAATTGTGGCTCATAAATTTAAACCAAACATGTAATACATCACATAAACACATATCAAATGCAGTACTTCAAATCGTTGGCAACCTCACCAACGTTTACCAATTCTTATGAATAAACTATGTATTATCTATCTAAATTATATCAAATGAATAAGTCTTGATATATCCAAGATTAACTTATATATAACAATCAACTATATTCTTAGTATATCACTTGATTAAAGTATAGATTGACTAACAATAACTATACTAAATACTTACTAACCAATATTATATTAGTTCAGATGTATTTTCTGAGTTTGTGTAGTTGTAACTATTTTAGCTGGCTATTGGTGTGTTCTGAGTTCGTCTAGTTGTAACCTTTTTAGCTGCTAATCTTGTTTAGATAAATTAGGGTAGATTTGTAATTACTCGATATCCAAATTACAATTGAGAGGGCAGTGGGGCATTACTACCGAGGCCGAAGGCCAATATGAACGCAGGATTTCGGGCCCAATAGTTTGAACAAAGGGGTCTCCTCATGGTCTCAAGCTCCTTGATTGTATGTTCTCGACAAAGTGGGCAAAGCAACGACCTCAATGGAAGCCACTGATCAATGCAACCTTTATGAAACACATGCTTGCAGTTAGGCAGAACACGGAGTTCATCTCCATACTCAAACTCCGCCAAACATATGACACAGTTCCTGGATTCAAACGATGTAAAACAATAAGACGACGGCATATTTGAAGACGAATCGCCATAGATATATACAGGCATGGTAGTGAGTAACTGGCTGCTACATGTGGATGAGAGAGGTTTAGAGGAAGGAGAGTTGAGTTGGCGCCGAAAGCAGGTGAAAAGGGAGATGAACAAAGAGATTACAAACAGGGCTGCAATGGCAGAAGTCGCACATATAGTAACAATTCTTTCTCGGTTTCCAAATGGTTGTTCAAATAAGGAAGAATCTTTAAGAAGGCGTCTATTGCTGTAACCGAGATCATCCACTGAATTCATGTTTCTGGGGGAAGAAGAGGAGGAATGTTTGAAGGGTTATCTCTTCATTTAGGTTTTGAATAGAATATATATGCAAAAGATCCCTAATTTAGTGCAGCAAGTTTACATGCAAACAAAAAGAAATATCAGAGCCTTGAAGGGTTGTGAATCATGCTTAGATTTTTTTTTGTTAAAAAATGAAGCTCAGCAGTATAGTTAATGGCGAAATGGCAGTTCGTTGTCATACCTTTTTAGCTTTCCTTGACACTTTTTATCGGCAAACTATCCTGCAACTTTGTGGGAAGATCTTAGGAAGGATCCCATATTGCAAATAATCACCATGCTAATTGCAGATAAGTTAAATCACCGTTTTTTATCAAACCATTAAAAAGCCAGGATAGTTGGATCAAGATTCAGGTAATCTTTCTTTTCCCTCTAAGCAAAAAGTTGGTTTTGTGTATGTATGTTTTAAAAAACAACAGTGGTTTCTCATTCATCTTGCCATTAAGAAAAAGAAATTATAATTTTATGTGCATGTGACGCTACTACATGAGCTGATTCCAACTAGCTAAATGATTGGAGTTCATATATGCAGGCGCTAAAAGTGAGAGAGAAAGGGCAATAACTCTTACAGAATTGATGGTCTGCGAGTCAGCATCCATCCAGAGATACAAAATTGAATATTGGTAGGAAGCGAAAGATGAGGAATGAATTTGGCCAATTCTGTATTACGACACCAGCAATTATCGGATTATTTATGCCGAGATTTGGAAGCCGCCCATTTAAAGTAACCACAATTTGCTTCAGGATTAGATGCGGGACCCTGGTGAAATAAAAGAAATTTTCAGTTAGCAAAGGTACATGACATTGGCTACGAGACATGTACCAATAAAAATCAAATGTGTTAAATCGCCGGGGAACATCCAACAGCTCAAGTTAATGAATTATGATAAATTTAATCTTTATAAATACTCGACTACAAGACATGTATCAATAAAAATTAAAGGAGTTATCACCGGGGAATGCACAAAAGCTCAAGTCAATGAATTATTAATTCAATATTTATTATTACTTGAATACTAATCATCATTTGTTGACTTGGTAATTTGTAAGAAGCTCAACTCGTGGTTAGGTTTAAAAATAGGACTTTCTAAATTTGATACCGTGTTAAAACCCTGAGAAAATAATAGGATTACCTCCGCACGAGCACAAACATAAAATCTGCGGCCATTATTAGGACCTTGTTTCTTAACTACTCGAGCAACACAAGTCTCCTTATGGCCCTTGCAAAGGGGAATGCTATTCTGCATAACCTGTTGTATCCTCCGCCATTCCAGCAAGGCAACACCACTCTTTTCTTTCTCTACAGGAGAGGCATTAATTTGAGACTGATCCTGATATGCTTCTAACTGTCGACCTGAGTCGCTTTGAGTATTTGATCTAGGAATTTCAATAGGATTAGACTCGGAGGTCTCTGCTTTGCTGATTGGAGAATCTGCATTAGAGCTGTTAGCATCGTTGCTAACAACTGAATTTTTCTGGAAGAATGACTTTAATGACATCTGGGAACACCTTTTAACTCTTTTCCTAGTTTCATTCTCAGGTAATGCTTTCGCATGTAGAGACTCGTGCGAAATTAAAGTGTTGCATGCAGCCTCCTCGGCATAACTTCCACCAGCACACTCACCTGTTTTTAATAGAGAATCTTCTGTTTCTAGGTTTGTCAAAGAACAAGATTCACTTGGAAGAACACCCGGTTGGTCACCATTATTAAATGATCCATTAAATCCTTGAGAACAATTCCCTAAAATGATGTTCCCACGTGAAGATGAGTTTGATTTTTTGCACGGTGCTGAATCTTCAGCAGCTTGTCTTTTTAGAAGCATTGACACTGCATATGTTTATGGTCAAATTGGACTCAAGACGAGAATATTACAAAACAAGAAGACAGCTTATTTCCAATTAAAACATACGATTGAATTATACACGAGATGTTGGCAGTGCCATAAGCTATAAGCTCCATGTCTAACTTTAAAATTGACAATAATTACACTGGAACCAGTTCTCATAAGATGACATTTCCTTAACAATTTGAAAGAATGAAGAGGTTTTATAATGTATTCAATTATATGCTGATGAACTCGATTTGCTAAGGTCTATCCCGAAGAAATAGGAGGGAGAGACGTGATGGGAAAATGATGTAATTGGTGAGGAATGAGATTGTTACTTGTGGGTGTGTGCATAAGTGTTCGGTGGGGTCCATGGTGAGATTCGATTAGTTAGAGAAGAAGCCTTAAGAGGCTGAGTGTGAGAGTTTATTTTTCATCTTTTGCCATTTTTTGTTTTATAGCTCCTTTTGAGTAAATTGGACAAGGAGGAGATCTCGAACTCAAGGCTATTTTGCCTAATCAGTCACACAATTTTGGGACCCATCATATGCATTCTTCTACATTCATATTTCTACCGTGATGGATTGCAAGTTGTGATTTTCTAATATTGAAGGACTGTAAACCACTCGTCCAACATAATACATTTTCTTTCCATTACTTTTTGGAAGAAAATTATCTATGGAATCACATAAATAACCCACATCATTGATGAGAGCATGATAAATACACATGCAAAGCGTAAATATAATACATCAGCGCAAAAACAGCAGTCAAGATAAAGTGCAATTCCTACACCTATATAATATTGCATACGAATATCGTTTAATACTGAATAAAGCGACCAAGCAAAAACGAGGAAATCTTTCCTACCAAGAGTTTGCTGAAGCCCGTGAATCTTGGGGTTGTATCTTGCAGACAAAGATGGAGTACTATGTTGAGGAGTATCAGGGATTTCCAGTAGACTTGCAGAAACCGGTGCATGATCAGAACCTTCTAATTTAACAGACTGCTCTCCCTTCCACCTATATAACAGACAGAGCGAAATTGACTATTGAGACCCTCCTTCAATAAACAAGAAATGATGGAAGATTGTGTATAATTTCATAAGCAGTAATCGAATATTGCTAAAGCGCCTTTTTAAAGAAACTATAAATGATTTATGTTATCCATCTACAAGCACTAAGAGGTGTTTCGCTTCAAGCAACAGTCAGTGCACTTGGTTTTATGAAATTGAGATTAGCCATATTTCATTATCATCGTCATCATTCTTCACCTTAGCAAACGGTTGTGCTAGACTAACATGGTCTAGGCAAGCATTTAAGAGTTTTAAGCAAATACTTTTCAAGGTTAAGTCTAAGCATTTGGAGCTTTTAGAAAGCTCTGGTGGATGTTGAATCTAAAATCAGTTTCACTGAAAAAACAAACATAGAGAGAAAGTGTAGCATTGTCCATCTATTTAGCATCTTGGACTTGAGTCATAAACCTAGTCATATTGTGCAAAGCTAATAAAACTTGTTTCTAATCTGCTGGAATTTTTTTACAGCAATTGTACTTAAAGAAATATAAACCTAACTTGATGTGGGGAATTGTTAGATACCAAGATTAGTATAGGGCAGAGGTATAAGAGAAATTTCATATTTAGGTAGTTACATGGGAGTATGGTTATAAATAAGAAGTCGATGAGGGAAGAAGGGGAGGGATTTTTTTTGTTGAGTGAAGTCTGCAACATTCCTTGAAAGAAAGGAAGGGCAGAGGGATAGGGTTCCTTTTAATTGTTCTTGAGTTTCTGCAATTTTATTACGGTTCCTTTGCTTATATTAGTTGTTCAAGGATTGAATCGTCAGTCCTTTCTGTGTAATTTTCATACTATATCAATATACAGTTGGTTTTGTATCAGGAATCCAACAAAAGTTTATTCCACCCCTAGTTCTTATCCTACATTGTCTGCTCCCGACACATCCAAGCTTGGTTGAATTTGTAATCACACCATAAGATAAAATGTCCTGAACTCCATGACATCCCTTTTTATCCCAATTTTCTTTACCACAACTCAATTATATCTTGAAATATCTAAAAGTTGATATTCCCTAACGATAATGATGATGACAACAAGAAAACTGTAACAATATTATTAAAATCTTTTTAGTATTATATTTTATAGCAGGATTGGGATGACACCCTGACCCAATATTTCACATTGAGAATAGCTAAACAAATTGAAGCAAGTTTTTAAGCAGAGATACTGTGTTTTCTGCTATAAATACAACCAAATAATTGATGCTCAGAATAAATTCAGGATCAAACACTAAAATGAAGAGTGCAATAGCTGAAAATTGTGAACGAGCAAACAAAAAATCAAGCGGAAATGTGTTAATACATACTGTACTAATCGCAAGACTTCATAATCAATTTTATAATTTATTTTCTGGAAAAAAAATATACATCTGATATCCTATTTGATTTAATTGCGTACCTAAAAGAATTTCCATCTTTCCAGCGTTTGTACTGTGACAGTATGTCACATTCCATAACATGACAAGCTACAATATTATGGCCCGGCAGGCTGTTGTCGTGATGTAAGCATGGTCCTGCACACAATATATGGTCGATCCTTGTCCCATAATTGAATACTTCCGCACCTGTACTTTGAGGCCAGCATGTATATGCATCTCTTCTGCAAAAACAAAACAACTGGACAACTGAAAATGTTGTCTCCCATTTGTCCATAAACCAAGAACAGGAGCAGAGCAGATTGAAAAGTGGTGATCCAAGGAGGTAGATAGCATATACGACAAGCTATATTATTAACTGCAGTTGAAAGAAGTGTTGGTAGTTATCATAATATTTAAACTGAAACGACCACCCCTGGTACTTGAGACATGATGATAGTAGCACAACTGTATCATCTATCATGTCACTTATTCAAAACATCCAGTATCGGTGGATGATATAACATTATCAAACAGCAATTCAATCTCAATAGCTAACATCACAAACAGAAATAACCAGAAAAAATCAATGGTTGTCATTTTATTGATGGCAATAGACAGATTCCTATGGTATAAGATGAATCGCAAACATCTAACCCAAAAGAAAACCCTACCGATCAGGATGTTTTGCTCTAAAAACGTCGATGAAACGGCCACCACATGCCACCAGCAAAGATCTCAGCCATCTCCGAAACCTAAAAGACAGACCACATATGCTCCACAATAAAGTTAACATACCGAATTGTAGTGCTTAAGAGTTAAACAGAAGTAAAATTAGGCAAGAGCATAAGGTCCCCAACATTTAGAAAATTAGATAACATGCTTACTCATTATTCTCAAAATCTGGTCCTGCATCACAGCGATCCATTGAAGTAGGTGCAATATTAAGATCACCAACGACAAATACCCTTTTTCCCATATGCAGAAGATGCTCCCATCTTTTCTACAAATGAAATATCCCAGATTAGTGAAAGGGTAACAAACTCTAGATGCATGCTTCCTGAAAATTATATAATGCACGTATATATCACATCTGGGGAAAGAAGAAAAATAATCACCTGTAGCACATTGTAAAATTTTAACTTGAACAGCACCCTGTCTGAATCATCACTTTCAGCTCGAGGCCCATAAATGTTGAAGAGAACTAAACAGTAAAACCGATTCCATCAACATACATATCAAGCAGGGGAAAAAGCAACTAAGCCTGTAAGCTTCAGAAGTGTGATACAAGAAAAAAGTCGGCATGCACATTCTTTAGAAAAAAAACGGACACGATGATGCAACCTAAATTGTGTTTCACTAAAGTTCGCTTGATGGGGTGGCAGGTGGAAACCATAAACTTATACTTGGACGACAAACTTACAAACCAATAAATAATAGTCAATTAACTTACCAAAATGGCCATGATCTGTGACTATACAACGCCCCTCGCTGTCTAATTGAAGGAGCTCCTCTTTCGAAAATTCCTCAAGTCCTTCTGCAACTGCACCCATTGTGCGTTTTCCATCCTGTGAACTTTCTAGAAGACCTGTGAAACCTTCCTCCGCACGAACCGGCAATGCTACTTCATTACTCGAAAATGCTGACTTAACACGGCAAAATGTAGCAACCCCTGCAGAACTTATGCTAAATAAGCCAATGCTATCACGGCCAACCTTTCATCTACACTAAGATGCCTGATGACTAAAGAAAATTGACATTCAAATTCCATGTCATTGCTAAGAACAATCAAGCCATAGTCAAAGGATAGTCAATTTGAGCAATAAACCAGCTCTCAATATTAGGAACCAGATAAACAAAATGACATCCAGTGACAACAAACTTATATTTCGCCGAGGCCTAGTTGAAGCGGTTCAGCAAAAAAAGACTCGCTAACCTGAGTAACCGGTTCGACCTTTCTCAGAGGTACGAGTGCAAGAAACGAATGTTTCGTAACCATCGGCTATGACTAAATCCGCTCGCAATTCCTGCCTTCTTAATTTCGTTTCCTAAATTGAAGACAAAAATCACGAAAACTGAACCGGACTGAAAGTACTTCATCAAAGATGAAAGCAAAGCAAACCTGAATGCAAATGATATCGGCATCGAAGGAATCGAGCAATTTAAGAAGTGAACCAAATTGTGCGATGCGTGGCCTTAGACCATTCACGTTGTAAGTTACTATCTTCATCTTGTAATTCGTTGCCTTCTCATTTCAAAGTAAATTGTCTTCCTCTCTCTGATCAGAGATAGATAATAATTTGTCCTGAATAGCTTGGAAAATCGTCTGCTGTAGCGCCGTCGGCGAAAAGGTAACCATCGGATGATGAACAAACGAGGTTGCTCGGCGGAAGGGTCGGCTTGCGTCGTAGCGCGCAAAGTTCTCGCGCCGAGATTCTGTCTCCGGGTCCATTTTTCCCCTTTTCATTATAGAAACGTTATTGATTAATGAAAATATTAATTTTTTTTTTTTTATGAGTTTAGGGTAAGTCCTTAAATTCAAACTTCTCATTACATAGTGTGGAGTTAAATATAAAAATTTGATCTCTTTTTCTTTTAGATAAATAAAAACTTAACCTTATATTACATAAGTTTTTATTTTATCATATGTATGAATTTATCTTAAGAAAAAGAAATAATAAATATTGATAATTAAAAAAAGAAGAAAGAAAGAAAAAACAGGTGTAGGGGATTTGAGTAGTAACGGGAGCACTGAAAAACTCCCGTTTTGTTAAAATCTATATTGGTTGGGGGCGCGGGGCATCCTCGTGGTCGTGGCTCGTGGAGTCCACGATCTGGTGTTGGATTTTGTGGTATCCTTTCGGTATTATAGTGGAAGTGTTAGCGTATGAACGCATTTCTCTTCTCCTTTTCCCCCCCTCTTGTTTTTGTTGTTGTTGTTGTTGTTGTTTTTTTTTTCTCTCTCTCTCTTTTCCCTTTATCTCTCAGTTTCATCTTTCCGGCGCTGAATTTTCATCCTCTGATTGTCTTCTTCCCTTTCGTTTTCTTCGATTTCCCTTTATCTCTTGGAGAAGGTTTCAGAGGAATTCAACTCTGATACTCCTCGTTTGTTCTCTTTAAATACCCTTTTTGGGACCCTTATGGAACAGTGGAAGACCGGAGATTTCTCTCAATCTAGTGTACCAGCTGATTTAGTTCCTTCCTCGTCTCTTCAGCCTCAGCCTCTTGCTGTGTCCTCCACTCGCCACCATAGCAACCAGCTTACTGAATCCAGGTTTGTGGTGGGTTATGGATTTTGATTAGCATCAAGCTTATATGTTGTTGAATCTGGAATTAAGTGTTTCGGATGGATGGTTTTTTATGGGTTGAGTTAAATGTTTGTTTTCATATCTTGTATTGCACAATTTTAATAGTCGATCTTCCTTGGGAATCTGGGATGAGGATTGGTTTTTTCAATTGACCTAGTATTGTTGACACCAACCCAGATGAAATTCTTAGCTTTTTTTTTTTTTTTTTTTAATCTTTACTCCCTCTTGTTGCTTGAGGGATACGGTGTTTGATTTTTTACACTTTTCGTATTTTTCAGTGGAATTTTACTAGTGAGAACGATACCCCACGATTCAATTGGGAAGCAACCTTGCCTGAACATTCTAATTCTTCGAATTTATCATTAAGAAGCCTCTTTTAGTTCTTATTTGTTTTTATAAACTAAAGAGTTGAGTCACTGTTACCTTTTTTTTTTCACCTTTTTAAGAAACACTTTTGAATCTAGACAATTTTCAAGAACAGCATTTTAACAATAGAAAGGAAGAGAAACGTGCAGTTTTAGAAATTTGAAGTAGATCAGAGAAAACACAAACGAGTGTGTAAGTAGAAAAAATGCTAGTCAATTGAAAAGATAGTAAGATGCTGAGCCCAGCAGAATGAATTGTGTGGATCCAGAAACTTGACTGTTTCAACTTTTAACAAAGGGATAGTTTTGGAAGCCTCATTTATATGAGGAAAGAGTAGCAGTCCTTGTAAATGACATGGACTGATCGTACGAACGTTATATTTGATATTTGTTTGCTGATGGACATCTTCCAGTCTTCACGTTCTAGGATTTTGATACTTTTCTGAAGTCTCAGTTTTGGCTTTCATCTCACTAACTCTTCATCCCTTTTTTGGGCGTTTCTCAGGTTAAGAACAGATGCAGAAGTAAAAGATCCCATAGCAGTGAGAAAAATTCAAAAAGCAGATCGTGAAAAATTGAGGAGAGACAGACTGAACGAACACTTTCTTGAGCTAGGAAACACATTAGGTAAAGTTAAAATATAAGTCAGTTGAGGCCTATGACTTATTTTTTTCTCCTTTAGTAAATCGAGAGAGTATGATAATTAGCCAAGAAGGCATGTTATCATGTGTTTCTCCACAGATTTTTAGTTGGATGATGTGTCATTTATATTGATGCATCTAGTAACCTAGAACAACGGGCTCTAGTGTTTTACACAGCTTGACATAATCTTAGGAATGAGTTTTTCGTGCAAGGAGAACTTGCATCGATTTTAAAACTCCAAAGAGTTCTTGCTCTTGCTCGATGTTTCCTGGGTGCAAATTTCATTCAACTGATTCATTTAATTTTCTTGGTAACGTCCTTTGCAGAATGCAATTCACTGATTGACTTTACATTTCTATATTTTATTTGGCAGTATAATGATAACTAATACATGTATGCACGTGCCGTTTTCTTATAATTATCATATAAGGTCATAGAGCTTACTTATAGTTTATCATAATGCTGTGGACTTCTCTGGCTGTGTTATTTTGTTTGACTGGCTCATGTTGGATATTCTGTTCATGGCTTGAAGTGACATCGTTGTTATTCATTTTATTGCAGATCCAGATAGGCCTAAAAATGACAAGGCTACCATCCTTACAGACACTATCCAAATGCTGAAGGATTTAACTGCCGAAGTCAATAGATTAAAGGCTGACTATGAAGCTCTTTCTGAAGAATCACGTGAGGTTGATATCAAATTCTTTTACAAATTTTCAATTTCCTAAGGTTCGGGGCTCTTTGTGTGCTCATCTCATCTGGTATTCCACAGCTAACCCAGGAAAAGAATGAGCTTAGAGAAGAGAAGGCTTCATTAAAATCAGATATTGAAAATCTAAATGCTCAGTATCAGCAAAGACTGAGGGTCATGTTTCCCTGGGCCACAATGGATCCATCGGTTGTCATGGGGCCCCCATATTCCTACCCAGTTCCTGTTCCTGTTCCCCCTGGGCCGATTCCCATGCATCCGTCATTGCAGCCCTTCACCTTCTTCGGAAATCAGAATCCCGGCGCTATTCCCAACCCCTGTTCCACATTTGTCCCATATACTGCTGCTGCCAATCATCATCATCCGATCGATCAGCCATCCGCCCAATATGCTTCCAACTCACATATATCTAGCAAACAAGATTCCAGAAGTAAATCATCAGATCAGCACAGGCGTAGTAATGTGGAAAGATGTGATGAATCTACCGATGTAGCCACGGACCTTGAACTTAAGATGCCTGGATCTTCAACACAGCAGGTGATTTTATTGTTTTCAAAACCACACATAAGTATTTTTAGATCAAATAAGAACATAATGGAGTATGTTTTCAGGATGCATCCTCTGGAAGTAAGAAAGCTAAGCAGTCGCAAAGGAAAGAAAAAAGTGTCACGGATTGTAGTTCTTCGAGTAGGTTTTCTTCATCCCAAGTTCTTCAAGATAGCTCCTCTAACAGCGTTGGCGACATCCCAAAACAGAACAACTAAATTCAAGGTCACTGTCCTCGTCGAAGTGATCAAATTCAAGATTACTGTTCTCATCAAAGTGATTAAATTCAAGGTTGTTCCTTCCTTCTCCAACCAAATATGCTTAAGTTCCCATATTAAAAATGTGAGGAGTCATTCCTCATTCGGTAACTACTTGCCTTAACTAACTATGGCCATGAGTGAGATGCGAGATATTATGGCTGCTATCGACATCTAATTTAACATCATTTCTCCGGTGCCCTGCATACTGTTATAGGCTGACATTGACATCATTTCTCTGGTGCCCTGCATTTAGGGAGTGGTTAAGTAAAATGTCTGCTTGTAAATAACTGTCCATGTGCTCTGTCCTACTTGTTATAAGACTATTGCATAGGCCATTCATAATGGGAAAAAGTCCAAAAGCTCTCTAAGTGAAGCTGGAAAATGCTTATGTTCACATTTTGATTTTGATGTGATTCCAATTCTCATCGAAATTAATTTGAATTAGCTGAAATGACTTTGAACATGACAATAATTCTAACTACATCAAAGAAAATAGACTAAATCACTTTCAATCAAAACCTGACGAATTTTGAGTTGTAACAATCTAAATCATATAAGTGAATTAACAATATTTGAACCCAAAGTTTATTGATATTTAAATCTTACAACTGTGACTTTGTTTTTTGATATTATACACTATTTTAAAAAAAATTATTAATCAATAGACCAAATATGGTTAATACAAATTTAAATTTTCACGATATTCCGTTTTGACCAAATCAATATAAAAGTACAAAGTCATACCTTAAAATTGTGAGTTGAAAAGAATTGTGAAAAAGACAGATGTCAATACAGAATATAAACGTTTCAACAATTATTTTTTTTCTAAGAAAAAAAAAGGTTCCAATTTTGTTTGTTATCATCATTGATTGCGAACTTCATATCATTCATTGTGGCACTATTCAACAAGTCGCCCACGTAGCTGTTAAGAATTGAATAAACTTCTTGAATCTCACAGATTCAAAGCACCTTTCTGAGTCATGGAGAATTTATTAGTTAACAATATGACTGTGGTCATGTTCTACATAATATTAAGTTCAATCAATGTACAAAATTAATTATTGAATAGTTAACTCCTTAAAATCTGATAGATTTCTTAACTGTACTTTTTAAAAGATAATGCATAAAATATGATATTACCTTCGAGTATAGCATTTTCATAATCGATTCTTGATTCTCGGCTTGTAAAAATAAAATAAACAATTCAACGCTTATGTTTGTAAAAGTAAACAAACTTCAAAAGTAATTGGATCTTTAAAATAACTTAAGAGAAAATAAATAAAAATACATGTGTGTGTTAGAAACTATTTTTTTAAAACAAGTCCTTGATAAATACAACGGGAAAACACCCACAAGTACAAATAGACAATTCCTTTCCCAAAAAGATAGTTGAGGGCAAACTGCAAACTGGTATCAAGGAAATACATTCCATCAAATTTTTCATTTTAAGAGTTTGTAGTCAGATATGCCATTTCCATTGCACAAACCAAGAAACCCCAGCAACATAAAGGACTACAATACATTCCACACCAACTGGAGCAGCTTTCAAGCAGATCCAAGGTAAACTATATATCTATATAAAAACGTATTAACAGTCCTAAAAAAATACTCGTTATCGTATAGCCCCGGCATTGAAGACAATCAAACGAGTAACTAGGGTCTCTCAGCAAGTAAAAATTCTTAAAGATGACTGACTTTTGCGTTATTTGATCCCCCTCTCTCCTCATCAATCTTTTCCCAACTTTTCATTCTTATCTACATCTTTGGGGAAATTTGGGGACTAGAAGGTCTAAATATGAGGTCTTGAACTAATACTTGCAGTTCTTAGAAGTCTTCTGAATTCTGATAAGCTTATCTTACCATCTTTGTCAATATCTGCTTCCTCAAGCAGTGGATCAATGGAACCCTTTAAGCCCGTGTGCTGCAAAAAGCAAGAAGATTGGGTTTGAATATTGCAAAACAAGACGAAAAGTCTGTACGATAGAGGCAGAGAGAGCTCAGGAAGGGAACTATGTTGGTAGACAACAATGCCACAAGCTAGATTATTTGTATTGGATTTATCGTATCTAAAATCATGCAAACTTTTATCTAAAACCAGATTATTGAAATCATTGATTTTGTGATATGATGGGTTTTCGTTGCGGTTTGGAGAAGTTTAAAATTAAACACAGAAGGCCAAGGGTTGTGTCAAAGTAATTAATTCCTGACAAAATGTTATGTGATGTACAATCAGATGCTAAGAACTCTGTCCAGGAGTGGGCATGCCGAAGAGAAAAGTGTTTACGGACAATCAGTACATTGTTTAAAGGCCACTGTGACCTTCCCAATGGAATTTATTGTAAACAACCAGTAGCTTAGGAAGGGAAACTTAAGAGTAGAATGTGGGTGTGAAGCCAGAAAAAAGCGGGAGAGAAGTTAGAACATACCATTCTTAGTTCCTCTGGAGTTATAAATCCATCTTTATCTATGTCGAATTTCTCAAAAGCTGCCTGTGACCGCTGCTGCCACTTTACAGAGTCATGTTCCTCTAATTGATGCACGTGTAATGTAGCTGCGACAAATTCTGTGAAATCGACAAGGCCATCGGTATTGACGTCAATCTGTATAAACCATATAAACTACTTTAGTTGCACTCTTTAGTTACGAGAAGCGATGGAAAAATACCAAGAAAGTGAACCAATTGTAACCAAAAGCCAACAGTTTTCTCCACATTCTCATAGTATGATGGTGAGAAATGGTAAATGTATACTTACTGCTTGAAGAATTTCTAGAACACGAGATTCTTTCAATTTCCATGGGAGATCTTTAGCAAGAGCCTGCACATAGACGATCACCAATTATGAAAGAGAAAAAGGAAACACTCGTGTTGGTGTGAATAAATCTACTATCTTACCTGTCTCATTTCCTCAAGGCTGATGGAGCCATTCTTATCCACATCAATTGCATCAAATTGATCACGTAGATCAGCAAGCTCTTCTTCACCAATTGTGCTAGCCAATGCCTGCACAATAAATAATCATTAAAAGGAGAAACGGATGCAAAGAGACCAACAAGTTTTCAGTTTCAAAAGATGGCTCCAGAGAAGCATTTCCTTACCCTCAAAGCAAATTGTTTCAAACGACTGTACTTCACAAATTGTCTCATGTTACTCAGAACGGATATATCAATAGGGATTTCCGATGCATCACCACCCTCTCTAACCCATCGGTGGGCTGGAAAGTGAAAGTTGCAATCAAATAATCAATCCAAATGGCTTTATCTCAAGTGGAAGAGGAGAAAGAATAATACAAAACTCAAGCAACTAAAACAGACAGAAACGAATTTATATAGGCTTAGCAAGAATATGGGACCTACATAGGGCCTGGGCAGCAGTTAATCTCGCTCGGGGATCCTTTACAAGCAACTTCTTAATAAAATCTTTAGCACTAGGGCTGATGCTTGGCCAAGGCTTCCGTCGAAAATCAGGCTTGTTTCGCAACACCTAATGGGAAAATAATAAAATACAAGCACAATGAGTTCATTATTTATGGGTGTATTTAAGACGACCTTATCTTCAAGGTTCCACAGATAATCGAGCTGATAAGCTAGTTGAAAAATGGCAGACTCCAAAATTAATGCAATCATCTCATTGGTTCCATGCCAAATAAAACAAGATAAAATTTCCAATTCCACAAGCTATTTCATTTTGTTCCGAATAAACACTATATCTGAAATAAACTAAATGTAAGGAACCAAATTATAAAATGCACCACACCTCCTTAAATATGCCGTCCTCTGTCTTATCCCAGAAAGGCCGCCTCCCACAAAGTAAAATATATGTGATCACCCCTATACTCCAGACATCTGATTCTGGCCCTGACTTCCTTTTCAAAACTTCAGGGGCGACATAATATGCACTACCGACAATGTCATGAAATTTCTTCCCTGCACATTATACCAAAAATGAGAGGAAGCACAGAAGATCTTTTTCTAATAATGACTTTGAAGTGTCCATATAGGATACTGAACATCTTGTCAGATTCTTATTCCTACCAGGTTTGATGAAATCTGACAAACCAAAATCTGTGGCTTTCAGATGGGAGTCCTCTTTGGCTGACTTGAAAAGAAAGTTCTACATATAAGAAAAGTGCAGGTGAGAACCAAGTTCAAGAAGGATAGAAATCACATGGCTATAATTATGAATGACGGTAGTGTTACCTCTGGTTTCATGTCCCTGTGTACCAAGCCATGTAAGTGACACTCTGCTGCAACTTTCAGCATTTGCCTAACAACTACAGCAGCATCTTTCTCAGTATAGCGGCTATCTTTCCTGCTTCAAGCACTTTCTTTAGATATGAAAGCTAATTAAACACGCAATGGGGGAAAAACAGAAACAAAGAAAAAAATGGAAATGACAATCGTGAAGTATTTTGGGACTGTACATGCGGGAACTAAAGTATATTTTTACTTTGGAATAGAAAAACCATCAGCTGGAATGAAGTGAAAAGTTACAATAAAGATCAACATTTCTTACTTGGACAATATCCGATCCAACAATTCACCGCCTTCACATAACCTGATACAGAGTGTCAAAAAGGATAATGATTAAGATGTAAATCATTAGAAACTGTGGCAAAAGCATTTGCAGACAGATTCTGTTTTTCCTAGAAACCACTGATAAGAAATAAGATCAATAGCAGACACAAGGATGGAAGTTCAGTTATCTAATGAAAATATCTTTTTAAGAAAAAAGACCAAAAGAAAAGGCTTACTCCATCACAATATAAACATATGAGTCATCCTCAAATGCATTATGGAACTGAACTACATTCTCATGGCCGGTAAGCTCTTGCAATATCTTGATCTCTCTCTTAACATCCTCGACAGCAATGGGAAGAATCATCTGGAACAACATTAGAAAGTTTCTGTATCAAACACAACCCAAAAACAGCATAAAAAGCCCTTCAATATAAAATTTGAAAACTCTCTGACCCAAAAGCCATTTGCAGGTGAACTCCTATTCTTGACCATACAGTCCTAAAAAGTTGCAAACTAGCCACACAGTTATGTGCACAAGCATTAATCTTCCCTAATTGGCCTGAATGAAGAATTTTCAATAGGAACAAGTATGTTCCTTTCTTATTCAGAAATAAAAACCCAGTCACTGAAACATACGGCGGCATCATTAGGGAAGAACTATTGAACTAAAAGTTTTTTTTTTTTTTTTTTTTTGGGATAGATGAAACAACTATTGAACTAAAGGTGATAGAAGAGTCTGATCCTCGGCTAAAAACAAAGAAAGCCATGACTCTTAGATTCAGATAGAGGCTGTATTCAATTAGAACTGCTCAATCTTGTGTGCCACGAAGATCCATCCAATCCAAGTTATTCAGATAATTTTCAAGGATCCCTGAATTGGTTCCATGCAACATCAGTCGTGATCTTGCAAATACTGGCAAATCTGCAACTACTTTCTTTATGCCTACGGTGATTAAAGGGTGAAGGCTGCCCCTTGCTATAAAGTCAGGCAAATGTTGGGGTTCACGATGAATCTGGGTCGAACCCCAGAAAGAGAAAATATATACCAAATTGGCAAATTCAAAACCTCCATCAGAGGAAGCTCTTCCTTCCTGCTCCATTACTCTGAAAAATCGTTCAATTACCGAATTAAACCTGGCGAGCTCTTCCAAACGATGTTGTAGAGGAAATTCAACCCAGAATGCAGATAAAAGCCAAGCACTAATTAAGGCCGTAGATTCACAAAAACGAAGAAGGGGGGAAAACGTACATCATAAGTTGGAAAAAAAATACCTTATTCTTCTCAATTTTCTTAACAGCAACTCGATCCCCATTTGCTTTATCGACGGCTACATACGTATAACCAAATTGACCGTGTCCAAGCAATTTACCGATCGTGTACCGTTCATCAAAATTCTTATGATACCCAAAATCGGTGCGTTTCCCACAAGGAATCACCCCACTTTGCCGCCGCGAAACATTTTTCTCCTTAATCTTAAGCTGCTGACTATTCCTCTTCGGATTATCATTGGGTCTCTTCTGATTTTGACTTGTATCGGTTGTGCTGGGTTGAGGGTTGGCGGTGCTACCTCTCCGATGGTGGTTGACGGCGGTGTTATTGGTGTTGCTATTGGAACCACTGACTTTGGAGGCCGAAAAACAAACACCCATTATTTGCTTTGTAAGGAAATCAAAGGGTTTCAGGGAAAGAAACCATTGGAGTTGAATAAATACTTCTAATCAGTGACAGAGATATTAGATGAAGAATGAAGTATGGATATTGGGGAGGAAAGTTTTGGGCAGACAGCAGGAAGGAGAGAAGAAAGAGAGGGGATGAAGGTGATGGTCAATGAGATTAATTTCTCTCTTTCTTCCTTTGAATTTTTGAAGAAAGGTAAAAACTTAAAGAACAGGAAAAGGAAGAACCATCAAAATTCATCACCATCATCATCATTCTCAAAGCTTTTTCCAATTCTCTAAATTAAGATCCCTTTACTTTTTTTTTTTTTCACAACTCAGCTGGAATCTGATTTTCCACCTTCTTCCCTCCCCTTCTTTCCATTGTGTTAGAAAGAATGGGAGCAAATTTGGACCCTAGCAATCAATCAATCTTCATACAAAATTAAGAAACCAATTCACATTATAAATGTGAAAAGAAAATAAACCTTTTTTTTTTTTTTTTTTTTTTGCTTTTTTAATAATTGGGTTATTACACTTTTACGGTTGGATTTTAATGTTATTTTGGAAGGAAGGTTTTCTCAAATTTGGGGCTTAATTAGATATATATTATATTATATTATAGTTCTAAAAAACTTAGGAAAATCTTCAATCTTAATTTTAATTTAATATATACTGCTTTCTGGACAATTTAGTCTCCTTACCTAGTTTTGTTGTTAATTTATTTTTTAAAACTATTTCTTATCTTTTTACAATTTTTTACTATAAATTTGGAAAGAAAATTCACCTATTGTATTTTTTTTGTGAGAAAAATATTATGGAATAAAATTTAAAACATGAGAACTTGGGTAATCATTTTATTTTTTTAAAAAAAATTAAGCATATTTATTATCAATAATTTACAATAGTTACCGTATTTTTTAAATAAAAGAAAAAGTTGAATTATTAGACAAATTTTAAAAGCAAAATAAGTCTTTAAAACTAAATTAATCTTTTGGGGTTTGGGTTGAGTTAATGAAAAATGAGAAATAATAGATAAAAAAAAGATATTAAATGTTGTAATAAAGAGATCTTTAGATTGTAATTAACTGTATGTTATAAAAACTAAAAATATCTGATTGTTGTAGTAGAACGTTTCAAACTCTCCATCTAAATAATCATGGAACAATTATGGAAAAATATCTTAACTTTAATGGATTTCTTTGAAAAAAAAAAAAGAGAATAAAATGCATTAATTAGAACTAACATTATATAGCATAGACTACTCATTGAAGCGGTCAAAAACACTCTTTTCTTTAATGAAATTGAGTCAAATTAGAGAAATAGGTTAGGATTAAGAAGCCATTTAAAATAGAAAACTACTTAATCAAATCATTTCATTTACTTCGTATGTACTGTATATAATTTTCAACTATAGTTATAATTTGTCACGTGACAAATTTTGTTATTATTTTTTTTAAGAACATATATTTGTTTGTGTTAGTAGGGTGGGTGTAAAGAGTAGAGGAAAAATTGGTGCAGTGGGTCAGTAGAGCCAAAAGGAGTTTGCTTGGATGTTTCTTTAATTTGTTGGTCAATGTCTAAGCTCAAGGCTGGATTTTTATTTATTATTATTGTTATTATTTTGTTTTTGGGTCTAAAGCTGACTTAGTCAATTTTCTTCTCTCTTTTGCTCCTCAATTTTCATTACTTTAGTCAAGTTTCAAGTCATTTCTATTATTTTATTTACTCATTGCTGTTTTTCTCTTTGTAGTATTTTCCAAAAGGAAAAGGTAGATTTTGTCAAATAATTATCACAGAAGGAGACTAAAGAAGATAGGAACTTGATTATCTAGAACAACTCCTTCATTTTTCACTCAATCGACTTATTTAAGTTATTAACGATTTAAGATAGTTAGATCGAACACATTTAGTTTTATATTTTAAAGTTTTTTTAGAAAAATGTTTAACATGTTTTTGAACTTGTAATTTTATTTCTTATAGGACAACGACATATTTAGCATTTTTCCTGTTAGCGCGTATAAAAGACATGAAAATACTATTTTTTTGTCTATTAAGATATGTTCTTTCATATCTTAAAAACTATGTAGTAACAGTTCATTTTATGCGTATCTTCATCTAATCACCTTAAATATAACTCAACTGGTTAAAGTACGTAGTGGCAAAATGCACTCTTAGTTCCTAAGGTATGAGGTTGGTGTCTATGTGATTCATGGAGTTTCAAAATGAACACTTTTGACCTCCTGTGTTTGGAAAATGTTAGAAAACATTACCATTAGTTTACTAACAAAAAAATAAACGACGTAACATGTTGAGTTGATACGTTTTAAACAAGGTAATCATTTCAGTAATTTTTTTTTTTTTTTTTTTTTTGGGTTATTGTTCATAACATACTAAATTGAATTCAAGTTGAAAACTTTAATTAAGAAAAGCTATTCATCTAGAAACTATATATATCAACTTTAGGCCTACTACTACTACTACTTCTTCTACAACTACTTTTAGGCTTGCTTCCTTTTCTCCACTGCTTTTGTAATCATCATAAGACAACTCAATTTCATATTTCAACTAATCAACAAAGCCCCACTTTCCTAGATTTTGCTGCTTATTATTATTATTATTAACTATAATTATATTTAATTAATTGGTTAATTAAAAAGAAATATAACAAACAAATAAAAAAGATTCCCCACTCAACACTCTTCCAACTTTGATTTCTTCTCAACCAAACTAACCTTCTAATAATTTAATAAAAACGTGTTTGAATGTCAATGGTTATATCAATGCCTTCCTAATCTTATCAAAAATAAGTTTGTAAATACTTGGTGAGGGGAAATTACTTAAAAATAAGACTATTTGAACTTTAATTGGTCATTACTTTCCATAGTATTAATAAATGAATCAAATAAATAATGTTTCCAAATAACTTGGTCGACTCCTGTAATAATTGAAATGAATTTGGAAAATCTATTTAGTTTTTAAAAACCACGTAATATATAAATATTAATCGTGTCGTAAATGTGTCACCAATATATCTAAATTTTCATCAAAATAGCAATTTAACGATGACCACGTAGTTGACGATACGTTTTCTTTTAAGATTTTATAATGATTTAGTTATTAAATTCTGGTAAATTATGATTTAATCGGTTGTTTTTCTAATTTATAATAATTTTATAATATTTAATAAATTTTTTGTTAAAATATTATTTTAGTTTTCATATTTTAGAGTTAGGTCAATTTTAATATTTATGTTTTTAGTTTGTCAAATTTTATTTTTATACTCTTGATAAATTTTAAATTTAGTCTCCAAAAATTTACTTTTTATTAAAATTGATTATATAATTGAAATAAAACCTTTATCAATCAAATATTATTTTTTTATAACAAACTATAAATAATAAGTTATTATATAATAAAAATGGAAGAAAAATTTTATGACAAGGAATCATTTTTTTTATAAATCTCGATGGCTAAATTATTTTTTATTAAAATGTAAGAAGTAAATTGTTATATTTGAAATCAAAAAAAATATATAGGTTAAAAGCAAACTTTTAGTGCCTACATTTTGACTATCGATTTTCAATTTTATAATAATTTAATCCCTAAAATTTACGTGTAATAATTTAGTCCTCATATTTTAAAATTTATAACAATTTAGTCTCTATGATAGACGCAACAACGAAAACTTAACAAGATTTCTTAAATAAATTAATTAATAGATTAAATAGAGATATGAAAAAAAATTGTAAAATATAATGTATAAAATATTAAGAATTAGTATAAAACTTTAATAAAATTTATTTAGGTCGAAGACTAAACAGTTACAAATTATAAAATATAAAAGAATTAAATTATTACATACCAAAATTGTGTGAATAACATAAAATTTTGATAAAATTTATTTATGTTGAATAATAAATTGTTATAAATTATAAAATACAAAAGAATTAAATTGATTGTAAAAGTACATACAATAAATTATTACAAATCAAAGGAGTAAATTATTATTTTCGAGGGAGGTTGAATGAGGAAAAGTAAATTTTTTTTACCACAAGTATTTGTTTAAGTAAAAAGTAGAAATTAAAGAAGGTTTTGATAGAGAAGAATGGAGGGGAGGGTGTGAAGGAAGAAGAAGTGAAGTTTGAACAAATTAAAAGGAAGTGTTTTTATTGACTATGGAGCTGACATGTGATGTCGGTTTAAGTTGACAAGAAAACCGTGTGTCACTATGACGGAAAGCCCTAAAACTAAAAAGGTTAGAAAAAGACTAAAGAGGACAATACGGCTTTTTCTCTTTTTGGTACAACAAAGGGTTGGTTTGGACAATTCACCTCATTGTACCTTTTTCTTTATTGTTATTTTGATTTTCCGCGTGAACCCAACCCCTTCCCAACCTTCAACTTATATGCTTATAGCCTTATACTTGACGGTGAACTTTCTTTTCCTTTTCTTTTCTACGCTAAATATATAATAATATTTTATAGTTTTTCCCAAAGAAATTTATAAATTAAAATTATTTGGATGCATTCATATCTAAATTCCAAAAACAAAATATAAGTTTCTAAAAACTGTGGAGTAAAACGTTTAGTATACATTAAAAAATATTGCTTTCGAAATTTGTGGCATCACAATACCTAGATGTTAAGCACAATTTTATCTTTTAGATTCGATGGATTTGAAAACATAAAATAATTCGAATTCACAATCAAATAGACATTAAACAACAAAAAAATTTCATCAATAGATAACACATTTAGAAAAAACTGCAATGTAAAAGACTAGACATTCGAATCCCAAAAACAGAGTGCATATAGATTTAATGTGAAAGTAGAACAAATGTTCGTCGTTAACAAATGAATATAAAATACTTTCAGTAGTGTTTCCCTTCTCATGTGTTTGTTTGAATCATTTTTTTTAATGTTTTATTATTACATCAAAAGTGTAAATGCATTATGCCTCTGTCGACTAGATTCATTTGCTAATGTGAACATAAGTTCAAAAGATTAATCTTTAAAATATAAATTTTCCAAGCTAAATTTTATTTTCACTTTTGATGTACTAAAGAGTTATCCATAATTTTTTTTTCCTTTGATGTTGATGAAACATTTAAAAAAGAGGTTGATATAGACATTAAAAAGTACTTGCGTTAATATGAAAAGATTTATTCTTTATATGTATACTTGATACACCTAAGTTAAAACTTTTTTTCTTTGCTTGTTATTATTATTTATAGTTTGGGATACTTTGAAACTAAATATACACGCTCCTAAGTTCAAAAGATTACACTTTAAAATATACATATTAATTATACATTTAATATCTTTTCATGAATCGATATTATTATGTTAATCTCTTCTAAAAAAATTATGTAAAATTATTTATGGTTTAATTTATAACGACTACCTAAGAGTTGCTTCGTGGAATTAATATGGGTATGAATAAATTGAGACAAAAGGGGCAAGAAAAAAAATAAAAAATAGGGATATCCCAAATTTTAAAAAGGTTATTATCTTAATGTGGAAACAAAGGAGAGCAGGTTATGAAAATCATACACATTGTAAAGTACGGAAGAAAATTTGTCTAACATGTATATATTGATTTGGTGCAAGATGTACTAAACATGTAAAAGGTTTTCAAGATAAGGATTGAATTGTTCTTAACAAAAAAAGGAAAAAAATCAACCATCTGATAAAAAACCTATAACCTAGACTTAGTTTAGAAGTGTTGTAATTTATGGCGTTTTAGTTTTTCCTTTATTTATTTGTTTATTTGATTTTTGGACTATAAACTCGGTCAAACTTTGTAACACCTATAGAGATTGATCTCCAAATAGTTTTGTAGTTTTAGACTTTAAAAATGTTAAAAATGCAATTGTTGGGCCACGAGCCTTGACAGCGGGTGTAGGGCCGCAAATAAGAACATTGGGCCCAGAACGAAAAAGAGTGGCCCAGTGCGGGTCTGTTAGCACTTTTCTTTTGACCTT
The DNA here is from genome assembly GCF_025177605.1 of Cucumis melo. NCBI lineage: Eukaryota > Viridiplantae > Streptophyta > Magnoliopsida > Cucurbitales > Cucurbitaceae > Cucumis > Cucumis melo. Next base: position 6,097,826 of record NC_066864.1, on the reverse strand, counting down.
CTTTAAAAGACAATAATTGAAGAGAAAACCAATCATCTCTCAAGACGTGGAATCACAATCTCCATTTGTATTTTACTTAAGTTACCTTATTTGTTCCCTTTTCTGTTTTTCTTTCTTTATAGCAGTTCGTTAAAAGTAAAGTGGAAGAGAGAGGTTTAAAGTGCAAAACGTTAATAACGCGTGACAAAAATCTAAAAACAAATACATCTAATGAAAAAACGGTTGTATTGCACAGATAATTCGAAGTTAGCAAGTTAGTAATGTCCAACCGATGTTGTACCAAATAGAAAAACAAAAAGAGTCTAACCAATTTAATTAACAAGAAAACTTATGAGATACAGGCCACATGTTTTCTTGGGGCAAGATACTATTGTGAACAACACAACCAACAGCTAATATTTGTTTACGTAAAATCATATGACAAGACTCAGCTATTAAACTCCAGAATTTGCTTTGCTATTGTTCTGTTTTCTCATTTATTTCATCGCTTCAAGTTCTATTGCTACAGACACTAACGAAGGCAAAAAATAACAATAACACATATAAAAAGAAAGGGTCATTGTCCAGAATAACTTCAGCTAAACAGAATTTGAAATGTAGATTTTGGCGTCTTTTAAAGCACTTCAGAAAGCGATTCTTATTTTGGACAAAGTGGTTAAACTTTTTGATAGTTAAGCAGAAAAACCTAAAGAGAAGAGCACTTGAATTACATTTACGAATCCCTTGGAAAGACTCTGAACGCTTCAGAAAGCACGAGAAAATAAGTCAATACTTATAGTGCGCTAGCTACTAAGTTAAATCAGTAACTGATATTTTTAGTATTTTCCATGACCCTTAAGGCATCGGTAGTGCACTGTTCTATGTGACTATGAACAAAGTGAACATTTGGTGTTGGAACGATGTGAGAATTGACATCATATGACCCACAATATACAAAAACCTTACCTGTTTACATACAAATGGGAAACAAGATTGGCAAATGTTGATGATCTCGCCTATCAACTCTAGTAATCATCTACAATATCAAGGGGTCAAGAGGAGTTATCAAGGACTCACAATTAACTATGCACAACAATAATATGTTAGTAGCAGACCCCAAATATCAGTATGCAAAATTTTTAACCTTTCTCTCCTGTTTCCTAGTTGTGGATTGTACCTTAATTAAAACCAGGGATGCCATGTGGGGTCCATCATGCACAGATTCTTCGGCTGCAAGGCAGCATCAACCAGCTCTGACACACCCCTTTGTACCGACTGAGGCGGGTCCATGGCATTCTCCTCCTGGTGAAAGTATGGAAGGTCAAGAGAAATTGATAGAAAACACAAAAATGTAATATGATAAACTATATTCAAGACTTCCAGACTCATAAAGGCTTGTTACTAATAGTAAATGGCAAAAAGAAACATCGGACAGTTCTGCATGCATATAAAGAAGGTCAACCCACGGACTTTAAATTAAAGGAAAGAAAGCAGAGTGTTACGTGGATTGAACTATACACGTTTGAGTGATTGGTGGAACGCTAATTTTACTTTTCAAAACAAAACCATTATAGCAGGTTCGAGGTTAGAAGGCTTACTTCCTCGGAGAAATATTGAGGTGCTATTCCATTAATCCGGCCAATGACGAGATCAACATTGGTAGTGACCTTCTGCTTGAAGTCAGCAGGGTTCATACCACCAGCTGCAATGGATGCTAAAGGCATACCGAGGGGTCTTCGCCAGGACCATGATAGCAATTCATCACGGAAGAACATGGCAAGTTGATGCCACAAATGCTGATTTTGCTGAGATTTTGAAACCAAGATTAGTAAGTTACACCACATGTTGCCAACAATCATACAACAGAGATAATAAGACAAGAATTTTCAAGACCTACCTTGGGTGAAACAACTGCCTGAGCAGCAGAGCACATGGCAGAAACAATTAAGCCCTCCACTCCAAAATTTGAGAAGAAGGCTTGCATATTCCTGGTTAACCTGAAAGGCACTGGTTCATTGAATTCGATCATACCATTTGCATCGTATGCAGGGTGAAAATCTGTTTGGAAAATTTTCCCCGTGTTCTTAGCAAAATAAATCTTGTTTGGTGACCTTCCTCCGATCTGTAGCATGTAAGACATAAAACTCGAAAGTGCTAATTGGATGGCAAACTGCTTTTTAAAAGCCCACATGTGGTTTCCACTGAGTAATGTCTTATACATGTACTGTGAAAATATGCCCTCGTTTACAAGGTTTCTTGTTATATCACCAAAAGCTTGGAGGCGAAGATCTACGACCGCCTCTGGCAAAATTTGACCAGATATCGCTTGATTTAATTGCTCTTTGAAATATGTAATTGGTAGATCTGCCTCCTGGTCGTTCCTTGCACAGTGATTTTCATACACCTCAAGAAAAGTGCTATACATCAAATCATCTTCCACCATGCGCACCTGTATTTCAAGAACCATAATCAGGAAAGAAAGAAAGATAATAATAACAGTAATATTGGAAAAAAAATTGAAGTTATAAATTATTATCCCACAGTCAGGTAGATGATGCCCGACAGACCTCACTTATTAACTATTTCGTCTTTTTTTGTTTTCGAAAATTAAGTCTACTTTCTCTCAATTTCTTGCAATTGGTTTGCATCTTTCTTAATAAAAGAGTTAAACTTTTAGTTAAATTTCAAATATAAAGCAAGTTTGTAAAAACTACTTTTTCTAGTTTTCAAATTTTTCTTTGGTTTTTCTAACATGGGTAGAAAGTAGATACCAAAACAATAATTTTAGAGATGGAAGGAGAGTTTACAAGCTCAACTTTCAAGAAACTACAAAAACTACCGAATGGTTGCTAAACGGGGCCTAAATTAATCAATCAATAAAAAGTGGATTCTAACCTGAGACCAAACAGGGATTATAATTGGAGTATGAATACATAAGTGGCGGCGTCTTGATTCCTTGTGCTTGTCAAACATTTGATTCATAACTCGGAAGAGCTGCAAAATGCGCTCATCACTTCTAGCATTAGGGGTCAAGGATGTTTGGACTATAAAATGACGCTGTGAACCATCGGAACCAATTAAAGTCAAGCGTCGAAAACTACTTCCATGTCTTCGGACAATTGGAATGTCTGCTCCAACTCTATCTAACTTCACGGTATGGTCAGGTGCAATTTCCTGATCAAATTTACATAAGCTTGTCATACATCAACAAAAATGACCAGCAGCTTCTACAAAAGCAATTATTCTTCTACAAATGGTTCAGTTCTTTTAAATGATTATTAAATATAAATAGCTAACGACAAAATTAAACATTTAGAAGAGGATACTCAAAAACATTTAAAATTCACATTTCACAACCATATCACATAAATACATCTCATTAAAATTTCTTTACAAGTTAAAGACCTAAGCACCAACCACCACCGCAGCCTCACTTTTTTCAAGCGAAGCACTCTCATTTAAAGTGTGTGCCTCGGTCCAATATTTTCCTATTGCCACTTCATGAAAAAGTAAAAAAGAAAAAAGAAAAAATACATATAATAATAAAAAAAACTTGCATTTAATTTTTGTTTCTCGCATAAACCCTAAAAGCTATTGAATTCTAGTATAACTTATAGTTAAAACTGATTAAAAAATTTAAGAACCCGTTTAAATATACCTGATCGGTAAAGTATTGCCCCGGTACCTCCACATCAACCACATGAAAATCACGCAACACCCGGCTTTCTTCTTCTAATTTCAAGACTGCAGGAAACCTGTCCTCGACATTTCCCTGAAGAACATTTTTCCAGTGTTTCAATCTCTCAGTTAACTCTGACAGCGTTGCGGGGAAAGTGGAAGTGCTCTCTGGATCAAGATCACGTTCAAAATCTTGCTTGTACTCCCTCACAAAATCAACATGCTTATTAACGGCATCAGCAGAGAAGCAAGCCTTGCATACTCCAGAGAGCTCCTTTTTCAGAGATTGAGGAACCTCAGCTGTTGTGGCAGTGGGATACTTGTAGCAACGATGAAGTAATGCATTAACCACGGCAAGAAGTCTCTCCTCTGGCAAAGTAACAAACCTTGAACCAATTTCTGTGAGTAGAATCTGCAGAAGGAAATATTCATTTTATGCATCATAATCCACTAGGACCATGTAAAAATAAATGTTAGCACGATATAAAGTAGGACTCCAGCATAAAAACCCTGACGTTATACTGTTATCCTTTCCTCCTCACTTGAGCGTACTAGTTCATTTGTTGAATAAAAAGCCAAACTAGAGTTTACAATACGAGGAACTCATTAAAATAAAAATAAAAAGAAGCCAAACTAAATTCTACAGTATGAGAAACTCATGGGGAAAAGACATTCCATTTTAATTTTTAAGGAAAGTTTCTTTTTTGCAACATCTTTGGAACAAAAGGGAGAAAACAACATTCCTTATCCTTCACTCTCCTTCCTCCATTTTACTTTTTTCATAAAAGTTTCTTATCCACTTGCCACATCAGTCTTTCCCTCACATGGTTTTTTTATTTAAAAAAATGATAAAAAAAAACAAAAGCGTGTGTCATCCATAGCAACTTGCCAAATAGAGTTCAGAACACATTCTCTCATTCAATAAAAGTAAAGCGTAGATAACATATAGAAATGCATTAGAAAAATTCCTAGAGTGAGACTTCTTTAATGAAATAATATGAAACAGATGTTACATGACAGGAGATTCATATATTCATCACAACAGGAGGAATAAAGAAGCACAACTATTTTAAGTATCAAACAAACAAATGTTATTCACCGTAATTATCACCCTGACTGGGAGGAAAGCAGCAGAGGGTAATAAGAAAGATAAAGGAATGACCGTTACCTCAAGTTCACTAGCCAAATTAGTGTGCTTGCTTCTAAGAGCCTCCATTATATCCTTTGCAGCATCAAATGCACTAGCAGCAGAACCCACTAAGCCCAAGGCAGCACTGCGTCTTAATGCATTTTGAGTACCTTCATTGACATTTGAAGAAGGTTGTGGGAGAGATTGATCATTGCCAGCATGTGTGCTGCTGTCCGCTCCAGTGGTCCTTTCAGGCTCTTGGCTGTGAGCATTACCACCATCATGAGATCCAATTGCACTACCTGATTGAGTGCCTTGGTGAACTTGGTTATCAGCAGGGGTACTACTACTGCCACCATGACCTGCTCTAGAACCTCCGTCAGCCAGACCAAGAGAACCAGCTGAAGCAGCATTTTGCTGCATTCTCTGTTGAGCCATTGCCATCCTTCCTAGCTCAGATTTATTTGCAACATCTCGCCTTTCGAGCAAATAAGTACGAAGCCAGTAATACAATGCCTGAAATTTGTTAAGCAACTTTAAGTTAATAGAAAATAAGTGTAAAGGGAAACATTATTAAGAAAATGCTCAAGATTTACCTGAGGATAAACATTCGCAATTTTCAGGAGAACAAGTTTACAATGAGGTGCTTCCGTCCTTTGCAAGGAAAGTAAGAGTTGAGGAATCCAGGACAGCCAAACCCAATGAGGTATTTGATCTAAAAACTTGTCAAATGCTCGGCCCACAGGCTCGTTGGGGGTATCAAAGCTGAGAAGATATAATACACGAGCTAGATGGTTTCTTGAGTTGGAAATGCCAAATTTAATGCCTTGAAGAAAGCAACTAACAGCATATTCCAACCAAGTCTCGTCGTGGGATTCTTTGTAAGCCTAAAGGAAACAATACCCAACTCAGTTGAGATTACATCTTAAAATCCGAAATAGATGAAGGAAGAAGATAGAAAGAAATACCATGTCACAATAGTTCCCCCAGCTTATCCATCCCTTGGGCAAATTCTTGAAAAGAGTTATAGCATTGGAGTATGATTGATTAGCACCTTCTGAATCACTTAACTTCAGCTGGAAATCTCCCTTGAGACGATAAATTTCTGCTTTGTGTTTCACGGGAAAATACTCTAAATTAGTGCTGTTGATCAGATTCAGGCCACTGGTGAGTTCTCCCTTCATCTCCAAGTAAGCCTTTGCCTGTTCTCTTATCTTCACAAAAGCCTCCTACAACCATATAACAGTGCACCCAATGAGACTCCATACCATACTGTTTCATACCCAAAGAAGCAATAAAATAATATGGATATAGAAACGCAACTAATGCATCTTCCACCATATTGAAAAGTGACCTTATTCACCCCCATCTAGGAATTTGAACTACTAGTTTGGTGTGTAATCAATTCATATATAAGGTTAAATTAATAACTAACCAAAAAACCGATCTGCAGTTGATATGCATACCATCAGAAGATCGCCAATATTAATAAGGTGCTATGCAAACACTTGAAAATAAATAACATAACGATAGTTTAGAAGTCATAAAATATATGATACAAACATCTTAACTTTTCAATGAACCATAGACTGTAAACGAGTACAAATTTTTCTCAGAGCTCATATGAAGTTGGAAACACTTCATAATACCTGCACTTCCATGGTTGAATGACCATACATCTTGTCCAGTATTGCTACACAAACATCATAAAGTCCTTGTTTACGAGCAACATGAGCAAGCTTATTGACATTCCATGCTTTATCACGAAAACCAAGGTGATGGAGTTGGGAATTTGTGTTGCCAAAATCCTTAAATGCATCGATTACAGCATTATACATCTCGTTCCTCCACTGCAGTAAATCACACCAAACAGTCATACTATCCCATTCATTCGGAATTCGCAGTCTCCAAGTCTCAAGGATATCTTTTAGATCTGCATAGAGATTTGAATGTACACCAACAACAGAACTTCCTGAATGTTTGTTTCCATTGGCTATGTCAACAAGAATTCTAGATGATTCCTGCACTTCAACTAGCTGCTGGAACTGTTGCAAAAGTGGAATCCTGGCATGAACTGACATTTCAGGTAACTGCCACCATTGTTCTAGAGCGAGATCAACTCCTTTTCCCACTATATTTTCTGCATCTGCCACACCATTTGCACTCCTATCATGAAGAGAAAAATATGCTTGAATTAAACGAAGTTTCGGTGTTTCTTCAACTTGAGCTTTTGGTATAACGTGCTCTTTCATGTATGCCCAATCAGGCACTTTCCATAGACTGTCAAGCAGTATCTCATAATTTTCAATGCTCTTCCCAAAGTCTGCCAAAGCTTCCCATTGACTAAGTTGACTAGCACAGGAAAGCCATTGTTCTTCCCAAAGACACATCTCAGCTTTCGGTACAGTGTTATTATATGTACCTTGGGTTGCTTTAACCATTGATTGATAAAAAAGGCTTTGAGCACGCTGCCAGTAACCATGCTGAACTAATGAAAGTCCAGCTTTAGTTTCTGCAGTGTTTGCCTTCCTCTTCCATAGTCCACACCTCATATCTTCCTCATTGAGTAAGCGGTATAGCTCAGCTAGAGACTCTGCACATTTTGTCTCATTCATGAACAACATAACATGACTTTCCAGAAGAGCCAGTGCTATATGCCAAGCATTGTAAGTCTTTCCAATATATTTAATGAGCTCACTTGGCATCCGAGGCTGAGGATGACTCAGCTGGAGCCCTTCTAAAAGTGCCTGCACAACATTCGGTCTTTGTGCTTGCTGTTTCTTGTGATAATCCTTAGACAAGAGGCCAATCATTGGTTTGGCCAATGCCACCTGCTCTTCCTTGTGCAATGTTACCCAGACAATAGGGAAAACCAAGACCCATAGGTGATACGCAACATTTGCATCATTATGGGCCAATTCTCTCAATGGAATAATAAGATCAGCCACCTACACAGTAAAACATGTTAAACTTCTCTACATTGCAAAAAGACTACCAAAATTCTTCAAAACAACAACTGTAGTACCAGTCGAACAATTACAGTAACCAGTGACAGATAATATCTTAGATGAATAATCAGCAGCAAGAACGGGTAATAGAAGGATTAATAGTTCCTAGTGAGCAACACATTAAATTACCTGAAGTTTACTCATCCGATTTAAAAACTGTGCATGCTTAAGAACAAGGGAATCAAATGTTAAAGGGGCATCCTCAATACCCTCTTGACCATCAATAACCGGGTGTGGCACCACAGAGGAATCTGCAACATGACCCGATACCAGAAGAGGTGGTAACCTCGCAGAGTTTGGGGCAAGGGTTATAGGCTTATCCTCAACTAACACTGCCAAAAGGAGATCAAGGCCCTGTTTGAGCCAGAATACATCACTTAAAGCTTCCCAATCCTGAATCTGGATGATGTATTGAAGCCTTATAAACAATGTTTTTCCAAGAGATTCATGATATAGTGTAAAGAATTTTTTCCTAATTTCGGGATCTCTTGCCCTTAGACCCAGCATGAACTGACGCTCAACCTTCTGAAATACTTCTTGACGCAGAGACACAGGATATCTAAATAAAAAAGGAATTATATTGTTACAACTTCATCCAAGCACATGAAAGTTAAAAAAACAAAATTAGCACTCACTTATTTGAATCAGCACAAATTTCATAAAGGAGCTGCAGATATTTTCCATCCCACTCTTCTGCAGCACTGGGAGCGAAGTTTTGCTTATCCACTTGTGACAGCTTCTGAAGAAATGAGACAATTTCCTTAGGAGCAAGAAAAGAACTCGATGAGACAGATGTGCCCATTTTACTGAAGTCATCCTCAATCCACCCCTTTATCACATCAAGAATGCAGAGCAGCACACTGGCATCAGTGCCTTTTTCTGACAACAGTGAATTCATGATTTGAGTTACAGAACGCTTGCACTCAGGAACAAGCATGACTCTTTCATTAATGAGCTTCAAAACAGATTTCAAATTGGCGATGACCGTTCCCACATCTGCACTTTGACGAGAAGAAGTTACTGCAGAATCGGGATCCATCCTTTGACCCTGATGATCGTGGAGATAAACTTTTCAATGTAGCGCATGATGTTAAACATGTGTATGTAATAGAAATGAATATGTCAAAAGATAATTTAAGATATACAATCAACGTCAAAATCATAAGTTCAACGCATTTTAAAAAATTTCAAAAGAAATTTCCATATTTGACAAAAAATAAATGTACAGGAATAAGGACTAGGAAAACACAGGCCAAAAGAAGGGCGTTCTCCAACCAATAAATTATAAAGGAATACATTATGTAGAAGAAAACAACACTTACAGCAAACAAATGGTGAGTGAGTTAATGAAGATAAACCTGACAGTTATAGCACGTAATGTATCATTTGTTTATAATATCAACAGAAAATATCCCAAGAAAATCCAACGACCCTTCAACCATGCTTCTACAGGTCGATAATGGAAAAAAAAAAGGGATCATGCTTTGCATGAGAGCATATTGTATAAAGCCAAAAAATACAGCAGGCACGGTAAAAAGAAGTATTCTTTTGTTTTGTTGAAATAATTTTTTTTTTAAAAAAAAATGCATGGGATAAGATTTATTAGGTACCAGAACATTAATTGATTGTAACTTTAATATCAAGCGGGGTGGGGGAGAGAAGTAAGAAACAGGCAACCTCATGCATAAGGAAAACACAATCAATATAAGATCAGGTACTCCTGGTGTGGAAAGATTAAAACGCAGTAGAAGACAAATACTGTTTCTATGTAGTGAACGAAAAAGTGATGCTTTCATACTTGTCTCAAATGAGAGCCTGCTGACGATCCCATATCTCGTGCTAGGCGCTGAAGAATACGACCTAGGTTATATGGATCAATTAGGTTCTTCTGCACCTCTGTCAAAGTTTTAATTACAAGCAGGACAAAGCTAATGGAAGAAGCAGTGTTATCCTCAGATGATGTTTGAGGGGCAGTTAGATTATTAATGTGATTCTTTATTAGCTCATCGACTTTCTGATACAGCAACTTTACATCCGGTGGTGTTGTGACCCCTTCCAAAGGATAAGCCACAAATACCATTCTTAACAGGGAGCATAATGATTTTCCAGCATCTAGCATCTTGTGCTTAAAACATGGTTCTAGAATCTGTCCAAAAAGATAAGAAACATGATCTTAAGTTAATTAAAATAAATACTACGTTATTGGGATAATAAAGCGCTCAACAACATACTTGAGATATCTGATTGATATTATTTCTGACAAACAGATGTGGCTGCTTCTCTAAGACTTTGTTCATTACATCCAAACCCTGTGCAAGAGCAGTAGAAGGGTCCTTGGACTGAGATGGCTGGATGCTACTGAGCAACTTCTCCAGATAATTGAATTTCACGTTAGCATTTGGCCACACCTCCAGAGCCTGTGAGAGAAGCTCTAATGCTTGCTTATACATGGCAGTTGCCTCCTTGTCCTTAGGCTCTATCACCAATGCAACCTTTATCCATAAAAAATATAACTGTTAAAAAGCCTATTAAAGATATTCAGAGATGATCAGTTCAAAACAAGACCACAATGCACTACAAAGATGCCATTTCCACAATATTTGGCAAATGATATCATTCAAGTTTCAATTCTTTGACATCTTTTATTTATATATAATATTATATTGAATCAAATAACCAATAGCTTGAAGACCAGTTAATCAAAGACAGTCTACCACTAATCATTGAAATAATATAGAAACCAAATTAATGAGAGCAACCGAATGCTACTTTTCAAAAAGAAAAATCAAGAGAAATAGAAGAATCTACAATACATGCACTCCATGGGAAGGTAATAAGAAATAGAGTTCTTTCTACAAGTAACAAGCTTTTCATTGTGGTAATCCAAACTATAGAGGAATTAGATGGACAACTATTTTTGCAATGAGGCACAGGAAACTATATAGTTACAATGAAAATAATTGAAGCAGCACTGGTGCACTAATGATAACTGAAAGAACAAAAAAATTGTGCTTACCCTTATAAGGAAATTTATAATCATTTCCTCCATTGCAGCATTAGGTTTAAATTCTTCGTCAGGTTGTGTTGTCGACCCAGGGGTCTCTATATTTGGCATTGATGATGCACCACCAGGAGACATGACACAGAGAGATTGAAGACCAGGTTCAACCTTGACCCGCTTGGTCGAATCTTCAGAGAATGTAGAACCGTCAACCAAACGCTTGGAATCAGCGCCAGGAGGACATGAAGTTAATCCATCATTGTTGTGGCTAGGGGCATCACTTTCAGTTACAGGCTTCATTTCATTTTGTCTTTGTCGTTCCCACCCAACTACCAATCCTGCAAGATCAATTGCAAGTCTCCTATTTTCTGCTGTAGTATTATACGGCAAACCTAGGCGACTGAGCGAATTCACCATCTGTGGAACAAATTGAGCTCTACAACTGTAGAAGAGATCTGAATGTCGCACAATGAGTTGAAAAATATGAATCAAATTAGGAATTGAATGGCCCTCCTCAACCAGTATTTTTTTGGTATATCTAATCCAAATTGGCATCCGAGAGTCCCCAAGAGGCAATCGTCGTGGAAGGGCTGGCATTAGTATATCAAGAGCCTGCTTAACCAACATTTTATTCTCTGGTTGACAAGTTCTAAGAAGTGCTACAAAAACCTGTACATCCACATCAGAGTTAGGATACTTTGACCAAGAATAATCCCATCAATGTATTTGTAGATATGGACTAGGTATTCTGACATTCATTAGCCACAGGCACCAAAATGGATTTCTTTCGTGGCGACTTCAACAGTAGCACATTCACCATTGATCATACAATTTACCCAATAGGGTTCAAATAAAAAGCACAAAATGCATTTTATGAAAACCAAAATAGAACAAGTATCATCAAAACAAAACAAAACAGAAGGTCCATGGGGATAAAAAAGCAGCTCACACCAAAGAAGCCAATTGACTGTATAAAAAATTTTCTTTGATATGTTTTCCTTCTTATTAAAACTGTTACCTTCCCTTCTTTCTGTGAAATTTCACTGTACAATTTTTAAGAAAGTTTCCTAATTCCTACATATGACAGTCGTATAATTTGTACATAAGATTTATGGAAAAACCATATCTACAATCTATAATGCAATACCTGAAGGATAATTTTTTCAGGGGCTTGATAGGCCTCCAAGAAATGGCAGACATTCACAAATGCCCACTGCTTACTGGCACTATCTTCCCTTTTTAGATGGTTCCAACCAAACTTGATTAGTTCTTTCCTGTGATGGACCAGGTCACTCTGAAGATATTTGAGAAGTAAGGTTGCAAGCTGTAAAAGTTCTATTCTCAAGGGCTCATCATACTCAGCAGTCACCTAGAAAGGAAGTTAAGATGAGTAAGAAAACTAAAGGGAAAAGAAAACAGTAAATTGCAAAATTACCTCTTCTGGAGGATCAAGAAGTTTGTCGACAATTGTTTTAATGATAGCTTGATCTACAACCTCCCAACTTTGCCCATTTTGGAAGGCATGAGCAAGCATAGGAAGAATTAGCATTTGCATTACAACCACCAAATGATCATGACCCAGTTGTTTTGATTGAAATAGGTTTAGAAAATGTAACAGGAGGGCTTTCTTCATGTTTGGTGGATATCCTTCAGCAACCTAAGAGAGAATAGTAAACATTGCATGTAGTGAGGGACAGAAAAGCAATCTTCACAAAGAGAACTTCATAAGTAGATTACCTCGATGATATAAAACTCCTTCAGAAAAGTATAGTCAATTCGAGTGTGAAACAAAAAGATGGAAAGTATGTCAAAGAGCACATTCACTTCAGCTTTTTCATGTCGCAGATAATTGAGGAAGCATTTTACTAGCCACTTGCTTTCTTTCACCTACGTTATAATGTTCGAAACATTTAAGAAAATCAGCTGTAGAAAAATATTAAGTATAAATTGTACATCTCATTTAATAATTGATGAAGCATCTTTCTATCAACCGACACAAGGAGGAAAATAGTAGAAATTCTAACTAGATTAGAGATTGATAGAATTTTCAAGAAGAAAATCATACATTAGAGATTGATGGAATAAATTCTAAATAGAAGAGAGAAATGGAAGAGGAACATGAAGAAGTTTATTTGATAGGATCAATGAATTCAGCGTCTTCAACCCACCCCAAAAGGGGAAGAACAACAACTGACTTTTGCAACTTCAAAAGTGACTCTGAAGAGACTACGCTTTGAAGACTTAATCAAGCATGAAGGTTCCCGAAGAGAAAAATAAAATATCAAATTGACAAATATATATTTCTAAAGTATGTCCACCACAAACACTAGGAAAAATATTGCTACGACACTACTTTCAACTAAACTAATGCAGAATCTTTGTACATGGACCAAAAGAATTAAAATATTTACAGGGTATTTTAAAAACAAATATAACACAGGTGCTACACGCAATCAAGATCTTAACAGTCAGAGAGATCTGAGATGTAAATGAAAGAAAATAAGGTTAGCAACAACTAATCCCGCATGTAAGTGTGCTGAATTATTCTAAGCCAACAACCAAGATATATATCCACAGCTTAAAAGTATTTCAGAAAATGAAAACAGGTAGACAATAATTGCTACCATAAATTCAGACATCCATCAATCATTTAGAGTTAATAATCTTACTTGCACTAGGTTTAACTCTTGTTCATTGTGCAATCGAGCTATTCTAGCTGGTGACTTCCAAACAGCTACCAGAGTGTCAAAAACTACACGATTGCTCTGTAGCCAACCAGGCATCAATTTGACCAAAGTTTTAACAAGTTGAAGACCACAAAAATAAGCATCAGAAACCACACCAGAGGGTGCAGATGGTGGATCGGAGACATCAGAAGGAGTTACAAGGCCTTCATCACCTGATAAAGGAGCAGGTGGGGTTGATGAACCTGGAGTTAAAGCAGGTTCAGATTTAGGCACAAATTCAGGAAATGCACTGGCAAGTATCTTTTGTGGTGACTTTGCAAGTTCTTCTCTTAGAGGCTGGCCAGCATCTGATCGGATTATATACATAAATCTGCAAGCATAACTATAATCAGAACAAACAAATGGTGACAACAATATTGTGTTTTAAGTAAGGCTTTCTATCATAGTCAATTGAGAGGAACTCCAGAAACAAACCAACATCCACAATCTTACCGTCTGAAGTATTTTGGTTCACTAAGTCGAGCAAGGAAGTAATCAACAGCAAGTGGCGCATATCGGTTCAAAAATTTAATTAGTGGAACACGGTAAGGACTGTTAACTTCGCTATACACTTGTCCTGGGGGAAGAGCCCCTTCCAAATCAATAGTCAATGTTACTAGTTCATCAAGAAACTTGGACGCAGCCATGGGAAGCAGATGAAAAAGTTCAATGATAGCTGGAAGGAGAAAACACTAACATCAGTCAATCACCAACCTATGCTAGGGGGATAAATATTCAACTCCATAAGACACAAGAAAGAGTGACAGGAAAATTAAGGTTTCGCCCTTGCACTTAGGTCAATTTTGACCATAAAGTTTTAATTTTATCAAAACAAATCACAAACTATATGAGTGGTGAAATAAATCCCTCCATTAGTTGAATTTTCATGTTTTCCACGATTTTCTTCTCTTTTCTTTTTCAAGATTTGTAACTAGTTTTTGGCCCCTCTTGTGGCCAGACGAGAGAAGTTTTGTAGATCTTAGCTTTTTAATTGCATTAGATGCTTCTTAGATGAGTTTGACATTTTGATATAAAGTTCGGATTCTTTTTATCAGTTTAATTTTGTGTCTGAGTTTGAAAACTACTATAATGGATTTGAGAATTTTATTTGTTGGTTAATTCTTGTGTAATTTATAGGTTAATTCCAGGACTCTTTTTTCTTTTAAAATATTGAGGTATCAATTTTGCCATCCATTAGCAAAGTATAAGGCATTTTTCCTCAAAATATTACCTGCTGCAATTTTTGGTTCTTCACCTGCCTTCCATGCTTTCTGAATTTGTGCAAGTTTTTCAGGCTCCAACCATTTCTTGAGGTGTTCTAACAGTTTGCCTCCCAATGTAACGTTAAACCAACTGGCCAGAAGTTCAAGGAGGCGAGCAAGACCTTGAAGAAGAGGCATGCTAAGATTTTTGGTGTGTGCTAAGTTCACCAAAATAGGTCTAAGGCTACCTTGCAGCAGATCTTTGGGCATTCTTTGCTGATTAATAACCTATAAAGAAACAGTGAGTAAATCCTAGAACGATATACACACAAGCACACCACAACAGCCAATAAAAATAACACCCCATAAGATCTAACTAAAAAACCCCATTGTGCCCTCAACTTCTCTCATCTATTATTTTTTTTTTTTTTTTTTATCAAAGACTATCTATGGCACCAATTTGTATATACTGTAATTAAGCTGATAAGAAACAAGATTCTTATCCAGTCCAACAATACACTAAAATTTAAAGTTATAAATGAATTAATATCATTTCTTAAACATTAAAAGTACCCTTTAACCCTTCATCTTTCAAATTGTTTCCAAAAATACCCAGAAGTTTCTTTCATTGAGACAGTGAAAATTGGCAAGCCAGCTGATGTCTAAAGAATGAAACACATATGTGAAATCATCTACAAAATTATTTGTACAGTGAAAAAATAATTTTGGAAATGATGTTGTAAATGATGTCAGACAATATTTTGAATTAAAATGAATCGCAATAAAAACCTTAATCTTCAATATAATTGAAATAAAATGGCAAAAATGCTATTCAAACCTTGATTTTTGCAATTAGTTGTCGTATCAATTTATGTCCTTCATTTTACGGGAAAATTCTCCAAGGGTGCTTTTAGAAATAATCAAAGTTTAAATATTAAAATGAAACATTTCAAAGTTTAGGAATGTATTATAATTGAAACCTACCCCAATTTTTTGCAATTAGTTGTCATATCAATTTATGTCCATTTTACGGGAAAATTCTCCAAGGGTGCTTTTAGAAATAATTTCAAATTTTAAATATTAAAATGAAACATTTCAAAGTTTAGGAATGTATTATAATTGAAACCTACCCCAAATTTCATGGATATTTTGTATAATTTAACAAAAAACGGATGAACACAATTGGTTCTAATCATGTTACACAAAATAAATAAAAAAAGAAATTTAACTTGTGCATGTCATACTAGGCTAGATATGAATGACTTGACTTCTTGCCTGACATTGAGATTATACTTCACTTGTATTTATTGAATCTACTTACACGTTCTAATAGTAACAGAAAACAAATCATATTGGCAAAAAAACAAGTGAAAGACAAAACCTGTCTTAACCCCTCCTTCGCAACCGCAACTACTTCTGGAGTTCGACATGTCAGAGACTTGAAAAACATTGAGATGATCTTTGCACGCAATTCAGAATGATTGGGAGTTTTAAAATCCGCCCATGCCATGGTGGTACACAATAACTCAATGCAAGCTGTTCGGAGCTTGTTCAATGATGTGGCTACTTTTGGGTTCATAAACTTTACAACCCATACAGTTTCATCTGCCTCAGCTATTTGCAAAGCTTCTTGCAGAAAATTAACCAACTCCTGAGTCAACTTCAAAAGAGGAGGCCTTAGGGCCAAGCAGAAATTCAAGGCTGTAACAGTTCCAACCTGTAGATAAGAGCAAGTTAACAAAGAAACAAAGTGAACCATTTAAATAACAAAAAGCAATTCAAGACCTGTTGATCGATAGTCTTCAAACGAAGTGGTCGCAATAAGAGAGGCTGAAGCAAAGGTTGATACAAAGGTTCAAGCAACTCAGACACCTCACTACCGGTCCTACTGGCCAAAAGAGCTAAGCATGACTGTACATTCTTTCTCACAATAGTTGATGAATTGGGATTAAACAACTCAGAAGCAAGAACATCTACTACTCCTTGAAAGCTTTGTCTGCGTGGTTCACTGTTTGCTTCATCAACATTATTCACAACACGAAGAACATGATTAAGTACTTGGCTAGTCTCCTCTTGCTCCTTACTAGCATAAATGGGTAGCCTTTTCAGAACATATACCAGGCCTCGTACAATTTTTACTTGAAAATGGCAAAGAGTTTCAATAGTAACCTTCCCAACTAAAGCACCAAGTCCCATAACACCACCCATTTGGGCTTGCCATGTACAGCCATAACAACAATGCAAAAGCCGTGGCAAAAGTTGCTCAAAAACTGGAATACGGACACTTGGAGGTGGTGAATATACAGGGCTCATGGGACTGGAAACACTCATTGGGGTCCCCGGCCCTCTTGTCATCATTACATCAGTTTGTTTTCCACGACCAAGAAAAAGAAGCATTTCGGAGAACAAATTTAGAGCATTCAGAGCAGCTTTTGCATGGAGCCTGTTTTCATCTGCTAGTACATCAACCAAAGCATCCAAAAAAATTAGAGGGTCTAACTCTTTTAGGTTACAACAGGCGCTGCTTTTTAATCTCGAATTGGCATTAACATTTGAGGGAAGCAGAGTACTCCCAAGTGAGGCAGATGCAACTGGAGGATTATTTAGAGAAGAATCGATATGGAATAATATAGCAAAATGGCGGCATACATTAAGCACAAAATCATCCTTCGGTTCATTGAGATCCTCATCTGAACCAGCAGCAATAATGGTCATCAATAAAACTTTGAAAACAGATTTCTCGGCCATAAGTTGGGTTTTTGTCTTCACACCCAAATCCGCCTGCAAAAAATCCTTCTAATTAGAGAAGTGACAGATATTAGAGTAATTGGCAATAAGAATGCATTCATTCCCAAAAACAATATCAGTATTAACAATCATAATGAAAATATAAACAATCAGAAATATATCAAATTAAAAGTTAAAACCATACACCAAGTATATTTCAAATGAGATAACGGGTAGGATCAGAACATGTCCATAAGCATGCAATAAAAATACACACGCCTGACCTCAAGAAGGGAGAATTTACAACCATTAGAGACCTCTACAATCAGAAGACTGGGGCAATAAGAAAAACTCTTGTATGACCAAAAGGCTTTACATCAAAAAGCAGAACATCACGTTAGAGAGTATAGACACAGTACACTAATGAAATCTAACCTTTGCCTCCGGAGTCTCAGACCTTCGCCAAGAGGAATCAACAGAAGAGACAAGCAAAGTTGACAATTGCCTGGGTGTATAGCCATCATCAGCCACAATTCCAGGTAAATTAAGCTGAGACGACAAGCAGACACGAAGAAACTTCAAAGCTTGCTTTCTGTAGAAAGAATCGACACCACCAGTTTTGTTCATTACAGCAGATACAGCAAGATTAATGCATCTATCCAGTGGCACCAAAAAGGGAGTAGATGGCTCAAAGGTAAGAATCAAACGAAGTCCATGTTCCGGATTCTCCTTGCATTCTAAACCAAGTGGTTCCTTGAGAAAGCGTCTATTACGACCACCTAACTTTCCAAGAACTTGCAATGCTTTTGCACCCCACGAATAGGGCATTGGCCTCAAATGAGACCATAAGGCTAAAATCACTTCAGACATCACAGTAGCCATACTAGGTTCTAGGAAATCAGGGTTTAAACTATCAACCCAAAACTCAAGGGTTCGTAAACCCAGACCAACTAACTCATCACTTCCTTTAAGACACAAAACAAGAGGCTTCATTAAACGGGGAAGGTGAGGCAATAATGAGCTTAAGCGTGCAGGCAATGTGAGGCATAATTCCAATAACAGATCCCTCATATCTTCCCCAGTTGGACCATCAAGCATGGTCAGTAACATATTAAGGCAAGGTTGTAGCAAAGAAATCAGATCACGTAGTAAAAGCTCAAATTTGCACCCTGCTAATGCCCGAAACATTATGCGAAGAAGTTGCATGTATCCAAGAGGTCTTTCAACTTCGGTAGCACTTTTTACACAAACTTCCATTATGACAGTCACATGAGGCTGTAAAATACGCTCGAAATCTGAAGGCGCTTTAGAAACCGCACCAAATACAAAACGAAAGAGATGCAATACCAATTTTGCTCCTGGCGAATCTGGGTGCTTCAAAAGATCAAGTTTACTGCTGACAAGAAAATTAACCAAAACTTCTGCAAAAGGCCTATATACTTTAGGTGTTTGCAAAAATGTTGAAAACAGATGGACCAGCTGTGTGTTGGAAATCATGCAGTCGAAAAGTTCAGGCATACACAATGAGAACATATCCATCAGATCCCGAGGTTCCATAATAGTAAGTATCTGTGAGAACAGATGAAGCATTTCTACTTCTTCATCCTTTTCCTTGAAAAGTGTTAAGCAATGAACACCACTTTTCAAAACACCAGAGGCTTTACACACCTACCCAGACCGAAGTTATGGTAAGACTTTTAATCACCCCAACAAAATAACACACACACACGCACATTAATCATCAATTGTACGATACCTCGTCCTCTCTCATTCCCTTGAATGCTTGAGGGGTTGCCAAATTCGATGATGAGTTAACGAGCATTTGTGGATGTGTTCCGTTTGGAGACGGAGAAACCTTAACCATAAATCAAAAGGATACATTACATAACCAAAGGATAGCCAAACTAAAACCATCATATTTAGTACTTATAAGCACCTGAGATCGGGGTAAATGTGCATGAGTGATACTCCAAACGATAGTCTTCATTCCTAACAGAAAACAGGCCAACATAACAATATTAGACCAAATAAAAGAATATTTAGAAAAAATAAAAGGTGAGAAATGTGCTACCTATCGAATACAGAATCAGAAGCCTCAAAACATACTGGTTTTAAATACTAATTCAAAAAAAATGATTGTGAAAGAGAATCTATTACCCATGATTAATGTCTTAATCAAATGCTTACAGTCATTGACTTCCTTCGAATGTTCCACAGGGACCTGCAAATTTAGAACTGCCTGCAAGAATATGGTAGATAATGGGTCCAATAATATACAGCAGAATACAGGAGAATAGATATTACGTAAATTGTAAATTGTAAAACCTAATAATACTTCCAGAAGTTCGTAGACAAAAAAAGCTAACTCAGTAATCTAACCAACGCCATTTATATAGATCATTGACATTTATTAGCATATTAGGATACAACCTTCACTTTGCACTTTTAACCACTTAACTGAACACCAATAATCGTAATACAATTTAAATTTTTTGAGAAGATGTATTGAAACATTTTCACTACAAACAAGAAGATAACAAATACGATCTCTTAGACTGAAAACCAAATCGTGGACTCCTTAAATCTTCAGTATTTGCAGAATACTGTTCGAGTGTTGAATGCAACTTTTTTTTTTTTGCGGAGAGTGGCTGAGATGCAAAATCCTACACTTAATTGTATGAGAAGTATAAGAGGTGGGAGGATCACATGTGAGCAACGATTACTTTTGTAAGTAACCTTTACAAGTTCTTTTGTAGTTACTCCATTTTGTTAATTTAGATTGGAATTTTTTCATTTAAGAGAGAGAGAGAGAGAGAACAGAAATGTAGGGGAAGGGATTTCTTGTGCCTTGGCCCATTAGGTTGTTCTTTATGATCTTTTGGAATGAAATTTTGGTGCATCCATAGGGGCAACTATTACCCCACCTTTTGTAATTGTGATCTTGGTTTGATTCTTTTTTCATTGAATCCTTAGTTGTTGGTAATGGACGGGCTTTTTATACTTTTGTTTTTTGTATGCCCTTATACACTCTTTCATTTTTTACAATGCAAGCTCAGGTTTTTACCAAAAAAAGGCGCAAGTGCCATGGGTCCCACAAAGAAACACAAGGACCTTCAATTTGAACCAATATTAAAATTTTCTAGGGACCAATAGAAAGAAATGAAGGGATTTGTGATAATAAGCTTAAATTGTGATTCATAAGAAGTGGTCAAGATTTATCCTCTTTCAGCTCATGCTTCTATTCCATCAACCAGTTTGTTAAAAAGGAACATATGTATTGACTTTCATTTTATGTAAGGCTAAGTCCCTACTCTCTCACGGGAAAAATAAAAACAAAAATAAAAAATGAGAATTTTCTAGTAATAACAATACCAAATAAATTAATTCATTAAAAAATAGAGATAACAGCTCATGACTGTGAATATTCAAATATATATATACAGCAAAAAAGTTGGTGTGTAGAACCAAAACCTGAACAGGGAGCTCAAGCTTAGACCTCAAGTTTGCACGATCTTTTCCTTCCTCACCTTCCTCCAACAACTGCAAAGAATGAGACGGAAAATGAATAAGAATATTTAAATTAAAAAAAGTGTAACTCAGTAAAAATATTTGAAACAAAAATGGCAGAGTAACAAGTATTCACAGCTTTTCAGGTTGGGGGAGGTATGTATACAAGGCAAATGTGGTACCTGAGGAATGGTGTGCTTGAATGTACTAAATTTTCCAACGAAAGAGTCCAAAATACGCCCCTATACAAGAGATGATTGTCATGTTAAACATAAAATTTACTGATTGGGTTTTGCTAACTGAGAATGCAATCAATAAACGTATGATTATGCCAGACCAAGAGAATCCGTGATTCATCCATAGACGCTTGGTCAACGCCCTTCTCAAAGATTGGCTCCACCTATATCAAAAATCCGTCTTATTCAAGAATGCCAAAGAATAAAATAGGAAGAGATTCATAACATTGGAAGCAAAACAGGTAGTTAAGGTACCAAGTTCAGCATCAACCGTGCACAAGTAGTATGAATGCTAAGTGATAGTGAAGCATCATGCATGTTGCTTGAGAACAAGTAGATAATCCGCGATAGCTGCAACCATCACACAGCATTGATCAGATGATAAAGCAAAATAATGTGCAGAAGAAACTGAGTTAACATGGGACAACAAGATCATAAAGAGAGGGGGAGGGGAGAATGGTTTACGTTATAAAGAAACAAACATACAAAATGTTCAATTGAAAATGTGAAAAGTAATGCTAAGTACATATTATAACCACACTTTAGAAATGAACTAGAAGGCCCCAAAGACCCAAAAAGGGAGCAAGATAGATTGAAACAAATATTAGTTGAAAACTTTGACAAGCAGCCTCGAAAACAGAGGAGGAAGAAAATTTCCTCCCAGAAGCCCATCTGATTTTGAAAACCCAAAGCAACTTCTTTTCTCTCTAGGGAATTAAACTAAAAATTTCCATGGGAAGAGCTATTGTATTCCAACTTTAAACGAGAAACACAGAAAACTGCAAAACTTCAAAATAATTACAAAGACAAAAGCCCAACCATACTTCCGAAGCCCATTTTAGTCTCGGAAGCACACTTCTCAGATCACAGACTTCTTTTTTCTTCCCAGCAACAGACATCAAACATAGGAGGGCTTTGCTAAAAACCGGCAGTTTCATATATAAATGAGAGAGGGGCTTAGGAAAACGTGAAAACAATTAAAAGGCAGTTGGGCACTTGTGCTCCAATAAGAAGATGAAGCCAAATTACAGAAGGAGAAAACCTATCTCCAACAAAATGCCATAACCAGACCTACAACGTAATTCCATTTCAGGTCTTTTCATTTTTTTTTCTCTCCTCTTATTTCACCTCAACAAACAACCTTTTAAACCATGATTCATCTTTCAACCAAAACTGTTTGACTTCCTTTGACTTTCGAACATTCGTTTCAATTTTCTTGTCACCTGAGATTGGCACCAGACTCTTCAAAAACCCTAAGCCACCAGTTCCAATTTCCAAGTAACTTTTTCAAGCTGTCGATTTCAATCTTCTGATGACGTCATTTGAAATGCAGAAGAGTAATGTTACAAGTACAATAGCATAAACTTACAGTGTCAAAAATAATGTACTTCAGCTGCTTGAGGGTCCTTTTTCAGCGAGGCCACACCTTATTTGGATTGATGTTGTCAAAGCTTTGCTGTCAGGATGGTGGTTGGAAAAGAATCTGAAAACTTCTGAAGAAGAGCATTGTTCTGGCTCACCTCAATGCCTCTCTTTGGTGCTCTCTTACTACATCCTTTGCGAGCTACTCTTCCCAGGACATTAACATCAACCGGCCAACCTTTCTATTTCCTCATATTAGTCCGGCTATCAGTCACTTTCTAAATGTGTAATTTTTTATTTTTTATTTTTTTATATCCATGAACGTTTGGGCTGGCTTACAAGCACCTCGACTAATTTTACAGGACAATCCATCTGACCCTAGTGTAATTTCTTGTTTATGGAATTGCTCTAATTATGTTTTACTTGATGATTTTTTCTTTAGTTTACTTTTCTCTCTCCTCTGTGGAGTTTTGTATCTATTGAGCATTAGTCACTCTTTTTATTTCATCAACGAAATGCTGTCTCTTGTTCAAAAAAAAAACAGTGGGAAAGCATATGAATAACAAAAACATAAGCATTCTCGTTTTCAGACTGTGGCTTGGGACAAGACTGTTAAAAAATTCACGTGCAAAGGTATAGACATCCTAGACTTCCAGACCCTCAGAAAATTTTAGAAGCGCTAAAATTAACAAACAAATGCGACAAACTTAGAACATTTGTCCAGTAGCACTGAAAATTCAGGAGAAAATATTCCCTTTTAATTGTAGCCAATCAAAAAAATCAGAAAAGGTTTACGAAATTCATAAAAACTGCATTCAGTATAAGCTCAAGACACACAAGGGCCCTAACCATATTTTGGCTCGTGATCAATCCATAGATACCGATCGAAAATAAATAGGCACTTATAGTAAGTACACAAATGGAAGTACCTGAGACAGTGAAAGATCCCCTCTGACATGATGCACAATTTCTGCTAGTAAACTATAGGCTAATGGTCTTAATGTCTCATAGCATGCCCGACCAGTTCCAACTACAACTCTGAAAAAAGGGAAAGATAAGAAAACAAATTATCAGAATAAATAAGAGCAAAGCTCTCCACTGGGATGTATATAGGTCAAATACATTACTTCTCCTCCAACAGTGTATCAATCAGTGGAAATAAGCCCCTTTTATACTCTGTTCCAAGAACATGCTTCAAGGCTACTAATAATTCCTGCATTAATCAACATTAAACTTATGTCTCCCAATTTTCTTTTTAACCGACTCACTAAGTTCACAAAGTAACCCAGGATACTCAAGGACAAAAGTTCTCACCTTCCGTATTGACACGGAATCTGAACATGTGACCAGCAAATTCACAATACTCTTACATATACTTTCTTCATGTGGCCTGATATAATCAGCAGAACTCCTCAATAGATATGTTAAAAAAGAAACCGTCTGCAATCACAGAGGCATAACATAAGTACACTTTCACTTCACTTCCTGATTGACTGCTGTAGTTAACGTACAGAATGATTCTATTGTAGCTAGAGGTCTCTGTACTGCCCAATTGACTAATTGCATTCATAGCATAGCTCAAAGTAAAAGACAGATTTACAACTCTAAATAAAAATTATTAAATGCAATATCAAGGTGGAGTAAACCCTAACAGTACCACAGTTTATCTAGTCATCAGAGATATATATCCAATGCTATCGTACTTCATAAGGATGAAAGGCCCTAATGATTTTGACTCCCCCTGACCCATAAAGAGTGCCTGAAGGATTACTAATATGACATACACAAATACGCATGCAGAGCAGAGAAATATCATTCAACTGTGTGAATAATATAATGGGAAAAACTGAAGAAAAAAAAAGAACAGAAAAAAAGACTCGTATCATTGCTCTTATTTAGGACATTTGGGTGTAAAGCCTACGAGAATAAATAGCTACGTTGTTACAGACATTCAAGGAATCATGTCTCACCCTCCCTTGCCAAAATTTAAACATATATATATACAAAACGAGTCGCATACAGCATACCTTAACCTGCGCACCCTTCAGTTCAATGAAATGAGTCTTCAAAGAGGGAGGAACCTTTTCAGGTCCCGGAACAGAAATAGCAGAAACCATCAGAGGCAACAAGAGAGGGATATTTGTTTGAACAAGCCGACTATACAGCTGGAAAAGAAACATGACGACCAGTGGACTCTCCGTTACTATCTTAAATGAACGGGTACTGGGATTGAGTTGCACAGTCCCCGTGCATCCGGAATTCATTGACTGGTCCGATGAAGTGGATACTTCCATGGGCTTTACATCTTCGACACTAGCAGCTGGATTTTCAAAAAAATGGCTTACAGTAAGCTTAAAGTTCTGGTAAATTTTGCATACGAAGTCCAGGAATGGCTGCACTTCATTTTCTAGAGTCGGTCTAAAATTTCTAAGAAGATCGAAGATTATGCGAATACAAATTAAGCCATTCTCCTCGTTATCTGTGGTAAGCACTTGCATGGCGACCTTCAACAGATCCTGCACAAAGGGCCTTAAAACTTCACTGTGTGGAAGCCGATTAAGAATCTCCACCACAATGTTCCGAAGCTTATGCTCATGACTGTCGGTGAATTGAGGCTTTGTAATTTTAAGTAGGATTACAGAGAACGCACGAAAGTAACATTTCAGAAAATTTAAGTACTCAGGAGTATGAGCAATCTCCAAGCTATCTCGAACCTCCGTTGCCATCTGAAGCCTCGTCTGAATATCTGTTAGAGAACACATATTTCAGAATAAGAAGAAAGCAAAGTACAGGTGAAACTAAGTATAGCTCAATCTAATCGTTGGAGAAATAAAAAGAAAACATGAAAATAATTCAGAAACCGTGCCCTAATGATAGAAAGAGAAGAAAGAAGTACAAATCATACTCCATAGCTGAATTCAACCGTACTTCGAAACAAAAAAACATACCAAATTAGATTTTAAAAAAACAACTTTAAACTCAAATAACCGAGTTTCTCAGAACTTAACGCAGCAAACGCAAAAATGTTGGCACAGAAACAGAAAGACAGAGAGCAAGAGAGAGTACTGAGTTCAGGCTCGACGAGGTGGCGAGAATGTTGCTCGAAGTTCTGAATGGGACTCATGGCGTACTTGAAGTAACGATGAATGCGAAGAGGAGGTCGGTACTTGTCGAACGTTAAACGACTAATTATTCACAGCGTTAGGAAGTTCCAGCAGCTTCTTCTTCTTCTTCATACTCGAACCAGGCTTGAAGAGCCTTCATCGACTGGTAGAGTCTAGTAGAACAACAAAAGGAGAGAATCAAGCGACTTCGGTGAGAGAATTGTGCAGTGAATTCGATTGCTGCTCCGGTGCTTAGGGTTCAGTGATCTTGTTGCGCAAAATTGCTAGCAATTCCCAGTCGAATTTCTGTTTCCCGGGTAGACTAGACTTCGATCCCTCCCGCTTCCGAAACAACCATCACATGGAATAGACAAAGGACAGCGAGAGCTCTACTCGTACTCGTATAGTCTAGACTTGTGATTGGGCTGGACCCGACTGGGCTAGCCGAACCATGGGCTAACATTGGCCCATCTGGTCGTCTCCAATCCGTCCAAATGAAATTTTGCAAAACCCTAAATTAGGTATCATTTATTGTCGTGCTCGCAATAATTGGATGAACACACTGAAACGGAAGTTTTACATTTCTTCGTTTGCGAAGAGAGTTTTGAAATTGATTGCATGAGTTAGTTATTATAGTCCTTAATTATTACATAAATTGTAATAGTATATATTTAAAATATATACTGCTTTAATTTAAAAATTAAAATATTAATCACTATAAAAATATTATAAATATAAAATTAAATGTTTTAAAATAATATTTACTATAATTATTTTCCGACTCTTAAATATTCGCAAATTATAGTAATTAAAATTTTATATAACTTTTGCAGGCACCCCTGAATAGCTACATTTCCTCTCATCCATTAAATGATACAAAATCGTCAATAAAAGACTTACCCTTTCAATTAATTTTTTCTTTTTATTTTAAATTAGATTGGCATGGTTTTAATATTTTGTTCACGTGAGTAGTTAATTTAAACAAAAAATAAGGAGAGTAAAAATATATGTTTTCAACTATTGAGTTAACTTATTTACAACAAAATTATATTTTAAATTTGTGATAATAAAATTGTATATGTATTTATTACTTTAGTCTAATAGATGTATATTGTAGTCCATCACTAATGGAAAAAAGTACAAATTTATTACACAATCTAACAATCTTTCTATCTTCCACCTCATTTGGATATATATAGATTAAATCGTTAAGTTTGCAGTGTGTAAACTCAAAATGTTAAGAAATTGAATTTGAATTGTGCAAACAAATCAAATTTAACATTTGATCATTGAAAGACAAAGAGACATAAAGGAGAAGAAGATGATGAATTTTGAGAACATTGGAACGACTGTTTCAATTTTATAAAGTTAAATTAAAGTTATAAATTTTTTTTATGTAATTTTCATGTGCATAACACGTATTGTTTACTAGTTATAATTAAAATATAAGTTTAACTTCCATTCGATTTATACTTGTGTTTCACAATGTTATATTTTTATTTTTGAAATTGAAATTTAATTTTAAATTCCACTCCACAACTTCAAAAATTTACATTTTTAATCTTAATCGTTTCCTTTAAACAACAATGGTTATTGGTTTGAAAAATTGATTTAAAAAACGAAATTAGTTACATCTTCATTGATTTTCCATCACCAACAAATCTTTTGCATCGTTGTTGTTTTAAATCAGTAATTAAGTTGTAAGTTAATCAACTCCAAAGATAAAAGCATCAGTAAAACTCGAGGGTAAAAAAAAAATGTAAATAAAACAAAATAGAAACTAATTTCATAATTGAAATTATGTTTTATTTGATTATAATTTCCAAAATTAAAAAAATACGTGGTGGGGGGGGCCGGACCAAAGGTGGGGCGTGGAGATGAGTCATAATCTCAAGACACAACCGGGTAGAACTAACGGAATTAAGATGGGTTAACCACCCCCGTCCCGTTGTCAACTTCAATCGGCCAACAACAAAAATCATTCTAGTGAAGTGGACGCGAAGTAAACAAAACAAATCTCTCCCTTAATCAATTTCGTTAACCTCCTCCATTTCCCCAACCTCCTCTTTAAAACCACTCCCCACACAAATACACACATATATCCCCCCATCCATATTTTTCCACTCCCACTGCTTTAATTAATTATTCATTTCCAAAAGCTCTCCGCCCGCCCGGAGAGGTTTCTTCAGCCGCGGAACATGGACGGAGAACACGGTGGCGGGCGGCTGATTGTGAGGGGTAGAGCGGAGATCGATACCAGAGCGCCGTTCAAGTCGGTTAAGGAGGCAGTTATGTTGTTCGGAGAAAGAGTTCTGGTTGGGGAAATTTATTCCAATAAAATAAAGGAAGTACGTATATGGTATATTATATTGTTATAGTTTTCTACCACTGTTATTAGTTGTGGTGTTAAATTTTCCTTGACGATTAACATCATGATGTTTTTATTTTTTAACGAGTTTGAGACATGAATGCCATAGATAAATTTTTTTTTTTTTTTTTGTAACACAAAATATTAAGCAGTAGGTTGTCATCGATATAAATAATATACATGTTAATTTTTGTATGTTTTGTAATTTTATTAATTTTCACATTTTATTGTTGTTTTTGTCGATATTAACTAAAATCATAAAGTTGAACGTGCAAAAAATTAATAGCATGTAAATTTAACCGTGAATTGATTTTGCATATTCAAATCAATGAATTATATGTTTGTCCATTTAGTTGTTTTGGAGAGAACAAAAAATAGAGTAAACATGCATTTTTTTTAGTTTTAACGATACAAAAAAGGAGACAAATGATTTGAACTTTTGAACCGTATATAATTTACCTCGTTGTTATACAAACTAATAAATATGTTCGGCATCCTAACAAGATCATTTAAAAGCTTTTATTTATTTACAATTATATTGAACAAAATATTATATGTTTCATTTATTTTTTAAAGTCTCATATCCCGTAAAATTTTAGCTACGAACTTGAAGTTATGATGAATATAACTCACTAATGTTAATGGTCATTTTATAACACTTCAAGGGCTAAAAATAAATTTTTTTTCTTTATTTTTTGAACTTAGATCAGCAGTGTAATCTATAATTCAAATTTCTCTGTTTGTAATTGATATATACACCCTAATCTTATTTTTCAAACGAGCTCTTAATAATTGGCTCCATCACTTTGATTGGCAGTGTATAAATTAAATAGGGTTCATTACAATCAGTTTAGTTCTGTTATGTATCGTATTTATTACTTCAAAGCTCATCTTTCCTTCCCCAATCATCATTTATACCCAACCAATATATAGGGTTTAACAACTTGATTTGATTAGTTTATTTTAGCCTTCTACTTTCGAAACACATATCTTTTTTTATTCCACTTTCCATATATACTATGGATTTTACATTTTTAAAAACATTTAATTTCTTAATCGTAGTCTAAAAATCAAGACATGATTTATAAATAACTTTTTTTCTTCAGATTTACAAAATTTGACTGGTTTTTTAAAATGCACTCTTTTGACGGATTATTTAAAATTTAAAATGCTACAAATCAAAGTTAATAGAGTAGATTGTTACTTTAATAAATACTTAGAGAACCAAAAATAATATTTTTATAGCTTAAATTCATGGATAGAAACTATTTTTATAGTATAGTTTGACATCAGAATATATAGTCTTTATATGAGAAATGAAAAATATTTATGTGGTTTAGTCCTGAATAATTTGATATTTCCCGATTGAATTCCTTATTTAAAATGGAAAAAAAAAAAAAAAAAAAAAAAAAAAAAAAAAAGCTTCGATTCCTCATCTCTTGTATATTAGCAATTGTTTTATTCAACCCCCCTCTTACTGTGAATGTTTAAATTCAATTGATAAACTTACAATGACACACTACTCAATAAATCGGTGAAATTTCAAGAGTTGCAAAAACCTTCACATAATATATAAACAAAATTCACATATTGAGAAACTGTACATTTTTGTTTTGAATTTGTTATTTGGCAGTGATACGAACAACTAATCAAAGTGTGGTTTGAAATTTGTATTAACTAATTATTTATGATTGTTTAAGATTTTATGATTTAGGGAAGCACATGCATTGTATAATGACATATTACTCTTGTATTTTAAAAACATTTTATCTACTGATATCAATTATTCTTCCTCGTATGCCTTGTGGACATAGCTAATACGTAATGAACCATGTAAATTTGTGGGTATACATCTATCTATTATTTGATCTTCTCCTACATTTTTATGTACTTATTTGTTTGATAATTTTTGCAAGTAGAATTTTTTCTTGAAAATGTTTTTCCGAAACTATTGATTGTCCATGTGGATCAACACAAAAAGATCATATAGAGCATATGGTTTGTTAAATTTTAGTTACTTTATTTTTGTCAGATGGCGGAAGGAGGACAATCTCAAACTAGAATAGGCGTCTTAACCGCGGAGCTAGAAGGAACAAAGGAAAGTCTAGAGAAAGCCAAAGAAGAGAACGGAGTACTATCATTTTGCCTCCAATCTCTCACAGACGAGCTCGAGCGAACCAAACAAGAACTTGAAAAACTCAAGTCAATAGAACACCAAAGCCCGCACCGATGTGATGATCATCGTCATCTGCTTTCACTAGCCATGACAATGCATCCCGACGTGGACGAAGATCTCAAGTTCGTAGAGAATGAAAAAGCAAACAACAAAAATAACAACGAAGAAGAAACGAATAAGAATAACAATGCAATAATATTGCAAAATAGGAGAAGTGTGAAATTTGCAAGTCCTCCTGAATTGGACCGAATCATGGTTAATAAGAACGAGGAATCACTGTTGGCTCAAAAACCATCGTTATTATCACCTCCAGGTTCGTCTTCGGTTAAAAGATTGAAGAAAAAGGGTTTGGTTCCTTTGATTGGATGGCTTTTCGCTAAAAAGAAGGGAAATCATTAAGAAGTTTGATTTTATATATAAGAGTTTAAATTTGATTTCGGAATCTATAGATCATATGATTATTTTGGCATGCAAATTCAAATTGGTTTTTGTATGTCCTTTTAATCTTGGGTTTTGCATGCTTACGATTTTGAATGTGTGTACTGTATTGAGTTTTCACATTGAATAAAAATGTTTTGATAATTTTCTTGTTTGGTTCGGTGTCTTTATTAGATTAGTTACTCGTCAAAGGTGCCCCAAGATCAAAAAGGTCTAAAATTTTGATGAAGTCATAATTTCACAAAAACATTACTAAAATGTTGTGTTGAATGATATTTTTTTCTTACAAAGTTAGAATGTTTTATTGTTTGTTGGTTTTTTTTTTCATTCATATTTTTAGTGATTATATATATATATATATATATATATATAATTACGTAGGCTTATAAGATTAAGATTCAAAACAAGTCTCCTCAATATGTTGCATTTTCTTTTGTCGATCCATATCGACTATATCTCAATTTTTTTTATTGAGTTGACTTATACGTCTTGATAGTGTATGTGACAGTATGAATTTCATCTATGTTCTTCAAATAACAACTACAACAAGAATTCCACGTTTCATTGTTTAAAACATATTAAATGGACGATGAATTATCATTTTATGAAACAATTTAAACTTATATAGTTCATACAACTTAGTTAGATCATGTTTTATACGTCGGACTATATTCAAATATAATTTTTTAACATAATCATCCTCAAACAAATGAAAATGCATTATTAATTTTGAAGTTTAATGTTCCATGGAATGAAAAGGAGTGTGTCAATATCTATCTTGAACTTGAAGTTTAATGTTCCATGGAATGAAAAGGAGTGTGTCAATATCTATCTTGAATTTAAAGTTCGTTTGGATTGACTTAAAAAATATTTTTTAAAAAAGTAATAAAAGAAAAACCTTCTAAATGGCTTTCAAATGCACTAATTTTTTTAAATAGCATATATTTTCTTAAATGTATTCCAAAACACACTGTTAATATTTTTCTAAAACGAAACTCGGTCTCCGGTTTTTAAAAAAATTAAAATATAAAAATTGAGCATGGCATGGGAAATTAAGCGAGATGTGCGTGGATGAGAATAAAATCCGTGAGCTCAAATCTGTTAGAATATGACGTAATTTAATACTCTTTAAAATAATTAATTTTGACCAAAATCAAAATGAAATCAGCTTTACATAATAATAAATAAATAAGCATTAATGACATTCAATATAATCAAAACAAGAGGAAAAGGATAATTAATAAATTGTTTTTAAATGGACGGTGGGTAAGTCGGCGGAAGGGATTGCCATCCACGGCCGAAGGTGAGAGAAACGACACCCCAACCCAAATGACATGTAAATGTAGGTCCGAAATTAACTAATAACAAAACTTACATACATATGTGTAAGGTATTTCTTAAGAGAAAGTAGTTAAAGGAGAAAATAAGTCTTTAACCAGAGTATTGAATTTGCATAAATGATTGGTGTTGCTAAAGTACAAATAAAACGTACAGCTACAAATTTTAGCTATAGACAAATAACATAACAAAAAAGCCTAAAAAAATCGAACATTAAAAAGAAAAAAAAAATCTTCAATTAGTTATTAACAACACGTGAATTCCCTAATTAATTCAATCTTGAAAAGAACAATTTATAGCAAGCAAACGAGTATATGATTAATTCAAGTTTAGTTAGCTTGTCCTCAATAAATCTTTAAAACAGTATACTTAAAAAGTTAATTACTAACTAAATTTAATAAATAGATTTTTCATTCATATGCAAAATATGAATAATGTCTCGGTTTTTATTTTTTAAATCTATAATAAATAGCACTTGTTTTTTATAAACTACCCGTAAAATTAAAATTTATAACAGATAACAAACTGTTTAAAAAGTAACGATAAATTAAAATTCAAAATTACAGTAAATCAAAATATTTATAAATGTAACGAAAATGTCGTTATATTGGTAAATGTAATAACAAAAATATAGAGATTAAAAATAAAATTAGAGAGGGTCGTATTTAAAAATAGTTATTAAAGAATTAGTGAGTTATGCACATGGAGGCATGTGAGTGTGTGACGTCGAAATGACGCAAAAGATTCAAAAAAAGGAATCCCGTATCCGCGACATGGGAAAATGGCTAACACGACTCGTGTAGCTCGGCTCCGCTTGACTATACATGCACGAGTAAGTAGGGGAAAAATGACGATGCCGCGATATTGGTACTTTAGAAAACATTAACTGCGATTCACGCGACATGGATTTTAATTTTTCCTCATTTATTTTGTTAGCACAATTTCCGTGATATGCTGAAATTAGTGGAGCCGTGAACTAAGTTGACGTTACACGCATACACTTGCTTGGTTTTGAAAATACGTGCGCCAATCTTGTTTGAGAAAAACTTCACCAAACAAATATACTTCACCCTACTTATTCATTTGTTTTGTTTTACTTAATATACTTAAATTTAAATTTGTTTTTATGCTCTTGTTGATTTTAAAATTTTAGTATCTGTTGTTAGTTAATTAAATTTGGTATATTCAATTAAAACAAAAATAGTTTAATTGACGTTAAATCTCGAGATTATAGGTTTGGTAATTCATAGGAAATTTTTTTTAAAAAAATAACAAAATGTCTTCGTATTAATCGTGTTGGAATAATTGAAATTGATATTGGCCTTTTTCTAATCGTTTGTTGGTATGATTGTCAAAGTGAAACATTTGCACACGCGTGGATTGACCTCTCAATCACGCTCACTATCTTGTTGTCTCTCATTCTCACTCTCTCACCTCTTGGTCTACGCACGTACTAATCTTCTTCTTTAAAATTTGTTTTTTTTTTTTTTGCTTGTTGTTTTACCTGGCTCTTCTCTCTTACTAACTCTTGAGTCTCCTTCGTATCTGACGTTTTGAAAGATGTTACGATGCTAGAATACACATCTTTGTAGTATTTCAATAACAAATAAATAACGAAAAAAAGAACAATATTAAAATCATCAAAACATAAAAAGAAGCTCAATGATATAATAGAGGAGGAAAAAGAAAATTAAAATAACGTTGGCGACACATAAATTAAAAAGTGAGGGAGAAAAATCACATTGTAATTTATGAAATTAAGTATATTTTACAATGAATTATATATGTCACTAAAAATAATATATTAATCCTTACGGTCTCTACTGCATGAATCATGATTTGATCCAAATATGATGGATGAATATATATATATATATATATTGTAGAATGTAGTGCGCATTTTCCGAAAGGCTCCTTAGAGAACACATAACAATCCAGTGGGGTCCATGTCGAAAATAAAGAAAAAAAATTGAAACTATTTGGAGATTTGTAGGCATTTGAGGCTGAACTGACCGTGTGAGGTCCAATCGCAAAAAATGTCAAGAATATAATAACAGAGGAGTTTGAAAAATATGAAAACTTGGGAAATTAAAGAATAGTAGAATGAATCGAGTTGGCTGTGCACGTTACGTTACGAGACAATAACAAAGCACCAAAAAACCCTTCCATTCTTTAACGCATGCCTTCTTCCATCGTTGTTTTGTTAACTAAACTAAAACCAATCCCACTCATACTTTCTCAACTTGTAACCAATGCCGCCGTACAACCCAAACTTTCCTCATTTGTGTTTCTTCAATTATGATTTTGCTCTATTGTCTACCTCGCCTAATTAACTTCTTCTATTTTAGTACTTGTAGGTTTAAATGTTGAATTTTAACCTTTCTCTATGTTATATGTATATGGGTTTTTCCTCAATTTAAAAAACGAAACAAATACGCCCTATAAAATAAAATTATAAATCAAAATTAATTACACTTGATTTTTCTATAAAAATTAAATATTTTTTTCAATTTTTTAATTTTGACCGTTTCTCGATGTATCTATACAAAATTAATACCCTTATTTTCCCTTCAGTTTTTTATATATATGTATATTCACGAGACTTCGCATTAATTTATACAAATCTCGATTAATTTTATGAAATAAACTGCCTGACCAAGTAACAACATTAAGGATGGTAGTATTTATATATATATATATATATCAAGAATTTGTTTGTATTGACTTTCTAAGCATTTTTTTCACTCACGGTCATTTGTTTAAATAATTGAAGAGTCAGTCGTAACATAACATAGTTATTTGAACGAAATTTAATTCACTTTTACACATCGTCTTTACTTATGTTGACGGTTGCGGATCTAGAAAATATATTGATAGTCAAAGTAACCACTGAGCTAATTATAAGTATTGAAATTAAATAGTTTTATTTATATATATTATATAAAGACAATAAAATTGAGGGGGCTCGCCCCTGGACCTATACTAAATCCGTCCATGTATGTTGGTAGGAAAACAAAATACGTGTGATGAATTTATAATGTTACATATAATTTATCTCTTTTAACATACATTCCCATGTGTAAGTTATACGAAATAGGAATTTAAAAGGCTTGTCATAATCACTTGTTTCAATTCATACATGACGATAATATAATTTGAAGTGAAGAGACAAATATATTAGATGACAACCAACAATCTTTAGTTTTTCACCTTTAAACACAACCATGTGACCACGACACGTTACAACCAATATATTAACAAGTGGATTGGTACGATTTAAAAACATAGTTAAACATAATAATAAATATCACATGCTAAAAAAACATAATATAATTTCCACTTTGTTATTTGATATCCCTGAAAGGTTAAATCGATAAATTTAGCCCCATAATATAGCCAAATAATTAAATGTCTATAATTTTGAAAGTTAAAAAATATAATGTTTATGGTTTGATAGAATTTTATAAACAATTTACATGGTTTGATAAAATCCAAATAAGTAATCTCTATTGTAATAAATATTTACGAAGATTCTTATCCACCGGTAAAAACTAAATTATAGTTCTACGAAGTAAGAACTAAATTGGAGTTTTTTTTCTTAAAGAATAATAAAAAAAAAGGACTATTTCTAAAGTTATAATTAAACCGAATTAGAGCAAACATTGAGTAATATTATAAGAAGGAGGCATATGATTAGATTAGATTAGACAAATCAATAATTAAGGGGATTAAATTAGAAATGTAATTGAAAGTAAGCAAATTGGCTCATGGATTGTAGCTCTTAACCACATGTCAATGTTCCATCCAACCACGATAACAAATATTAAAAAACTTCTTGTCCTATGCCATGAATTCTCATATAAAATACAAAAAAACCAACCCCCATATTTCCCTTAAAAAACCACCAATTGGTCCAATTCAGTAAAATCAAATTTATCAATGGCCGAGAAATCAAGACGAGTCCCCAGAAAGATCAAGCCCCCGGCCAATCTCTGCCTCCGAAAACCAAGATCCGACGACGCCAAGAAGAACAACAAGCCCCCGTCGGCTATGACCCTGTTCGAGCGCCTCCGTGAGGCCGTTTTCCGATTCATAATGCTATGTGCTCTCTCAAAGGCCACAAATCATCATCCCACCGCCGGAGCCGCCTTCCAAGACGACGTAGTCGTTAGGCGGCGACACTCGTATCCTAACGTCGACCACCACCACAGTGAAGCCGTTGCCGATTGCATCGAGTTCATCAAGATGAAGGCGTATTCCGACGATCACGAGGTAATTCTGATCGGTGGACGCGGATGATGATATAGCGGTGCCGGTGCGGGTCAGGTAAAAAGTGCAGGGGATTGTTAGGAAATGGACCCAATTTAGTGACGCTTGTCTTGTGTGTTTGAAATTTAAATGTATTGTTCGTACGTTTTACAATTTGGATTTTATGTAGATTGTGTAAATTATATTGGAAAAATAGATGAGTTTATAGAATAATTTCATGTGTATATATATCTTTTTATATGTATGGTTTTATTTTTGTTATATTGTTGTTGCGAGGCATAGAGAGTGAGATCACATTGAAGCACTGAGTATCTTTTTCTATTTTTAAAAATGTAATCCAATATATTTTTTTATTTAAAAAAAAAAAAACCCAAATGAACGTGTGTCTAAGTAAATTTATAAAAATTACATTTCTAACCCTAAGGAGCTAAATATTAATCATCGCATTGTTAAATTTGACGATGTTGTTGTGTTACGAATGTATTTACGTAATAATATGTTTAGATCTACACGGACACACTTTTTAAAAACATGTATAGTTTTAACGAATTGGATTACTAAAATGTGTATGTAGTTTTGTTTGTAATTTCATAACATGCACATGATGTTGCTATTGATATTTTGAAGTCTCGTTCTTTGATACGGAGGCTAAGAATCAAGGTGTTATGTTGGGGATTTTGTCGCCTTGTCCTATGTTCATCGTGTGTTAAGATGATCTTACTCGCAATGTTGCGTATAAAACTTTGGTGGATCATAAGTGTTTTGTCCTTCATTTCCCTTTTTCTGCATGGTTTTTTATGCTTTTGTCCGACATTGATATTTTGTAATGGGTTCGTTTTGCTCTATTGATTGTTGTCTTTAAAAAGAAAAACTAGCATGCACGTGATTTCGGACAAATGTGTCCCTTGAAAGATACAAAATTAAGAGTCTGTAGGTTTATTAGACAAGTAATTAAAAGTTCAGGTGTTGATAAACCTATCTTTGTGATCAAATAACTAAAGAGAATATGGTAATACTTATTTGTTATTTATTTTTCTCCATATTTGAATGTATATTTTTGATGAACACAATAAATTTACTCTTGCCGTGATGACACGATGAAACTTGATTGACCAAACTTTACTCTCCAATAGTTTTGTCAGACATAAAATTCAATTTTAACATAGCCAATTACATGTAAAGTTGTAAAATTAGAGACTTGACGTTTATAAATTAACGGATCCAAGATAAAAAAAATAATCTATTAAATATTGTAGGTTAAAAAACCCACTTGCTTCCAAACTTTCATGAAATTTATACTCTATTGTTTTGAACTTTAACTTGCAGTCGAGTATTTTCAAATTTTGCCACATTTTAGTCATTGAATTGTATTAACTAACAAATTAATCAATGTATTTCACATTTTATAACATTTTGAGCCGGCGTATCTATTTATTATAAAATGAAAAACATAGGATGCTTTTATCTTTGAATTGGTTGAGACACTAAACAAGATTAAGTATTCTTTACAAATATTATTATATTTAAAGGAAAACCAACCTTAGTCACGTACCTCCTTATAGGTGATATTTGGATGCATTCCGGTAACATCTATATTTATGCACTCCACATGTATTACTTATGCCAACAAAGTAAAAAATATCCTAAAAAATAAACCATAAGAATTTGTCATTCGTTAAATTATTGTTTGATAGTTTGATCGAATGCGCTTTATTTTCCCCTTTTGGATGAATGCGCTCGTTGGTGAGAAACCAATTATGACTCAACGACCATATAGTACGTGTTAACAATAATCTATTTTTAATAAAAAAAGTTTAGGTTGTGTTTGGATTGGTTTTTGAAGTGTTTAAATTTTAAAATAATTCATTTTAAGATAAATCGAGGTGTTTGATATTCATTTGAAATAATTTTTGGAAAAACAAGATTATGAAATAAATCATTTTAGATTAAATACATGCAACCAAATTTTAGAATAAATTTTTATTTTATGTTTAATTAGAAATCTCTTCCAAATGTCTATTTTTCTTCCTTTATTTTTTTTATTCATTTTTACTCTCTATTTTTTACTCCGTCGTTCTTTTTATTTTTTTTCTATTTTTAAATACTTTGAATATTTTATATATATATATATATGAACACACATTTAAATATAGAGATTAGCAAATGTTTATCTCTCAGTCAAATTTATTTCGACTTAACATTTGTGAAAGAAATCATGAGGACGTCAATGAAGAACATGATCGTTCGATTCATGAAATAAAGATGAATGAAGAACGTGATCGAATTGCACATATTTTTGTCTAATTGATATTATATTGTTTCGAAAAATTATTTATCTTATTTATATTTCGTCGATGGAAATCAATTTTTTTTTATGATTATATATTTACATTTCAAGATATTTGTGCTTTTAAAATTATTTTTTTTATAAAAAAATTAATACAAAAAATGAAATTAATGTTTAGTTTCAAGTAACTAAAAAATTAATAATTTCAAGATAACGTACAATTAATTTTAAAATATATTTGTGAAAAAAAGATTCAAGATATGTGTATTTTTTTTATAAAATTTGTTCATAAATATAAACTAAAGTAAACAAAATTTTGTATATAAACACTTATAAAGAGGTCAATGATTATTTACATTTTATACTCATTTTACGGAAAATATTTTTTAGAAAATGTATTCTTATAAAAACATTTTTTTTTGAGCAATCCAACGAACCCTAAAATCTTATTGTTTCTAAAGTTGGGCCACCAAAGCTGAATTCTGGCCCAATAGAAGAGCCCGTCCAGAAGGTCTCGCGTTGCGGATGTTTTTCCCGCTACCATTTTAGGCGGTTGAGGACGTTGCCTGTTAGGGCATGAAAGCGTTCGTAATTCCGCCGTGAAGTTCACCATATTTTGAGTCCGAAGCCTAAGTCTTCATCAATGGGAGGTCAGTATCTTGATTTTAGCTCATCCACTTTCTGCTCTTTCACGCTTAACTTCATTTAATAATTGATTCAGGGGCTCAATCCGAAAGGGAGGAGAAAGTGTCTTTGGAGCTAACCGAAGAAATCCTTCAAAGCATGGAAGTCGGCATGACATTCAGAGACTATGTACTTCCTCTCTTTTCTCCACCTCATTACTGAATTTCATTAACATTCAATTCTTCCGTTCAATTTTCAACGTTTAGTGGTTAGAAAATGGAATAGCTGACGGATACTCTGATACTTCTTCACCTTCCTTTGTTTTGTTTTTCAAAGTTGAATTAATGGGAATCCTAGAGCGTTTTTAACCCGGAAGTGACAAAATTGGAGAACTAAACTCATTTATCTGTCAAATAGTAAAAAATATTGAGTTCATTCAATCTAACTGACGAGGGGATTGTTATTTTATGATGTCTAATTTGATGTTTATGTCATATTGTTGCTTATTCTTATTGTTTGAATTTTAATGTCGTATGTTCCCGTCAATTATTTACCCCAGAATGGTAGAATCAGTTCAATGGATTTTCACAGGACTTCAAGCTATCTGGTGACTGCGAGTGATGATGAATCCATCCGACTTTATGATGTTGCCAGTGCAACGTATGAGTCCCTTTATTCATCTCAATCTAGATTGCTTTTAATTATTTCGTATTTACTAGTTTACAACTTAGCTGGTGTTCTACTCGACTTCCCCCCATCTTATTGTTTTGAGGGTGTTTGTGGTTCCAGATGTTTGAAAACAATAAACAGCAAAAAGTACGGGGTTGATCTGGTTTGCTTTACTTCTCATCCTACAACAGTGATATATTCTTCAAAAAATGGGTGGGATGGTAATGTTAATCTTGGAACATATCTCTTTTTCGCTTGCAAATTTACACCACTATTTTTTCTTATTTATCAATTTTATTTCCTTAGAGTCTCTGCGGCTTCTCTCCTTGAACGACAATAAGTACCTGCGGTACTTTAGAGGTCATCACGACAGGTTTATACATTTTTTTTTTTGTCTTCACTACCCGGATTCTATGTTTGGCATCTATTTCCAAGGAATCATTTATGAATTAGAGGACCAACTTTAGACTTTCCCTTTCCAGAGTTGTATCACTCAGCTTATGCGCTCGCAAAGAATGCTTTATATCTGGGTCTCTTGATCGAACTGTTTTGCTTTGGGATCAAAGGGCAGAGAAATGCCAGGTGATGTAATAGGCACTGAACCTGAGTGTTATACCTGTCACGTCTTCCCTACCTTTTTCCGTTTCCCAGGAGAATAAAGAGAGTAAAAGTTCCATTAACTTAATTTAAGCATGTCTGTATGTTAGGGTCTTTTACGTGTACAAGGAAAGCCAGCTACAGCATATGATGAGCAAGGTGTGGTTTTTGCCATTGCCTTTGGAGGTTACATAAGGATGTTTGATGCTCGCAAATATGAGAAGGTTTAATAAGATTGATGATTTTGCACATTCATGTGGTTCAACTTAAGGTTTATTCTTCATCTGTAAGTCTTATCCTAATCTTCTTATATGGTGAAAATTTGGAAAGTTATAGGGTCCTTTCGATATATTTTCTGTTGGGGAAGATGTATCTGATGCAAATATTGTAAAGTTCAGTAATGATGGGAGACTCATGTTGTTGACGACTTCAGATGGGCATATTCATGTTCTCGATTCTTTCAGAGGAACACTAGTGAGTTATTTTTCCGATGTTTAGGTGCTTTACGTTATAACTTGATCACCCATTTTGACCCCGGTATGCTATGAACCTCACTGTTGATGTAGTTATCTACGTACAATGTAAAACCCATTTCAAGGAATTTGACGTTGGAGGCATCTTTTAGTCCGGAGGGAATGTTTGTGATATCAGGTAACCAGAAATCTTGCTTGTGTTTGTTGGATCGAAGTTTGAAGATTTATCAAGCTGTAATATTATATAAACTTCACATGTAGTTGCTCAGTTATTCAATCTTACCTTTTAAATTTATCTTATTTCAACACTCTATTAGTGTAAAATCACACAGGCCATCAGGAGCCATACTTTAAATTTTCTTGTTCTAAATTGGAAATATCTTTTGTACTCCCTATTAAACGAACCCCTCTTTGTAAAGCTTTGGATAATTTCATTCGATCGATGGATCTGTTTCTTATTATTATTTTTAAATATAGCTTTTAGATGTTTTCATGATTGTTTTTATGTTCTCTTATGATTACACACAACTATATTATGTACTACTTGAAATCTTCTTCATCTTATGTTTATTGATTATATGTAAAAATAAAAGATCAATAGTGACTTAGTCAGATTGAAAGAACGGAGGAGCATAAAAGGAATTGAAACAACAGTTAGGTACTCTTTTGGGATCTTAAGTTTTTGGGTGTTTGTGCACACATGACAGGTTCGGGAGATGGCAGTGTTTATGCTTGGAGTGTAAGGAGTGGAAAAGAGGTAGTGAAAGTTCTCCATTTCTTATTTAACCATTATTTTCCTCTTATAATAATTTCACAACAATCGTGGTCCAAACAATTTTCACCTCACATGACTTAATAGAACAAGTAAATGACAGAGGATTGTAATTGCCATAACACACAGACCAGAATTTTGTCTTCTGTCATTATTACTGTTAGAAATAATGGGCTTAGGTCAGGTTGAAAGTCCAGTGGTAGTTGGGTAATTTACTTGTTTCTATTTTTTATTATGTTAATTAGCCTCGTGTTGCCTATAAATACTTCCTTTTTGTACCTTTATGAGTATTAGAAAATAATAAAATTATCAGCTCCGTGGTTTTTCTCCCCGTACTAGGTTTTCACCTAAAATTGTGTTTGTTTTTCGTCTCTACTTTCAATAATTACTATCTTGGCTTGAGATAAACATGTTGAAGGTTGAATGATTCAGTTTTAGTTTGAATTATAATTATACATGAAGTGCACATCTGTTGCCATGCTCGTTAACTGTATCAATTGACAGTAATAGATCATTGCAGGCAGTCAGTAATAAATTGAAAATTAAATATCTTTCAAACTCATGCTCGACTGTTCGGTACTTACAATCTCTTTGCCTTATCATTGGTGTGTTTCTGTCTCTCTCAGGTTGCAAGCTGGATGAGCACTGAAATGGAGCCTCCTGTCATAAAGTGGGCTCCAGGAAGTCTAATGTTTGCAACGGGATCTTCTGAACTGTCGTTTTGGATACCTGATTTGTCTAAATTGGGAGCTTATGTAGACAGAAAATAGAAATCTTCTGATTTGCATCCACGTTTAACAAGGTGGAAGTGACCCCTCTCATCAATTCATGGAGAAAATGCCAACCTGTAGATACCATCCTCTTTCTAAAACCAATTGGCTCAGTGAGGATGTACAATAGAAAGTGAGCAGCAGCTATGAATTGTATAATTGGTTATCTAGATAAGAACAAGGTCCCAATAGTTGTTATTGGTGCTCAAGCTGCCTCATAAAAATGCTTGAACTTTTAACTAGCTTTCTCCCATATAATATATCCAAAAAAATGTATATCATGGAAGGAAGACCCTTCTTAAACGTATACATAGTTATGGAATCAATATGTTGCTCACAATCCTAATGTTGATGTGATGTGAAAGCTAGCTCCCAAAATTTCTTGGTTAAGTAATGTACTTTACATCGTTCTTATTCATCTTACACAGGTCAAAGCTCTTCAAGCGCTCTAGTAAATTCTAATCTTCCTTGCTTTTTTCTCGTATAACATGGCACACATCATTGTTTATTTGTTTGCTTATACCACTTTATAGAATATTTCTTTTGTATGCTACATTAAATTTCAGTACCATTGCTACATCATTAGCAATTAGTTCAACATCACGGATCATTTCTTGTTTAGGAATCAATTGCTTAATGAAGATTTCTGTTTTTCTTTTCCTGATATCTTGTTTGGAGTAACAGGTAGAAGAAAAAGGGAGAAGTTTGTAGCAGAAAGAGCATGGAGGAATATGGAGTGCAGAGTGCAGGGGAGTGTCAGTTATGATCAAAAGAAACAGGCAAAGGTAAGTGAAATTTAATATTTTGAAAGGGTCCAAATAGCAAATGAAAATAAGAAAAAGGGCATGCATGCGTGGGTTTATGTCACTTGGGCCATGTTACTGGTAAAGGACATTACGTACTTGAAGCCTCAAAAAGCTTTAAAGATCTTCTTCGATCCACAACTAAATTTTTACTGTACCTATCAACCATGAATAGAAGGTTTGTCTTCACTTTTTTTTTTTCTCCCTCTTCTTTCTAGTATTGACGCTCAAACCCCCTCCCCAAAAGACATTAGAGTCATTCGGAAGCCATAAAGTATGACAATTTGTCAAACCAAACAGAGAAACGCATCCCCGCCCAAAATCTTTTTGATTGAGACCTTATTTATCAATGCTTCATTTT
The DNA here is from genome assembly GCF_025177605.1 of Cucumis melo. Taxonomy (NCBI): domain Eukaryota; kingdom Viridiplantae; phylum Streptophyta; class Magnoliopsida; order Cucurbitales; family Cucurbitaceae; genus Cucumis; species Cucumis melo. The sequence goes on along the minus strand of NC_066864.1, from coordinate 6,054,222 downwards.
ACAAGCATCCTGGGATGGAGACCCCTGTAATGAATTACCAATATAAAGTTCCGTATCATTTTCTGATTGCTTTTAATTTCTCATATGTTTTTCACTGTTGAAAAACACACCGCACTTTGAAAAAAGGAGTTCGTTTAGCAGTTTCTTTTCCATAATTCTATATTCTGGATGTCTATATTATTATGACTAGAGTTTGTTGTTCCTTTTACTGCTTTTGTTAATATGAATTATTGAGTATAGTTTAATTAATAAAAATTAGATCAGAGTTCTTATTTCCAATATGAAAAGTGGATTAGACACCGTCATATGTTGGCATGATGGTAAAAAAGATACACAAACTCAATAAATAACGGAGGATCAAAAGTTCAATAAATGGTAGCCTCCTATCTAAAACTTAGTTTTATATGAGTTTTCATTACACTCAAGTGCTGTAGGTGGGTTGTCTCGTATACTTAGTATAAGATGACCCAAACATTTGTGTATATACACACACCGGTCAAGCTTCGCAGTTTGCCTATGTAAAGTTTTGTTCTTTAGTTTATTAAGATTCCTTTTTGAAAAAGAAAGTGGTTTGTAAGACATCCATTGGTATATTAACTTATTTACGCCCTTATCAAACTTTAATTAACATCTACTTAATTTACATAAACAGTAATCTAAATAGATCAATGGCTACAATATTAAATTACCTTTCTCAAGGTTAAGGCTGAGTCTCCACTTTAAAACCTTTTGAAACAAAGGGGAAAAAAAAGGTACAGGCAGCTTAATTATTCAATTGTACGAACCTGAAAACAAGAAAGTAATATAATCTAATAGAAGCTGTTTCAAAACCCAAAAGAATAAGGAGAGGTACCAATATGCTTAATTATTTTTAATTATAGCAAAATACTACTTTTAACATGCTTAAAACTTGATTATGTTGCACTAATTGTATGATTAGACTAAACAATATCAAACTGAGGAAAATTAATAATAAAAAAAGAATAGAGAAGTGTGGATGAATTTGGAGAGCGTTGGGAAAGGAAAAGAAAAATATTGGGAAAGGTTGGATTGAAAAGAGTGATTAGTGAAAGATATAGTGAAAATAATTAAAGCGCAATTTACGAAAAAGTAAGGGTTCAAACTTCAAAATATATACTCTATGAAAATGGCTGCATAGACATTCTCCATCTCTCATCATTTTATTCTTCTACCCCTAACACACTTTACACTATACATAAAAACCATACATTTCCACCTCTCTCTCTCTCTCTCTCTTCCATTTATTCAACTTTAAATCATTGCAAAATCTTTTCCACAAAATTGTACTACACTACTACTACTAGTTAACCCTTTGTACCCTTCCACCTTAAAAAAATAAATCCCTAATTTATTGAATTTAAAACACAACCATAACTATCACTCACTTGTGCAAAAACAATTTTTAAAAATAATGTTTTTATTTTTCAACAAACAATAATATTACTCTCTAACCGTTAATAAATATTTTTAAAATCATCATTTGAAGTATAAGCGTTTTCTACAACTTTGAATAAAAATTATTGAAACATTAAACACATAATTTTAAACAATTATGTGGGTAGTTCATTCGGGTTTTATTGTAGGTAAGTGGCCCCATTTTAGGTTACAAATTCTTGAAGGGTTATCTTTTACTTCAAGAATAATCTTAAGATGTTTTGTGAAAGATGGAAGATTGTAAGCATTGCAACTTTTTAAATCTATTTTTTTTAAAAAAGAAAACAATGATTTGAAATTGAACCATTTTAAGTCACCAAAATATAAAATTTGAAAATTTAAGTCTATGTTTCCCACAATATAGAACAAATCTAAAAGTTTATAAACTAAACTATATAATCAAGATCTTAGGAAAAAAAATAAAAAAAATAAGAATGCTAAAAAGTGTGTATATATGGCCTAAATGTAACAATGTTGGATGTGATATGAGTGTTTTAGTGGTTGTAAAAGTTAAAAAGAAGGGTATTAAAGAGAGTAAGGAAAAATGAGAAGAAAGCAATGGATAAAGTTTGAAGGTATTAATATAAGGAAGATAGAGAAGAAGAGGAATAGGGGGTGGGGCCATGAAAATCTGAAGATTGAAAAACAAATGAAACTGGAAAGATGAGGATGCAGAGATGAAGAGAGAGATGCATTGGTCATTCCATCAACAAAGACAAATGTTCTCTCATATTTGTCAGTTGTCACCCACCAATAGTAAAATTATACATTTTCCTCTTTCAATCATCTTTCTTCTCTTTATTTTAATACATTATTCCCTTCCCTTCAACACCAAAACTAATCATTCTCTCTCTTTCTCTTACTCTTACTCTTCCTCCAATCGACATAAACTCCACAAACCCTAACAAGAGAAAAAGAAAAATAATAAAAGAAAATTTGTTTTCAAAAATTATTTATGAATATAACAAATTTTATTTTTATATAGACCCAATTGATCTCTGTTTGAGTGTATCACCGTCTATCTAAAATTTTATATTTGAATACATTTTTATGTAAAATATATATAAATTATAAAGTTGAAAAATTCAATACCTCTCTATGAGCGTGGAACGTTTAAGAACTAATTGAACACTATATAAAGTTTAAAAATTTATTTAACGTAGAAGGAAATAAAAGTTTAATTATCAAAGATTTTTTAAAGCTAATAAGTGGTGCTTCCGAGACCAAGTCTTGCAAAGTTCATGGACGTAAAATAAATCATTACGATCCGTTTGGAATTCTTCTAAGAGAAATTTTAATAAATTTATTTTTAAACCAAAAGTGATTAATTAACTTCAAAAATTGTTTTGAACGGGTTGCTAACCTAAATACTTAAATTCAAAATAACTTATTTTTTCTATCCATGATCAACTTTGGATTCTACATATTATTGACACTAAAGGACAAACAAAATATGTGTAAATATTAATCTCACAACAACATTGACCATTTTGTTAGAATTAACATTTTAGAAAATAAAAAAAGAAAACTCCAGAAGTAAAAAAGCTATAATTATTTACTATATTAAAAGGTAGATGTTGGTTAGTCAAGTTTGGACTAGTTTATTAGTAATTTCTTTAATTGTTAATTTTAAATAGATTAATCATATCTTACAATTATTTACTTTTGTCTTTCTTATATAAAAATGTGAGATGATTAATAATTATTAATTTTAGACTGATTTGTCCTCTGTTTAAGTTTATACTTTGATTTATTTTGTTATTTCTATTAAATCAAAATAATATTTATGTAATAAAACTCAAAAGATATACTAATTGATATGTACGGGTGCACATATTAACGAGTCTTTATCTTGAATAACTGGTTAAAAAAAACATTGAATAATATTTTTTCGAAATTTCATAATTTTTTTTGATGAAACAAATAAAATTTTTATATTGTTTACTTTCAAATCCTCAACGACTTAAAAAAAAAATAAAAAAAAATTAAGAACTTAAAATTAAGTTAGAATTTAAAATAATAGGATTAAAGCTTTCATATATCTAAACTATCGCGATTTAGAATCCAAAAATTATCATCCATAATATATGATTTTTTTTCAATATAAAGGATAAGATATAATTAGTTTGAATAGAACAAAAAAATATCGAAGTGTCTCGTAGAGGATTGTAAAATTGAAATGTTTATTTTATTTGGTTGGTCTCCTATACTAAATACTAAAAAGGAAAAAATAAAATTCTCTTAAAAAAGATTAACAAAGGAGGGAAATAGAAATTAGTTATGGATTTCAGTAAATTCAAACACTAAGTTCGACGATTGTGATCATAAAATTAAGAAACAAAGATCGATATTCTTAATATCAGTTTTCAGTACCTAAGTAATTAGAAATCGCTACTTTTTATGCTAAACAAACCCATAGTTGGATGATTAAACTTCATAATGATTAATTTAAAATTTAGTTTCCGGGGGGTTTCATGAAATCACATTCCATCATCGGGTGAGATGGTGGCGTAAGAGTTGAGGCTGAGTTCCAGCGAAGCCCGAGAACCGGCGGCTCCGTCGTCAGACCGCCCGTTCCAAGTGGTGGTGTAGTAGCTCTCTGAATATTCCGGCTTCATGCTGCAGAAACCACCGAGATTATTCCGGTCACCGTGAATGGGGAAAAGGGGGAGAGTTTCAATCTCTTGCTCCTCATGATCATCTTCCATGGATTCTTCAACATATTTTGTTTTTTCAAACACATTATTGGCTGATCCCCCCGCCGCGGCAGATGAATACGGATCGATGCCGATCCATGATCCCATGTTGTGGCTCCGGTACCCGACGACACTGCTATTTCCTCCCGAGGATATCGAACACTCCTGAGAAACGGGAAGAAGAGGCGTAGCAAAATCAGATCAAATTTGGTTTAATCGACAAAAGATCCACACCTTGCAAAACCACTTCTAAAATCACCCGCTTGTTTATTATAATGCATGTATGTATATATATGTATGTATGTATATCCAAAATCATTCGAAATACTAAATTTGTTCTATAACTGTTCGATCCTCAGAAAAAATAAATGTTTTTTTTTTCTTGTAAAGACAAAACCTTTGATCTTTATGAAAATTAAAAGTTTGTTCACTTTTTACTAGACTTTTTAAAGAACCAAAGTATGGAAACTAAAAAGTAATTTCTTGTTTCCAAAATTCAACTAGCAGCTCAAATTCAAATGTTTCTTCAATAAAGTAAAAATCATAATTTAAAAAACTAAGAGAAACAAACAGAAATCGCTATAAATAAAAAAACTCAAATGTTTCGCTCTATCTTATTTTTCAAATTTTTCTGAAGTGATTGTTCCTGCTTCTCTCAAACAAAAAACAAAACAAGACAAAACAAAACAAAAAACAAAAAAAGAGCAAAAATTTTCCATTTCTTGACTTCAGAACACGTGAAAGCTAAAAAAAACCTGGATAAAATTAAATATGAAAATTTAGTTTGGTAAAAATTAGAACATACTCTAAAACTGTTCTCAAAAGTGGCAGACCCATATCCATAATTTCCCATATGCCCAACGGCCACCATAACCGAAGAAGAAGGAGCTGCAAAAACAAGAATCAATTAAAATCATTATTTTTCCTTTCCTTAGGGAGGAAAAAAAAAAAAAAAAAACAGAAACAGATTATAAGAAAAACGAACCTGGAGGAAATTTGTTATGAGAAGAGGAGGAATGATCTTCCGACTTCCAATTAATATTATTATTAGTTGAAGAAATTTTAAAATGATCAGTAGTAGTAGTAGTGGTAGTAATAGGAGAATTGGAATTTGAAGTGAATCTTTTCTTCTGTCTTTCACGAGCCTTATGGTTTTGAAACCAATAAAAAACGTTTTTGCCTTCGATTTTACCGTACTGTCTAAGCCTAGCAGAGATCCTCTGAATTTGATCAGCGCTTGGGGAGCGAACGCCATTGTTATAATAAAGCTCTTTCAATATTCGTATTTGGTCGGTTGTTGGAGTCCATCGACTGCTACTTTGCCTACACAAAAACCCACTTTTTCCATTGCTTCCACCACCACCTTCACCACCTTGATCATGAATTCCTTGTTCTTGTTGTTGTTGTTGTTGTTGTTTGGCCGGATGTTCCATTGGTGAGAAAATATGGACAAGTTAAGGGGTTTTTGAGAAAATTATTAATTGATGAGATGAGAGTGAGTAGTGTGTGTAATGTGAGTGTGTGAGTGTGTGTGTGCATGAAATTAATTAATATAGAGAAATAAAGAAAGAAGGAAAGAAGGAAAGAAAGAAAGAAAGAAAGAAAGAAAGAGTGAGAGTGGCACATGGAGTGAAATCAGAGGGAAAATCTGTGAGAGAGGGACTCAAAATGATCATAAAAAGGGAAGGGACAAAAGAGGGCTTAGAAAGAGTGGGTATGTACTGCCCCTTTTTTTTTTCTTTTCTTTTTTCTAAATAATTATATATATATAATTATAATTATAATTATATATATGTTTTTATTTAGAAAATAAAAAACCCCACAAAAAAATTATTTGACCTGAGGGAGAGGGGGTTTGAATGAATGAATGAATGTGGGGGGAGGGGGAGGTGCTCAAATTTCTTTTCGTTATCGTTGCTTCCAAAAGTTATTGTTTTCTTTTGGGGTTAAAATTTTTATATTACCCTCATTTCCTAATGTACCAATTTTTATGTTTCAACTTTTGAAATCTAATTAAAGATTTAATTTATACAGAAAGACTTGATATCAATTTTAATTTGGCGTTGTTGTGCTGGGGTTTCAAGAGATTTTTCTTTTCTTTTTTTCTTTTTAAAACAATACAAACAGAAGTTGACACCTCTCTAGTTTTTTTTTTTTTTTTTCACAATTTCTTACTCACGTTTTCATACTTATTATGTAGACAAATTTGATTTGTTAGCTATTTTTCATAATAAAAACATGTTCTTTAAAACAATTTTTAATTTTTGCAATTTAGGTTAATTTTGAAAACACATCTAAAATGAAATATACAAAATTGAAAAGAAAAAAAAAAAAAGGTGAAAGGAATGTTTATAACCTAATTTTAAAAAATAGTAAAAGATTGAAATTATTTATAAAAATATAGTAAAATTTTCAAATAGGCAAATATTTTGTAAATAATTTTATATTTTTTTTGTTGGGTTATTCATAGCAATTATTCATAACAAATTTTCCTAAATTTTTTAGTTCTTTGAATTTCAAGTTTTTCACAACTTATCGAAAATTTTAGTCCCATTAGCAACATGGTCTCTATAGTAACTTGTAAAATAAATTAAAATCTGATTAATTAGTTTATCGATACAAGACATAGTGATAAATATCATTCAATTTTGTGTTTATGAATATCTAAAATGCATCACATATATAATAATCAATCCCTTTCCATTGTATTTTGTTCTACTCCATCCTATATCCCATATGATCTTTTCACCCCCCAGGGATTTATCTGTACATGCAAAAGGAATCAATGGGTAAAACTGTAAAGTTGAAGATTCTTAAGAAGATAATGCTGAGATCTTACCCTTTGAGTTTGATGGGTCCAATATTTGAAATATAAACATCGATGTTAATGAAAATATTAAGATTTTAATTTTATTTAAATTTATTAGAAATATCGATAAAAAATTTCGACCTCAAAAAACTAAATTTGAAGTAGCATATATAAACATTTTATGACTTTAACCCAAGTTAACATTTCTATTATTGCTTGATTATAATGTTTAGTGAATTATTTTTACTATATAATGGTATTGATAACTATTTACCTCTCAAGTCGATATTAAACTCATGTAAACATGATAGAAATGAAAATTAAATACCATGATGGGCCAAACGTTGTTGCTGTTCTTCTATTAGTCCATATTTGTTATGATATAGTGAATATTTATTTCAAGTTTGGTGAGAAGAGAAAGAAATTAGAGGAGGGAGGGTTAGTTTTAGAGGTGTAGGGTTTCTATTTTATGGTTCTGTGAGGGCTAAAAGTGTAGAAGAGTTGATTGTATTATTTGAAGGGTTGATTGTACTTGCAAAGTTAGGGAGAGGGCTACCCTCCAAAAACCCTCCTTTGTATCGGAAAGGAGAAGATACTCTGTTCCCATAAAGTACAACTCATTCAACCCTCTCCTTGACAGTGAAATATTAACCTTTCTTTCATTTCTCTTTTTCTTTATCTTTAGATCTCGTTTTGTTTCACTTTTATCCCCAATTAGTTTGAGATTTGAGTTTGTTTCAATTTATTCTTGAGAGTTTTGAGATTTATACCTTTTTCATAGATAGTTATAACGTGGATGACTAGAGTACCGTAAACCAAATATCTACACTAATTTTAACTTGATTTTCATTAAATATTCAATTGAAATTGACGTCTATCGTTTAATTATTTTAAATGATTATGAAATTTTATTTTATTTTATTAATTTTAATAACAAAACTCAATTAATTAGAGATAAATGATTGTAAATGATAAAGTTGTTAAAAATATACAAAATCTTCGGACTCCATCTATGTAGATATTGATACGCTTCTATTAGTGTTTTTCGTTGTTTCTATTTGTGTTGATCGTAGATATAATTTAAAATTTTGTTATATTTTATAAATATTTTAGATTAAATAAACTAAAACTAAAATTTCAATGATAAGACTAATTATTAAATTTTGAAACATATATACTGAATCAAAACCTGAGTTAAAATTTGACACTAAAATAATGTGTATCATATCATCATATCAAAGGCCTAAATGATCAAACAGAAACTTAATTAAAGCCCCCAAAATCTAAGAACTAAAAACATATATTCCTTTGAAAAGAAGAAAGAATTATAACTTTTCTCCTTGGATTTAGAAATATGGGAAAACCAGCTGTTAAACATATAGGCAGAGAGCTTTAAAAACCCTAAATGTGGGTTCTATTGCATATTTATTTTGTAGAACTGATCATTTCATTTTCTATATTTTGGAAGTTTGGTTTCAACCAAAATCCAAAGACTCAATTGTTGTCATTTCAAGATTAAAAATCCAAAAAAAGCATTATATATATGTTTGTTCATTTAATTTACATACAACTTGGGGGGATTTGGATGCAATTTGTTGTTCTAACTCTTTTCTTTAATAACATTATTATACCTTGAAAAAGCTAAGAACCAAAATGACCAAATCCTTTTCTGCTCTTTGGGTGTTTGTTGGGGATCACTGTCTTAAAACTTCTCTAATCAGTAAGAAAAAAGAAAGAATATATGTGTGTGTGTATATATATAATTCCCTGATTAATCAGCTCAGAAAATCAGTTATGATAAGATGTCTTGGAAATTGATTTGGGATTTTTGACATAAAACCACAAATCCAACTAGTAAAGTGTAATAATGAATTTAGTTTATTGTTATTGTTTATATATTAATGTCCTTTTTGGCTTTTTCCGTAGTATAAACTAGAAAATAAAAAGAAGAAGAAGAAGAAGAAGAAAAAGATATCTTAAGTTCCATTTGATATATTAAGTTTAATTTTCTTTTAACTTTATTATAATTTTTATAATTTATAATCACTATTTCATAATTTTGTAATCTACCTTTCTGAACTGGTGTTTCAAATCTTCATAAACCAATTTTGTAAAATAGGGTGTGTGTGTGTGTTTTTTTTTTTTCTTATTTTGGATTTCATAATTAAGATTATGTTAGGTGCCTAAACAGAAGAAAAACTTAATTAAATAAATAGTATTAGTTTGGGAAGGAATTTGAGTCTGTTTTATAAAATAGAAAATGGAAATCAATTTAATTAATTAATTGAATAAGTTTTGGAAATTAGAAAAAAGCTTTGAAGAAACAAGAAAATGAAGAAATGAGAGAATGGATTTTCCAGGGATATATGTATATATATGCCATTCCCAAATCAATTATTTAATGGATATGACAAAACTATATAATTTAAATTATATGTTTACAATCATCCATTTTTAACTTGGTTAATATACAATTAACCCAACAAACTTCTTCTACACAAAAATATGTATTATACACAATAGTGATATTTCTTTCTTTTGTCTAATTTTAATTTGAGCATATATAGCTCCACTACTTATCATAAGTTTGTATTTTCCTATTTTCTATACGTCCTTGAACATTGACAAACTAAGAAATAAGGTAAAATATTATACATTGTCATTATTCGAATCTCGTTTATATACGTCGTTGTTGTAGGCCGCTCATGATTTGATTTTTTACAAACTTATGCTATCCAAAGTTAACATGCATAAGAGATCATTGCATCACAATATGATGTTATGTCTTTCGCACTTTGGTGCCTAAATATGTATAAAAAGAATATAGTTCAGCTAAAGCTTACAAAAAATGGGATTATAGCTGTATTTTTACTTATTACTTACCCTTCCTTCGTAGGGTTCTCAAACAAAGCTATTTATATATTTTTCTTCTAACAGTTGCCTTTAGGTAGGATATTAGGCCAAACACAACTTGATTTTTTTTCGACAGTTTATATTTACCATCTAGATTTGATTGATTGCTTAGATCTCTATATGCACCAACTTTTTCCTTTTAAAATGCAAATTTTAATATGCCTTCTCCTAATCAATCCATCACGTTCTAGATTCGCACATAAACTTTGGGTCTTTACATGAACCCTCCTAACATGTATACTGTTGTATATATATATATATATAAAGATTACAAAGTATTGGAAACCATAGACTTGAGATAAATCCAAAACTTTGTGTATAGAAATCCAAACTTGATGAGAGAGAGGAGGGGGGGGGGGGGGGATAGAAGATTTTGTAAGTGTTGGGTCTAATTAGGTGTCCCATACAAATACAAGTGTGTGTTATAATTTTGCAGTTCCAAGTACCACATCTCAGAGATGAGAATAAATTAATTAAAAGAAGAGAAAATTACTATTATATATTTGAGAGAAATTAATTGTTAGTGTAAAATAAAAAAAATAAAAAAGTGACAACTTTTGGGAAAAAATGGATATAAGAAAAGATCATACTAAGATCCACTTTGAATTGTAGAATCTATTGATCCCTTTTTTGTTCAGTCACCTCTCTCCCTCCTCTTCCAATTTGTTTTCACATTCATTTTTCCCCCAAAAACCCCATAATAATTATATTCATAAATTTTCACTCACAAATGTCCAATCAAATTCCCAATCCTCTCATCTCATTTCATTATTTCTCTGCACAAAACACCCCATTTTCTCTATTTTCTTTTCTCTTTTTCTCTTAAAAAAAAACAATCAATTATTTACCAAAATCTCCTAATAATAATTCATAATTCTCTCTCTCATTTATACATATATTCCCCAACCTATCAACTCCATAACCCAATGATTTAACTGTGGAATTAGGGATATATATACACACACATGTATATGTTCCCAACTCCCAAGATAATGTTTTAATTTTTATGTATCAAGAAAAAACAAAGAAAATTGATCATGTTTCTGTGATCTTCTTTTTAATTAGATAGCCCTAACTAGGGTTTTTCTTTTTCTGCCTCCACTATTTTATATTATGCTCCATTGTCTTTTTATTTTTATTTTGTTTGCAATATGGACTTTCAAAGTTTTGATTTTCTTTTAATAAAAAACTTACCTCAATATATGTTTATATTTAAGAATTAAAAGATCTTAATTTAAATGCTCATTCCCTATTTATACTTAAAAATACATTAAAGATTTTTTTTTTTAAATTTTTGTCCTTTTTTCGAGTGTTAATTATTGGTATGTGGAACTAAAAAGTCATCTGAATTTCATACAGCTTATGAAGAAGGTAATTTATAGAAGTAAGAATCAAGTGTGTCTCTTAGTTTGTATTTTGTTTTCTATTATTACATAAAAGTTGTCTATATGTTAAATTAAATCAATTTTAACCATAAACCTGTGAGATTCTATGAAGTTAAGTTAATCAACTACTAAATTCAACATAAAACAACAAAAATATCAATAAACAGGTAGAATTTAATAAATAAAGTTTTGCATGGATGTGGTAATTAACAACTAATTATTGTGTATTTATTGAAATTTGAATTTTTTTTTTTTAGTATAAGGTAATCCCTAGAAACAATTTATGTAATGTGGTTGTTACATAAAATTAATTAGATAAAATAGAAGAAATTAATGATAATAATAATGTTGTTGTTGTGTTTTGAAAAGAAAGAATGAATGTAGGTTTGGTAATTAATGTGGTGAATAAAGAGAAGATGAAGGGATAGGTTTTGTTTTCGTTGAATTCAATATTCATGGTGTGTTGTGTTGTGTTAACTGTCTCATTCCTTTTCTCCAATTCCAATGTATAATTAATTACAACTTTTAAAGATTACATACATTATTTGTTTGATTTTGACAAACCCCATCATGAGATATGCCTTTCCTTATCATGCATTTTTATGGGCTTTTGAGCCATTAATAATATAATAAAAAAACACATCAAATTCAATAACATCAATTTTACAATTTCATTTTTGTTTTATTGGCCAAATGTGTTGCACTCTTGCTTCAAAGTTGATCAACTTTTTAGACTTGGTTTTGTCAGTGTCAAAACACTACCACTCTTCTACCCCCTATCATCTCTATAAACAAAATAAAAATAATAATAAACAATGATTTAATCCATGGAAATCGTGAAAACTAAATTAAAATTAAGTGTTGAAAACTTCAATAAGCAATGACTCTCGATCTGTTTATCAATGTTAAGAAATTTCATTAAACCATAATAATAGTTTTCAGGATAAGAACTAAATCTAATAAATTAGAACCAAAGGTAGTGTTGAACTGAGTTTAAAAGGAATGGTGAAGGGCTTAGCTGATGGGGGAAGTGGGTTTAGAGAGGGGGGGGTGTAGGGTTTTAGGTACAAAAATCTCCCTTTTCTTCCGGGTAATCATAAATCTCTTTTTCTCTCTCTCTCTCTCTCTCTCTCTCTCTCATTTTCTCACCCATATCACTCAACATACATCACAATATCATTCCATATCTCTCTATAATACACCTATTTTTTTAAAAAAAGAAAATTGAGTATATTATGATTTCACTCCTTAGGATAGAGACTTGTAACCAGGTAAAGAAAAAACCCTAGCCACAACTTTTTTACCTAAAAAAATATTTATATTAGGGTTTAGTTTGTGGACAATGACTAAGAAATAGAATTCATAATTTCAATTTTTTTTATGGCAATCTTGGTTGTCAATCTCAATATTGTTTGAACGAATTTTTAAAGAGTGCCAATTTTGTAAAACGAAAAAAAAAAAAATCCAACTCTGTTATTTCATACAAACTGCTCGTAGAAAACAACCAAACCCCATAATAAAAGAAGAAAAGGCATAAATATGGATAGATGGAATAATACTGGGTACCTACTGTACTGACCTTTCCCTCTTATTACGTTTTTTTTAAGTTTCTTTTTAGGTTAAATAATATATGTGCTTTTACTTTTACTTCCCATTGCTGTGGCCTTTTAGGGTGGACCCTTTTCTTCTCATGCAGTTTCAATTAATTAAACACTCAGAAACACAAACACAGACAGGGGCTTTAAAATTTTGAAGATTTTCTGTTCCTTCATTAATGACAAATTCAACTCCTATTTTACCTATATCTATCTTTTACGACTATATATATATCATGATCAATCAACCTTTATTATACCCTTTTAAGACATTATTGTTATAAACTCTCATATAATTGTTGATCAATTTAGGGATCTTGATGGAAAATTCAGTTTGTACGAAAAATGTTCGATTTCTGTTTGGTTTTAAATTTGAAAAACCGAACCAAATTGTTTAGGCTGGTTAGACAAAAATTGGACTATGTTAAACAGAAGGCCTCTATTGCTGAACATGATGATTCAGTGACGTTAAGAAGTAAAGGTTTCCTGGTTTTGTTTTTGGGATGTTGCATCAGTTCAAGAGGATCATAACAAGAAGGCATGATAATATATGCAGAGAATGATGTTGAAGTTCAAATCTTGAGATTTACTGGCAAAGAAGAGTGCAGTGGGTTGTGAATGATAGTGGCCCATTCTAAACTTCCATGTAGAGTAGCTTTTTTTGGATGTTGAATTTCATGGTCCCGTCTTCAATATTTAACAATTGAGGAAGTGGCTTTTAATTTACATTTATTTATATATGAAGCAACAGAGAATCCCCTGCCATAACCCATCTCCAGTTTATTTGGCAGACCTAAAATCCCTTCAAAATATTCTCACTCCTACAAGAAGCTTAAGTACTCAAATTTATCATATTTGGAGAAGATTCAAATAATAATAAAAGAAAAAACAGGCTAAAATTCGACTTTATATCAGATAATCAATCCTCTACACATTTCACCAACGCAAAGAAAAGAAAATATGCTCAACACATTTTAACCAGCCAGTCATCACAAGGCCCATACAATAAATAAATAAATATGAACACAAATTCTCAGAGGAAAATCCTGATGAAATGCTCTTGTACAAGACAGCTTGAAACTGGTTAATCAGCAGCGTTGCCTCTGACTTCAATGCTATTTGATGTAGAACAAACATATTTATGCTTTTGTTTCTCATTCCCCAAGGTATGATCTAGATCCATTTAAGAATTCTGCCTTCAGAGTTGTGTTTTGGATCTATCGGACACTCCCAAGGGCAGAAACTCGATTTTTTTACAACATTCAGTAACAAAGTAACAAAATAATAAAGGACTATAACAAATATGACAGCATCTAAAGCGTGCTAATAATTGCTTGGAAAATTCTTGGTACACAAATGAATAATAACTAATATGCCAACATGGTAACGTTATACAGCTTGCAAACCAGTCTCCTTGAGGACTTTATGTATAACTCTTAACACCCAACTGTCTGATGCGGAAAAATGGACTGATAAATGAATGCTACTCTTTAGTTGCCTCAATTTACTCTGCTCTTCTTATCTGCTGAACTATGTCGAGCTCCTCTACCTGGATTCTGTGGATCATATCGAGGGTCGCCTCTGTTCCCAGATCCCCTGGTTCTCATATGGCCACCCCCCCTAAATGGCTGCCTCCTTATTTCCCTTTCCGATGATACAGGAGAAGGTGGTACATCATTTACTCTTGCTTCATAGGGCAATGGTTGGATTCCCTGTAAATCCGGTTCTGAAGAATACTCAATTGGCCTTTTGGACTCGTCTATCCTTCTAAATGTAATTGATATTCTAAAGTAAACCAGAAAAAAGGCAAGTTAGGTTGAATAACTAGCAAGTAAAGGTCGTGTCCAAACAGAATCCAGAATCATAAACAAGCAAAACAGACTTCCTGATTATACCTCTTTGTAGGGACTGCAGGTACACAATGCTTAGCAACATCAGCTCCATTTCCATTTAACACAAGAACGGACCTAGGAGAAAATGAATAACAATAAGATTAAAAATCTGAGGCAATGGACAACCTGCAGAGATGGAAAGGGGTAATTGACCATGAAAGTAAACATAGTTAATTGCATATTATACATACCCCACAGGCAGAGGGATTGCAATTGGCCCTGAAAATTCACCTGGTCCTACAATAGAAAGATTTGTTCCAAAAACAATATTGCATTCACTGAGAAATGACACAGTGCAAAAAGGTCGAACAAAATCGTGGTTGTCAATATGTGGAGGAATACAGTCCCCTTCGTCATAGATGTTCACAATGCAACTATCAGGAACACATGTTGGAGGAAGCACATGCCACCTCACCAACCTTCTAATGATCACCTTAAAGAGAGAAGGTATTGGATCCACAATTTCACTTCGAAGAATTCCAGGAGGATTGCCATTTTTATCCTGTCATTACAATGATTTACACTTCATTAAACATGATACTCTAATTAGGGGTACAAGATGAGCATCACAACTAGTGGAATCCCAAAAGTGGAAAGTTAAATGCAATTAAAAAGAACCACACCAACTTAGCAATCAGATAGACTCACAGGTGCATAATTGTAACAGCACCCAAACTGCATAGTTACACGCCCCTTTCCCTTCATCCACTTTTTGGGAGCTGAAAATGTTCGTTCTGCAAAATTTTAAAAATGGTGAATGTGGTGTTCTGTTAGAGTCATTGTCACGTTTTCAATCAAAAGAAAGAAAAAACGGGGGGGGGGGGGGGGGGGTGTGTGGAATTGTCATGCTTGTACACGATAGAAAATAAAGAGTGTTGGAGATGACCATTGGACAAATGGACCCCTTCACATCAAAATCCTTCACCCAAAGAATCACATCCTCAACATTACACCAACACATAGCTCTACACTTGCGTTTGTGGAAGGGTACTTCCCCAATGAAAATCAGAACTTTTCTTGTGGAAACTTAGTCGTGGAAGCTCTTGCACTGTTGATGTTCCACAAAAGAAAAGAAGAGAAAATTAAAAGGAAAAGTCCCTTGAAATTTGAATTGCTTCCTCACTAACTGTTGTGTCCTTTGTCAAAAGGACAATGAATTGTTGCTACATGTCTTCATTACTTCTTACTTCCCCTTTTGCTGCTTTATTTTGAAATCATATCCTATTGGCTTATCTAGCTCTAATTGGAGGAAAGCTGGTGATTTTACTTCAAGGAATCCAATTGGTCACCCTTTTAGCAAGGGAAAGTCTGAATTTCACATACAATCAATCAAAGAGGATGGAGAAAAAGGCTATTTGTTCAAATTTGCTTGGTAATTTGGTTGTAAGGTTACCTTCTTACTATATTGTATAACTAACATCAGGAAAAAGATTACAAGGGGAAATAACAAAAATCACCTAGCCAATTCAAGAGGGTCGGTGATCTCTCCCTCAAGAACTACTACTGTATAGTCAAATACATAATTCTCACTACCTTGCTCAACGAAAGCTAAAATATCCACTCCCCCCCCCCCCCCCCCCCCCCCCCCCCACACACACACACCACAATTAACACACCAACCTACTCCTCCATTGCCTTGGGACATTTACCCAACTTACTCCACCCAAAACCACCTACTCAATGACTGCTGGCTTCATTCCACATAGTTTTACCCTTTGTTTTGACTAAAATGATATTAGCTTATTACCTTACATACTACTACAAGAAAAACTAAATGGAACTGAAGTAGGGATGGGTCGTTAGATCGTACTTGTCACTAGCTACCAGCTTTATAGTTGCTATTATGCTATACCATACTGTACTGATGCAATATATTAGATGACCCAGGTACATCGTACATAACATGCTAAACAAAAACTAATGAGGAATAGGATAAATCCCAAGTTATATACACTTGAACCACTATGTCAGCATTCAGTAGAAAATAGAGATAATTAATATGCAAACGGGAAAAATTACCTCTTAATTCACCCCTCTTGCCCATCTCCTGAAGTGCATAAACATGATCAACTATTCTCGTCTGTTCTGCAGCACTAAAAATACACGTATGAAGTTCAAGTCCTTCAAGAATATTCACTAGTTTTCCTTTAAACCTCTCCAGACAAATAAAATCTTTCTTCCGTCCAACATTCATGAATCTGATATGCTCTCTCTGCTCTCTAGACAGCTTTGGCCTCTCAATAACCTTCGATATTGTTAACTTCCGTGTGGACTCATTAAGACTCACTAATCTTTTTTCTGATTCATACTCATCTTCCTCTTCTTCTAGTTCATCTTCCTGAGTCATATCAGCCCACGACATTCGAGGGCCTGAGGTCTTGGTGGAATTTAATTTAGAGGGCAGATCACTAGAAGAATTTTCAGGTCCTCCATCAGCTTCATTCCCTCCGTTCATGCCATCTTTCCAACTCCCTAATGAATTTGTTTCCGCTTCATCTTTCCAACTTCCAAGAGAATTTGCATCAAAAGCATCATCCTGATTACCGTTACTTTCATGCATGTCTTCCACTGGTGGTGCAGAACCTGAATTCTCGTCGGAACGGTCGGCTACAACATTGTTAAGTTCGAGAATTCCATCAGATTATGCTAATGATTAAACAGGGGTAGCAAGATCGTGCAAACCAAAGAAACAGATCATGTAAATTACCAAACACATCAGACCCGTCACTCTTTTTAGTAACACAACACATGAAGAAATCTAAGAACTCTAATTTAATAAAAATCAATTCCCCACTCTTCAAAATATTAAAAAATTCCCTTCACACACTCAATTATTTAAGAGATTCGAAAAGAAATTAGATGGGTCATTCTCTCTAACACCCCTCATGCAATAATTTATCGAGAACGAATAAAAAAGCAACAAAAAATTACCTGGATCGAGGGTGCGGATACGATCCGAGAGCAATTTGGTGCAGCCTCCGCAGAGATCCTTGGAAAGAAACGGAAGCCAAGTGGTGAGAAACTCAGAAGCGATCTTTAGCTCCGAGGGCTTGTAATTATGAAGAAAAGGGTCTTCCAGTTTGAGATGCTGATGACTAATTGCCATCGTCGAGTGGCAGATAATCAACTGCAAGAGACGAGACGGTGGCTACGAAGATATTGCTGAAGAAGAAAGAAATCGGTCGACAGCAAAGACGGAGAACTCAGCAGAAGCAATTATGCTAAAAATCCAAATTACGGGAAGACTTGGTTTGTGGACCGTAAAATATAGAATGGAATCGCGAATGTTTTCTTAATTCGATAGCGGCAAATGCGAAGTTTGGAAGAGAAGTACTTACAAAAAAGGAACAGCATGAGATTCGGATTCGGATTCGGGTCTCTTGTTCTCTAACGGTTTCTCCCAATTTTGGTTCAGGACACTGAATAAATAGCCCTAAACAATTTATTATTTTATTTTATGAAAACTTCTTCTTCCTTTTTTTTTTTTTTTTTTTTTTTTGTTTATAACCATAAGAATTTTCTTCCTTTTTATTACTACCCATTTCTTTCCTTTTTGAAGTACTATTAAAAGTTCCCTAACAAGACAAACAAAAGCACTAATTACATCCCAATCCAAGTACTATTTTCTTTTTCCATTAGGCCACAAAATTTATTCCTTAAATTGCATTCTAAATTTAATTCTTTTCCATTTTGTTTACCCATTTAATTATTGAACAAAATACCAAACTATTTACGGGTAATTTTCAGGTTTGCATTTTCATTTTTGGATGAGGAAAGACATTTCTTTCATCGCTTTTTTTTAATTCTTTTTTCTACGATTTCTTTCCATCATCTTTCTTATTTTCCTTTTTTTTTTTACGTCTTTCCATCGTTAAATTGTCTTTCTTCTTTTCTGATTCTTTTTTACATCGTTTAGTCTTTCCATCGTCTTTATTCTTGTGATTTCTTTCTATCGTCTTACTTCTTTTCTTCATTTTTTCCTTCGTTTAAATTTGGATAACCTGAACGACCGTAAAATCTAAAAGATCGTGTATATGAAAAATCATTTAGATTTGAGTAGTATCGTGTAAAAAAAAAGGAAATAGACAAATCTAAACAAGTAGCAAAAAATTGTTTAACCAGATCTAAACATCCTATAACAAGTTTTGAAAAAAAAGTCTGCCTAAATTTAACAATATTAAATGATAAAATTGAAAAAATAAATTGTAGTCATATGTAAATTTTTTGTATTTTATACGGTAGGCCTCGTAAATATTTTACTATTTTTATATTTTTGAAAATGCCGCAATAAAACAAGCAGTTTTTATTTTTTTAAAAAATCAATTTATTTAAATTTTTTTAAAATAAATATTTGAGTTCCAATTAAAAAAAAAAAAAAAAGGCTTGAAATTTACTTGTGTTACTGTAAAAAATTGTGGCAGGTTAGAAGACATTCGTAGAAAATGAATAATTTTTAAATTATTGTGGATAGGATAAAAGTGAAACTATTTACAAAATCCACAGAAAATACCTTTTTCCTTTTCTTTATGTTATTAATAACAATTTTCCTAATATATATAATACAAAAAAAATATTTATAACTAACAAAAAACAATTTTTTTAGCTTTCAAAGCTCTCCGATAAAGAGAGTAATAAGTCATAGAAAAGCATAGTATTAATAAATTTAATCTCATAAAGTAAAATGATTTAATACAGCTGAGGCTTTAAGTGACTATAGAATTAAATTTGGAACTGTAAAACGTAGTTGAAGCTTTTTTCTTTTTTTATTTTTACTTTTTCCCTCTATATAAAGTTGGGCCGGGCCAATAAGAGAAAGCCCAATACGAGTGAGCTATATCCGAGTCCAACTAACTTAAATGGGCCCCCAATAATTCTCAGCCAGGGAAACGGAAAGATATGGATAAAGCAACTCCAGAATACGAAGGTCGGGGAGTCAGAAACAATGGAGTCGATCAGTCTCCACCAAATTCTCGCTTCCAAACCACCGCTCTCAACCATCAACCCTCAAAAATTCTCCCGAACTTCTCAAACTCAGATCTTTTTTCCATCTCTACGCCAACAACGCCCTCTCAGGATCAAACCGATCAACGCCACCGACACCGACGGCGACACCGCACCACCGCAGGTTCCACTGGAAATAACGCCTCCGGAGACGGTTGAGGTGCGGTTTCGTAAGCGGTCGAGAAGAAGATCCAAACGGGAGAGGGAGGATGGAGCGGCGATGGGGAATGGGCGGCCAAGGAAGGCGGCGGTGGAGGTTAGTTCCGGTAAGGCGAAGAAATGGGAGGAGATGAGCGTGGTGGAGAAGGCGATGGAGTTGTATATGGGAGAGAAGGGTTTGTTGTTTTGGCTAAATAAATTTGCTTATGCTTCCATTTTTATTATGATTGGTGGTTGGATTGTGTTTCGTTTCGTCGGGCCTTCGCTAAATCTTTATCAGTTGGATACTCCGCCATTATCTCCGACTTCTGTATTCAAGGGCTCATGATCGTCGGAACCACCTTTCTTTAGTTTCGATCTTTAATCCTTTTTCATACATCATCTATTGCGGCTGTTCAAGTATTGTTGTATCGTTGTAAATTCTTGTACTGGAGATTTCTTAACTGACAAGTGTTTGTGGAGAATTTGGTGGTTATGAATTGGGTTTGATCATTGGATGCAAATTGATATTAAAAAAACCGGATACTTTGTGGAAGACATTGTGAGTTATCTATTAGTGGGAACGCATTGTGAAATATCTTTAACTTCACCCTTCACTGATTCCAACTAATTATCTTATATTTTCTTTATGTTTAAGAGACATGAATGCCAAAATCAAAGTTCTAAGGATTAGAAACAAGGGGTAAAATACCCTGATAACCACTAGATTTTGTAGCCATTTGATCCTAACATTCTAAATATTATGAATTTAGGCTCTGAATTATACATTTAGCTTTTAAGACCTTTTAGATTTGAATTTTGTTTCAATTGAATGGTTAAATTTCAAGATTTATATTTTTAACTCCAAAACTTAAAAGCCCAAATTGAAACAAAATTCAAATTTGAAGGGTAATATTGCAACATCCTGTAACCATATTAAATTGAGATCAAACTCAAAACTCAAGAATTTATTTCGGAATCCAAGGAAAAAAATACATAGAGAGATTGTTTTCGTGAAAAAAAGATCAAACTTAGTAATTTTGAAAAATCCAAGCTTGGTATTACACATTGCAGCTCGTTTTCATGTTTGGAGCCTTATTTTTGCACTTAATCCCTATTACTCCAACCGTCGGAGACAAGAAGGTGATGAATTTGATATGCAAAACGGAATATATATATATCTTATTATAATTATATAAAAATGATTCAACACTAAAATTCTCAACTGTTCAACAAAAATAGTAATGACATTCACAGCAAAACCTCCTTCCCTAAGTAATGGAAAACTGACAATCAATCAATATACCTTGGAGACTAGAAGAGTTGATTATGAGATCCGAAAAATTGGTCGAAAGGAACTTGCAGCATAGGAACAAAAACCATCCCAAGTCTAATTGTTCTTAGATGGCACTGAGGGGCAGAGAAAGTGAATCTCTTTGAGTCTTGCACCTGTTACAAAAAAGCATTTCAATAATGGACCTGCAATATAAATGCGACGAGAGCTGCCAAACTCCATTAACATCCAAGAAACCTACTAAGTTAGCAGCCAGAAGAACATACAAATCAGCCATTTTCCTCGCAAGATGATAAGAACTTGTGGCGCAACTGAATTATAAGATCTAAAGGTTTAAAGATCAACCAAATAATATACTAGTTTAGGTGATAACCTGTTACAGTGTAAGCGAGATGCATAATTATGATTATTGCAATTTGTGCACATCCAATCTCCGTTGCGCCATTGCTTTGCTCTGCAGATTCATAAGGTTAGGATAGGAATGTATTGTCGCAATCAGTGAAGAGTTCATAGTCAACCAAAAAACAAGATGTTCTATGGTACTAAAATATTGGGTAATGTCAAACATTATAAATTATTATTCATCACTTCAGTAATCTTGGTAACGATTTTGGTCATAAAGAAAAGGGTTTAAATATCTCATTGTTTCAATCGCCAAGAAAATGAAAGCTAATGCATATTACCCTTTCCCTAGGAGCGTTGGTGCAGTTGCTTGTGGGGGAAACTGGATTGGCATTTCCAAATTTGGAGCTACACTAGAACTTTCGTGGGGATAAGGATTATATAATCCCACATTTGAGTCACTACTGGTGCCCATCATCTGCTCAAGACCTGGGTAAGATTGTTGTTGCTCATTTGCCTGAATGCCAAGAAAAGAACGGGAAGAAGCCATTGATCAAAGTCACCAAATTTTAACAGCAAATTTTCTTTAAATACAAAAAAATATGATCATCCTTTTTCTCCTGAGCATGGGGAATACCTGTCCAATATTCAATCTCTTGTTATCCCATTGATGAACAAGTTCTTCGGATGCTAATCGTTTCATTCCAAGTGCTGCATAGTCCAAACAAAAAATATATATAAAAAGAGGGAAAAGGAAAGAAAGATAGGTGAGTCTAATCCCCCTCGGGGGTAGTCAACTTCATTCAGAATTACAATCCACTTTTATCTCCATTAACTACTCTATTTTTTTCAGCTGAAACACCTTGTACCTTCAAGGATATTAGTATAACCTCTCCTTAGGCCAACTAAGTTTTTCCATTCCACTAAAATTTCCTCCTACGAGACATTACTACTCCAAACTCTGAACTACGTATCTACTCATTCAACTAACAACAAAGAAGATAAATAAGATCGCTTAAACAATATAAACATCTTTTACACAAGGCATCCCATAGGCCCAATGCCTTTTCATTATTACTTAAACTTCAAAATAGTCCCTCCTTCTGTCTCTTAAAAGCTAAAATCCTAGTATGACCATGCAAAACCTAGAGACCGAAAGAGAGAGGTCAAGTACCTTGTGGTGAAGCATTGCACTTCTTGCACTGCAAATATGAAAAAGTTCAATTAGATAAATAACAGGTGTAAACAAAAATTAGAAACTACAAACACCAATAGGAAAAGTATAAAACAACTCTCAGTATGTAAAGGTGGAAACCCTACCTGTGCACGTGAAGAATAATTATGGAAACCACAGTTGCATAACCAGTCACCATTCCGCCAGCCCTTTGGAACCGAAAGGAGCTGATTAGCTAAACTCATGTACGAGATTGCAGAATTATTTCCACCCAGAGGAAATGTTGGAGCTGCATGAATTCCATACTTATCAGCTCCTCCCATGGACCAGTTAGAGCTCAAGGGATGCAGATGCTGTGAAGTGCCATTTCCAATTAATCCAAGATTCATCTTTGAATCCAATCCTCCCTGGGTCCTGGCAAAATAGTGTGAATAAGTTGGAAATGAAGCTCCAGGGATTGCAAGTGCTGGCATTGCTGCTACCTCCTTTGGTTGTCCACACTTTTTGCACTTCTCTCTTGATGCATAATTGTTGTTAGTGCAACCTATTGCACCACAGCCAGACAAACCCAACCCACAAGAAAACCAGGCATACGCACACCAAGCAGTCCATCCACACCATATATACATACAAAAAACACAAACGACTCATGACTCAACCTAGTTTAGAATTTTTCTAAAAGCATGAGTTCGCTGGAATATAAACATTAATGAAAAAGCAGGCAGAAAAACAATCCTAAAAAAAAAAAATTGTACTGGAGGTAAATATGCAACGAAGATTTCTTTGATTTAAGTCCAGTGACTGGCCAACCAATGATCAAAACGATTTCACTCTTGATAATATAACACATGGCTGTGTAAAATATATCAACTCCAACTACAAATTCTGAATTGGCTGTAAATGAATATTTTAATCCACAGGATTTTTAAGGCTATCTTGATTAGTATTTTATTTACAGATAACATCAATGGGTATTTTCCTTCACCCCATCCCACAGCCTTAGTCGAGTTAAATTGGAAATGTTCAATTGTATTTAGGTGGAAAACTATCAAAGCATGAGAACTCGTTGGAGTAAGAACGATAAGGCTAACTCGATAACTCCACTCCTACTCAGATGTTAGAAATGAGAAAAATTCCAACAAAACTCCCTCACGCTGACAATCTTCAAACAAAATACCCACACCAAGTGTCAGACACATAATCGAATTATGCTACACTAAAATTCTGAACAAAACGTTTAATTCTAAATTCAGCTATGAAAACCAACAACACGAAGGTGGGAATACAACATGGGTTGCAAGTGGCATAAAGGAAAGGGGAAAAAAACAAGTACAGTTAATATAGGAAGCTAACCCGTGCAGATCCAATCACCGATTCGAGGAAGCCATTTGGAGTCTGGAGGCGTTTTGTTGTCGACAAGAAGGCGAGGTTGTTTGCATCTATTACAGAAGGATCGAAAAGCATAGTTCCTATTCTTGCATCCACTGCACTCCCAATCGCCTTCTTTACCTTCGCCCATTGCCAGTTGTGACGATGCTTTTCCTTCTATCCCCTCCTTCCCTCCATCCATTGCTCAAAATATTAATTCAACTGATGGTCAAAAAACAACCAGTGTGCTCGAAGGGAAGAGGAGAGGAGGGGAGAAGGCGAAAATTACCGCCTCCAGCAACACACCAACCACGGCGGTTCTTCTTGTTCTCTAAGTGGGCTAGCTAGCCCGCGGGATTTTTGTGGGCTTCGGCTTCGATGGCCTTTTACGGCACTACCAGTGAGCCCTCGGCGTTAACTTTCGACTATTTAGGGGTTGGGAATTTTGGACTATGTAGTAAATTTAGAATTAGGAATTTAGTACTACGTAGCAAATTTAAAATTATTCGCTATACTTCCTACTAGGAACACGAGTTTAACTCAACTTTTCTGTTTACAAACTCTTCGTTTAGAAATTAAATATTATCAAGATAAAAATTTTACGGTTCATATATAAATTTTGTATTGTCAAACTAATATATATTTTAACAATTCCTCGTATTTGAATGTATTGAGGGAACAATAGCAAAAATTTTAGCCATTAATTTGAACGTGCAAGTTCAGGGTACTAGATTATACCTTGATCCCACAAAAAATTGAAATGTAATTTTGTTGGGATTATTGGTGATTTAAAAAACGTGAGAATGTTTGTACCATTGCATTATCAAACAAATTTTCTTGTCTGCTCACGACTTTGGTATACATTTTTCCACGACCCATTTCCATCATCCCCTAGATCCTTCTCCACCGCAAACTCTATATCACAAGTGACATTTCTTCGTTGGGTTTCTTGTAGGGGTGTAAGTCGAATTTAAGGAAAATTATGTACCAACCTAGAGTATCTGGGTTTGTGAAAAAATGGACCATATTGGTTCAATATGCAAGGGTCAACTCAACTCGAAAAGATTGCCGTTTTTTTTACACTGGTAGTTTCTCGTTCCTCCATTTTTCTCATCTTTTCCAATTACATTTCTTTATCGTGCGACCAATCTTTTATCATTAGTAAATTTTTGAACTCCACCCACTTTCTTTTAAGTATCTCTTTAAACATTTATGAAATTCATAGCTTTTAAGCCTATTGAAAATGGGAGCGAGATTATTAAGGGGATAATTGATATTCCTGTCGTGCTTGACCCCAAGAGTGGAACCTAGCCCATGAAAGTAAAAGCGTATTCCAAATATTGCATCTTCACAATCCTTTTAGATAGGTGAAAGATGAATTAACTCGAACAAACACAAAGATGGTGGAAATTACAATAAGAGTTCATCGATATATGATGGTGAAGGCAAAACACGATGATGGTAATTTTCTTAACACAGAGTGTTGATAAAAGCAAGGGAAATAAGATGCAGAAGAGTAATTTGACTAATATTTGCCCAAGCAAGTCCTATCATGAGATCAAAATCATTTAATGTATGTTAAACAAAAACAAGCCATGTTTATTGAAAATCTAAAGACTTTGCTCTTTTATTTTATCACATCATCTGTCGTTTCCAAAATACTATTGTACGTTTGTTGACATCTTATTTTCTATTTTTTGATTTTTTCGCTGTTGTGAATGGGTCACCAATAGCACCGTATTTAGTACAGTCATAAGCGACAAAAACTCCTTTAACTTTATGCTATTCATATATATATCAATATTAGAAGCTAACTTGGTGGTAAAATTGTCACCCACTGCTCTAGACCTATGTTCAAGTTCTATTTTAGATCATTTAAATTAAACTATAAATTATTTGTCAA
The DNA here is from genome assembly GCF_025177605.1 of Cucumis melo. Taxonomy (NCBI): domain Eukaryota; kingdom Viridiplantae; phylum Streptophyta; class Magnoliopsida; order Cucurbitales; family Cucurbitaceae; genus Cucumis; species Cucumis melo. The sequence continues at coordinate 6,028,257 of NC_066864.1, read as the reverse complement.
CAAAATTTATGAATCTACCACCAGCCTCAACCATATTTTTACTGGGAATTATAAAAATATCATAGATTTCACAAAAAAAAAAAGTGATAAAAGAGATTATGGGGCATTAAATGCGAAGGGTTTTTCTTGAAACGAGTTGTGAGATAGAGAGATCGAGAGTGCAAGAGAGGCGAGAAGGGAGAATTAAGTAGAAAAATAAGAACCAATTATTTATCTTTCACTCCATTGGAAAAATATTTTCAAATTTTATGTTTAATAATGAATTTGAAAATAGAGCGGTATATCTTTTATATATATATAAAAAATGTATGAAACAGTGTGTATATATATACATATATATTTGTAAAAGAACGTTTTTGAAAATGAATTATTTGGAAGGGTTGTTTTTAAAAATAAGTATATGAAATACTTTAAACTATTTGAAAAAGTCGCATCAAATGAAAATATTTATATCTACACCTTGTAATTTAAACTGGAATATATATACTTTATGATAAGTGGATGATAAGTGGTACCAAATATCATAAGACCCTTTTGGGTAGAACCTTCTTAAACCCTAACCCCCAATTAGTTCAGATTCGCGCGTTTGAGTTCCCACGAATTTATGAAATTGAATGAAAAGGAATTATAGTCTTTGTATTGTGATCGAATTGTCAACAGAATTAGAGGCCCAACTCGATGTCCGGTAGGAAACAAGGTGAAGCGCCCGCTGATGAAGGTGGATCTGGACCATCTGGTAATAAGCCACCGCGCATCAAAATCTCAAAATCTTCTGAAGGAAGCGATGCCAAGGTTCTCATACTTGATCTTTCTGGCTGTTTTGAAAAGTAGATACTGTATTTACTTCTCAGACTCACCATTTGTTTCACTGATTGTTGACATTGGTACTCGTAGTTGAAGAGACATAATAGATTGCAAAATCCTTGAGTTGTATGTGGGTTTATATTTTCTAAATTTGTTTATCTATGTAAAATCTGTACCACATTGCACTAGCCCGTTTCATCTCAAGGCATTTTGTACTACTCTAGAATGCTAGCAGGAAGCTTAAAGATATGGAAATTTGCGTCCCAATTGTCTGTGGAACCATCGCATTTTACCTTGGCAGGAAGGCCAGCGAGTGAGTTTCCATTTTTCAGGTTTTGTTTCATTTCCCCTCCTCCTTTCAGGCATTTGGCTAATGAAGATTACCTAATTTTCCCTTTAGGTCCCAGTCACATAAATGGACAGTCTATGTGCGTGGTGCTACTAATGAGGATCTCGGGGTGGTGATAAAGAGAGTTGTGTTTCAGTTGCACCCTAGTTTTAATAACCCAACAAGAGTGGTTGAATCACCGCCTTTTGAGTTATCAGAATGTGGTTGGGGAGAATTTGAGATTGCCATCACACTTTTTTTCCACAGCGACGTCTGTGATAAACAATTAGATCTGTGAGTTATTGTTTTTATTTTCTCGTTGCATTGACTGTATTTTTATTGAATATGAAACAATCAGGAGACGGTAAAAATTATATCAAATGAGAAAGGAATAATAGGGGTATGTGATAGAGAGTTATTGAGCTCGAGTTATGGGGATAAGAAGCAAATCCTATTTTATGACTATTTTAAATTATTATAGGTTTCACCATCTGAAGTTGTACCCTGAAGATGAGTCTGGTCCCCAAACAACAAAGAAACCTGTTGTGGTGGAATCTTACAACGAAATTGTGTTTCCCGATCCATCCGAAATTTTTTTCTCTCGTGTTCAGAATCATCCAGCTGTTGTTGTGCCTCGGCTTCCTGCTGGTTTCAATCTACCTAATCCTGGTAATTGTCTGTTATTTTATCTTGCATACCTGTTGTTGCAGTTTCTATATTAATTCAATAATTGGCTGTATGCAGCATCAATTGAGAATATGGCAGAAAGGGAGAAAGGCGACACTAAGGATCATCCCCTTAGTCAATGGTTCCTGAATTTCTCAGAGGCAGACGAGCTGTTAAAACTTGCAGCTGCTCGCCAACAAGTATGAATATATATTTTTTACATTCACCTCAAAACCATATTTTCTCCTATTTCTTTATCGTTTGCTTTCTACTTGTTGAAATACTTTAGTTTCTAAAGAGAACACATTTCAGGCTTTCTACTACAACACCACAATGAACAGTGATTTTGTTAATGTACGTCTGATTTTTTTTATAAGAGTTAATAGATGTTTGTTTGATGGTCTTCTTCATCTTTTTGGTGGCAGTGTATGTGTATATGTCAAACTGTGGAAAATTGAAGTCCACTTATAATTGACATTTCCTACTAGACTTTGCTGGATTTTAATTTTATCGTGAAATTTGATATGAAGTACATTTATACAAGAATATGGTTATGACTTATTAGTTTGTAGTTTATTATGTACTTGCACTTGTTTTCTAGTTGACTTTGTGCCTGTTGGTTCTGGTTACTCGATGTGTTAGTTCCAAATCAATCATTATTAGCTTATTTCTTTCTTTGTTGATCACGAGCATATTGGGAGGCTCATGATTAAGACTGTAGATTTTTGCATTAACATAATGGTTGATCTGCTAGGTGCAAGCTCATATTGTCAAATTGAGAAGACAACTCAGTGTGATGGATGGACTGCCTCAGTTCTCTAAACCAACTGCTGGTTATGGATTTACGTCATAAGCTGGAGGCTGATGGGAGTTAATCTATGTAATTAGGTTTACCTGCCAGTTCTCATGGTTCAGGTCAATGTAAACAATGATGTATTGATTTTTTTTTGAATTATTCATGCAGTTAAAGTAAATTAAAATAGGATTTGTCGCTCGTAGGAAATTTATTATTTCATTTGTGCTCCGGAGATACTTTTTAATCATCCGTTTTCTTATTGATTCACCCACATCTGCATTGATGAAGATGAATATGCTGGGGAAGGAAGCACTGGCAATCCATTGCAAAATCCCATGGGTCAATATTGCCATTGAAAAAAAAACCCTCTCTAACCGGCAAGCGCATTAAAGAAGGAACAGGAATTACTAGCTAAAAGTATTGAACCTTGAGCCTCGCACAATTTCAGACTTGAATATTATTCTCCAATCCTAAAAATGCTGCTGTGTCTCTGTTGAAATCTTTCAAACAGTAGGTAGATCTGAGATTCTGAATGCAAATTTAGCTTTGGTTAAGACCTGGAGTGGAACCTAAACAATTAGAAGTAGCTTAGAGCTTTTTGCAGACTCTCTTGGCAAAAGTTCAATGAACAAATATGTGGCAACCTCTTCTTCTCCATCTTCTCCGGACCATCTTATGGGGTGATGCGAATGTTGGGACACTTTTCGTACCCTATCATTTTTGGGTTACGATCCTCTCAAAAGCAAGAGACCAAGGGAATAATATAATTTCTCTAGCAATTTTGCTTTTTTCTCCCCAATGAGGTCGATAAATTATTTATTAGGCACATTGCTCCTTGGACATAGACTCAAAAAATCTGCGGGTACTACGGCACCAAGTGATCCAGCTTCCACTCTCTCAAATCCAATCTTCTTTGGTTCGGCCCCAAATCCTCATGAAGCTTCAGATGATTGTAATTTATGGGCACTGAGAACTGAAATGATATAGTTGATCGAATCCTCACTGTATGTTTTTTTGGTGTTCCTGGCTTACAATTAATATGTTTAATCCATGTATAGTGATCGGTTTATTAGTATTTATTATGTTTTTGTGGGTGCACAAACATGGAATGGAAGCAAGATAGATTTTTTCCCTTTCTACAATTTTGATTTTATGTGAGGAGATTAATGAAGCTCCTCAGAGAGAAAAAGACTAATGATGATAAAGTCAAGGAGAATATATAAAAGTATGATCTTGCACTATTTAAGATTTTCTTTACACCGAAGACTGGAGTGGCTTTTATGCTAAATAATCATGCTTTTGATATGACAAACATGGTCATGATATTCATCAAATTTTCATGTCACCATGTGCTAAAAGGAAATTGTCTTTTGTTGCTTAGTAAAAATGGCCTCTGCTTCACAGGAAATACTGACAATGAAAGTCTATCCTTCTCTCTTACTCCATCATTTTTTTGCTGCTCGCAGATTGTGCAGACAGCTGTTCGTATGGATAATGCCTGTCTATTCTCGTATTTATTGCTTCTGGCTGCTTTAATATCATTACATGGAAATTAGAACAATTTTCAATTCACATAGCTGAACTTGATGACATTATTGCAGTGGTAGAAGCCCCTATTTTTATGCCCCACAATGAATAGAAAAGTCTGCTTTTGTAAAATTGCTGAATGCAGGTAGTTTGGAGCTCTACTCATTTACCCTAACGGGAAAGGACTGGAAGGTGAATTCAGCTGCCCTACGTCAGTTGTATAGACAGAGAGGCTGCTTATATCATTATATCATAGCCAACGAGATTGCTTTTGAGCCTTGGAACATGGGAAACTGAAGCAAGTCAGCAAAGTAAGGCTGGATATATGAGTGGTGCTCATTTACATAAGATAAACTCTATTTTATCAAAACTCTATACTATTTTGAACTCTATTTCCAGCTTTTGGATTGCCACATGGGTGGTCTTTTGATGTGGAGACATTCAAGGGAATTGACATAGTCTTTACTCAATATGTGTATCCTTTCATCTCTCACCATTATTTACTATTAACATTTATAGATGTTTCATTTCACATTCAGATAAACAGGTAACAAACAGTCTCGGAGTGCGACGGTTTTTGAATCGTTCGAATGTGCCAACATCTACAGGGGCTAAGAAATTTTGGATGATGGGTAGCCTATTTTGAGCTAAGCTGAGCTTTCAAAGACAAATTTGTGTTATCCAAGGGACAGACCAGTACGCAGAGAGTTAAGAATAAAGAAACAGAGTTTCGTCTCTATGGTCCACTACCTAAATAAGGTACTATAAGTCAAATCTATCCTACTTCGTGCCCGAAAGTAGAACCGTATGTCCTGGACTTGGACCACTCCACAACTGAGTCGGAAACACAAGTCTTTACTTGCGCGGATTCTGTTGATACAGAGCCTCAAGATTTGGATTGAACAGGCCAAAATATGTAAGACAAAATTTCAGGTTTGGTTTTTCAATCTGGTGAGTGGCTTTGTGTAGCCTAGATACGAGGAAGTCGTGAAAACGTTGTTTCCTGTAATAATAATAATCATAACAATTAAATAATTACCTTCAGGAAATTGACATTTACGGGCTCTTAAGTCTCATGTGGGAAACATGCAATATAGCAATTTGCTTTTCATTTTGTGGCACGTCTTTGTTAAAATGCTCTGGCATTCCCGAAATATTTGCTTTCAGCTTTCTGATCAGCTGTCTATTTTTCGTAAATATATTAGTAAATTTCTTCTTCTAATAAAATGTTTTTCTTAAATAGAATTGGCCGGGCTCGGAGCGAGGATTCTTGCAATATGAGTGTTAGTGGTGAGGTTTGTGGTACGAATTTCCTATCTCTATTTCTACTGTGAAATATATATCTATATATCAGTAACATTTTTCTATTCATCGGATCTCTGTGTGTTTCTTGTAAATATATTGGCAACTTTTTTCTTCTAAATGAAATGATTTAGTTCTTACAAAATGAACAATAAATAACTGTGGAAACTTTTTCTTAAATAGAACACGCTGAAATTTGGTCATGTGGTCTAACAATACAATTCAATTCAATGCCAAATTTAATGAATCCACACTCAGTCCAACCTATGCGTGTGCAGATAAATGGTCAAAGATATTGAAGTATCTTAATAAATTATTATTATTCTAGGTTAAAATAAAAATTTAGCTATTTACGTCTTTATTTTTTTTTTTTTTCAGAAAATAAAATTTTGATTCTACTAGGACACAAAATTTAAAGTTAAAGTTAGATACAATAGATACTTCTCAAAAATTTAGGAATGATATAGACACAAACACACAAGTTTATGGACTAAACTTGTGATGACCATTATTATATTATGTGCATAATGGAGACAAATTCTAATACTACTCTCGTGAATCTAACCGTATTATATTATTTGCAATTTGTTCTTCTCTGGAAAAGGTTGGCTTGCTATTATTTTTTATTGATATTCAACTGTGTATGTAAGTTTTGGATTTGGTAGGAAGTGGAAATTTCTTTGCTAATATACAATGTTCTAACTCATTCCACCTGAACCCTAATTTGAACAAAACTCATCTCCCCAATCTAAGCTGTGAAAAATGATGAATTGGCGAGAGTGAGGGCCCCATGTTGTGTGTTTAAGAGACCCAACTAGGTAGAGAAAAGGCCCACTTGGGTTGGCATATGCAAACTCTTCCAATACACAATTGGCTTAGAACTCTTGTGGTCTGTTCTTTACTCCCACATCTCACATGATTTTGTTTCTCAATCTTTTTCCTCTTCCTCCTCTTAAATACCTCTTTAATCTCTCCACTTTCTTTTCAAACTTATATTCAAACTCGATCTATTAGTCTATCTATCATATTCCTCCCTCCCTCCCTCCCACCAGCCACAGAACACACATACTTGCTTCCCACTCTTATTTATGGCTATCAAAAAGGCTAATCTACTTCAGCCCTCTGCCTCCTTCAGACATATTCTCAAAAGATGTTCAAGCTTTGGCAAGAGAACAAACGGCTGTAATGAAGATGGTCTTCCTGAAGACGTCCCAAAAGGCCATTTCGCCGTCTACGTCGGAGAAAACCGTAGCCGATACATTGTCCCGATCTCGTGGCTAGCCCATCCACAGTTCCAAAGCTTGCTGCAGAGAGCAGAGGAGGAGTTTGGTTTCAACCATGACATGGGAATCACTATCCCTTGTGAAGAAGTTGTTTTTCGCTCCTTAACTTCCATGATTAAGTTCAGATAAAGTTCAAACAAATACAAATACTCATCATTTTTTTTTTTACTCTTTTAAGTTGTTTGATTATTAGTAGGAAAAAGGAGTTGGAAGGAGCCAAATTTGCCCTCCTCCTTTTGCTGGAGTTCTTTTTTAACACGATTGACGTAAAATCATCTTTGATTATATATTGTAAAAATTTGGTTGTGCAGTTTTTCAAACTGTAAAGCTAAACCGTATACCATTTATCTTCTTCTTCTTCTTCTTCTTCTTCTTTTTCTGTTGTTTAAGATGAAATGCCAAAGCGATGCAATGGATTTGATTTTTCTATTATTGTGAACCTCTTTACAAATCTACCATCAATAATATAAAGCAAAAGGTTGCGGGTTTTCATTATCCTCGGTTCAAATAAAACTAGACAAATCATTCTGATGTTTATTTATTTTACTTGTATTCTGGAGTTTTTTGGATTATAAATAATCTAAACTATTCTAAGTAGTTTATAATTATATAGGAGAAAATATAACTTTTGAAAGCGCAATTTTAAGTTACACCATCTTTTTGTAGTCCATTTGATTGTCCAATTAATGTTTACTACACGATAAATTCTTTATTCTTTTTTAATATTTTTTTGATTTTTCTTTCTTGAATAATTGGAGTGAACTACAAAAAGATGAGTTGAGCTATCAAAATGAATATAGTTCAATTGACATAAAAGTTTGTATTATTGATCATGAGATTATAGGTTTCAATTCCACCCCTTACATATTGTTAAAAGAAAAGACAAAAATGATGTGGTGGTATGCCTTATATAACATATAACAACTTAACCCTACACAGAGTGAGAATTCTAATAAACATATGTAATGAGTTATGCCTGCCCCAAGTTGATTCATAACGCATCAAACTTAATTTGTAAGTTTAGGATCCTTGTAATCATGGTATTGCCCCCTCCATAATTGACAGTTGACAAATTTTAGACCTTATCAAGTTGGGAGATACTTAAGTTGAACAAGTAAGAGTAGGTTCCACAATCCTCTTAAAATAATTCACAACTTTTGAGTTATAAAATAGAGTATCAATTGTTAAAAGCAAAATTATTCTTAAACAATGGTAAACTATTACTCATCAACTTCCACAAACATTTCAAAACTAACTTTTAATAAAATTTTGTTCGAGAATTTTCTTTTAGTAATCTAATCATTTATCAATGATATGATAATAAAACTTTGGGTTTAAACAAAATGACTATCATTTGAGAAAAATAAGATTAAAGGTCAATTAATCTTCTTGTGAAAAAAAAGGCACATGGGAATGGGGTTGGAGATATCCACACATAACGGATCATTCTACCAAACAGTGGCTATTGTATACCTTCCATGCTTTGCTTCATTAAGTATTCTCTATCAACAGCCGCATAATATGACTTTTATCTTTCCCTTAATTATTGCTCAAGTGTGTGTGTTTTTGTTATCTTGTATTTGTTTTAATTAAATTAAACTTTCACAATATTTGATTACTTACGTTTTAAACAAAGGGATTATGAGCTAATTTCGGTGATTAATTATATTGAGACAAAGTTCATCACATCATATCACTATATTGATTAAATAAAATAAGAATCAATTTCGCTTTCATCATCATTATCATTCATCTTTTTATTATTTCCATATCTTACCAAATTTTAGATTTCAAAGAAAAATAACTCTTTCTTTTTTAATTGTTCTTCTTACTTTTTTTTTTCTTTTTAAAAATTTAGTTCTTAAAAATAATATTTAGTGGAAGAAGAAGTTTAGTTCTTGAATTACGTAGTTTAATAGATTGATTTATAAACATTTAAATTCGTGTATTACTGATTCTTCTTGTATACAAAATTGATTATTATTGAAGTTGTTAATGGATTCATAAATTATATTTAGGAGTCATTATGTTTAAAAAAAAAAACAAAAAATTAGTAAATTATTAGTTTTAAAAATGAAGGTTTGATGTGAAATGTATCTAAAGAGACAATATGAGGCTATAAAGAGTCAAAAAGGAAAAACAAGCAATAAGATAAAGCAAGATAAGATAATCACAAAAAACAGTATATATTACTATTCACCTTACCATAATTATAAGCCAATATATGCAATTTTTACTTCAATTGCTTCCATTTATTTATATAAAAAAAATGTAAACCCAATTCATTATTAAATATATAATATGTATTATCTAATTTACCGTAAATTATACAATATTACAAAATAATAACCTTTTAATTTAAATATATTTTTTAATTATTTACAAAATCAATCAAAATATTTATAAAATATTATGAAAAATTCATCTATTATCGATAGAACGACGAAATGAAATGAATTTGTATTTAAAAAAACAATTAAAAGTATTCAGTACACAAAAACTCATACCCTAAGAAGCAACAAAAGAAAAGGAGTATTAGAAAGGTTAAACTTTCACATACTTTGAAAAAGATCTTTCTAGAACTTCAAATCTGACCACAGCAACAAATTAAAAAGTACCAATTTTAATGGATTGAATTGGATGGATGACAAATTTTGTTACAAAATTTCCATTACCAAATTGAAAGAAAAGAAAATGATAATGATGATGACGACGACATATAATAATGGATAGTTGTAAGTTTAGGACAACATTCTTTGAGACCAAGGCCTTCCCTTCCTGGTGGGAGTAGTTTGGACACCATATGTTTGTAGAAGCAAAAAAATGGGGTTGGCCTAGGGCCAAGTTCGTAGGGCACACATGTTGCCTATGCTTACATTACGTTCTCTAAAGATTTGATATCTGAGTTTTCTTTTCGAATCTCAAAAATCTTACTATTTCTTATCGGAAATTAAGATTAAGTTTTTAGATTCTTCCATAATGAATGAAATTGATTCAGATAACCGTTGTTTTCCCTTCTATTGAGGTTGTTTTTTAAGTTAACTTAAACATATTCAATAAGTTAAGGTATATATCTTAGGTTTAGGTGTTAGAACTCTCAATCGTTGATTTAAGTTATTTTTGAAAAAATATATAACATTAAAAGTGTAGGAATAGGGACTCAAATATTTAATTTATAACCAAGGTTGTGATGTTTAAGTTGATAGTAACAATTGGGAGTTTTAATTTATGAGTAATATTATATGCAATGTTAATTTTTGTTATTGAGTTTGACATGCCTTGTAGTTGAGAACTTTTTCATAAAGTACTTTAAATAAAAATGTTTTCTTAATTTTCTAACATTGTGCTTTTAATATCAATTTTGTTTAGTTGCTAACTTGCACCAAGGGTTTTCCCAAAACTAGTTTTTAAAATCAATATATTTTCTGCTTTTGGAAAAATCGTTTTTATGTTACCACAATTTCTTTTTAACAAAAAAACACTTCTAGTAATTTGAAATTAATTATGAAAATATGCCATATGCTGAATACACTTAAAAAAGTATTTTATTTAAGAAAGGTTTTTTTTTTTAAAAAAAAGTTTTTTTTTTTGAGGTTTTATTTAATTACGTTTATGGTAGAGCTGAAAAATTTTAAAAACCATTATTACTTGAAAACAATGTGTATAAATATTGTTTATGCAAATGTTTAAATTAATTGTTTTTGTGTACTAATAATGTCCTTTACTTGTTTGATTTAGGTGGACTTTTGTACTACTGTCCAATTAATTTAATTTTGTTTCTTAATAAGAACTATCTTTAATCTTTTAATTGCATTAGAGAAATCACAATAAGTTAAATACTGTTTTTGAACTTATTATTATTATTATTATAAATGCTTTTAGTAAAACAATGGTATAGGATGGAAAATGTATTAATAATTGATTATAATAACTTATTGTTATGCTATTATTAGTAATATTATATAGATATTAGTTGTAAAATTTAAATTGTTTCTATATTAATTCAATTGTTTGTTAAGTATGAAAGAGAGTTCTTTAATCTCATATGCTAAGTTCAACTTTATCTGTTTTACAAAGTGACATCTAAGTATCCAATTATGCGGGCACCGGTTATGGGCCGGTGGGCTCAAAAATCCCAACGAAGTTGGGCTTCGTATATGACCCATATAGCAAAATGGGCCTGCGAGTTTTAGTTTGACGTGATATAAATTCGTCTAAACCCTAGGTTTCTCTTTTATCGCTGCGGTACCGAACTGAAAATCTCCGATCTCGCGGAGCCGCCATGGGAAGAGTCATTCGTGCTCAACGTAAGGGAGCGGGATCTGTCTTCAGGTCCCATACACATCATCGGAAGGGTCCGGCCAGGTTTAGAAGTCTTGATTTCGGCGAACGAAATGGTTATCTGAAAGGAGTCGTCACTGAGATTATTCACGATCCTGGCCGTGGAGCGCCACTTGCTCGAGTTTCCTTCCGCCATCCTTTCAGGTATAAGAAACAGAATGAGCTGTTCGTTGCGGCCGAGGGTATGTACACTGGCCAATTTGTTTACTGCGGGAAGAAAGCAAATCTTGTGGTTGGAAATGTCTTGCCCATCAGGTCGATCCCTGAAGGTGCCGTCGTCTGCAACGTTGAACACCATGTTGGTGATCGTGGTGTTTTTGCCAGGTGTTCGGGAGACTACGCTATTGTTATCAGTCACAATCCCGATAACGACACATCCAGGTTTGGTGATGAGTTATTGGTTTTTGTTTAATTCGTTTGATATCATCTATAAACATACTTTTTCTTATCGCGTTTGTATGTTATTTTGCGTTAATATTATGTTAATTGTTGCACCAACGTAGCTAATAAGTCTAATCTAATGAGTGTAGTTAACCTTTCACCTATACGAACAAATTTAGTACAAGAAGATGTATTGCCTTGACATCTCGAAGAGGCTCGAGAAGGTTTTTGAGAGAGGAAGAGAAAGGCGAATGAGAGTGGAACGGGATAAATATGAAAAGAGGAGAATTAATAAACGAGAACAAAAATTAGGGTGAGAAGTAAAAGCAGAAGAAATCAAATAAAGAACCGTCAAGGAGAGATAATAGATCCAAATTTGAGATTAGGGTTGAATTTTGACTGAAAAATTATTGACCTACCTGAAGTTTGACAGTTAATTTTCGCATGACTCTTGATGGGTTGTTCTGTGAACTTTATCTCTTGTAATGATCTTAATTGATATGGCAATAAAATTGCAAACTTTTGGTGCTTGCAAGATAGGTTCTAATTGATTGTCCAGGTTGAATAACTATCGTAGGCTCCATTCCCGGTTGTTGGAATTTAATAATTTAAGTTATTGATTCTTTTCTATTTTTGTTGTTTGGTGTTGGGTGCTGAACTGAATTGATGTTTAATTCTTGTTTTAAACTTTGCTGCCTTATGGTATTTTATCTTTTTGTGTGTGATTGATTGGTAATTAACAGATTGGTGACATTTGATTCTAGCTTGTGTGGATTCATTCAAACATTTTGTCTGATGTTCGTTTCTTAATAACAATCAGGATCAAGCTTCCATCCGGTGCGAAGAAAATAGTTCCAAGTGGGTGCCGTGCCATGGTTGGTCAGGTTGCAGGTGGAGGCAGGACTGAGAAGCCCCTCTTGAAGGCTGGTAATGCTTACCATAAATTTAGAGTGAAGAGGAACTGCTGGCCGAAGGTCCGTGGTGTTGCAATGAATCCCGTTGAGCATCCTCATGGAGGAGGTAACCATCAACACATTGGACATGCCAGCACAGTCAGACGGGATGCTCCTCCGGGTCAAAAGGTTGGTCTCATTGCAGCAAGAAGAACTGGTAGGCTCAGAGGACAAGCTGCAGCAACTGCCGCTAAAGCCGATAAGGCATAGACAGTATTATAATTTAGATTGTTACTTCGGTTTTGAGATCATTTCATTTTACTTTTATCTATCAATTTTTCCAAGACTAGTCGTGTACGACCAATATAACTTTTTGAGAAACTGTTATCGAGTTCCTGTCTTCACAAATTTGAAATTTTGGTTTGTTTTTTCCCGTATGAGTTTGTTCCGATAAATATTTGGCTGATTCTTATTTCCTTTTTGTTTGGTGCTCACATTGTCTTGAAGGTTACTTTTTTTCTCTTTTGATAACAAATTGAAGTTTTACTTAGGTCAGAAGTTTTGCTCTGATTAAATGCCCACCTTAATAATATATGAACATTGATTTTAAAAAATGAGTGCTCTGCCTAAATTTGTTTTGAACCAGGAGTATAAAAGATTGAATCGAACGGAAACCTAACGGAGCTTGGTTCAGTTTAGTTTGCCACTTTCTAAGTTGCTTCTCCGGCAATTGATTCGTTGTTTGAAGGGTTTTTTTTTTTTTGTACCCATAACGTTGTTCTATTTCTATTCATATAGCTTTGGAAGTTAAAATTGTCTTTTTTCGTAGTACAATAGGGATGTGAATCAAACCTTCTATCTTAACTACTGTTCAACACACATCTTCCAACTCAACATCTTGTTTTCATAACATTTAAAATATAATCATAGTGTAAAACACAGTGGTGAAAGATAGTGGTTTTTCACCTTCTCCCGGATAAATGGGCCTGGGATTAAACATTATAGCGGGCCAGTGGCCCAGAACTGATGTTGCTAAATTTTGGAGGTCCATTATGTCTGAAAGGAAGACTCAATTGCTCGAACTGTCCGCCCGCCCGTATTGCAGACAGTAATGGCTCTTTTGCAGACAACAATCTGCCTTCGTATTTCCACAATCATCTTCTTCCTCATCTTTCTCCTATCCGAGAAATCTCATTGTATCAGAGTTCCGAATCGAATTGTTGAACCTCTTAAGACTACTTCGAGCCATCAGTCCTTGAAAACCGCAGTTTTTGCTCTTGGAAGTTTCTGGAGATCCGAAGCTGTCTTCGGTTGCTTGGATGGAGTTGTTCGGACCACCGTCGGCTATGCCGGTGGTACTAAACACAACCCTGAGTACCGTAGCTTGGGGGATCACGCCGAGTCTGTTCGGGTTTGTGCTCTTACCTTCTCTTTTCTTCTCCTTTCCATTTCTTTTCTTTTTTCTTTTTTATTGCTTAATTTTCACTTTTCGTTTTGTGAATTTTCTGGACTCTACATTTCGGATGGTGTCGCGGATGTCATTATTTCGGTAGATCCTGTTTGTACGTTTGCTCGTATTGTTTGCATACCTTTTCAATATTGTTTTGCTTTCTCGATCGGATTTATTGTCTTGGAATTCTCCCTGTGCGAGGCAGTGATGAGGTTTGAATGTCCTGACATTTGGTGGTATGTAGAATTTGTTTGTCGCAGATCTCTGATGTGCAAATGGATTGAATCCAGTTTTCTTTTTTTTCGACGACTTGTCAGTGCTTTGGATAGGAATTATTAATAACTTCGGTATAAATCGTCTTGTCTATTTAGGCACCTACGACCAACCAATCAAATGAGGCATTCATTTACGTGCATTTAAGAAATTGTTCGACTGAATTTGCATGTTCTGTAAAATTTTGAAATCGATGGTGCCTTCACTTATTCCTAGATGAGTTTGTTGTATTCTATTGTGGTGACGAAATTACTTGAGGAACCGCCCTCCATGATAAATGCTTGAATCTGTAGATATCATTGGTGGACCATGGAGTATTTCAAGTTACAAAATTTGAATCGTTTGTTGATATATATTGGTTTTGAAAAAGTTTCGTTATGGGTTTCCTTTCATTACATCAATGTTTTGATGTGATTGAGTTTTTTATCATATGCTTTGTAATTCTTTGCAGGTTGAATATGATCCTAAGCTTATTAGTTTTAGGCAACTCTTAGAGGTTTTCTGGTCCAGTCATGATTCTAGGCAAGTGTTTGGGCAAGGTCCTGATGTGGGCAACCAGTATAGGTATGCTATTTATAAATTCCAGCTCTTAATTTAGTCGAAATTAACCTTTGATGATGGTGTTATGTATTCTTTTGTATCAGATCTATCATTTTTACTATTATTGACACTGAGGAATCTAGACTGGCTACTGCTAGCAAAGAAAACGAGCAACAGAAATCAAGAGGAAGTGCTGTAACTACACAAATTCAGGAACTTGGAGCATTTTATCCTGCTGAGCCTGAACATCAGGTTAATACCATTGATTAATGTAATCCTTCAAAGCAATTTTGTGGAGAAATTTCAGCTTTTAAGATATCCTGGTCCTTGACATGCAAATCACCTAAAAACATTACAAGTTAAGATAGATTGAGATATCTTTGGTCTTTGCCTACTTTGTAAGTTTGTACCCTCAGCCCCCACTTTTCCCATTTGAAGCTGAAGTAATTAAGGTTATGATGTATGTAGTCTTTTTTGACTTTGTGAATTGCAACCTCCTAAACCTCCTTTCCCATTTGAAAGATGAAGTGCATCTCAACTCTAGAAATGGATGACCCATTTCAAGAGACTTTGTGGTCAAAGGAAGATAGTTGCAAATATAACATTTGGGTCTAAAGTATTAACAAATAGAGCATAGAAAAAAAATGCAAATGTAGCAAAATTTAGGAACCTATAAGTGATAGAGTCTATCATTCGTGAATTTTGCTTTATTTGCAATTATTTTTCCAATTGTTACACATTTAATTATTAGTCCTAAAAGTCATGTCTTTGCACATTTAATCATATCATATGTCGCTAAAACTGATCTACATATTTACAAGCAGAAATTTGAGCTGAAGAGGAATCCATTTTTTCTTCAATTAATGGGGAACTTGCCAGAAGAGGAGCTTGAGATGTCCACTTTGGCAGCAAATATGAATGGGTACGCCGCAGAGCTATGCCCTCCAAAGACTCAGAAGCAAATTGATGCCAAGATCAACGATATTATCAAGAAAGGATGGCCTATTCTGAGAGAAAAGTAAGTTCGTCTTCTTGCAAACTTCCAGCTTGGCTAGCAAACCATGTTCTTGTTAGATTGCAGAAGCCCAAATTGTTCGATCATCCATTGAATTTACTCTCTCAGCTTCAATTTTTTGTAGCTACAAATTTCATTTTTTGGTTTAAACCCATTATGTAGATTGATTACTCATTACCAATTGGGAATATTTCATTCTTTAAACCTTTCGTTTCCCCTTTCTGGCGTCAAGAAACTAAGCTGTATTGTACCTCAGTTTCTGATTTAGTGTAACAGGTATTGAAGATTCAGGCTCAGCTCACTAGCTAAATATAGTTTTTATATATATACATATATATAATTCGTTGAAGACTGAAGAGAACCAATGAGCTGCCTTGAGTCGTGGTTTCATTTTTTTTTATTTATTATATAAAATACCTAAATATAAAAGAGATCTATTTCGTAAACCTTCTATTATTATCTTTATTTGGGAAACATATGGAAATTCCATTCTTGTTGAAAACTTAATTTAAATTGTGAACAAACGAATGAATGGAGAAAAATTAAGTTTCAAGTGTTCACTACTACGAATGAAGAAACTGAATTGTTCGAGAAATATATCAAATACTATATACTATATTTTCAAGCGTTCACATATTTATAAATATACGTTCTGGCAGTGGCAGGGATAAGAAGACCTAATATAATATTATTTCAAAAAGAAGAAAGCTAAATACATTTAATGGTTTTTTCTTTTTATATTTTTTGGTTGGTTTCAATTTTGTTTTTAATATTTAAAATATATATTTGAAGTGTGAAATTTTTTAATTTAGAAAGATAATAATAACACTATAACGAATAATAAAAAAAGATGAACGTAAAATAATAAAAATGATAGAAAATAGTAAACTAAAGCTTTAAAATAGTATTGATCGTAGCTAATTAAGGAGTACAAAAGAATATTTACTATAAGAAGATGTTGTTTTATAGTCTTAGATAAATACTTGTCTAAAACGTCCCCTTAAAGAGCTAGTAAAAACTCATGCTCATCGAGGTAAAAATGCATATTTCACACTAATAATAATTTTGTAATAGCAGAGGTTTTTTTAAGAAAATAAACTCTTGTATTTGTTTACAAAAAGAATGGTTAGAATTTATGTATACAATAAGGTAAAACAACGAATATCAAGAGATCAACATGGTCAGATACAAATTTCATTTGAAATAATTAGAAGAAAAAAAAATCATGATTACAAATAGCATCAAATAAGATTATTATACAAAAAAAAAAAAAAAAAAAGAGGTTAGATTCTCTTTACTTTGTAGGTGGATATATTGAAAAGTTCATACATATTTACCATCCATTTATTGACAATTATTAAGAAACCTAGCCAGTCCTTAATGAGTAAGCAATTACATAAAATGATTTAATAACAACATAGGCTACCATAATTAATTGCAATTTAGAAGTGGAGGCAATTTCGTCTTTAGCTTTCCCCTCCAAATTATGTCACAATGTGAGGGTCAATGATTATAGACAAAGGTCAACGCTCTAAAGACTGTTATTTATACATCTTTGACTTTTTAGTAATTGTTTACTTGTTAACTTATTTCTGTTTCTACTTTTAGAAATTTGGTAACTAATTAACCTTTTTTTTGTTGTTTTTAAAACAAAAATTTACTTTTAAAATTATGAAAAAAACTAAAACTAAAAATGAAAATGAGAATTTCGGTTCTTAAATTAGTTACCATACATATACAGTTTTTGAATCTTAATTTTGAAATCGTAAAAGTATACAATAAATAAATAT
The DNA here is from genome assembly GCF_025177605.1 of Cucumis melo. Classification (NCBI taxonomy): domain Eukaryota; kingdom Viridiplantae; phylum Streptophyta; class Magnoliopsida; order Cucurbitales; family Cucurbitaceae; genus Cucumis; species Cucumis melo. Next base: position 6,010,868 of record NC_066864.1, on the reverse strand, counting down.
AAGAACACAAATTAAAAATTCAAAGCTTCAACTTCTACAAAATTTTAACCAAACATAAATAAACTTGGTCTTTACTCTATGAAGTAAGAAATTTGAGAACTACACATAAGTTTACAAAAGTTTGGTATTTATACAACACGAAATCAAATGCTAGAAGAAGTTGACAATTTTCTGAAGGGTGACATTCCACATGGCCTCATAATAAACTTAAGTACATATAAAGTTTAAAGAATATGCCTAAGAATCTACTTTACTGCCATCATATTTCAAGCTTTTGTATTTTTAAAAAACACTCTCAAAATTCCAATACAATCATTTCAAAATTAAGGATTAAAGAACGTCTTGTTATAGCATGAAACAGAGAGTGGGGTTATTAGTCTAAAAAAAAAAAAGAATAAATGTGTAGGACAGACCCATAAAAACTGATAAATCGTGAAATTGATGTTCTTTTAGTCGTGAACCCTACCAAAGAATCTATGGAATCAACAACTTTACTTCCTTGGGCCACACCCGAAAAATAAAAAAGAATGAAAAAAGACACCAACAGCCTAAAAAAAGCAGGCTCTATTTACAAAATAGAATAGTGTGCAAGGAATTCACAATCATGCTAAAGGATTACACAGGGAGGAACTCCCTATCCCAGCTTACCTCAAAAATTTCCCCTTAGGAATCATGTTGAAAATCATCCTGATTTCCTAATAATTAACACAAGATTTCCCCCCCTTTTTTTTTCCTCAAAAAGGACAGTTTACCTGCCTGATCATAAACCAAATTAATTCCTCCTTGTTACTTCACCAAACAGTTTCATTCTCTTGTTTTGATTGTTAAGTATGATATCATGTTTGAATTGGCAATTAAGGCCATTTCGACACCCTTTTGGGCCATTAAAGTAAATGCATTGTTTCTGAATCTTGGGTTTCAAGTTTTCTTCTTTCATCTCATGTGCCATATTCAGATTATGATGGTTGTAAATATTGCCATCTTGTTGTCCAAGTTTCTGTTTCTTAAAGTCCCTTTGATCTCCATGTTCTCTAACTAAGTTCTTATAGTAGCTAACGTCCTTCACTTGCTGAGCTGCTTCTTTTCTCACTGAACTTATCAGCGACATGTTTGCTTGTACGGGAATTGTACCTAATTTTGAATAGTTCTCGGCATTTCGTACGGTAACTTTTATCCGGTTGGGATCTTGAACTGGTAAGTTGCCGGGAACTACAACTAAATTTACATCAGATGTAGGTATGCTACTCGTCTGAGGGAGCGCAGCAGTGACCGTTGATGAGAATCCATTCGACACTCTTGGTATTCTATTGGATTCACTCACTGGCTTTGACAAAGATATTGGTGCACCAGTGGTGATGGGTGGCGGATTCCCTGGGACAGCTGTAGATAGAGGGTGAATATTGGACAAATTCTGAATCATTTTCGGGTCACTGAAAATTTTAATAAGCAAATTCGTGTCAATCATGCTTCCCTGCTCCATGCTTTTCGTTAATACTGCATATGCAGTAGAGGCAGCAACGGCTACATCCACGCCAACATCAGGTAACTTCTCGATAGGCTTTTCAACTGCAGATGTTTCAACGGTTCTTACAGAAGGTTCCAAATGAAAGTGGGAAGCCATCGGCAGAGAGCTCGTAGAGAAGTTTCCTACAATGGCCGAATCTGAACCTAAATCTTCACACTCATCTTCTTCAACAGGAATAATAGGGATAAGAGGAGTGAGGCTATCATCGTAAAGCTCATCTTGAATATCAGAAGAAACAGTCGCACTATACACACACAAAAAAGAAAAAAATTGCATAAGGTTAATGTTAACAAAATAATGAGCGAGCCTTCCAAGTTGATGTCAAAAACAAAATAGTGAAATTACCCTGGAGGAATGGCAGACGCTCGGGGATAAACTGCTTCAAGCAATCTCATTTCTCTAAACTTCTGAGATTCTACCTCTTCACTTTCCTCTCCTGCCCCCACACGCCAGTTGGGATTCATAACAAACTGTACGGAGAAAAATAGTATTGCGGTTTTCAAAATATTGCACAACAGAAGAAGATGCAAGCAACATACATCACATAGTAGAGTGGATTACTACATTGAACTGAACAAAATTATCAAATAGGGCTCTCAGCCTCTCACCTTGAGAGGGCGCTTCCACTTAACCAAAGGGATGCAGGACAGGTCTGCTAATTGGTTCCCCAAAGGAGTAACTTCAAATCCAGGAGGGCAATCGTTAATCTCGGTGGTATAAGGATGTAACATCCAAGGAGTTTTTGCTTGGAGTTGATCTGGAGATTTCAGACCAACTTTTGAAGGACAGTCCTCTGATGAGAATAGCTTCACCTATTCAAAACCATAGATATTCAGCTTAATTTTAAACTTCAATGTACTTCAATTTGCATAAGTTACACAGCCAGAAGGAAAGGAGGGAAATCCTAATATCTGTAATATCAGCATCTGCAACATCTAATTATTAAGTATAACATTCTAAGCTCCAATCAATATCTTGCATCGCCCTGTTAAGGCATTGCCTCCGTTCAAACCAAAGCCTTCGTCAATGGCGTACTTAAGCAAGTTCCATTGTCACTCTCAGAATGGCAATAGGTGAACCAGAGTGTGTTCATAAAATGTAAAAGGTAGGGCATTCAATCTAGCATCTGAGAAGTAGCCATTACAATTTTTAGGAAAGAAAGCAAACGACGACAAAACAATATTTTCTGAAAAAAGTGACAATAAACAAAAAATGTGTCTGCGCAGCCACATGGTCTGATCACAAATCAAATGGTCTCAGCCTCAGGAACATAGAAATGAAAAGGGTTGGTTTCCTATGGAAGAAACTATATAACAACACTTCAAAAATGCATTCTAAGGAGGAACAAAAATATTTCCTATACTGGAAATGAATGGCATTAATATTTCCATACTGGGCTTTGAGAGAAGATTTCTTTATTGGTTCATCGAAATAGTTATCCAACATCCAAATCCTCCAAGAAACCACATCATTAAAAGAAGAAGAAAACAAAGTTTGATCTTCTTCTATATCACCTCCGTATGGTTGAGTTTTTACAAAGAAAAAAAAGAAAAGGATTCCATAAAAGATTCCACTTTTACTTCTTCTTGAAGCAACTAAAAAAACCCATTTGCATGTTGTTGTTTTTTTTTCGTTTATTTATTAATTATTGTTGTTTGTGGGATTATTGATCATGAGCAAAAGTTGCAGTTTTGATGAACAAAGGATTATTCTGTTAATATTTTGTCGCCAGAAGCTTTGGGCACGTGTATCGTACTTGAAACTATAATCTGAATCCGATTGTTATTTCCTCAATCTTTAACATACCATATTTTAGATTGAGATCGTATCTTCAAAGCTTCCATAAATTTATTGATCTGATATTCAAGATCGTCACTCAGATCGATCCATCGGACTGCGGCTCATTGAAATCCGTAAATGTGAGCAAATGTATCAATAATTTATTGCCCAATTGATGGTAGCAAACAAACTTATTTCTTAATTCACCCAACGAGCGATATTAATTCCAACTTTTTGTTATCAAGAAAACGAATTCATTAGCAGCAAAATCTTGTTAATCGCTCCGGTTTTTGGAAAAACATTGTCCAAAAGATGAGTATTTCTATAAAAAATTTAAATGACCTAAATCGAAATTATACAATTTAGATCAATAAGAAAAGTGGTTCGATTAGAGGTTAAATTCGTTGGATGTTATATTAATTTTAATGACTTTCTAAGGAAACGAGACTTCGATTAGAAGATATTACGATTATACCTGACAAAGATTAACTCCACGAGCCCACGAAACACCCTTTGATTTCCTCGACCGCTTCATCTCTAAATCTCAGATCAAAGACGCTCTAACTCAAAATCGATTCGCTTCAAAATTACCAATAATGTTCCAGATTATAAAGCATATAACCAAATAAACGATCGGTTATGAAGGGGAGATAATCTACTTACAAACGAAGATTTGTTTTATCTGAACAAAAAAAAAAAAAGAAAAAAAAAACTCAATCCTTTAAGGTGGATCCGATAGTAAGGATCTGATTCAGAAAATTAAAATCGAAAAGAAGACGATGAAGAAAATAGAATGAAATTAGAAGCAGATGACGAAGGGAAAGGGAGAAAGAATGGTGCGCTGCAAAAGAGGAAGCCCTAGAAACCGACCCTATCGAGTCGACGACGATTCAGCCTCTTTAGGGATTTTATTTGTCATATATATATACTGACGTTACAAAATACCTTTTAGTTTTAGATAGGTTTCATTAGGAGGAAAATTTCACAAACAACCTCCACGTTTGTTACAAATACATCCCTAAAATTTTCATTTAATTGATTACTTAACTAAAATTAGGGCAAATTTTTTATAAACTTTCTATACGATCCGGTGGTGGTTTACGAAATTTAATTGAATCAAAATATGATATTCAAATCGTATAATATTTATATTTTTGAAGTTTAAAAAATATATATTAAATCAATTTATGCGTCCAACAATTTGTACCATACATTTTTTCGTACAAATAATATAATTATTAGTTACAAATTTAAAATTTTTAAATTTATCTAATACATCCAATAATTTCTAAACAATTATAATGGGTTAAAATGCATGTGTTTGTGTGTATATTTAGAGCAATAAAAATTAGTTAATGGTTAATTTATTAAAATATAAAAAATAATGGCATTTATTTTTCTTGAATCAAAGGGGTAGGATTTAGGGAACCAATACTCAACCAACAAAGCAAGCACTAATTTTGGTTCTAAAAGGGGTTCACATGGTCTATAGTTAAACAATACCAACATTTTTTTTTTAATATTTTATAAACAATTGAATATACACATATATAACGATAAGAAGTGAGGGGGTCGCACGTTCCCCTTGCCCCTTCATAGATCGATCCTTGATTTATATGGCAAAATGTTATGTTTTTATTTATCACACTTGGTTGCTTGTTTATGATGCTACTTTGCAATCTCTTCGAGTAGTTATAGGTTGTTTGATATGAAACTTTTATTTTTTGATCTAATTTGTTGGGGGCTTCTCTTGGAACGCCCAAACAACCCATTTTCTTTAAGAATATTTATGAGTTGTTTTGGTTCTGTGTGTCTTGACATGAGGTTGTGACGTCTCTTATCTCTTTTTAGTAAATTTAACGTCTATATTAAAAAAACCTACTAATAATATGTCTTGGATTAGGAGTGGAGTATAATGGAGTGGACTAAGATCTTTAATTGTTTGTTTGGGGCAATGTTTAGTTTTAGTTGGAGATTAGGATTAAGATTTAAAACAAATTACATGCTCTTACCATTCTTCAACTCTAGGGTATTTGTTTCGAGGGTTAGGAAGTTCGTTGATCAACTTATGGACACCACCTCCTATAACCATCGTCGGCTAATCTCCGACTAGCACCTCCAGCGACACCACTAGTGAACTTACGACAAACAACTCCATTTTTAGGAGTTTTTATCGAAAATCTTTAAATAAAAAACAAATTTTTGAAAAGTTGGTTTCTAAGTTGTTCTAAAAGCTTTAGTTTAATTATAATAATATTTTAAAATACACTTGCTCATTATTTTTTTTTTCTTTTTTAGGTTTTTAAAAATTATTATTATTAGGTTATCCTTTTTTCATTTTTAGGTTTTTAAAAATTATTATTATTATGTTATCTTTTTAAACTATCTCTTTACCTTTTTTTTTCCCTTCTCCTTTTTTTGTTTGCTAGTACTAAATAAACTTCACTTACATGTTTCATTTTTTTTTATATATATATATGTATGTATATATGTATGTATGTATATGTATTGATAGACTTTTATTATTGTCTATCAATATGATCGATAGAATCATATTCAGTATCTATCATTGATAGAATATAAAATTTTGCTATATTTTATCAAATTTGTCATTTTTGACAATTCTCCTAATATTAAATTTATTGATTGAACAATATAATTAACAAAATTTAATAATTCACATATCAATTTCTATAGAATAAGTTATATTATAAAATTCTATAACATGTGTACCTGAATAAGCTAGTTTGTATAAATTGGTAGAAGGTATAGTTTGAACTACGTTTTCAAAAAATGATATTTCGTGTACCTAAATATAAGATAATCGATATTTATTTTAATGGCTATAATTTGTGCTATAATAATCTCCATTTACTATAATAACCCGAACTATAATACTTTGCACCTCAAACACAACACGGACTATAATACCCCTAAACGAGTAAGGTTATGTGTCCATTGTTTTTAATTAAAGTTTAGTAATATTCTATTTTTGTGCTTTCAACTTTTGGTCTTTTTTTTAGTACAATTATTTTGTTATTTTGGTTTCATTTTAGAATTTGTATTTTTAATTTTGATGGGACATTTTTCAAACCCATATTTTGGTTCTTGTACTTCTAAAAAGTGATATTACAGTCCTTTCATTTTTATTTCATTTTTTAGAGACAGAAATGATCATAAATTTAAAAACTATAATGATTAAAATTAATCAAAATTGAAAATATAGTAACTAAAATAAATTTTCAAAAGTATAAGGACCAAACCAACGAAGGTCGAGAGTACAAGATTAGAGTAGCATTTAAACATTTTCATCGAATATAAAAAGACTCTATTTTAATTTCTCCCACAGATTTCATGGGCAAAATAGGCATTGTAGAATTGTTTTAGGGATAAATAAGGAAGTTTACAATTCTCACTTCATAGGTCTCCAAATCAAAATCTTTGGTGGATAACCAAACAAAAATAAAATATCATCTTGCCTTAATTAAAATGAATTGATAGTGTTTTGACTTTTGAGTTTGAGGAATGAAAGAATAGGTGATTCATATACTAATGCTAATGTGTTTTTCTCTTTTTCTTTTCCTTTCCAAGATTAAGGTTGATTTTGTTTCTCGAGTTTAATGATATTTTACAATACAATAACTTTATTTTTGGAAGCTTAACAATATAATCAAAACTAAATTTAGTACTATTTTCTTAAAACTAAATGTAAAGTTTCAAGAATATTGTGTACACTCTAATTGCTATTTAAAATTAAAGTAAAGGTCACAAAATTTTCTATTTTAGGAGTTGGTCAAGAGAGTGATCACTAGTTCAGTTAGGTTAGAGGTTATTAAACTTGGTCGCATAGGTCTTGGCACAAAGGTGATTGTAGAAGTTGGAAGGTAATCGTTAGAGGTGGTCTTCACCATAGTGACTATGGAAGTATTAGAAATATTAGAGAGGAAGGGAATTGTGTATTTTGTAGAAAAGATTATTAATATAACCTTTCCACGTTATTAATATAATCCAAGTACAAATTGAAAATACTCCCAATTAATTTTTTTTTTTGGGTTGATTTTTAATCTTTTTTCGGTTACAAATTTAGAACATAATAATGAAGTCAATAGATTTGTTGTGAGTTGTTATAGGTTTGTAGGAAATTATTCTAATTATATCATAAATATGAAATAAAAGATTTTTATTTGGTAGATATAGAGGTGAAATCCAAACTATGATTTGAAACAGTTAGATTATTAAATTAAAGTTGAAGGTGAGTATAAAAGTAAATTAATTTAGAAAACTAATAATTAATAAGATAAAGAAAGGTTAATGCATGCACAAATGGATCAAAAACTGTTCCAGTTCAATTTCCCTTACTAACTTCAAATCTCAACCATTTTCTCTAACTGACCCATCATTTTAATCTTCATTTTATCTTCTTTAATCTCTTCAAAATTAACCTAAATTAATAAAAAACAATTCCCATTTAATTGCCACTTCAAATTAAGAGAGAAAACACAAAACTCTCTTCGTTTTCTTTCTATGAAAATGTAAAAGGAAAAACAAATCCTCAGTTTGTATTTGTCCAAAGTACCTTCTCCCTTCAGGATTTGCATCCCATAATAACGATCCGTTCTTTTCCACGTGTACGCCTCAGATATTTTCTTTATTACATGTTGGCAATCCTTGTCCACTAGTACTGGCCAATCTCAGCTCGTATTTCCCTCCACATCCAGATTCTTCTTCCCCTATAACTGTCTCCGAGCAGACCTTCGTCTCGAGCATATTCGATAAGCGTTTGCGTCTTGAAAATTTTGATCATGACATCGACGGGAGAAGCTGCAGAAGTGAAAGTTCCGGCGGAGGATGTTGCTCCTGTGGAGGTTGTTCCGGCTACGGAGGAGCCGAAGGAGGTAGAGAAGCCGGTGAAGGAGAAGAAACCTAGAGCTCCGAGGGAGAAGAAGCCTAGACAGTCTAAAGTTGCTTCACATCCACCGTATTTTCAGGTAATTTTATTTGTTGATGGTTTGATTGTGTTGATTTTGATTGTATCGAGTGAGGATTCTGATGAATTGTAATATAATTGCAGATGATCAATGAAGCAATCTCGTCACTCAACGAGAAGAATGGATCGAGTCCGTACGCCATAGCGAAATACATGGAGGAAAAACACAAGGCGGTTCTTCCAGCGAATTTCAGGAAAATATTGGCTCTTCAATTGAAGAATTCCACAGCTAAAGGAAAATTGACGAAGATCAAGGCATCGTATAAGCTCTCCGAAATAGGAAAGAAAAAAGATAAGAACGCAACGAAAGTCGCAAAAGCGAACGCCGAGAAGATAACAAAACAGGCGAGAACGACGAGAACTACTGGAAGGAAGAGGAAGGCGGTGAAGAAGGAGGAGGCGGTGAGTAAGGCGGTGAAGAAGGTTGTTGCAAAGAAACCGAAAAGGTCTACTCCGGCGAAGCCGAAACAGCCGAAATCAATTAAGTCTCCTGCAGCGAAGAGGGCTAAAAAAGCGGTTGTGTGAAATGTAGAGCAGAGTTTAAACAAGTTTGTGTTTGAATCCTCTTCTGTGAATATCTTGGTTAAGAATTACGATCATGTAGTGTGTAGATCTATTTTAGTGTTTTTGCTTCATCTGCAATGAAAATAAATCCTTTCTTGTTATGAATTTCAATGTTCTTGATACGATACATTTTTAGGGATCTCCGATTTGCTGTTTGAATTAGAAATAAGAAGAATGAAATGGAAACCAATGAAATTACGTCCATTATTGGTCGTGTAATTTGTGTTTAGAACATCTTATGACCTATGTGGTTTAGATTTTTAGGATTTTGTTTATCCGTATTCGCAATCTTTTGTAATTCTCTTGGGAGTCCTAAATTACGTCCCCATGCGTCATCATATCCGAATGCACCAACGAAGAAAACAAAACACTTCTTTTACTTTTAGAGAAAATAAACAAAAATCCTCCGAACGGTTCCTACTTCAAATTTTTCCCAATTAATCCTTGTTTGTTACGGGAACGTCAAAACCTCAAACATAAGTATTTTTAACTACCACTTTGTTTTTAATAAATTTGGGACATTGTTGGCATCAAAAATATTCTACCTCTTTTAAAATTGATCAAAATTTCTTGAACGAAAAAATAATACAAAATATAAAGATTAAAAACATCGAGAAGAATTTGAAATTTTAAAATCAATCATTTGATTTGCAGATATTGTTCTTAATATATATTAACACTAAATAAATTTTATATATGTGATGATAATGAAGTTCAAATCTCCTCGTGTCTCAAGTTGAATTTTATATTTAAAAATACAAAATCCAACAAATTAGGGGTGACATGTGCCCGAGGATAGCGGTTTTGAGTAAATTTGGTTTGCATGATTTTGTTTCATTCTTTTCGTACATATTCCTTTCTTTTTTTTTTTTTTCTAAATAGATTCGTTTCCTATCTTTCTATTTTCATATAAATATATATATATTATATAAATTGTGGTGTATACTAATTATCGTCCGAGTGTGCAATTGCATGCATACTTATAAATACAACATATATAATTACTACGACATATACGAAGTCAATATATTTTCATTACATATATACTGTAATATATACCATGAATTAGATCACAATAAGAGTGTTGTTTTAACACTCACACACACGTATATATATTATGACACATATTAACTTCCATTTATATGATTTAGATGCATAGTTTCAAGAAATAAATCAGTGTTCAAAAAAAAAAAAAAAAAATGAAACAAGAAAAAGAGAGAGAATGTGAGATTGGCAATGAATGGGTTTGAAATGGAGAATGATTGAGTAATTTGTATAGAAGGCCGCCGGTCCATTCTTTATTTGGACCTGGTTGAACACTTAATTGGGCCTCCAAGTTTTGTTGGTACTGCCCATAAGATTCTATCTCTAAACGATTGCTCGTCAACTCTTTAACTTTTGCCCTAAACTACGAATAAGAAATATGCTTTTTAAATAGTTATGGTTTTAAAAAGAATTATATTAATTAGGCACTTCTATTATTTAATTTAACTAAGACAAAGTCTCCCATCGGTTGGTCAGAATCGGTTTTTCAAAAAAATCTTCATCAAACCGACTATAGTTGTTTTAGAAAATATCTAAACCGATTAAAACCATAAAGCCGTACCAATTGAACGTTGGCCATCCTTAAACCTTTGAAATTCTTTAAAAGTTATCGTCGGGTTGAATTTTAATCGATCCAATCTTTCCTTATCTTTGATTGACCACCTTTGGTTTTGATTAGTTTTAGTCAGTTGACTCAATTTTTCGATATGTCATATTTATCCTTTATAAAATCTCACCAAAAAAAAAAAGTGTTTAATATCTAACAGTAAAATTGAAACCAAGTTGTCCAAAGTAAAAAATTGAAAATAAAATTAAAAACAACACAAAGATTAAAAATATTTCTTTTTATATAGAAGAGCACTATAAGATTACAAAAAGGAATCGAATTCAAAGCACAATAAACACAATAGAGCATTTGGAAAACATTTTTCATATTAGAACTAACTTAAATATAGTTCATTAATTTGTCATGTGGATATTGGAGGGTAAAATATCAAATATTTCACTCCAATGGTTTGAGACAAAGGTAACCCTTAACATACCTCTACTAATAATATGATATTGCTTATTTTGTTACTCAAAAGGTCTCATAGCAAGATGGTTTAATTTTGATCGTCCTTTATATATTCTCATGATACCCCTACGTTTAGCCAACATGAAACTTTGTTTGGCAGCGATCCCAACAAACATTAGGCATAGAGGTCAATAAGCGCATTAAGAGATCTCAATTAGGTTGACTCTTCTTTAACATCGTCCACATCATACATTAGTCAATGTTTTCTATTAGACATATCCTAACACACTGTATTTTCTTAAAATCTTTGATCCCATCGACAAATCTACATCTTTATTTTGTTTTTATATATTTACCTTCATAATAAATTGCTCTTCTTTTGTTCATGAACATATCTAACATACTATTAGTAAATCATATGTATATTTGTACCATCTTTCAGATCTTGTATTGAGCGTGTGTATTTATTTAAGAGTTACTTACAATTTTAACCATAGAATTTAGAAAAGTGCAATATATAAACTCACTAACCTAGTGACGCCGTTTTGTATTCAGAAAATCTCCTCTCTAATAATATTGTTCTTCCTCTACCATGTACACATAACTAACACACTGTTAGCGAACCATGTATATCTATTGGTGTTTATATTTTTTTTTATATCGATTAATTGTTGATTTTGTAAAATTCACTTTCTTTGCTTGTCAATTTTGTTTCTCCCATATGAGATAAAATAATCATAGAAAGGTGAAAAAAGTGAGGTGAGAAATTCCTAGCTTTATTATATTGTTAAAAAAGAAAAAAGAAGTGAGGTGACAAATAATAGTTGAATGTATGAAATTTTGGTCAAAGTGAAAATGTTATTGAGGTAAGTTATAGTAAGATAAAGAAAGGGTGCAAGTGCAAGCATAAGTGAAATTGCATGGAAAAGGGTTACAAAGTTCAAAAAGAGAAATGTGGCGTTGCGTGCCATCAACCGAATTATTGTTCTTCAAAAACATTCTCCTAAAGCCTCTCGTTTTTGTCAACTTTCATACTCATTGCTTCGTTTCCCTTTCTACTTTTAATTTTCACTCACCAAAAAGCCATAGACCTTCTCCACTTTCTGCACCATCACACAAACACACATTCTTGCTTTTTTGTTTTCTTTTACAACCATCTATCCCTAACCCCCAAAAGCCTATTATTCATCAGAATATATTAGCTATAACCTAGCTACCTCATAACAGATAATAATGTTGCAGAACGTACCACATTTCTTTTTTGCACTCTGTCGTTATTGTTATGTTTAGAACGACAATCGTCTCATTCTAACTATTGTATGTTGTGAATATGTACTTTAGATGGTTATACGCCACCCTTGTTTCTATGTGGTGAACAAAACAACTAAATGTACTTTCGAAATCATCACCAGCAGTGGATTAATTGAAGATTTTGAATAAGTTGATGAATATGTCTTTAGTCATCTAAATCAAAGTTAGACTGCACTTATATATATATCATGCATCATTTCTTTTACAACATAGCAAAAATTTATAATTAAAATTTAGTAATGAATTGATATATTGATATAATAGGAGCCATCTTGATTGTTTAAGAAGAAAGTTAACGTAGTAGGTGAATGAAAAACATGCAAACAAAAACGAAGATAAATTGAAAAATGAATGTTAATTTAAAGCAAAAGGAATAATGTAGGAGTAGTTTGTCTTTTTTTGTAGATAAGAGGGAAAAAGGGTAAAGAAGAGGAAATAGGGCAGTAGGGGAGAAGGAATGGACCAATTTGTGAGAGCTCACTTTTAAAAAGAATGGAAAAAGACAACGTAAGACATGCGTTTAATTTTGTCCATTCAGGAACCGCCCTCCGACATAAACTGCACAACCTCAAAGTTTAACTGCTCCTCCCCCAAACAAAAAGAAAGCTAGAAAAAAGAAAGGTTGCCTTTGTTTCTTTTTCAGACACACAAAACCATGCAGTCACCCAACCTTATACCCTTTTTCTCTCTCTCTCTTATATAATATGCAAGTCACCAGTATGTTATAACATGAACCAAATCAACTGGTAAAAGAGAAAGTGTTAACTAATAAAGACTCTCTATATGATACGATATTGTTCACTTTGGATATATACTATTATGGTTTTGTTTCTTGTTCCACTCCAAAAGATATCATAGATAATTGTCTTCGTTTATATATTCACGATCATTCTCTTATCTAACTAGTAGATGTGGGACTTTGGTCGCATGTAAATGTCAAACTTACGTAATTCATTGACAATGCGTCCATAGCTAGACGACATAGGCAAAGAACTATTTTATCCTTAGAGAAAAATATCATATAGCACCCCTCTAGGAGAGTTGGTTACGCTGTTTGAAAATTGGGCATGGGTTATGGGTATGATATGATAAAGTGGAGTTTGTGAAGGGAAAAAAAGGGAGAGAAGAGGAAGCATGGTAGTGAAAGGGATACGGTATATTAAGCAAAGAGCACGCTAGACAACCAATTGGCCCACCAAAAACACACACACACACACCGCCAAGAGAGACTAGTTAAACTAAAGGGAGAATAGTTAAATTAAATTTTGCATCCCATTGCTTATTGTGGTCGATACCATTCCATATCCATTTAAGTCAATCATCTGATATATGCCTCATTCCCTCTCTCTTTAAAGTCATGGCCTTTTACACATTATTCTCCCTTTACCTCCCTTCCTTCCAACAGAAAGAATGTATGTATGCCCTTTTCCTTCCACTGCTATTTTGAAAAAAGAATACAGTTAACAAGAAAAAAAGATAGGGTTTTGGTCCATGCCCAGATGTGTGTTTTTAAACTTAATAAACAGTGGCTAATATTGGAGAGAAAATATATGAACAAAAGAAAAATGATTTGTGTGTGTGGGGGTGGGGGGTGATGATCATGTTGCTTTCATTGTCATCATGCAAATGTATTTAAACAAGGTCAGGAAGATATAAAAAATATAATTAGTATATCTAGTAAAGGGTTATTGAAGTGTATTTTGAGGTTTTTTAGTACAACAAATGACACCAACTTTAAGATAGAGAATAGATGTCTAAAAGACTTGAGTAATTAGTATATATTTTGAAACAGTTAGTACGTTACGTTACGTTTAACATTAATGGTGATATAAAGATAGCAAATTGAACCAAAACATTCTTTATAAAAATATCAAAATTTTAGATTATATCAATCTATCTATAAATATCTTTTTTACAATAATTTTTTTTATAAAGATCATAAAAAAAAAAACATCAATGTATTAGTGTTTTAATTATGAATATTTGGTCTTTTTTTTACCTTTCAAGTGGAAGGTTCTTCAACATGATTTGAAAATTGGAAGTACATAATGCCATCGATTAATTGAATCCCAATTGGTGTGTGTTTTAATTTTTAGAGTTCAAATGAAACATTGGTTAGTTTCTTCTCTGCAGTGCTCATCTATAACAAAACAATATGGGCCAATATGATGATCATATATGCCACCAATAATGCAACCTCTATTTCGCCATCCTCCTTGGATGCGCTTTTGAATTTCTTCTCGTCTCTATCACACAAGAAATATATACACATCCTATGCGGTATGATATAGTAATTGGTGCAACTCTTTAATTCATTTAGTTGAAACGTAACAATAGAATTTTTAAAGAGAATTGTCCAAAAACCATCCATTTCTATAGGATGATATTATAATCGATCATAGTAGTTTCCATAAAGCACTAAATCCATATTGTCTTCCTCAATCGAAAGATTTTTCTCTAACCTCTCTTTTGGACGGTTTTGCTCTATTATATTTGCTCTCTTTCTTTATTGATCGAGGAAGCTTTTACGAAGTATCCTAGTGCTTTAATTATCTAATGGATGTTTCATATATTTAAACGTCTAGGAAGCGTTTTGAGTTATATATGTTGACTAATAATATTGAACTTCTCTCCCAGATGAAAAATATAAATTATTGAGTTGTAGGGCATGCATGCACACTAGCTAAATAAAACTTGAGCAGTTAAGCATTAGTAAATATTAAATGTTACTTAGGAACTTTTTAATCCAACTCTCTAACAAAAGTACACCAACTTAAAACATAAATAGGATTCAGTCTTAATAACCAGCTACTTTAGGATTTTAAGTGCAAACTTTCCATTTTTATTTTCTATGTTTATGTGAAATTATAATTCCATGTCCATTTTTTTCTTTGGGAAAAATTATTAATTTCTCAGAAATATATGAAGCATTATATATTTTTATATCCTTATTTGGTTTTTGAGTAGAGAGATAGAGATAGAGAGAGAGAGAGAGAGAGAGAGAGAGAGAGAGAGAGAGAGAGAGAGAGTTTTTATCTTCACTCATTCACAACCATATCTTACAAAAATACATTATAGAGATATGATCCCAAGATCCATATAATAACCCTCATAATAACACATTAAAAATATTATCCAAATTAATCATCTCTCCAATTTCTCCTCATTTCTCAAATAGGCAAATTCCAAAATCAGACTCTGAGTTTGAACTCAAGAACCCTTTATACAGGTTCTCTTCATCTTGATCTCCTCTATTCTGCATCAATAATATTGGCATATCTGCTGAATTTATATTATTATTACTAATAATAATATTATTATTAGTATTACTTTGTGCTCCAAACCTTGAATTTCCTTCTCCCTCAAATGCATCTCCTTGACTCAATTGAGAAGCCACAAACTTGTCCAATGCCCTCCAATCCGTCACCTTTGAGTTGGTATTATTATTATTATTATTATTATTATACCTTCTTTTTGTTGGTGGATCTTCTTCTTCATTGCATTCGGACACCAAAGAAATTGAGCTTGATCTCTTGACTAATGGAAGAGATGGACTCTCAAGCTGTGGAAGTTGTACAAATGAATCATTATATTGTATGAACTTCACATTCTCAGTTTGTTCCATCTCTTGCTTACACATGATGTTATTATGCTCCAACAACCCGTGTGGCGACAATGCTTGCCTTGAGATGAGCTCAAGTGGATCGATTGCCGAGCACACTCCACTCGGTTCGTCATAGAAATAGCTTGAATCCCATCGCTCGACCACCGACGTCTTTGATTGTCCGGTGGTTCGCTTCTTGAATGCCCTACAAACCACCCATCCTTCTTCCTGAAAATTAAACTCAACCAAATTAGCTAAAACCCTAATGAACTTTTTTTAAAGAAAAGTTTATGTATATAGGGAAAGATAACAAATATTGTGGGAATAAATAAAAGATGGTAAGAAGATGAATGGTATTCCAGAAGGATAAATAAAGTAAAGGTTTGGACTTTTTGATATTAACTTTTGGTGAAGCTCTTTTATGGATGTTTGGTTATAAAGTGATGAAAGTGGGAAAAAAAAGTCAAAAGATGATAAACTAGGAAAAGGGATTGGGGGAAATTGTCTTTTATTGACACACAGGAAGGATTTAAATGACATTGAAAAGAATATAAATTCAAACACAAAACAATTATATGTATTTATTTGTAAGTATTAGCTTTTGACTTATGGAGTTGTTGGTGGGGGAATCATCTTTATGGAAATAGTCTTCTTGTTAAAACAACTATACATTTAGTGGACTAATTATAGAAACCAAAAGTTGTCCCAATTCCTCATTTTTTGTTTTTGATTTTGTTTTTGTCATTTTTTCAACACAGTTTAAAGTAGTGAAAGTCATAAGTTCTTCATGTTCATGAAGATCAACTGATCATGAGGTTAATTTGACATATTGATCATATTGTCTGTATAAAGTTAAAATGATGTGCAAAAAGGACAATTTTTACTACTGATCAAAATTTGATTTCCAATACAAAAATTACAAATTAGAGAGAGAGAGAGAGAGAGAGAGAGAGAGAGAGAGAGAGAGAGAGAGAGAGGAAAAACTCATTGAAGTCTACTTAGCATGAATGATTGGAAACTATAGATGAAAAAAAAAACAAAACTTTCTTTTTGTTACTTTACTTATATAAACATCATGATTTGTAACTGTATCTAAAAAAATTTATTGATCTTATTATTCTAAATTGATCTTTGAGTAACTTCTTAAAGAGGTTTAGTAGAAGAGCTTACCTGGGGAGGGTTATTCTCATCGGATTCTAATCTATACTCATGCATGATCCAATCCGTCTTTTGACCATTTGGAGCTCGACCTCGATAGAAAACGAGGGTTTTCCTCATTCCGATGAGCTTATTCTTGTCATAAACAGCTTTGTCTCGCCCGGTTGCCTTCCAGAATCCAGCCAATGTAGCTCGATTCGTCCTCGTCCCCGTCGGATATTTCTTATCCTTATGACTAAAGAAGTACCACTCATTTTGCTCTTCATAACCAATCCAACATTTCTCTGCCCATCACAGAACATATATAATTTTAGACAAAAGATATCTTAGGGTTTCTTAAAAAGGAAACCCTAATAACGAAAAAGTTATGAACTTTGATTAGTAGATGTTACCTTGAAGATCCCATGGCTCAATCCTGTAAAGATCTATATCTTTAATGACATCAAGATCAATCTTTTGTGAAGCTACCTTCTTCCTTAGATAATATCCAACGAGTTCTTCATCGGTTGGATGAAACCGAAACCCCGGTGGAACACACGACGACTCCATAGATTCCATCATCTCTAGTAGCTACTATAACTGTTTATTTGTGTTGTCAAATTACTGCATCAAATTCATCCCCAACAAACACAAATATTAATTCTCTCCGCATGCTGTAACCTCAATCATCTCTACACTATTACCAAAATCACCTTATGATTATAAAATGAATCAGAGCACTAATTTTTGTTTATATAAAGAAAAACATAAACAATGGATCGAAGAAAACAAGTAGAGAGACAAAGGATCAAATGACTTGTGTGTGTGTGTGTATATATATGTAGGGGTTGATATGGAAATTGAAAAAAAGGAAGGAAATTGACGAATGAGGTGAGGACAAGTGGAACGAAGGATAATGATAAGTTCATTTGGTGGTGAGCAGCGAGACACCCCACCATGTTAATCTCTTAGAGGAAAAAAAACCGCGTGTGGTATAAACAAAACCCATTATATCAGAGACAATGATTCTTCCTTTTTTTTTCTTGGGAAAAATAAAATTGTGGGGGAGGAGGTGAAAAAAAAAGTAGATGAAGAAATGATGAGAGGTAGGGTATTTTTGGAAAAATTTCAACTACAACCTACTTTCGTTTAAATTACCGTTCAATATAAAATAATATATCATCTAATGACGCGATATATCGATTTAAAAAAGAAAATTAGGAATGAGAAAACGGAGAAGGAAAAGAATTTTGTTGGGTGTCAATGATGCTGTCTTGTGTTGGTGAATGGTGAGAATGATAACTCAGGAACGGGGTCTCATCCATTGCTATAGCCATAAACAAAATTTAAAATTTAAATGATTTATTTATTTTCACTCTCTGTGATTATGAAAAGTAGTGATTGGAGTCTGGAATTAATTAATAATGTGATGAAGAAGAGCATTAATTGTATTTTAAAACCTAAAAAAGGAAAAAGAACGGGGGGGGGGGGGTGTAAGGATGACGTGATCAGTAATCACAAATTAGCACGCGGTTCTCGAAAGTGAAAAGACAAAAAAAGAAAGAAAGACAATGGGTTTGTGTCTGACTTGAAAATGCGTAATGTCTAGTTGTCGAGAATTTTGAAGGCAGAAACTGTAATAAGAAACCTCGAAAATACCAAACCCTAATTTAAACCTAAATAGTCTCAAATTCATGTCCCATGTCTTTGTTTTCTGCCACTTCTATCATTAACTATATATATATATATATAACATGCTCTGAAAATTAATATTAAAAATCTATATACCTGGGTAAGAAAACAAAAACAGAGGCGGAGGCGATGGTGGGCGATGGAGGTGAGACGGTGGCGGAAGTGGTTGTGGCCGTGGGTGGAGTGTGGAGGGAGGAGGGGGATTGTGTAATTTGAAGGAGTAGTGTAGGGGAGGAAATGGGGAAATAAAGAGAATATAAAAGGAGAGGTTTAGGGTAGTGTGTAGGGTCAGTGTCTTGCGCATGGCTTGATGGCTGTCCCCAGTTCGATGACGTCTTTTTTTTCTTTTTTTTCTTTTTTTTGGTTTAAAAATACTTTACTTTTTATTAATTTTTTAAAATTTTTATTATGTGGGTTTTGTTTATTTTTGGTGGTAAAAATGTGAAAGGAAGGAGTGCTTTTTGTTGTTAAGTACGTTTTTATTATTATTACTATTGTCGTTTACGATATGACTTAAGGTTTCGTTTTCCGCAACTAATTTTTGGTCTTCAAGTTTGTTTCATGACGTTTACATTTCATCTTTGTTATATCATTACCAATTTTCACTAATTACTTACTTCATATTATTCTTCTTCAATCCATTATCATTATTATTAGTTCGTTTCTTTACGTTGTCACTTGAGGGTCTTTTAATTTCAATTTCTTCTCTAAATAAGTTAGAAATAAGTTAATGTAGTTCACATTTGATTATTATATATCTAATATGTGTATTTTGTTCTAGCATCATCTCTATATTTTTTGTATTAATGTCGATTAAGAAGCTTTATAGTATTTGACTCTCATCTCTAAATGGGGAGATATTGTTTATTTAGTTTCCTCTTGGTGATTTAATTTTATTTTATATATAACTAGGATTTATCTACTATGACTTTAAATTGGAAGGTTTTTCTCTTGCCTTTCACCTTTCCATCTTTTCTTTATTGTATTGATCAATAAGCATGTATATTCACTTTTGTGGTAATAGATTCTTTTCTATTGAGTTCAAGACTTAATAAGGGTGTTATAGATGTGTCGATTTAATTGAGATATTCTGATTTACTTGCTATAATTGTAATCTCCAAAAAAATCTATTCTAAATTTTATTCGTAAAAGTAACACTGCTAATTGTTGACTTAAATGTCACCGGTGAGCATAACATCCATACACTATTATATCTATTGTAGATTTCAATTTTCATCAAATATTTGAAGGAATATCTACCCAAGATATTTATAATTTGAAAATGTTCGAATGCAAGTCAAAACTAATTACTAAAGTCGTTTTTGTTAGGATGAGAAGAAAAGAAAAAAGAGATAGTTGCATGAGTTTAAAGTGTGTGTGATTTAGATGTTGGATTAATGTTTGGTTCGTTTGTGTGTCCTCCTTTGCTAAAAAGTATGCCTAGAGAAACTAACATTCTTTGGTTCTTGTTTTTCTCTTTGTATTGATGATTACTTTCCGTCCTCATTATTTTGGTTGCCACACAATTCTTCTTGTTTTCTCAACTATTTATCAAATTATAAAGGTGGTGGCAATTTAAATGCTACTTTTTATCCATCACAATTATTCCTTTATAATTACAAATAAAATAAATACAATTTACTCTTTTGTTTTTAATAATTCATTGTATTCTTCTTGTATATTTCATTATTTTTGTTATTTATGCTATTTTTAGATGTATAACTTATTAACTAAATTAATATTCGGTGTTATTTAAGGGTAACAACAAGATATATACTATATGTCTATTTTATTAACTTAGTAATTATCTCCAAATGTTTTTATCTGTTTTTTTATTAAAAAAAATTCGGTCAAATATTCTTAAAACATTTCTTCTATAGTTATCAAATTTTGTTTCGATGAGGAAAAGAAACTAAAATCTTTTTTTTTTTAATTAAAAAGTTTAAAGCATGTATTCATCTATATCGTTCTTCAAATTTCATACGTAAATATTCACGTGAAACTTATAGTTATTGTTTTAATAAAACTCTTAAGTTTTTGTAACTCAATTGATTCTAGTTTTTATTATGGTTACTTTTGTAAGAAATAGTACCGGTATGAATGAATACATGTACAAACTTATTCAAATGTCAAATTAATTCATAAAATTTATTATTAATATTCTTGACTTCATTATTTTCTAAGAAAACCCAAACTTAAGTTTAAATTGACTCACTAAGAAATGTTGTACTTAATTGATTCAATTATAAGTCTTGTATAAATAGAAAGTAGCAAATGGTATAAATTCAAAAAATATATTTGAAATTAAGAACTAAAGATATTAATGTATGCTAGCTTGATCACCTATTCTTAGCTACTCTATAAAAAAAAAATAAACAACCAACGATATATTTTGTTTGTTTTGACTACTAAAGAGATAATTGGATCCAAACAACCACTAATGTTAATTATATCTTTCATATATATATATATATATGTGTGTGTATATATATATATATAGTTTATTTTAAATTAATATATTAATATAAAAATAAAATATCTTTCCAAACAACCTTTAAGACTAAGAAACAAGAAGCTTTTTTTGAGGAAAAAAGTTCAAATAAATTTCAGAACACATGTGAACCTCTTCTATACATATAATCCCCTTATGCTGATATACCACTGTGATGATTATAGAAGTTGAAAGAAAAAAAAAAAGTAGTCATCATTTTTCTATAGAAAACAATTATTCCAAATTAAATTTGGTTAATGTATTTTACATCTATTTTATTCCCCCAAGTTTTAAATAAAATACCATCTTTAATGTGTCAATAAATTAAAAACAAAAAAAATTAATATCCATAGATGAAAATTTGAGAAAATACAAAGAAGCATGAACGTTGGCATAAGAAGGATGCCACGTAATGCCGCCAATAGCCGACCATCCACGCTGGAGGGGTGACATGGCTTTTGTGAGTTTTGATGCAGAATGATATTGTCACTCGAAGGGTTACGAAAGTAACGTACAAAGCAGTAGTCAATGGATTCGCGTTAGGGGTATTTCGGTAAAATTCGGGGGTGGTAGAATTCCGGCCAGCAAATGATTTCTCGACAAGTATTTTGGAGAAGAAAGGAACAGTTGTCTAGTAAGAAAAAAAGGAAATTTAAAAAGAGAAAAAGAAAACAAAAATAAAGTTAAACGAGTACGTTGAGGAGTGCAGTGAGTGCAACGTGTCAGTCAATGGTTGGTGGAGTGTGTTTTTACTTTACGTAGCACATAAACAAAGCAAACGAAAATAAATTTAAAAAAAGAAGAAGAAGAAGAACAAGAAGAAGAAGAAGAAGAAGAAGAAGAAAAGAATTTCGAAATAAATATCTGGTCAATAAATATTTATTTCCTCTGGCCAATTGGAACCCCACGGACGGGGATCATTCCTTTCTGTGCCCTCTATTTTTGTTCTGTAATTATTTCTTTATTTTTGGGGCTAATCTTATGATCATTTTTTTTAACTTCTTGTTTCTATTTTGTAACAAAGAGATTCAATTATAATAATCTTTTTCTCCTTTTCTTTCAACTTTGTTTTTTTTTAAAAAAAAAATTATAAGAATTTCAATGCCGTTTTCCCACTCTCTGCTCCTTATCTTTTGCAGATAAACAATTTTACATTTTTTTGGTTCATAAATTATGCCCAAAAACATCAAATTAGATATAGGGGTTTGTGTCATTTTTGTTTTTATAATTTTGGTAAAATTATTACTTCCATGCTCGTAGAGAGAGGAAAAAAGATCATAATTATCGCTTATATTTTCATGTCTCTTCGATAGAAGATGAGAATTTATGAATCATAGATGGTTATGGAATACCCTTTTTATAATTATCGTCAACTAAAATAAAGTTAGTAATTAAACATTTTATATCCACATAAGTTACGAGCTCTCTCCCTCTCATATCATCCAAATTGGATTACAAAAAGGATTAATTCAATATAAAATAAGTAATCATAAATATATTTGCTTCCGATGGTAAGTCAAAATCCCTACCTAAAGTAAATAAATTTTAGAATAAAACTTGAATAATATTACATAAAATTGAGGTAATTGGAGTGGTTTTGTGTTGAGAGATTTTATTAGACCGTAAGTAATATTATTAGTATTAGTAGTAAGTAATTAAGGGCAGTGGTCCTTTGCGTGGGTACAAGAAAAAGCAAAAAATTTGATGAGCAAAGAAAATAAAAGAAAGGGGGGAGTGGGGAATGTCCGACATGTCGTTTTATGATCTGATTATATATAATGCTAAGTTATCAACGTCAGTTGCTATCAAGACAAGGATTTATCAAGGGTCGGCATGTCCATGGTCTCACTATATCTTATTTATTTATATCTAATTAAAGAAATGTTATCTTTTTAACTTCATTTTTTTTCTCTTCACTATATGCCTTTCCGCCAAAGAATTGACTCTTTAATCCCACCATATAAAATCCATCATTTTAATTTCACTTTGTTAATTAACCAACTATGCCTTTTCAAGTGTGACAACCGTCTTACCAATCAATTTCTTCTATTTCTCTACTACACATTATTATTTTAAATGGGAGGAGGATCATTATAATTATAATTAATTCCATTTCTAAATCAATTATACCTCTAACTATTAATTTTGTCTTTCTTTCTTTGCCAATTGAGTAGTTTCAATTTCAAACTTTTTGAGTAGTTGCTGTAATTTAAATATTATTAATTGCATGTTTTATTTCCTTTAGATATCTTTACAAGGACATGGATTATTATATATTATCTCCATATCAACAATACTTGCCTCGCCCTACGCCTACACTTTAACATAGTAAATAAAACTAATGTTGATATTTGGATATGCTTCTTTCTTTTCCAAATTAGTATGATAAGTTAGAGGATATGCATCCGAACATTTTTATTGGATGAACATTTTCTTAACAACTTCTATTCATCCCGCAAAGGATATATCATTAAGCATGAAGGAAAATAAAAAGTTCAGAAACTAGAGATAAACTTAAATACAACAAGACTAAAGATTACAAAAACCATATGGATATTAATAACGATATAAGCGGAACTGTAATCTTTAAACAATTTGCAAATATCCTTCAAAATGTTGATGGAGCTTTTCTGTCGGTTGTTCCGTTCATTCCATATATATGGTCCATAAGCCTGCAGCTGATATTTTGAAGCGGATAATCTCCTTGGTGTTTGGAAGTATGTTGTGGCATATATATTGGAGCAAAGATCCTATATATATATTTTCACTTTCGTTAAGCCATCTAGTCCAAATCGACACCCTCTGATCCCATATCATCTTGGCGAAATGAATGAAAATGAACAGATGGTCTATAGTTTCACTGTGGGAGTTTTAACTTTGAATCCTTCATAAAGTTAAAATGTCCAATTTTATTTTTTTAAATACAATACTACCAAGAAATTTCTTTATCTTTTTATCTTCTTGTAAATTTTGGAAAGATAGATGCAGTACATTGCAACTTTTCTTGAATAAAATTTAATATGTTCATTATCACTAACAATAGAGACTAAATTTAAATTAGCATTTAAATCTTAAAAAGGAAGAATTTGATGGGTCAACTAATTAATGAAGCTTTCAAAATGCTTTTATAGATATTAAATATGAACTTTATTTTATTGCCAAGAAACTCAACCCCTTAACCTCGCAAGTAAATTTTCAAAAACAAAAAAGAAAAGTATGGATAAATATTTTTTCATTTATGATACTTTATGATATGAATTCTGTGAAAATGGTAAAATGAAGCTCCACTAGGTACATAAAGGAGAAAACTTAGAGCTTAAATTAAGGCGATAAAATTGGGGAAATGGTGGTCGGAGCACTAAAACGGCCAATATATTTGATTGAGTCGGTCGTCGCCGTGTGGAAGAAAATGAGCTGAATTGATAAAAGAAAAAAACCTCCGAGCTCGGCGGTGAGGAGCGGTGGAGGGGGTGATATAGATTGGGTTTTGTCCACGTAGGACGGCGGTGGTGGTGGTCGGCTGCGGATCCAATCATGCGGCGGACCGCATCATTAAACCCTTCTCCCTCCAGACCCCACACCCAATATGGGTTTCCACCAAAAACTCTTACCTCTAAAATTTCAAAATTTTTCTGTTAAATTTTATTTTCGATGAAAAGAAAAGAGAGTTAATTTTTAAAAAATTAAAAAAAAAAAAAAGAGAAAATAGAAATAGAGTTTGCGTAAGGATCAAAAGGAGAGATCCATATCCATGGGGGACCTATTCAAGGATCTTAATTAGCCCTTTTTGACATCGACAACCTTCCAAACTTCTCTCCCCCTTCCCAAATTACACTTTAACCCTTTTTAACTTTATATTATTGAACTACTAAATAGTGAGATCAATCAACAGATAAACTAACATATCTTAACTTGATTCATACATTCATTTTTTAATACTTTCATCAGATCTTAGATCCGATGCATTCATTAGAAAAATTATAAGAACACGAGAGTAGTGTTAGCAAATAATCAGAGAAAAAGAATTAGTTCAACTAACATAAATTAGAGTAGGTAACTTCAACCTAATATATATATATATATATATATATATATATATATATATCATTTTTCTCATGCATGTTATGTTAAAGTTTTAAACATCTCATATCTAGTTGAGATGTTTCGATGTATTTTCTAACCCTGTTTTTCTAAGGATTCTTTTCTTTTGATTAAAAAATATTTTAGTTACAATACATATAAGATAAGAAAAGAAAACCCAAAATGACATGAATTTGAGAAATATATTGGGTGTAACCTAAACCCTTCAACTTAACTCTCTCTACTCCTACTTTCTTTTATATTGTGAAGTGTGAAACACAAGACTCTTTGGAGAGACATCAACTATGATTGCTTTCCATGTTGCTGTGTGTACTAAAAACCTCTAACCATTATTTTATATTTTTCCCATTAAAAAAAAAAAAAAACATTACTACTGATCCTAATTAATTATCCTCTCTCTTTTTCTTTTTCTTCCTAGGCCCCTAGCATTTCTTTTATTTCACAAAATGACACACATGATCCACAAAAGACACAACAAAACATTGTTTTGACCCATTTGATGATGTTTTTTTTTCTTTTTTCTTTTTTTTTTTTTTTAATTTTCAACTTGGTACCAGCTCCTCTACATACCTTTTTTAATTTCTTTATATTAGTGAAAAAATAGTTAGTTTCTTTTATTATTATTATTAACTTGTACAATCAAGTTTTTTTCTTGCTCATTTTTGTTTCTATGAGGTGATGATTAATCATCATTTTATTAGCCGTCTCTAATATATATTTTTTATAAATAAATATACCGTAAAATTTCAAAGGAGATCACAGTAGACCGAGTAGCGATGGATCCCAATAAATCATGTAAATCAATAGTTTTTTCAAACAATTTTGATATTATGGTTATTATTGATGATTGTTTCAAATGATAAATTATTCCAATATTTGGACGCATGTGAGGAGGGGGAAATATTTTTTTTCCTTAATTATGTGTCTAATAATATTTCTTTTCATTGAAATACAGCTACCTTCGAATATAGAGACCACCAAAGAAGAAAAAGAAAATAATATTTGGAAGACAACCAAAGGAAAAAGGAAAATGAAAGGGGAACAGTACTAAGCATGAATGAGACGTAATTCCTACAAATGTCCTAAGTTGGATTCACTATTGGCTGCTTTCCTATATGAATTTTTTTAGCACCAGATTAATTAATTAATCAATTAATTATATATATATAAGGTTCAAGTTTTATCTGTTAAAACATTATATCATACACTATACTCAAAAAGTAACATTAATTTCTTTTTACTAGGGCATGAGTTAAAACACTGTAGAAAGATCTCACATAGTCACATGTGTATTTTTTTCGTTTAATTTGGTTCGTGTGTTCATTCACTTAAAATATTAGATTTTTCTTTTTTTTAACTAAAAACAAAGGATAAAGAGGAATGCCAAGAAGATTCACCCAAACATTGTAATCCTAAAATCTAAACTATAAATTGATAATATAAATTCAAATTTATGATGTAATTAATCTCATATTTTAAAAAGTTTATAATCATTTTATATATCTACCCTTTATTTGAATTCATAATCAGTTTTTTAAAATAAAAATAATCGACAAAATAATTGTTAAACATAGTATAAAATTGTTACCTAACTTTTGACCTCAGCATTGGTATAGTACTACAAAAGCGTTTTTTATGTTAGTTATAATCAGCTAGGTTGGGTTAAACACAAATAGGAAAATCTAGAATTCATAGTTGTGAGAGTATGGGGGTGTTATAATGGATGGTGGTGATGGGGACAAGAGTGATCTTGGAGAAGCTTCTACCACACACACAGATTCATATAATAATACCAAAGAGAAAAAGAAAAGAAGAAAAAAAAGTTAAAGAATTGAGTCTTTTTGTGGTTTAATTGAAAATGGAGGACTTGATTTTGTTAATATGTTTGTGTTTCTTCTCAAATTTTTAGGCTCATTTTCTTGGAAGTGGAGGGTCCTATTCAAATTGATGACAACCGCGTTTGTTCCTATTTGACTTTGTTATAAAATGTCCCTGTTGGTTGTCTTGCACAGACATGTTCCAATGTTCTTGATTTTAATTATGTGACAAATTGTGATAGATACGATGATATGGAGAAGCAAATTCAAACATAAATTATATACATTTATTTTTATGTGTATTAAAAGACAAAGTTTGTATTTCAGACATATATTTTGTGAGTGGGTTTTCTTATTGTTTGTGTTGGATTGTGTTAAGTCAGCTGTATAATTATTCTCTTTGCCTTCTGATGTTGTTTTTTTTTTTTTTTTTTTTCCCATTTCAGACCCTTTTACACGAAAAACTTTCCATTTTATGCATTAAAAATAATACGATGTCAACGTCTATTTATTCTCCACTACTTTACCATTTTACATTGGCATGGCCTAAGAGAATTAAAAAGCTTTCTTTCTTAAAAAAATGATTAGATCTCAATAATTCTATTTATCAAATCGAATAGTTTGAAGTTTCATCTTAAAAATGTAAGACTCTTTGATTTTCTTTATGTGAAATTCTCAGTATGTAATGTGAGATACTTTAACTAGAAGACTGATTTAAGATAACAGGTTAATTTTTTTCACAAAATTCTAAAATTTGGATAATGTATTGAATAACTTCCAATGTTTAAATTTGTTTTGTATGTTTTATATGCATAAGTGCTTTACAATGGAAGTATTCAAAAATATACATATTTATCAAAAACAGAGAGAATTAGAAAGTTTGATTTCTTTTTCTTTTTTATAAGTAGTAGAACAAATTCCAAGTGCTTAACATTAATTTACCCAATTCTAATTAAATAAGAATAAAAGACTGAAGTTTTTTGCTTCTAAACTGTTGGTATACTCTCTCTATCAGCTCCATATATGTTCATTATTGTTTACATATTAATTGAATTTTTCAAAAAGAAATGAAAAAGCCCAAGAAAATGAAAAAGAAAAACGAAAGAAAAGAAAGAAAGGGTTGGGTTGTAATGAGAAAAGCCATCATTCATAGCTTCGAATTAAAGTTGCAGTTAAACCCTAAAATTAAAAGGGTAATTTGGTAATTAACCATCTTTTTTTTGGTGTATTTGTTAACTAATTAAATTATAATTGTTCAGATTTCTCAAGTAAATTGCTCAAACACAGAGATTCAAAGGTTGTATAGTTACAACCCAAAAACTCTAATTTAACATCTTTACCAATATTTAACAATAATAACATTCTAATTCTTTCTTTCTTTCTTTAGTAATTTTTAAAAATAGCCAATGTTTAACAATAATATTTGAATTATTTGTCTAAAAAAGAAAAAAATTAAGGGATACACCAAAATGAAAGTGCAGTGATTTAATTTGCTTAAAAAACGACAATTTTAACAATGAACAAAAGTGAATATTCATAGAAACCTCCTAACTTTTTAGTCAATGACATTACAGTAACAAAGTTTGATTTATATATTAGTAAACGAAAAAAAAAAAACAATTAGAAAGCGTGAGAGACTAAAGTAAATTAATTAAGAGGGAGACAAAAACAGATTAAAGAGAATGGGAAATGGCATAGATGGCAAACCACATGTTAAATACTAATAAGGCCATTTGGAATGTTTTGTGTGACATTCATTTACCCTCATTACCACTCTTAAAAAGTACAATTTGTTAAATTAATTGCATTTAATCATAACTACTGACCCATCATCAAGATAATTGGATCTACTCTTTAAATAATATGATATAGACCAATTAACAAAATTCTGTCCCACCAGTCAATTGTCAACAACATACATTTCTTTTCTACAAAAAAGAAAAAAGAAAAAACTTTTATTGTTTGCTTTTTATTAAGTAAAAGACTTTATCTAGTAATAAGGTTCGAGTATAACACCACATAAAAATTGGAGCATCACCTAATAGAATGTAATTAGTTAATAAATATAGGAATTGACTCTCATACTATACTAATTAATTGGGATAATGATTATTATTATGATAGCTGTTAGAAAAAACATTTAATGACATTATTGAATTACATGTATTATTCCTTTTTTAAGTGGGCTGCATTTTGTTTTTGTCATTGTTATTTTAGATTTCACTTATGGAAAATTAAGAACTACAATAATAAAACATGAATATTAATTCTTGTGCCTATGACATTAAATCACTTGCAAGATTTAATTTCTCTTCCTATACATTGAGCACAATATTCTCAACCATCATCTAGAGGGCCTCTAACTTTCTTTAAAGGAAATCGTAAATTGGGTTATAATTATAAACTTAGTTAAATATTACAATTTACACCATCTACTGAAATAAATTTTACTAATTCTCACCCACTAATTGAAACAAAAGTCGATGTAAAAATATTTCTAATCTCATTTTGTTTAGAACTAAACTTTGTCATCAACAATATGACCATGATTATTCTAACGATGTACGATATGTTTAGGAGTGATTTTGAACCTATACTTAACCTATCATATAATATTTTGATGGCAAAAAAATTATGTTTAAAAGTAAAAAATTAAATATTAAATTATTAAAGACGTGTCGAATTTGAATATAAAACATAACAAAAAAAAGGAAATTATCGAAAATGACAAAATGGACAAACTATTTACATTTCATGACAAAATAAATTATAATGAATTTTTGTATTTTACTGGTTTTTTGCTCTTGCGTGTAAATAGTTTATATATTTCTATTATTCTTAAAATAGATATTTTCAAATATAGCAAAAAAAAAAACTTAAAATAGTTATAAATAGTTCAAATTTGTACCCTTCATTTAATTTTTCTTTCTTTCTTCTCTTTTTTTTTTCTCTCTATATTATGTATTGTTTTATCTTTTGCTATCACTGATAAAACATTTAAAAACCACTCCCCAAAAATGACAAAGGTCTTATAAGGTATACCTATAGATATAATATTTTTACTCATAAATTCATGATTATCACAATATAATCAATGTAAAATCCTAAATGCAACTAACAAAAAGACCCCACAATTGGTTCTTTTTTGTTAGACAAGCTAAGATTTGCCACAATACATCCTTTCTATAAAAAAAAAATCTTTTCTTTTTTTTTTTCCTTTTTGGCAAAATAATAAAATAAGAAACCCTCAATTATCTATGATAACAAAACCAAAAATGAACCAACCACAGTTAAACAACCAACAAGTTAAAAGAAGATTATTCTTCTTTTCTTTTGAAAAAAGATCAAAAGAGAAATCAATAAATGACATTATCAAATTTAAGAAATAAAATGATGAAAAACAAAAGAATATATAGTTGGAATTTGAAGATGAGGGACTTTTTTTTTTGTAAGAAAAATAATGTTAATAATCAAAATGAATTAGAAGCCAAGCATATTTCCACCTTCACATCACACCTCATCAACCTCCTCATAATTGGACAAAGGATATAATATTTTACACATTTTAATTCCTACTGAAATTTAATTCCTAATGGTACTTTGTTTGTTTGCATAGTGGAAAGAAAGTTTAAAAAGGGCAGAGAAAGTACCCTTAAAACTTTCTTAAAGTCCATTTCTCCACTTACAATCTCCTTTTTTTCCCTCTTTTTCCAGACAACTTCAACTCCAAGAGAGACCCAAAAGCACTAAAAATTTATCAATGGACAGAATTTTAAAAAATCAATAAATAAAAGTTCTTTCTCTTTTGGATGCTTAGTTTGAAATCATTTTCCAAATATAGATTATTTGTTTTTTATTCTTCTTAGGGTAGAAAAAAAAAAAAAGCACAATTTGTCTGTATTTGATTTATAATGTCTTCTGAATTCTCACGTGGAATCAAATCAAATGACTCCAAAACAGAGGGAGTCAAAGACTATACAAGTTGATGGGCAACTAGATGAGCCCAATTTTGCCTTTTACCATCTTTATTGGGCCGCCCTGAAAGCCCAAAAATTCCATATCCGAAGACAATAACAGATTTTTTTTTCCCTTGATTATATATATATATATATTGTATTTATAATTACGTATTAAAGTTGGATTGGTACGTCGATATTTTCATCAATATTTTTATATTTAGATACGACAGGTGAATACAATATAAATATTTAACATTTTAACAAACTATATAATATTTAATTTAGTCCTTGAATTATAATTAGTAAAGGTGTAGTCTTTATACTTTTAAATTTGTGAGAATTTAGTTATTTAAATAACTTATCATCCAAACTGTGTTTTTTTAAACTTAATATAAAATATACATTCTAAAAAATCAAAGCTCCATCTAATTTGTTACCATCTTGCAACAAACTTAAAAATCTTAAGAAAAAGGTTATCAAAAGGAGTGGAGTTTTTAAATGTCAACATATCGTAAATTAAAATATATTATTGAAGAAAAATTTAAAATAGAAGAGGTAAATGATAAGAGAAGAAGAAAAAAGAGTTAAGAGTGAGCCCAAAGCCGGCAAGCATGTGGGCAGACAAGAGTGAATTAGGATAAAAGAAATGGGCTGAGGCCCAAACAAGAGAGGGTCTGGAGCCGACATGTAGGATAGGAAGGAGCGGAACACCGGTTTCCGACAAGACGACTGAGAATAGAGCAGTAGCAGTACTACATTGAAGACTGACCACCTGGTCAGAAAAGGGAGTGTTATGAAAGATTTAGAGAATCTCTTGGTCGGACCCCCACCTCTTAGTATTTTTAGGGTAACGTTTTTTCATAATCAAGCAGGTTATTTATTTTGTTTTATGTTCTGTTCTAAAAATTTGAACAACTTTAGGAGTCTTTGACTGCTAAACAGCTTTCTAGTACCGTGTGATGAAATAGAGCTAGATCTACGCACTAGCTAGAGGCATGTGTTCTCCAACTTAGAATATATATATATTATATATATATTACTCATTTAAAAACAACGTTTCTCTAATTTGCTAGTTTAGTTTGGTAAGGTCAAGACAGTAAGCACATTGAGCCGGTTAGTCTCAAGTAGGTCTAGTCTAGCCGATCATGAAACAATTTTGGATAATAATAATTGTTATTTCAAGACTTTTGAATGTTTCGTTACAATAAACCGATAGCATACATAATACTTGGTTTTACTTTGGTAATAAATATTACTTATCTTATATTATTATATAATGCATCTAAATTAAAAACATTTTTTGCATTTTGTGGTAATTTTAAATGTATATAAAATCCTTAAAATGGTCTAATAATTTAGCATTATAGCTAAAACATGAATTATATGTCAATAGGAAAAATCAACAAAAGATAGAATGAGAGGTAGAAAATGATGAAGTGAATGTGTTGGTAGATAAGGATGATGTGTCCTCCTACCTTGTCTACTCAATTGGTAGACACTACACAACATGTGTCCAATCTCTCACCCATGCTAACCCCCAACATAGACATTCTGTTCTTCAAACATACAACATAACTACTGCACGAATGTTGTTCTTTTTCGATCATCATTAGTTATGTCTAGTGCTTCAAATGACTTACAACTTTGACATTCACCATTCCATTGGTATATATTTTTAAGTCTTTTTTATATACCTACTCTCATTTGTAGTCTCAATGTTAAATTGATTGCCTACTAGACTAAACATGTGAACTATCAACACATGTTGAAAAAGGGTGGGGGAATGTCATTTACAATCATTAAGGACATTGATTGGATTAATTAAGGGTAAAGACCCATGCATTTCTCGTGGTCCACAAAGTTTAATGAGCCCAAGTGTTGAGAAGGCAAAGGTCCAAAAGAATTTCATAGTCATAGCCAAATGAAGGAGCAACCCACCCAACCTTTGAAAGAGGTAAGTACAACTTGAAAAGTGCTCGATTGTACAATAACAATCGACCTTGAAAATGCCCCACCAATACAATTATCACCCTTTTACAATAATATTGTGATAAATAAGGAACGTGTTATTGATCACTACTTACATCATATTTTATTTATAAATATCATTGATAAAGAAAATTGTTAATCTATTAAATAATATTACATTTAATATTTTATTAAAAGCATGAATAAAAAAGTTTTACAAATTCGAATCGGACAAGTCTTCGATTAATCTCTAATTCTTATTCTCCTTGCCAACTCAAAGTATGCATATCATCATTCTCCACTAGACACCAATTAGATTTATTACAAACTTAAACAAGTGTGCTTGCAAGCGTAATTAAAAATTCAAAACACTGATTACCAAAATCTCGAATATATATAACATTAGCCTCAGACACTATAGACCATTCTATTTAGCAAAAGAAACCTTTAGTTTTGATTAACCTTGATGTTTTTCATCCATCCCTTCAAATTAAAATTTTAAGAAATTAGATTAGGTGGAATCAAAAAACACGACAGAATAACAGTTGAATGGAATGACATTTGAATTATTTTCATGGGAAGGAAGACCAACAACAACGACTACCAACAAAATTATTGTACTTTCATTATTATTATCGACAAGCTTTCCCATTTTTTAATATAATACTTATATATAAAAAAAAGAAAGAAATGTATTATTTTGAGACAAATTTATCGAGAACTTAAACCCCAAATAAATGCCATATTCCAACTCGGAATACTTAACGGTCACTGCTTCCTCCTTGGACTCATACGCCCAAAACAACTTTTAAAACACAACAAAATTCCAACTTGGTCTTTTTTTATACTCATCTCTTTAACTTTTAGTGCCCCTTATTGGACAAAAGAAAATTATTGCTTCAATTAAAAATTATACAAATCAAAAGGAGGGGAAAAAAAAAAGGCTATCTATTTAATAGAAATAAAGAGTAGAGGTCAGTATCAGTACAAGTACCACTACAAAACCACGATGTTATACTGAAAACTTCAGATTAGATTCAGACAGGGTGTACCAAAAAGAACAGTACTCAAAAGGAAAAAAATTGATTTTTTTTCTTTTAAGAAGTAACACAAGTTTTCGATGAAGGGTCCCACAAAAAGTGTTGAGAAAAATGTAAAAGGTTTGGATGGGAGCATTTTGAGGCGCAGTTCACTCCAAATTTCACTGGGTTTTTATCAGGAAAAAGAAGAAATACACAATGAAGGGGCACTGGCCAATGGGGGTTTTTATTAGAAAGGAAAAATGGAAGGGAAGAGTTGGAACTTGGGAAATCTTAAAAATGAAATCTTGGAAGGTGGGTTGTTATCGGCAATTTCAAAGCAGAGGAGAGATTAACGGCTAGAATGGTGAATAGTGAATATAGAGTGAAGTCTGGAAGCCACGTGACCCAAAACAAAGAAACAGAACCAAACCCAGGCTTGGTTTTTTGCTTTTGTCGAGTTTTGAAGTAAAAAGACCCTTTTAGTGTTCCCAACACATCACAAAAAGATGAAAAAACATCAGCTTTCGTCCAAAACTGATACCATTAAGATACTACACTTACTCTTTCCCCATGGGCCTTGTCCAAATCATTGACTCTTTGTTTTCGGTTTTAAGAGTTTTTTTTCGTTTCTTTTTCATTCAACTAAAATTCACTGCCCTGCCTTTGCTTTTACTTACTTTTAGCTAATGCCACCAGAATCAATCATATAAGAACAGCGCCATGATGAAAAAGACCCCAAAAAAGAACGGATAAGAACACTTTTTCAACTGGGGGAAAATGAAAATGAAAATGAAAGAAGAAATTACATTCAAATCAGTTACGGTTAAAAATTCCAACTTGGGAAAATGTTGAGAAATGGAATGGATGAATAGGATTGTTGGTTGGTTTTATGGGTTATGCCGGTGATGGTTGGGAGGTGGGATCGGCGGAGGAAGGGATGTCGGGTCCAACTCGGCAACCTTCGAGCATGAAAACAATATCGGACATCGTCGGACGGTCACGAGGATCAGGTGCAGTGCAAAGTAATCCAACTTTCACTCCCAGCAAGAACTCTTCCCATTCTGATGATTCAGGATCCAACTCAAGTAAACCTGGTTCTAAGAGCTCAGTAATTTGGCCTCTTTGCAATTGCTTTTTCACCCACTTGACAATGTCTTCATCTTCTGTGAACATCACAGGTTTCTTTCCTGTTAGAATCTCAAGCAACACAATTCCAAAGCTGTAGACATCAGATTCCTTTGTGGCTTCCCCTGTCAATACCGCTTCAGGGGCAATGTAGCCTAATGTGCCCACCAAAGTAGACGTAGATGCTTCAGCAGAGGCTGCAACGGTTAGTCGGTCAAGGCCGAAATCGGACAAATGAGCTTCAAAATCTGCATCGAATAGAACGCTTTGTGGCTTGACATCTCCATGGATAATGGAAGATGAATGAAGAAAGGCTAAGCCACGGGCGATTCCAAGAGCAATGAGATGCCGCATTGGCCAATTCAAAACATGACCATCTTGATGAGATGCTTCTTGAAGGAGAGTGGCAAGGTTTCCATTAGGCATGTAATCGTATACTAACAGCCGCATATCAGGAGGGCCAGCATAATAGCCACGAAGAACAGTTAGATTCCGGTGTCGAACTTTTCCCAATGATTCAGCTTCTTTTCTGAACATATTTTCATCTAATGAACCATTCGAGAGGCGGCGGATTGAGAGTACCATGCCATCATTGTAGCAGGCTTTGAAAACCAATCCGTAGCGTGTTCTGCTAAGAACATTCTCTTCATCAAATTGTCTTGTTGCCTCGATTGTTTCCGCTAGAGTAATCTTGTTGTTGAACATCACAAGCTTTGGCCCTCCATTTTCTGAGCTTCCACGACCACCACTTCCAGCAGAGCTAACCCTTGCTGGGCTTGTTTTCTTCTCTCCAGATGCTCTGTCTTTGAGCCTTTTTCGCCATCTCAACAGGCTGAAAATGTAGAAGCAGCAACACAGAGTCAAGAGGACAGCTCCACTGGCGGCTACTGCAATGAATAGAATCAATCTCTTCATTTTATCTTTTTTCTCTGTATCTTTACAATGCCGAGCCAATGGTTTCCCACATAAACCAGAATTATTAGCAAACACAGATGAGCTGTTGAATCTAGAGCCTAGCAAGGATGGAATTTTGCCTTCTAGATTATTACTCGAAACGTTTAAGCTCATCAATCCAGTAATGGAGCTAAGATTGGCAGGGATAACGCCACTCAAATTGTTGGATGAGAGGTCCAGCGTGGTTAAGTTTGAGAGCTCTGACAACGACTCTGGTATGGGACCGGAAAGATGATTCGAGTTCAGACGGAGCGATTCTAAAGCCGAGCAACTTGAGATCTCATCCGGGATTTCGCCAGTCAAATTATTCCTACCCAAATCAAGCTCTTGCAAATTAGATAAACGAGAAAGATCCGCCGGAATGTGACCCGAAAGAGCATTTGAACGGACCTCCAAAGTTTCTAAATCAGAGCAGTTACCAAGGTCTGAAGGAACCAACCCGGTAATGTGATTGTCTGATAATGACAGAGAAACAAGCGATCGAAGAAACCCATAATTTGAAGGGATTTGACCGGAAAATCCGTTTGAACTTAGATTCAAATAACGCAAACCCACCAAACTACTGAATCCTTCAGGAACATTCCCAGATAATTTGTTTTCCTGTAGAGCAATTACCTGCAGATTAGGCAAACCAGATAGCTCAAATGGCAACTCCCCAGAAAGATTTTGTTTACTCAAGTCGAGAGTTGTTAGCTTGAAGAGATTGCCAAGGCTGGACGGAATGATCCCAGAAAGACTGTTAGCACTGAGATTCAAAATCTCTAGACGACTGAGGTTGCCAATGCCAGTCGGAACCTCGCCGGACAATTTGTTCCCACCGAGTTCCATTACTGTTAAATTCCCAAGCCCCATTAGCTCCAGCGGAAGGGTTCCGTTCAACCCATTGTCCTCCAAATTCAAGATTTCAAGCTCCAAAAGGTTTCCCAAACTGGCCGGAACAGTACCGGAAAAACGATTTCCGCCGAGAGACAACCGTTTCAAACCTCTCATATAGCCCAAAAACGACGGAATCTCCCCGGTTAAGCGATTCCCTTCAAAATCAATAACAGAAATCGAGGCGCAATTCTTGATTTCTAAAGGAATCTCGCCGTGAAACGAATTATTCGACATTCTGAGCTCTTGTAATCCAGAAAGATTCCCAATCCCTGATGGAATCTGGCCGGAGAAATGATTGACAGAAAAGTCCAAGACTGACAAAGTGGAAACCCCGGTTAACCACAAGGGGAACTCTCCCCTTATCTGATTATGTTGAATATCGAGGACCTGTAAAGCACTAAAACACGTCGCTGTCTGAGGTTTGACAATGTCCGTGAACGCATTAAATCCAAGTTGAACGATCCGAAGCGACGGCGCATGCGACGAAACATTGCAAAACATGGAGTAAGGAACTGAACCAGAGAGACCATTCTGCGAGAGAGAAATAACTTGAAGGTTCGTAAGAGCTCCAATGGCGGCCGGAATCACCCCTTGGAGAGCATTTCCCTCAACACTCAAATGAACAAGCGAAGAACAATTTGCGAGAGCCGAAGGCAACGTCCCTTCTAATACATTATGGTCAAGCCAGAGATGTTGAAGCTCTTGAAGCTCACCAAAGCTCGCCGGAATCTCCCCGCCAAACCTATTGAAAGAGAGATTAACAACCTGAAGCTGCGTCATGTTCACAATACTCCTCGGAATCTGACCAGAGAAGGCATTCGACGAAAGATCGAGATATTTCAGACTACTCGGAAGGTCGCCGGAGATCACACCGGAGAGACGATTCTCCGCCACGTTTAATACATGTAGATTAGTCAAGTTCCCAAACTCCGCGGGAAAGCCACCGGAAAACAAATTATACTGCAAGAAAACAGAACGCAGCAACGCACATTTGGACAAAGAAGACGGAATCGTACCATTGAAGAAATTAGACCGGATACTGAACTTCCGCAGCATCCGTAAATTGGCCAACTGATCGGTCAACCTGCCGGAGAGTTGAAGACGAGGCAAACGGAGCTCAGTGACTCGATTATTAGTACAAACAACACCCCGCCAGTCACATGGCGCTAATGGGGTGGAAGAATCCCAAGCAGTCAATGCACCAAGAGGGTCATGTAGATTAAGTTTAAAGGACATCAATGCCTGAATCTCCAGTTGGGTTTGTGCGCCGGTATCAGCGGAGGAGGAAAACAAACCACCGCAGAGCAACACAAGAAAAAACAGAAGAGGCTTCATAACTAGGAAAAAAAACGAAAACCCAGCAAAGATTTAACACAAGAATGGAGCCATCAAGGGATCATATCATTATCAGTCAAAAGAGAGAAAAACAGAGTGAATGGAAGAGAGAGACGTTGGGGGAGGAGAATGGGGAAATGGGTGCGGCGAAGAGCGTATAACGTGGGATGGGAAGGGGCCCAGAGAGGGGACAGAAAACTGAGAGGGAAACAGTGACGCACAAAATGCAACAGAGAGATTCAGAGAAAGAGATGCAGAGGAGGAAATTGAAATGGGGGTTTCAAAAAGTGTTTGAAGAAGGAAAAGGATTGGAGAAGGGTAAGTGTGGGAATATCGAAACTTAATGGACATGGGCTGGGCCTCACGTTTTACTCTCTTCTCATGTGATTGTGGGTTTCTCTATCATTATTACGCCCTCTTTTCTTTTCTTTTCTTTTTTTTTTTTTTTTTTTTTCCCTTTCCTTTTCATTATTAATAATTCTCTTTTGATGTATCGCTATTCAATTTATCGTTTCATATTTATTTCCTTCCCTTCCCTTTTCCATACTTCCCAAATCAATTCTTTTAATTAACTTCTTCTTAATTAAGAAATTAGCAGATTAATGACAATCAATCAAACAAATTTCATTCTCCATTCATATGTTGTTTTCACAAAATTATTTGAAAATAAAAAACTTGTCGATATTAGACAAAAACTAGCATATAGTGGTTTTTTTCGTGTAATATCATTACTCTCACTAACACAACTAGTCTAACAATATTACTAAATTTCTCTCTATCACGTTCCTCGTGACACCTTGACAATCTCATACAATAATCTTTGACCTTAACCTTATTTTTCATTATAGTCACAATAAAATCATCTTTAATATTTGTTAAGATATTCTTTTTTAACTTAAAGATAAGCTTATCTCAATGTTAATGGTATAACTTCCTCTCTAAAGATTCGCCCTATTCTTAGATTGAAACTTGTTTTCTCAATACTAGCGTATCAATTTCTTTTTAAAAATCAAAGAGAGAAAAGTTTGAATATATATATACAAATTAGAAGTTTCTTTTAAAAGAAAAAGAAAAGGAAAGAAAGAAAAATTTGAAGATCTAGAGAGCCGAAATGGAGATTAAAGTTATATTTATTTAATTATTGGAAAGGATCCATATTTATTTATTTAAACATTCTTTTTTTCTTTTCACATGTATAAAATATATACAACCAATTCGCCTAGCCGACAAGTATACACAATCATAATAAGTTTATTGGACAATCCTTTCCATTATACTTTAAAAAATACGAAAGGATAATGATGTTGATAAGTGAGTGAATGAATTGATCATTTGGTTGTGTGGACATTTCATTTCCCCCCCTTAATATTTATATATTATATAAATGTATGGCTTTAATTTTGTATTTCATACAAACTTATTGGCTGACTAAAGCAAGGGTTCTAAACCTTGACTATGACTACCCTATTGATAACCACTTTTTTAGGGGGGAGGAAAAAGGGTGAAGATTTAAATGATTTGTACTGTAGGATTCACTTGGCAAATTGATCACTATTTTGTTTGGGAATTAAACCCATTAATTATCATTTCATTTTCATATATATTTTTTTTAATTTTGTTAACAAATATAACAATGCTCTTTAAAAAAAAAAAAAAAAAAAAAAAACCAATCAAGCTTTATCCCACACAAGCATATGCATGAGATATTTAGTTCTTGCCTAAATGAAATTTTGACCTATCTTTTCTCATGTATTGTATTGCTTTTAAGTTGTCATTGAAAATTAAAATAAAAAAGGGGATCTATTATATTAAAAACATGGGAGATGGTAAATGGTCAAATATATGCAATAGAGTGAAGCATAAGTATGTAGGCACTTTATGAGCAAAGTGAAAAGTGATAGGAAATTGGTTGCACTTAAGACTGCCTTTTTTGCCCAAGACACTTCTTCCTCATTTACAACTTTATATTTCCATATTCTTCTTTGACAATATGGTTTTATGAATTTGTGAATTATAGTCACATATTTGTATGTATAAAGCTTATATTATTATATTCTTGTACCTCTCAAAATAAGAAAAACAAAATATCCTTGTTGTTATTCACAAATTCATTTTTTCTTTTCTTTTTTTCTTTTTTTTTTTTTACAAAATGTTTTTTTTTGTTAGTTTTTACTTTTATTTTTTCTTTATTAATTAATATTTGTTATCTAGATGGTAATAGTTTTTCTTTTTCTCCATATTCAATGCACACAAATTGGACAAAAGTAAGCTACACATTTTAGGCTTTGCATTAGACTTTTTTAAGCATCAGCATGTCTATATTTAACCTGGCAATATATTGTCTATGTCTCAATTATAAGCTATGACAATTGACATCTCATCATTCTACCTCATTATTTCCTGACTTGATTTAAACTAAAAATATGGTAATTAAATATTTGTTTGAGATCGCTCATTATCTAAAATATGCTAATTTTGTTCATTGTAAGTGCAATTATAATTTCGTCTTTTGCTCTCTATTACATGACATTGCTTTTGTTATTTATCCCTCACCTCCTCCCTTTTGAGACTTAAGCAAGACGGTAGAAATAAATTGTTCATACAACTTAGACATTTGACATATATTTTTCAACCATAATTATTTTAGCTAAAATCGACCACCATGATTGGAGGATTGAGCCTCAATCTATTTTATACAGTCCAATAAAATAATAATAATAATAA
Source organism: Cucumis melo (assembly GCF_025177605.1). NCBI lineage: Eukaryota > Viridiplantae > Streptophyta > Magnoliopsida > Cucurbitales > Cucurbitaceae > Cucumis > Cucumis melo. Next base: position 5,969,838 of record NC_066864.1, on the reverse strand, counting down.
TGAAAAAAAAAACTATAAACTACAATGTCACTTTCGGTCTCTATTTTTTTTTTTTTTTAAATTCAAATTTAACACCTATGTTCCTAATATCTTAAAAGAAATCACACCTATTGTTACTACAACATTCAATATTTTTTAAGAATAAAAAACTACGTGTCTAATTCATTTGCCCTCTATAAACTTTGATCATTATATTTTTCCCACATTAAATTTCTTAATTGTTTAATTTATTTTTAATCATGTAAATCAAGTTATTAATAAATATAATAAGTTAGTTACCATTGGGTTTAAAGTTTATTTTGGAAGAAGTGGAATCAATTGGGTTTACCATAAAAGGACAGGCCGAATATGGCATTCAGCTGTTCTGAATGGCAGAAAAATGTAAAAAAAAAAAAAAGACTCTTTTACTATGTCATAAATAACTCACTGACTCATAATATTTTTCATTTTTTGTGCAGTTCCATTTCTTTTAAAATCTCTATGGATTTTATTTACACTTTTTCCCTCTCTTTTTCTTCCTATCACTTTCGCCCCTAATTTGTGACCAGACGAGATGTAATCCCCTTTCACAACATTATGTCATTTCCCCTCCCTTTTACTTTCCGCATATTACTATCCAACCCCCTTTCTTCTATTTTTCTTTTGAATTCCATTCCATAATATTATTAATAAATATCCCACCATAAATGTCTAGATTTGTAGTCTTTTAATTATGATTTCCTATTTGTAGTTTAGTTTTATTTATTGATAAAAAAGAATAGCCCAAAAATCGAAATGGTCCACCGGTTGGTTGGTTTGATGGTCGTTGTCACCCACATCAATCTTAAACTCCCATTTTATTACATTACTACCAAAAATATTTGTGTTGGGAAATAAAATCCAGTTTTGTCTGTGGCTTTGTATTTTTGCTTTTATTTTGTTTATTGTTTAATGGGAATTAGGAGGTTAAAATTGAATGTGATGGATTTGAATAATTTTGTGTCTATGTTAGCGGGAAGGGAAGGGAAGGGAGAATTGGTTGAATGTCATCATTTTTCGATTTTATTATTATTTTTTCTTTAGTCTTAATTCTTTGAGATTTTGATGGTCAATGTCCACCAATAATTGCCAACTAATCCTTTCACTCTCTCTCTCTCTCTTCTTCTTCTTCTTCTTTTTTTTTTTCTCTCCCATCTTTTCTGCCAAAAGTAATTCAATCTTCAATCTCGTACGGTGCTGTTTCTAATAATGGGGAAAATAGCCTTTCTAATCATCTTTAGGTCTTTCAAAATCTTTACTATTCATCACAATTTCAATATGGAATTTTGAACTCTTTTTTTTCAAATTCTCTTTTTCTACCTCAATTTTTCATTGTATACTTGCTTCCTAATATTTGTTAATTTTTGTACTAGAATACATGAATTCAACCTATATGTTTGATGCTAGTTAATTTTAAAGTTTAATTAATTAACATTAAAGTAGAAAAAAAATGAATATTTAAAGAAAAATCGAGATTATAATTAAACTTTTATTAAAACAAAACTCAAATTTCAAAAGCAAAATTGTAAGTATAAGTTTGACTATAGATGACTAGATGTAGTATTAAAGAACATAGGAAGTAAACTCAAAATCTAAAAACTATTATTATCATTATTAGTTTCATTATTCTTGTATCTAATAATTATATCCTTACGGTTTTCTTTTTTTTCTTTTTTTTTAAAAAAGGAGTGAATGTAGTTTATATATATATATTAATAGATATCACGGGAAGGTATGAAGGAGTAAATAGGGCGATGGAATAATGCATAGCCAAGAGGGAAAGCCATTAAAGAGAAAGGGGAAAGAAAAATGAAGAAATAAGAACCAATAAGTGCATAATTGAGGAGTTAAGGGGTTTGGTTCAGCTTTTTCAGGACATCTTTATTATGAGGCCATTCAAAGCTCTTTACCTTTTCTATCCCCAACCATTTATATGCTTTCTTCATTGGGCTTCCAGATTCTGCCTAGGCCCATTATTATCTACGGGCCCATCATAATATAGCCCATAGCTTCCATGGCCCATTCTTTTATCTGATCGCTTTAACTGAAAACCGAAGACTCCATCGGTTTTCTAGTTTCTACTACCCTAGTAGCTTATTTAATTAATTGATAGGCCAAATTATAGGAATGTCTTAAATGAATTAAGTATAATATTACATTCAATTCAAACTCTAGTTTTCATAACATTCTCATAAATTTTTATTCTTTTAATTTTATTTTGAAAATAAGAAATTTCCTAACCACACAAATATGGAAAAAAAAATTATGAAAATAGCTTATTTATTTGAGTTTGATTTCAAATTTGACTTTGTTATTTATTATTCGATTTAATTTGAAACCTCTAACGTAAAATAATACATATTTTTTAATTATATGAGATTTAACTTATTTAACGTGAGATAGTAAACATTTATTCTTTTAGTTACATAGATTTGGTCTATTTTTTCTTAGACTTTTAAATTCTATTTATTTTAATTTTCTATTGTCGTTGTTATATAGGTTTTTATATGATTTTTTTCTCGTTCCTATGTTTTTGTGTTGCTCGAGTTTTGTACAAATATATGTATGTTTTTAGCATTTTTATTTTTTCTTCCGTAAATGCTAGAAGTTATTAAAAATATACTATGGTTTATATCCCATATATTATTTAGTATATAAGATGATATGTTGTAGAATTGTTATATTTGTTTATTTATTTATGATTTAGTTATTTGAAAAATATAAAATAATTATAATAATTATAGATTTTCGATAAGTTACGTAGTATATACACCATATGAAAATATATATTTCATATTGTACTTTCTCATATATATATACATGTATATCAAATTAATTATTTTGCACATATACCCCATATTATATAATATTAGCACATGATACTTAGAGCACACAAAATAAGATAGAAGATGGATGTCCTCTTACTGTTTAAAACAAACTCATACACATATTTGAAATTGAAAACAAAGCATAGAAATAAAACTGTACATACATGCTGTCTGTTTAGTGTGTGGGGTAATGGAACCAAAGTAAAGTAGGTGAAGTTGAAGTTTGAACTAAATAGTGGGGGCCTGGTATCGAACTCAAAGTTTAAACTAGAGTTATAAAGTCATCAAGATTTATCGATTAGGGGTGGCCGAGGCAACAGTCTGCCGATGTGCGTGCTAAGGGTTGAAGAACTTGTGAAATATGAACGTGATGGTGTTACGTGTCCTTTTGATCAAAGGTGATGATGAATGTTGAAGGGAAAAAAATGGTGAACATGCAGATTGTTTAGGGTTGAAAATGGATGACCCAAGACAGAATCTCTAAAAGCATTCGGAGGTGTGGGTTAAAAATAATAAAACAAATGCGTGGAGCTTCGGGAATTCAAAGTTTGTTTTGATTATTTTTTCTTATACTTAATTATTACATGTTTAAGCATTCAATTTTTTTCCTTATTTTCAAATGACTTTCATGCAATTAATGTTGATTTAAAGAATAAAAATCAACCAAGTAATTAAATATTAAACTCAGCTGAAAATGTTTAAATATTTTAATTATAAAATATATTAAAATTAAATCAAAGAGATAAGTTATAAAAGGGTTAAAGTTGTCTCAAATTTACGTAGAAACTTAGTTATGTTTCGTGAAATATCATTTATCAGGTAGGGTCAATATCATGAACCTTTCTCCAAATATTGGTGTGTGATAATATAGTATGGTTGCACCTTCTACACCATGTAAAACCATTGAAATACAAAAATGACTGTACCATGGTGATTACAGGAACCATTACATTTAACTTCTCCCTCGAACAAAATTATGAGGATTTCTAGAATATTAATTTTCTTACATTATCTTAGAAAAAGTACTGTCAAATATTTCTAACCCATAGACTGATTATTAGACAACAGGGTGGTTATACTGGACCTGCAATTCAAATTTATTAGATCAATTCCATTTTTATACTTTTTTTAATAACACACAAAAATAAAATTAGATTATGAACTCATTGGTAAAAGTTTTAAATTTTGACAACAAAATATACAATATAATTACTAGCAAAATATTTAGATGCAAACATGACGTGCATCCCGACAAATTATCAAACCATAAGTTACTATTTGGAAAATCTTACATTTTTCAAGTATTTTAATTCTTTTGATATGGACGGGATATGAAAAGATGAGAAATGAACGGTTCTTAATTAGTTATAACCGATAGTTGTACCCATAGTTACTTGCTATAAACTCAACCAAGGTAACAAGTAAAGGAACAAATAACACAATAGAGTTTGGTAACCTAGTTCGATGACTCAAAATCTACATCTGGGAGGGCCTTCGACCTAGGATAGAAGATTATATATATTACTCATGGAGTAATTGTTGAATAACACTCTACTCATTTATCAACGCGTTGATCTAGAACTGACTCATCAGAACTCAAAATGTATGAACATAATAATCATAACTAACGAAGGAATATCCCCTCAATCACAAACTTCTAAAAATGTATTCAACTTAACCCCTAATCTACTTGTTCTATCTTCTATATTTTTGCATTATCTTTTTCCTTTCTTTTCAAGTCAATTACCGATAGAAAGCTTACCGTGGACTTCTATCGGCCTTCTTTCTTTTTCTTTTTTGGTTGATATGATCTCACAAAGAATCCTTACATTCTATAAAGAAAAAATCATAACAACTTGAGGAAACAACCCCACTAATAATATTATTTTTATAAATTTAATTTGAATGTGATAAAGAACAAAACAAAAGAAGTGGGATCATTTACTAACAAAAGAAAGAGATGCACAAAGATAAATAATGTTGAAATTAAATGAACCCAAGAATTGGCCTCACTTCAATGTAATATTACAAAATAATAATTATACAAATTTTATAACATAAAACATTGTTGTTGGTTTATTAATATAATAGTTGACACCCACTCAAATATTTAGTTAATAACACCAATTACTATTTTATTGTTTATAATATAATGCGAAGAACATCCAATTGAAGAACTTGGAAGAACCAAGTTGTTTGAATCTAATGGAAAAAAGAAATTGAAAAGTCAATTTGATTCTTCATTATGCATGTCCAATTATACGGTAGTCGAAGTTAGAGTGTTATTTAGTCTTTAAATATAACACATATTTGGAATCCAAACTCTTAAACTTCATCTTCATCTTCATCTCTATCTTTATCTATCTTTATGATCAATATTAAATAAAGCACGTTATAAGTGGGAAGAAAAGCAAAAAGGCATATTATAAAACAACAACATAGAATTATTAATTAAATTACATCCTGTCATTGACATTGATCATACAGAACAAACTTCCCATTCAATGGCAACTCTTTACCAATATCAAGAAAACCAACCAATCCAACCCCCTTTACCCATCAAATAATCTAAACCTTTGAAAACATAAAACATAAAACAAGTGGATGAATATGATATTTTCAATGTTCCTTTTGAACATATTTTTCTCACCACAAATATCGAATCAAATCAAATCAAAGTTTTTTTTTTCTTTTGGGTATAACTCACGTGGCATTCATATGGTTGATATAAAACTTCAAAAAAAAAAAAAAATTGGGTTGGAAGTTGGTCCCATTTAAGATATGAAGAAGAGCAAGTGGTGGCTGAAATTAATCCACGAGCCAATTTCCGTTTCGATTTCAATGACTCTCATCCCTTTTTTAAAATTTTGTGGTTAATGAATGAATTATCATTTTTTTTTTAGTACAATTCAAATTTAAGAAGTTGACACAAACCAAATCTTTCACTCCCTATTAATTCCTTAATATATATTTTTTTCTCGAACCCTCCTCTTGCTGACAATTCCACCCATCTCATCTTCCTTTTATCCTCTCTTTTATATTATATTATCTTCTTCATCTTCTTCTTTCTTCTTCCATTTTTCTCTTTCTATTATTGCGTGTCATCGTTCTACATTATTGTTATAACCTAACATCACCGGCCGACACCAAAGCCAAGATAATAGACATCATCATCAAATATCTGAAACTCGGGGGAAACGACCAAAAAGATTCAGTTTTTAAGACACCCTTTATTAAATTTTCAGGTTTTTATTGATCTAGAGTTACGTGTGTTTTTCTTATGAGATGGGTTTTTGAGATTGAACGTAAAGTTTTGATCTTTTTAATGGTTTATTTGTTTTTTTATGTTTGTGGGGGTGTGGCAATGAGATGTGAGGATAGACGAAGGTATCAGTTTTGAAATGAGGATACTTTGTGATTCTTGTGAAAGTGCTGCAGCTACTTTGTTTTGTGCTGCTGATGAGGCTGCTCTTTGTGCAGTTTGTGATACAAAGGTTTTATGATCATAATTATAATTATTATCAAAAGCAACCAGTGTGTTTTTCAGTTTATTTTAATGATTTTATCGAATTGTATTTTTTTTTTCTTTTCTTGATTTTTTTGAATTGTTTTTCTATGTATTTGGGAAAGGTACACATGTGCAATAAGCTTGCGAGCCGTCATGTAAGAGTTGGGCTTGCAAATCCAAGTGAAGTTCCTCGCTGTGATATTTGTGAAAATGCACCAGGTATAATTATATATATTGTTTTTTGTTTCCTCTTTTTGTGCGATGGTTTGGATGGTTTAACATTTATTCTTTATGAAATTAATAATGTAATTTGCAGCTTTCTTTTACTGTGAGATAGATGGTAGTTCCTTGTGTTTACAATGCGACGTGATCGTTCATGTTGGTGGTAAAAGAATGCACAAGAGATATCTCCGTCTAAGGCAGAGAGTTGAGGTTTGCGATTTTTAATATCATATCCTACAATGCAATGTTTCTTTCTGATCAATGCATACAATACACGTCCATATATTGAAGAATGATCAAAGGATAGAGAAACATAAATCAAATACGATAGTAATGGAAAAATCTACCAAACTTGGTTATATTTCTGTTTAGCATGCATTCATGTAGAAGGACTAAGGTTTTATTTGGTAATTAATTATTCTTGCAGTTTCCAGGCGATAAACGAAATGATGGGAAGGACCAAAATGTAAAACCGATGGAACAGGTTGAGAAAGTAAAAGGCCAAAATGAAGAAAGGGGTGAGATTGAAAAGCATGAAGAGTTGAGGGTCTCAGGTGTTGAAAAAGATTATTCAAATGGAGATGGGCATTCCAAGCGGCCTAATAAAGTGATTGATTTAAACATGTAGTGCCTCTTCAATAAACTTAGATGCTTAATTCTGATTTTTGGGATTTCTCCAGCAATAAGGTGGGAAACATTTTTCAAACAGTTTTAAGTTTAGGAAATGAGGTTGAAATGCTATGGTAAATCTCTACCGTTCTAAATTTTATTTTGGAACTTAGCCTAAGGCAAAGCCAAAGTTCCACTCTATTGTTCTTTTCTACCCATCATGAGTTATCCTAAAAAGATTCAACTTGAATCAGACCTGTTTTTATCTATAAAGTAGTTTGTGTTTCTGTATTTAAAATCTAAATTAGGTAATGATTCTGAACGAACATTGTTAAATTTTGAGAAAAATACTTTTAGTTGAATGAGAACACATTTGGAATAATCAGTCTAAAATAAGCAATAAAGAACTCACAAGATTCCTATTGAGCTGCAACAGTGATCGCTAGGGTTGTCTAAACTCGGGATGAACTACAAAAGCAATGCTGGGGGAACAAGATCCCATGAACAATGTAATTAAAACAGTATCATATTATTTACAAATCAATAGTTATGTACATCATTATGTTGTCCAACATGATAATAATGCCTAGTTGAGTATTTGGTGCTTCATACAAGGTGGGAATATACATAGACAAGATTACAGAAAACCCACATAGGCAAACCAGCATGAAGTGCTCAAGAACTGAACCATAGTGATTGATCACTTCGCTTTTTGTGGACAGCCATTATAAAATGAACCAGAGTAAGAAGCCATCTTTATGAACTTCATAATTAGCTTGAAACGAACTGACTAGGGGAAGAACGCGCCTATATATCATGACTTGAAGAGAGTAACTGTGGCGATGTAACCATTTTTCATCACCTGTCCATGCAATTGATGCTCATTAACACACCGTCTTTAAATAACACTATCATCTCATACTGTCTGTGTGCTCAAAATCATTGTGTTTTTTTTCTCCCTCAAATTGTGATTTTTAAGACACGGAGGTGCAAGTAAAACACTGATAAAAACAAACAAACGGGTGAAAAAACCCACCTCAAATGCAACGTTCTGATAACCATAAACGAAAGTAGATCCAAAAGGATTGTTTGTTGAACCTTGTGTTTGGATGGCAGCTCGCCCACAATCCCCGAGAATTTCCTAGTTTCATAGAGAAAAAAATATCAGACATTCCATTCTCACCACAAAGAAGAAAAAGAAGACGAGAGCCGAAAAAAAAAACTTCAAGACAGAAAAGGAGTGTAAGAACTCCGATATCAATTTTTTTTTATGATGATCAGCCATATCTACGGAGTTATGAATCCATTACAAATGATTACATTTTAATAAATACAAAAATATGCCCAATCCCACAAGCTTCAATCAGCCAGGTTTAGAGCATCTCCAAACAACATATATAAGGAACTGACTCTCGTGATACAATAATTTAAGCAAAATCCTCTACCTTCACATCTTCCCACTTCGTGCTAGGGGTTATAGTGTTTTTACTGTTTGTTTCATCAAAAGAACCTGAAACTGCATGAAACAGCACTATAATTGTCAATCACTCTTGCACAAATATAATTCTACAGAAAAGTTAACGTTCAATGTAGGTCCGAACCATGGATTACAAAATTGCACTTGATGTATGAATTGAAATCAGCATGACCAGGGTAATTGGTATGCAAAACAAACTTCTTGATTTTATGAGTCTGCAGGAGCAAATTAAACACGGTACTTTAGAACTAGAAGACTCAAAAGATCAACATATACCATGAGAAATGGTACAATACAACACAGAAAGATGTCCAGTACCTGTCCATCAAATAAGATGTCCAAACCACGGGTAAAATAGTTATAGAAGTAATCGCCACAAAGGGTTGTCCTGGGACGGGGATCAGAAGCCGAATGAATAACCATTTGATCTACCTGTACAAGAAAAATCAAAATTCCCAAGATTTTAGGCTATCAAAGAAAGAAATATATACAGTTCGACTCTCGAATTTTGATATATACACATAAATTTAATTAGTTGTATCATTAAGCCCAAGAATGCCTGATTGCTTGTAACATGAAGGCAGTTGTCCCACCCCCCACGCCCACTCACCACCTCACAAAATAGGTCAAGGCTTCAAATGTAAATTCTACAGCAAACTCAGCTCAACATAAAATATTTTAACATCTTTGAACGATTACAGTCATAGAAATGATTAGGAAACTCACAACTTCTAGTACAAGGTGGCATGTAAGGATACCTGTTTTTGATGGATTCCACAAGGGCGACCTAATTCTGTCCAAATATCCTGCAAAGCATTGAAAAAAGTGTGCATGTTTGAGAAAGAGAGGAAAGAGTAGCAAAATTAGAGGTAAATTTAAACAAACATTAATTTAGCCATGACACTTTCTTTCCGTGGTTGAAATGACTAGAAATTCAATGGGGAGGAAACAAAAAATTATGTGAAAAACTCAAGAAAAACCAAAATAGAACTATAAAAGTCAAAGAAGTAAAAACTCAGAAGGTAGGAGATTGTGTCAACCACAGATGTCTTCTACAGCCACCACGAACCTCTTGAAGGGTGCATTTCGTATTACAATATATACATCCAATACTTATTGGTGTAAGATTCATAGTAACTTATTCTGTCTTGTAGTTAATGTCCATACTACGGTTTTCATTAATCAAAATGAATTCAAGTGCTTTATGCTCAGTGGGGGAAAAAGGACAAAATACTCAATAAAGTTAGCATGTCACTAATTTAATTAATCTGATAGATGGATAAGTATTTTAGGATGAAAAGACAAGTATACAACATAAACATGACAAGGGGCCACAAACTTACCTGTGGTGATGCACCAAAAGGAATATGCTGACTACCCACAGCAAAGTATAATTCGTCACCAAGCTAGACAAGATTGAAAAAAGTAAGCAGGTATGCATTTCAGATAACATACTAACATAGATTGCAGATGAAGAGATAAATCAGACCTTAACATGGACCTCCTCCATATAAAGGCTGCCAGCAGGCAATGGGGGAGCAGAAGCCTTATCCATTAAGGCTCCTATGCCAACCTTTTTTACGGTAGAACTATCAAATATGGAGACACGGCAGGCAACTGGAGTTGTACCATCAGGAAACTCCAAAGGTAGCTCCGCTTGGGTATTTAAGATTAGCAAGTTAGTCTCTTCAGAACGCTAAAGTCCAAGAGACAGAAAAACAAAGAGAACCGGAATTATGATAAAATACCTTCTCCATCATGGCAACAATCTGTATATTGGTTTGGTATTGGAAATGCAAATGAAAGTCCCTACGACAGAAAACAGATGATATCAAACATGAAAAATAAATGGCAGACAAGAAGTATTATATTATTTAGCAAAGGTATGCCTGGAAGTAAAAATATCTACCGGATAGAATAGAGTGTAAACACCCCTATCTTTGTCATAAATTCCAGGAAAAGTTGGCCCAAAAAGTGCATACACAGCTACAAAGGTAGCAAGATTGGATGGTCCTCTACAATCAAGTAATGACCATTAGTTTATGCAAAAGAGAATATAACGTACATGAGAGTTAGATCACCCACCCAATCAGAGAAGTAGCATATCGCATTTGAAGTCGCTTCACATCAAATATTTCAATAAGACGTAGCCTCTAGCAAGCAGTAAACTAGCATTAGTTAATTTGGAGCAAAAATGAGCTTCCAAAACATAAGATGGACAAGCAGCAAGAAAATGTGATCTCATCAACAGCCTTCCCCATAAAATACTTGAAGGAATTCTGATAAATGATGATAAACCCAAACAGTTTTGACAAGCCGTGTTATCTATCTAGAACTGAAAGACACTATATGCAACCCATACAACAAAAATTGTTCTAAGAAAGGCACCTAAAAACCTAGTTATCTCTTTTTCAATGAAAATGCAAGAGAACCAAAAATACCTGTGACCACGGGTCAAATCGAAGATGAAAGCCATGGTCTGGGAAGCTGATAACGATATCAAGTTTCAGAGGCTCCTACAATGATAGGGAGTTATACAAAGCATCAGAACATTGGAAGTGGGAGAAGCGTCCTAATAAACCTTAAATTTTATAATAAGGAACAAATAAAAGAATTCAGTATCATAATATCCAGATTATGCCTTAAATTCCAATACGGGCATCAATACCTCATCAAAGTATTTCACATGAACAACATCATAGATATTGGGGCGTTGCTCTATTTGTGCAAATGCTTCACAAATTGGCATTCCTGACACACAACACAACTGAAAAGCATAAATTCCTAATTCTCATGGTACCAACAAACCCTCACCCCTTATCGGTTATGCATATAAAACAATTAGGGAAGCAACAATCAGAAACACGGAGGATGAAAATAGAAAAGAAAAGCGAGGAATTAGAGAAATAACCGAGATTGAAAGGGCCAAGGCCAAGGCCGGGCTGAAGATCGAGGAGGATGGCACCCATAGCCGTGCCCTCACACCGTCTTCTCGATCTCTGCTGCATCGTTTTTGTTTGGATTATTGGATGGATCAAAAAAAAAAAATCTGTTGCGCGGTTTCGCGGTTGGAGGAAGACAGGTGGGTGAAAATTAAGATTTGTAAGGCCAAGTTTTTCGTATTTGTATTGAGGAAGTACGGTTCTTGGTCTTCCCCACTTCCCACGCTAACTCCAAAATATGGGTAAGCCCCCAAAATGAATGCCATCATAAAACCAATTTTAATCCTTTTTTATTTATGTATTTTTAAGCTTATTATATATATATATATATATATATATTTTTTTTTTTTTTTGTGTCTAAGGTTAGTTTCAAAAATCATACTTTATTTATTGGTAGTTAAATTATAAAATATTACCCTTTTATTCCTTGTGAATTTTGTCCTAATTTTATCTTTATATTTTTTAAATTAAATATTCTGTTTTAGTAATCATGAAACTTTCAATTTTATTTCAAAAGATAAAAAATAATCAAACTTAATTAATTCTTTTAAGTTAATTAATAAACATTAAGGACTAAGAGAATTTTTGGTGTTTATAGTTTGGATTGGGCCGGATTATGATAGTTTTTTGGACCAAACTCGAAATTTCAGGTTTATCCAAACTATTCAACCCAATAAACCCTCCATATGAAAGGCAATACAATCCGGAGAAGGATAAAGTTTAAGAGAAAATTCATTTTCCTTCAAAAAAAGAATACCAACAAAATAGTTAATTAGAGGGAAGTTCCTTATTGGTATATAATGAAGTTTGTGGCACATAAACAATTAAATATTTGTTTGGGGTTTTTCTTTTGGAAAATAAAGCTAATTTCAAGGTGTTCTAATATACGCTAAATGGAATGCAAACCTTTCATAAGCTTCGTAATAATTAAAAGAAAGATCATGTAAAATAGTAGAGGGGATAGACAGATAAATGAGGCAACGGATATACAATAAATTGGCATAATTCAATTTTTATTTTTCAATCCAACTTAAACCAAAAAATAGAATTTAAGCTTCAGGTTTTATGGTAAGAGAGGGTGCCATGGTTGGTGATATTGGAATTATTTTGCATGTTGATGATATTAAAATTAGTTGTTTTTAAATAAAACTGTGAACTTTTTAATATGTGGGGAGCATTGGTAGAAGAAAATAAACAGACCCATTGCCCATTGGGCCTCAACTCAAGTAACAAGTTTTAGTAATATTTAGGAATATCTAAAAAGTTTATTGAAATGAGACATAGTTCAAGAATATTTATTGTTTAAGCTATGTTTGGGCTGATAGTTTAGTTTGAGCCCTGTTTTTATTAGTAGAAGTTTAGATACAATTTTTAGATAAATCAAATCTGTGTTTAGTTAAAAATATTTAAGTGATTATCAAATTATTAAAAGTTATTTCTTTAATTATTACTTTTAATTTTAAATGTTATTTTAAGAGTGCTAAATTACTTTTTTAAAAAAAGTAATTTATATTCAATTTTTCAAATAATATATAATTATAATAAATATATGTTCTATTAAGGAAATAGTCCTATTAAGGAAAATTGTTATGGATAAAAAAAAATTAATGAATTTTACCATTGTTCACACGAGATTTCCAAAGAAATTTGATTTGCGGAGGAACTTGTATTGATGTTGTATTTGCGTTGATTTGATGCGATGTGGTTGGATCTCTAGAATTTGATCATCTGATTCTCTCTCGGCTGGATGCTTGGTTGGATCTCTAGAATCCTCTGATTTCTCTCTCGGTTGGATGCTTACGCTTGTATGCACGTGATGTTCTCGAAGTTGGAGTCTTGGAAAAAGACCTTCAATCTTCGAGGGTGGTCGACTTCAGGAGAGGAGGCTTCTATCTCTTGGAACAATTCTCACTAGAATTATAACTCTTTTGTTTATAGAGTTCTCTGGTGGGTTTTATGGACTTGGGTTGGTTTGGTCCATTGACCATATCCATTGACTCAATCACATGGATTTGGGTCATATAATAAAGATACGTGAATTGTCCAATTCCTCTTTATATTTAATTTGGGACACATGCCAATTTTTTTAGTTAATCCCAAATACAATTATTTTAGTAAATGATGTGTCAATTTGTGGTTGGTTCCAAAATTTTCAACAACCATATTTTATATATAAAAGTCTCAACTAGTAGAAACCTTCTTCTCTTTCTTATACCCTTAAGTTTAAACCAAATCACTTTTTTGGTTTTTGATTTTATGGTAAATTTATTTTTAATTTTATTTTTTAATATAATTAATTATGAAACTCACTCTCTTCCACTATTTTTTGAATTAATTATATTTAAGTTTAGTGGAACTAAAGTACGAACATGGGAAAAGTTGGAAGGTAAATGATTTTTCTTTTACATTTTAGAAATTAATAAAAAAATTAAATATCTTATAAAATCCTTCACATCCATCTTCTACCTATTCATATTCTCTTCTCTCATACTAATTATTTTTAAATCTTTAGCTATAAATATCTCATTCTTTTTCTTTTCTATGCATGTTTACAAGTCACGACAATAAAACAGCGAAAAAATCAAATCATGCTTTTTATTCCCTTCTAATTATTTTTCTTAATTTTATTTTGTTCCCTATTTTTTATATAGAAATATGTTTATGTATGTTCCTTTATTTATAGATTTTTGTGATGCCTAGGAACAAACAATCGACCCAATAGAAAAGATGCATAGAAATGGATGAGGATTAAAAGATAAAGAATGTAAAAGTGTGAGACTAAAAAGAGAACGGTCAGAAGCATTTTTATTATTGCTTTGTAATTAAAGATGTAGGATGTGTTTACCAATATAGTATACTATGGGATCTTACGATTGAGGGATCGAAGGAAAAAGTATCTTCTCTATTTGTTTTATTTCAATAATATAATTTCATTTAAATTTAATTATTAATTTCAAAACAATAACTAATTATAATTCTTGGAAAATTTGTATTGGATAGAGTAGAAATACATAAAATATATAGAATTAACACAAATGTCCAAATAATAATCAAGTTAATGTCGATGTCCAAAATTCCAATGCATTTAAACATTCAATACATACATACATACATACATACATACATACATACATACATACATACATACATACATACATACATACATACATACATACATAACCTACTCATCAATCTAAAGTTTGATCGAGTGGATTATTTCATTGTGATACTATCGAATTCTTTATATCTTTTAGCTCATTTAATTTATACACACATGTATAACAAATCTTAAGTAAGATGTCTCTCAACAATAAAATTGAAAAAATATATTTTAAAAAATAGTAAATAAATATAGTTTCATACTATTTGTGTAATTAACGACTCTCTTTTTATTTAATGAAGTAAAATGAAAAATTAACGTACGTGATTAGTTACACAAATATTAGGCTTAATGACAAAGGGGAAAAAATGAGGGAGCCCAATATCCAAATTTGATCCAATTGAAGGAAGACCAGGAATTTATTTTTATTATTATTATCAATAATATGGAGATTGATTAAAATTTAAACCATTAAGCTCAAATGTCCATATCCATCCATAAAAATACAGCTTAGTCCATATTGAGTGTGCATCACATCCCAACTAGTTTAATACTTTAATTATATAAAAGAAAGGGTTAATTTCTTAGATCTCAATATATATTCAAAATTAACTATGATACGTAAATTAAACGTAATAATTAGAGTTAGAATTAAACTTTGATAGCTACCCTAAATCTATTTCAATTTGATCGTTCACATTCATAAATTAGCAAATGTTTTCGATTTCTCGTTGTTTGTGACTTTTAGTATTATAACCTTTGAAAAAAATTTCATTTAACAGTCACAAATATAAATGTTAGATTCAAAGAATTTACGTATATAGCAATATTATTTTTAAAGAATTACAAACATAGCAAAGCTAGTTAGAGTCCATTACTAATAGATCATCGTGTAAATATTGGTCTCACTTATAGACCATACAAATCTATCAACAATAAAAATTTATCGTTGCTAGATTTTGCTATTTATAATTTATTAAAAATGTTTTATATACAATTGAATATTATCTCTAAAGTTATTGCCCATTGTAAATGGTTTTTTTAATTGATCAATTGAGTTAGTTAGTTTATATAGAAAAGGTTTGAAATTTATACCTCATATACCAAGGACATAATTTTCTAATTATAAAAAAGTTTACTCTTCATTCTTCTAGTATTATTAAGTAAACTTTTTACTTTAGAGGTCTAAAAACTTTTTTCAAATAGAATAGAAGATATTTAAAAATTTTAATGTCACATAGGCATAATATCTTATCATTAAAAAAACTTTATTTAAATTTAAGTAGTGAAGTTTTAGAGGGAAAAAAATCAGGAAATTGAACCAAACCGTATCTGACCCAAAGGTTATAATAAATGGGGATTAGGGTTATCCTAATCTCCAAATAACTCTATCTTCTCATATCTTTTCCTTTCTTACAAGCCTACATTATCCTATCCAAATAACACAAATCAAATTCTATTATTGTTTTTTAAATTACTATAATCATAACTATTTCCCCTAACACATGTTGTTATAACAATACTATCATAATCCCTCCCCCAAATACATAATATCATAATACTACCTTTCATATTCCTTCTCTCAAACACATATAACCATAGCATTACCAATAATAACTTTTTCTCCAAAACACATATTATCATAATCTTAAAATTATTGTAATCCTTTTTCCCCCAAAACGTATCTATAATATTTCACAATTAAAATGTGGTTCAATCGATTAAGGTATAGACGTCAAATTCTCCAACACAGCAAACTATTGAACTTACAATATTGTTTAGTTGAATTTTATTCACTATTCTAATATTATTCTCTATAATTTCACAAGCAATATTTATAACTATTATAGTTACTTTTGAATTTACAACATGTGAAGTGAGAGTATATTGATCAAAACATTTGACCGTATGTGTGTTGCAATAAATCAAATTGAACTTCGTAAAATCACATACTAACAACTTCATATGATAGAATGAGAGTGCTACAAGAAAACAGTTCAATAACAGTTATTTTTGGCGCATTATAAGAAAACGTTGAACATATGCATATAGAAGCGATCTACAACTAAGTTATTCATTGTATTTTTAGTACAAATATTTGTTTTGTCTTGTTTTCATTTTTTTTAGTACATGAGTCCGAGTTTGGAATGTTCGTATCTTATTAAGGAAAAAAAACAATTAAAAAAAAAAGAAAGAAAAGACGATGGAATTGGCTGAATTGAACTCAACACCACATTTTCAATGATTTCATCAACAACTTGTGAAAATAACATGCTAACCTTACATGACTACTTCATCTTCAACCTAATCTTATCATTCTAATTAATTTGTCCATTCTCGTAAAATTGAAATTAAGGTTAGACTAAGTCATTATTTGGTTTTTAAAATCTTAAGCCTACAAATAATATTTACTTATATCTATTGTTTTCTATTTTTGTATGTTCTATGTTTTTTCTAATTTTTTTTATGAATGTTTTCACGTCACATTTTCAAAAGTAAACAGAAAATAGTTTTTAATTAGTGGGTTTTTAGATCAGTTAAATACTTTTAATGAAATATAATAAGCCTGAGTACAAAATGAGAGAAAATAGGATAGATTTGAAAATAAATATTTTAGATTTTATTTTATTGTTTTTTTATGATTTTGTTCTTGAAATTTCAAACTACATGAGTTTTTTTTAATCTTTTAGTTGCACGATGCATTGAGGCATTGATTCACGTTTTGGTTGAAGTCATTTGAGATCATCATTCAAATAGATCTGTATAGTTTTCTTCGAGTCAACAATGAAAATATAACACTGCTGTACATGATTTAATTAGGCATGCTCAAAGGTTTAATTTTTTCTGTAATGGCGGTTAGCTAAGCTGATCTTCAATTAATCAGACTCTTTTTAATGAATAATACAAGAAACTGTCTGAGAAGGTAAGGTTGATTATGTTATATTGTGGGTTTGTTTTTTGTTAATTTCTTTTTCCAATGGAGTAATCCGAAGATTGAGCTTTAACTTCCCAATAACACTGCTTTGATATTTATATGATGTATAAATTTGCTACACGTTTCACAATCACATCCAACGTCTCAATTAATGCTTTGGTGCTTACTTTTTCAACATTTCTTGATAAATTTGCTTTTATTTGTGTGTGCATTTTTTTGATAAGAAAAGGATTATTTACATATTTATATATTGGCTTAATAGAAATTTGTATCATCATCTCTGTCACTGTTTTTCAAAGATATTTTGAAAATATCTCTGGTTGAATGAAGCTAGTACAAGAGATATTTTTTTCAAATCTATAGAATTTAACATTTAGTTTAATTAATGATATGTACTCTACTTTTACATTTACAAATCATAGACTATACCAACTTTAAATATGACGTACACGTATGGTTTATAACTTTGTCTCCTAAACATTTATTTGGTTGTATTTTTATTTATTCGATAATCCTTCTTTTTTCTTCTTAAATCCGCTTTTAAAATTAAGACAAATTACAAAAAATTGTCCTTAAAAATATGATGGATTTTGAACCCTCAAATATCTCAATAAAGCATCTGATCTCATCTGCTTGATTAAAAAGTTTGAAAACCAAAACTAGTTAATAAAACATTACGGCTTTTTGTTCAAAAGAAGAAAAAGTAAAATAACATATAGGAAAAATAAAAAAGATATTTATCCATTTGATTTATGTATTTTTCTCTAATTTAGATTAATAATTTCATTTAAAAGAAGTACTTTACAGTGTAAAAGCTATACATTATTGAATAATAGGACTCTAAAATTTAAGAACAAACATAATTGTTATTTTCTAAACATGTTAGATTTCTTTGCCCATTAACTAAACTGATAATTTAATGTGTTACATATCCAACTTTCTCAATGTTATGAATTAAAGTTTTACGGCACAAAGACGAAAATAAATAAATAACCTTTATAACTTGGCACACATCTTGGGAAGAAGAAGTAGAAGTAGAAGAAGAAGAAGAAGAAGAAGAAGAAGAAGAAGAAGAAGAAGAAGAAGAAGAAGAAGAAGAAACCCTAGAAATTAGTTTCATGGAATTGAACCCTTTTAAATTTATTCAAAGGTAGAAGACAAAGGTCCATAAACACAAAGTACAATTACTGGTTGATTAACGTGAAAGAAAAAAAAATTATTGAGTTGGACTTTTTTACATCCATATACACAATCATCAAACCCACCTAGATTTTCAGCTGTGCTTTCTTTCTCTTTCTTTTTCTGTTCTTTCCTTTTCCTCTTTCTTTCTTTCTCTTTTGTAAATTATTGTCATCAAATTTGGTAATTTATAAAAATAAAAGAGATACCATTTTCAAATTATCCTTCACAGAAGTGGACACAAAACTCGTTTCGTGGGCACAGCCACAAGCCGGGTCGCTCTCGGAGCGGTCAATCCGAACACGTCGCTCATGTCCATTTCGCTTGGCTTCATCCCATCCGGCAATTCCCAATCGAAACAGTGCAACAACTGGGCCACCGCAATCTCAAGTCCGTACAAACCCAGTTGCATCCCTGGGCAAGACCGCCGTCCCGACCCGAACGGAATGAACTCAAAGTTGTTCCCTTTGAAATCTGGGACTCCTTGTTCCAGAAACCTGGTTGGACGGAATGTTTCGGCGTCGTCCCATGAGGCCGGATCCCTCCCGATGGCCCACGCGTTCACCATGATCCGAGATTTCGCCGGAATGAAGTAGCCGGCGATGACCGCGTCCTCCGCTGCCTCGTGGAGGAGGAGTGGGATCGGCGGGTGCAGCCGGATAGTCTCCTTGAGACAGCACTTTAAGAAAGTCAAGTTGTCGAGGTCGGTTTCTTCGACACGTCGTTGGAGACCAACGACTTGGGAGAGTTCTTGCTGTGCTTTCTTTAAATCTTCTGGGCTTCTCATTAGCTCCGACATGGCCCACTCTATCGCCGACGCTACCGTCTCCGTTCCACCAAACATAACATCCTTATAATTCCAAACACAAATCAAAATTGATTCACACCAGATTAAGAAAAATACTTTCTCAGCTGTCTCACAATTTTCTTTAATGTGATGAGCTACAAAAACAATAAATCGATTGCACCACTTAAATATTGTTTAAAGCAGTATTGCATATTGTAAAACTAAAGAAAAGGATGAGTACAAAAATTTGTCAAATGACATTGAGCTAATAACTAAATATTATTGGCGAGAAAAACCAAGAGACAACCGAGTATTTTGAGGGATTTATTTAATCTTTCTATTGAGAGAAATAGATGCGAAAAATAGCCAACAAAAAAAGAAAGCTAACCAAAATTACACTAAAACGTAAGCCTACAAAACAAAACAGAAACGTGACGTTTAAACAAAATTAATTTATAGTAATTAAACCTTAGGAACTCTCGAGAAAAAAGTGAATATATATATATATATATAATTTAGAGACTCTATTTTAAATCACAGTACCTTTGAAAACGATTACAATATATTATATTTTTATAATATATTGATAGAAACTAATATATACATATTTGAAGATAATAATTTAGGGGTGTCTATTAGTATTTATCAATAATATTTTATTTTATTTTTAAATATTTTAACTTATTTTATCATATTTAAAAAAGAGTATCCTATAGCCAATAAAAAATTTTAAAAGAAAAGATACACAGGGTACATCCAAACATTCTACTAGATGCATCTAAACCCTCTTTTTAAAATATTATTTTAAATGAAAACGTTTGAAAATATTTTAAATAATCATAGATCGACTAATTGATACTTAAAAACCATAGGGGTAGGAAATAAGACAGAATATGATTTCTAATGAAAGAGTTGGGTAAAACTTAAATGCCATGTTATTTATTGCCTAAAAAAAAGTACATGAATTTTTTTTCTAGATGAAGATATTTTGCTGGGTGTTAGACGATGATCTCTATGCGACCTAATTATAATTACCATGATGATGCCTTTGATGTTGTCACGGTTGAGTTTGATGTTGTTTTTTAGATCATCCGATGCATTTCTTATCGATGAATCTTCACCGTAAAAAGCCAGTAACTCATCCACCATATCACTCTCAGTTTCAAGCTCATAATTTGGTAATTTTGAAGAAGCGTTCCTTTTTCTAATTATGTGGTCGTCGATTATGGAGTCGATAAATTTGTCGAGCGATTGACGAGCCTTAACGAGCCTCTTGTTCAAACCTTGAGGGTCAATCCATCTAAGACTCGGAATGAAATCGGCGATATTAAAAGCTCCAAAAAGCTTAGAGAATTCCTGTAAGATACGTATAAACTCGTCTTGACCTTGTAATGTGCTCGTCCCAAACGCAGCTCTATAAATAATGTCTCCCATTAATTCAAACACTAACTCTCCAATGTTCACGGCGGTCCCTGTTTGGACAGCGACTTTTTTAACGGTGTTGTCCACCATATCTCGGACTGATTGCCATGACTCAGCTCGCTTCCGGCTGAATAATTTCATGACGCAAATCTTACGCATCTGTCGCCAGAACGGGCCGTAGTTTGCAAAAGCCATGTCGGCACAATTGTAGGTTAAGTAAGATATGGCGATGGTGGCCGGACGATTAGAACAAATACTATCATGGACCTAGTTCACAATACATACAAAAGTATTAGTACCATACTTCACCTATTGATTGGTTTAAAAAAAATAGGATTTCAACTTATTAAAATAAATAAAACAATTGTATTTTAAATCAGATTTTTAGATGGTATTGGTAAAAGAAAAGAAAGTCAACAATCTAGCTATTAATATAAATTTTAATATGATGTGTGTTAGTATTAAATGAGTATTTACTTTTAGATTCTAATGAAAATTTTGTGAAATCCATTCTAGCCTAGAAAGCTTCTTCAAGTAAAAATGGAATTAAAATCACTTCCAATTTTATTTTTTTCCCCTTAGTAACAAAATATATAATTTATATAAAGTTAGTTTGCATTAAAACCCCTTTAAAAGAAATAGGTCAAATTTTTCAATTTTCTTAAAGAAAAGCTGTCACATAAAAGATGAGTTATGGCTAAACATAATTAGATATAAATAACAAAGGGAGAAAAATGTTTAAACCTTCATCAAGCATAATCAATTTTTATCTTTTTTTTTTTTTTTTTGTGTGTGTGTGTGTGTAAATAGTTTGTTTTTCTTCATCGTTCTGATTTTCTTCTTATTAGTTTTGTTGATATTTTTTAAAATAATTTTGAGCACCACGGAAATATTTGAAGATTAAGTAACCTGAAGAACTTGGCGAGCGATGTCAGGATTGGAGACAACGAACATGTTAACAAAGCCCATGCGCATATAGAAGATTCCGCCGTAGCGGGCGGCAAGATTGGCGAGACCACGGTGAGTGAGCTGTTCCATCATGAGCATGTTGCCGATGAAGGGGAGGCCTTTGGGGCCAGGTGGGAAGGGTAGTTTTGACCGGAGACGACGGAAGAGAAGTGTCAGCAGAAACAAAAAAGAGAGTGTGAAAGGGACTGCCATATTAAGAGGTTGAAGAAGAGATTGAGAATCCATTGTCGTAACAGCTGAGAGATTGTGTTTATTGCTTATTAGGTTCAAGTGGACACATTTCAGTGGGTTTATATAGATGGAGAGTGGGGGCAATTACTGACTTTTATTCTTAATTATAATTATTATCGGTAGTAATATTTTTAAAATTTTAATGTCATCTTTCATTTTCTAAGATATTTTATTCGATTCACAATTTGACTGTTCTACCTACAATCCTAAGAAAACTCTTTTCTATATAGTCCCTTACCCACACACCCCTGCTCAATAATATATAAATTTGAAAAGTACTTCCAACTTTTTTTTTCTTTTATTATTCTTATTATTAGTCGAAAAAAATACCTGTACTGAGCTTTAGGAATTTATAATTTCAATTTAGTGATGTATATCAAACAATATTAAAATGAAATTTTAATTGAGAACTTTAAATATTTTTTTTGTTTTTTTTCTTTAAATACCACAATGTTTATAAATTAAATTATTTAAGAGCAATTATCTAAATAGAAAAGAAAAAAAAGGTTATTTACAAGTTATAGTAAAAAATTTTTAATAAGTGGGCTAATTGATATAGATTAGGAAGGTTATAGATTTAGAGCTACTTTAGGGGTTTTAGATGGATTATTTTCTATTTATCATTATCTAATTACACACTAATTAACACTATATTTAATATTTTTTTTATTAGTTTAAAATAATGTATTGTATTCGTGTTTTTGAGAAAAAGTTAGGAGATAAAAGGAAGAAAATAGGGGAGAATAGTTGATATAAATGGTGATGACATGGCTAACTCAAGATCACACATTATATGCACCATATCTATATGCAATCTTCTTTAGAGCCTTGTACTCATAATATATATACAATGTCACGTTAACGTAATTAGTTTAGACCAACACAATTAAATTACATTTAAAATTCAACACCCAATCCATCACCATTCATATTATGATCAATTACCAATTATCAATTTTTTCCACAAAAACACGAGAAAATTCTAAACCAAATCATATATATATATATATATATATATATAACCTATAGTAACTCTCAAACACTAATGGCAACAAGTTTTCTCTAAATTCGGGGCTTTTTCTTCTGATACTTTGTTTCTCTTTTCACCTTTTAGTTTGAAACACACCTCAAAATAAGATAGCGCGGACTCTCAATATACTATGATTTAGGTTTTGTAATCGTAATGCAAATACTAGTTAAGATTATTCTTTAGAAGAATAGAAATAACATCCACAAATATTGGAGCAAGAATACACATATGATATGTTTGAAACAACTCAACTTCAAAACTATCGTCACGTAATCTACAAAAGTCATAACCCTAAAAAATAGTACACAACGAGATCAACTAAATACCATGTTAAAATGGAAACATTTTTGTAAAGGCCACGGATCATTGTCGAAACTACCGTGATACAACAAGATGAAATATATATTATCTTGATTGAACCTAACCTATTACAATTGATGTAAAACAAACTATATATGTAAACTTCTCAATGGAGAAACCTCTCTGTTTTTTTTTTTCTTCTCAAGAGGGTGTTTAAGAAATTGAGTTGTTTATTACAATCGGGGTTATAGTAACAAAAATAATCACTGTAAACATCAACTATTATAATTAGACTCCAATCTCATTTACTAATTTCAAGTATATCGTTGCATATTCTAGAATTTCTATGAGCAAATACATGTTGGTAGTTAATTTATGAATTTCTATTTCCTTATAATTAAGCTCATCCGTTTCCTTATCCAGTAATTTAGATTAATCAAGTATTTCAGGTTAATTGAGTTAATTATTAGCCTTATCTTCTTAGTAAAGCTGTAAATAGTCATGACTTTAGATTTAGGTATAGAACTTTTTTTAAATTAGAATGAATATGCAAACTTCAACGTCAATACATGGGTAGTAGTCTATACCATTTCTTTTTTTTATGTGTTTCATCTCACTCTCCTCTTAATTTCAACATCAAAATGGTATTGGAGCAAATAGTATTTTGGACAATGACAATAGGGAGTGATAGAAAAAACATATAACTAAATTATACAATTATCCTTCATCCCATCAAAATGGTTTGGTTAAACTTTCATTATTTTATATATTTCATCGGATTATTACTTACTTACTTTCAAGCTTTTACTAAAATATTAATTTTTCTTTTCTAAAAACTATTGTTTTTCTAATTTTTGGTTTAAATACATTTAATTTCTTTAAATGTACCAATTTAATTTCAAATATTAATTTGAAGTAAAATATTGTTTTTATTTTTAGTAATTAAAATGTACTTAAGTCTAAATATATTTAACCACTTACATAATATTTTTTGTATATTTTTGTTGAATTGTGCATTAATTAATATTTTGCCAATCAAGATATTGTGTACACAAATCTTATATGTATCTATTGTTAACCACACAAAGGAAATATTGGATAAACGAAATCTTTCAGAAACAAACAAAACAAAAATTTATGGAGTACTCAGTTTAGTGAATATCATATCAATCAAGATATTAATTATTTCAAATTTTCTTCAACTTCACTATTTCGTTAATCACCAGTTACAATAATATGTACTTTAATGGTTGATTCAAATCTATCTAATGTATAGTAATAATTAAGAAATGTCAAGAAACGATGGGGCTTAAGGAAAAGAAGCCCTAGTGGAAAAAGAAGAAGACTATATATAACAAACAAACCTAAGACCTATGGAGTTGGTATATATATACCAAAATTAAGAAGATTAAGATCTACAAACGAAGAATGCAAGAGATGTTTCAATTTGGATTGAGCACAAAATAACTACTTTCAAAAAGTTACATTGTAAAACACACTTAAAAACAAACTTTGGTTGCAAAAAATTCCTCAATCTACGTTTTAGCTGATTCATTAGTGTTAATGTGACAAAACTGCATATCTTACTTCTTCTTTTCCCAACTACCTAAATCATTTAATTAAGGAGGATTTAGTAAATAAAATAATGTATTCCTAAAATTGAGAACACCTACTAAAATAAGATCTAACCAATGTATCTTTAGTTTATATATATAGGGATCAATTGGGTTTTTGAATTTACAATAACAGTTGAAATTAGACCTACAAAATTTAAGATTTTAAATTTTATAATTAAAAGTTTTGAGAGGGTACAAAGAATTGATGGCATTTGTAAGAATACATTTAAAGTTGTAAGTTGGGCTTTTTTATTAGAAAATTAATGATATGAATTAATATAAAATGATTAGGTGGATTGGCATCACACTAACGTCATTTCATAATTTAATTAAAATAATGACGGTCGTTTCCAATAACAGTGAAATAATGGAGAATTAAACAGATAATGAAAAAGTTGACATGGATCAAATCATTAATTTCACCATCTATTTTAGTTAATACTTAACTCCATGTTATCATTTACACACAAAAAATATATATTATTCAAATGAAAAGAACTATCACTTTGTCAAATTATTTTTACTTAGAAAAAAAAAATTGATGCAAAATATTTACTCTATATTCAACAATTTCGAAAAAAGTCTATATGCCTATCGTGTAAAATATAAAAGAAAATGTTTCGTAAATCATGCCGTCAACAACGCACTCGTAATATATTTGATACACGATCGATTAGATTTGGATATTGTTTGGTATACAATCGATTTTGTAGTTTAAATTTTTAGTTTTGTTATAGTTCAAATGTAAATGATTTTTTTTCTTCAAAATTTGGTATACGAATTGTTTAGATTTTGCTAAACAATTTTTTAAATTATTTTAATACATGATCGTTTACCTTCTTCTAAGTTTACATTTGTTACTTCAATATAAATATTTTTTTTCAAGATTCTTTATAAATAAATCACAGGAAGACAATCAAATAAATTACAACGAGTAGGAGAAGAAAGACGGAATGGTAAATCTAAAATATTTTAAAAAAAAGTATCTAACTTTATGGACGTTTGTTACAGATAGTAAATATTTTGTTATTTTGTTACGTTTATGAAAATTATTATAGAAAAATAACCTTGTTCGTGAACATCCTCTAGAGTTCTTTTCAAGGAGGATTGGATGGGATAGAAAGTTGACGAATATGGAAACATACAACTATCAGTAAAAATAGAAAACAACAGCACGAATATATTATATATTTTAAATTAGTATTGTTAGTTTCAATTTCTTACGCAACTTTACAAAATTGAGGAGGGCAAAGAGAACAAATTAAGAAGAAAAAAAATGGTGGAAAATGGAATCCAAATTGATGGGAGATTTGGGGTATCATTTCAAAATGGAATACATATTTGGGAGGACCGCCACATTAATATTGTGCTACCTAATTTCAATACCAACGTGGCTTTTATACCCTTATTATCATTATTTTTGTCTTCTAATGAGACATTTTACTTCTCTAATTCAATCTTCAAACGACTTTCATACAAAATGCACTCCATTAAAATCTTACAATAATAAATATTTTGTAATTGATATTATATTCGAAAAGGGCCTCGTGTTTATAATAAGTTATATAGTTATTTTTATATTTCAATGTTTAACAAAAATATATTTTTACTTTTATTTTTCTATAGTTGAAAGTTAAACTCAGCCTTACATTTTGGTTAAAACTACGTTTTTTTGGGGCCAATTATTTGATGTTGACCAGGAGGTGACAACTGACATATCCACGACATGACTTTATTTTAATTCATATATGTTAAATTGTGTGTGGACTTCAAAACCCTAAATTAATAGGTGAAATTAAAATTAATATTTACTCATCAATTAGATAATTTAACAAATATTACATATTAACACTCCACAAAAAATCATTTTAACGTTTTTAAATATATACGTAAAAAATTAAAACTATTTATAAAATATAACAAAATCTATAAATTTAAAATTTATAAGAATTAGAGAGGGACTAAATTTCATTTATTCAAATTAATTTTAGAAACATATAGAATATTTAAATATTATATAAATTGATATTGAATCGATGATTTGAAATGATATCAAAAAAATATATAGTCTAGAAGGGTCATAAACAACGGTTTGAATATTATATCAAAAATTATCTTCTTTATTATTTTTGTTTTTCCTTTTCTTATTAGGTGGGGGTGTCGCTTGAACCAAGTTTTAAGTTACTAATTCCATCCATTCCCATTAGCAATTTCGATGGGATCATACAGTACTGTTTTTCTTATTTTTATTTGGATTTGGATTTGCTTCTCATTCAATCAAAATAGATAAATTGATAACGTTGTACGAACCTCTTTTGTTTGCATTGCACCGATTTCCAGCTCATTCAAAATAATATTTGACAGATTCACATTCTTATTAAACATCATGAGTTCATTCATATTCTTGTAAACGCTTGGTTTTGAGATTAAAAAAAATTATTATTTTTTTTAAATAATATGAAACTAAAATTTATGACTCGACTTCGAAATTAGATCCATTTCAACATTGAAATGCAGGAATACCCAATATACACATATATATATATATATATTATCGAGTAGTTGAAAAGATGGGGGGAAAGAATTAACATGGTTCTAGAAGGGCCTCTAATTTAATTTAAGAAATGTCATATTTATCACAATATAATTTGAAACTTTATATCAAGAAATATAGTACGGAGAGAAGAAACAAAAAGTTTTCAA
Source organism: Cucumis melo (assembly GCF_025177605.1). Taxonomy (NCBI): domain Eukaryota; kingdom Viridiplantae; phylum Streptophyta; class Magnoliopsida; order Cucurbitales; family Cucurbitaceae; genus Cucumis; species Cucumis melo. The sequence continues at coordinate 5,941,962 of NC_066864.1, read as the reverse complement.
ATATATAAATCAACAGTTTTAGGTCTTTTAACTATAAATTTCTGGGTTTAATTTTAGATATTAACCAAAAAAATTATGTTAATTAGAGTTTGAATTTGATGTCTGTAAGTTTTGATATCCTAAAATGAACTTTGGAATTGGTCTAAAATATCCCTAGTTAGTGTTATTATGATAAGTTGGTGTAAGTCATGGGAGGCAGTTGGTATGTAAAATAATAGTACACATGCTACATTGTTTACAATTTAATAAGATTAACTATGCACGTAGATTGACATGATACCTAATATATAAAAATTGATTTTGCCAATAATATATAATAAATTAAATGATGTCAATAGCAAATATATATATATATATATATATATATATATATATATATATATATATCATTTGAGTTGGGAAAATGAATGAGAATTATATATCAACACAAATGGTTTTAATAAAAAATAAATGAGAATTAATGTCGCTTAAATAATCTTTCAACTTTTACACATTACTGTCACGTTAATTTCAAGCAAAATAAAAAATCTAAGGATATTTTAGAAACGGTTTATTTAGATTGATTTGACAATGGTTTTTGGTTTTTTTTTCTTTTCGTTTCTTTTTTTTTTTTTAACAAGAAACGAGATTGTGTTTGATAACTATTCTCGTTTCATATTTTTTTTAAAGAAAATTGTTTGATAATCATTTATTGTTTCTCGTTTTTGTGTTATTTTCTTAACATTATTGCTGAGTTTTTAGTTTAAATATAATCTAATGATGTGAAAAATAAAAATATTTAAAATTCATTAAAATATAAAAAAATAATTATAAAACATTAACATTATCAAATACATATAAATAAATTCGTTGCAAAATCAATAACTATTTTTATTAATCATGTTTTTAAAATTTGACTTGAAATAGTATTTCTTATTCAATTCATCTCTTTTAAACGATGTTAATTCAAACTCAATAGTTGTAACATATTAAAAATAATTTAAATGATTATTTTAGTTAGAAAAATTATATAATATAAAGTTCTAACTAATTTTAATAATACTAAAAATAATAATTTAAAATTTTAAAATAACATATAAACATCCCTATTACATAAAGTTTGAAAATTTAAAATTTAAAATTTATAAAATATTTAAATAAATATATTCGCAGCTAAAATCTGGAAAATAAAAATAATATATAAATTTAATTATTGAACATATGAAAATTTAAATTAATAAAGGCAGAAGAAAATAAATTAAGAAATATTGAATATATAAATATGAAAAATTAATAAAGAAAAATAAATAAAATAGGTTAAGAAATAAAAAAACATCAAAGTCAAGAATTAAACCTAAGACCTTTAGGCCAACAGTAAATATAGACATGTATGAGAACCATGAGAAACTATTTCTCATGGTTTCTTTATTTTTGCCAAAGTTTTAGAAACGTTTATTAAATTTTGGGAACGAAAAATGAGGAATGGATATCAACTGCAAATATGTTTTTTAGAAAAACGAAAAACATAAATAGAAAACAAGAAACAATGACGTTATCAAACGGGTTCTTAAGTTTAAAGGTAAAATGAAAATTTTTAATTAAAATTAAAAAGATAGTCAAAATTGAACCAAACTCTAATAAAATTTTGTATAGTTTAATCCTAATTATATGCGAGTATTTTATATTGCCTATTACAAACATATTAAACCCATCTTGGTAAAAATAGATTGTTAGTTCATGATGTGTTATCAACATTGTATTTACTATCTTATTGATATAAATTGAAAACTACGGTTCACTTTTAAGTTATATTCTTCTAGAATTGTTTTTGCAAATGTTAAAAAAGCGATCGTGAGAAATGTTTCGAAGTGTTTTAATAAAATCGATTGAATATTAATTATTTAGACAAAATTAGTTTACAACTCTTGTAATTAATGTATGATCTACCAACCGATCGATTATATTGAAATAGTTGCTTCATCCACGAATTTGAATGCCTCCTCTAACCTTTTTTTTAATTCTATCGTATCCTACCTAAAGGCTTAATGTTGAATTTTTCTTAGCACCAATGTCAAATATATTTTCCTATTGGGTAGTCCTTAGTTAATTTCAATTGGAAAGAATTTAATTTACACGTTCCTTTGTCATATAGTATGACAAATAGGAGTAAGATCCTTTGCTAAGAATGTGAAATAAGTCGAAACATAATTGGAATTACGTTTTTACTTTGAATATGAATATCCTAAAATATACGTTTTTGTGCTATAGACTATATAGTCTTTGTATTGATAAGATTTCACTGATATATATATTTTTATAATGGAAAGTAATGTGTTCACCAAATGTGCAATAATGAGTTGTGTCATATTTCTCCAAGTGTCCTAATACGAAACGTTTGAAGGATGGAATAAAAAGGAAAATATGGTGCTCAACTAGGGTTTAATATTTGAATGGTGTGTCCACTCTATAACCACAAAATTAAATGGTGGGAAGTTGTCAATTCTCCTACTTTGACTTTCTAGTTCTTGGTTTTCATTGGAGCTTTGCTTCATGATTTCCCATTTTCTCTCATCTCTTCTACATTTTTCAAAAGGGATTTGGAGAACTTATATTTTCTTTACTTCTTTTGTTTCCTATTCAAAGCCAACTTGTTGAAATTTTGAAACCTGAAATTTATTATTTGCTACAAGGCTGGGATCGACAAATGAGGACTATATTCCTAGCCTTGTAATATTTCACAATAAATGCCCACCGTCTTTTTTTTTTTTTTTTTTTATAATTGTACTTATCTTACATATTATCTCCACCTTATTTTCAAAAGGACATTCATGTCACAATTAATTAAATAGTACATAATGAAAGTGATATATATAAAAGTTTTTCTATACAACATTTCATATATATTTTAGTAGGTGGATAATACACAATTTTTTCTTTTTGAAAGGGAGATACTGAAGAATTTAATTTATAGCATTTGCATTAGTACATTACATGTGAGCTTTGACTTTTGAGTAAGTGATGATATGTCGAGTTTGGTTACATTCCGAATTTCTTGGAAGCGCCGTCAATGTCCAGGTGGAGACTTCTGAGTCTACGGTGTCGGCCACCGGCGACGACATTGGGGCTTTGTTTTTTTTTTTTTTTTTTTTTTTACTTCACTTATTCCATAATGTCGGCATATTTGCAATGGGCCGAATTTTTGAATTTGGGTTATTGGGCTGAGGAGAAAATGAGTTGGTCCAATTCTGTGAGCCCATTGAACTCCTACTACCCTGGCCTCGTAATACATGCTTGTCTTCCGATATTCGTGTGGGTAAATTAAGGGTAATCATACTGTTGTAACAATTTTGAGAATATTTTTAAAAAACGGTAAATATAGTAAAATTTATCGGTGACATGCTTCTATTTTGTTGATATACTTTTATGATTTAGTAGTGATAAATTTTTATCATTGATAAACTCTTATAGTCAACATTCATTTATAAATTTTGATAGATTTTATTATATTTGTAATTATTTTAAAATATTGCAATATACTTAATTATTTTGAATATAAATGTTTATATGCAAGTATCTTATAAAATAATAATTCGATGATTTACATAATAGAGGAGCAATAAACTTTTATATGGAAAATCAATTGGTGTTTAAGATAATATATTATATAAATATAGCTATTAGATTGAAAATAATCAAACACATAGCAACATTTAGCAAAATCTGTTCAAGTTTATCAGTGGTGGAATAAATCCGTTGCAAATATAAATGTTAGTAATGAATAGTAAGAATATATTAGGTATAAAAATAATATTGTTAGTGTATTTAATTATCTAGCTCGTTTATATATGATGAAATATAGAATTATTAATTCTATAAGATCGGAAAATATCAAATTTGTAGAGGTGACAGAAAAAATAGATTGGGCAGTAAATAATTGATGGAACTTTTGTTAACCTATAACTATAAGACTATTGATCACATTTATTTTGGTTTCTGAATCGCCGCCACTTTACCAATCAACGTTGTTTCGTATGATATTCTTCCTTCCGTTTCTGCTTTTTCTCACAAAACGGCGTCCTTATAATATCCATTTTCCATTCCCGCCGTCACGTTCACTTCCAAAATACCCCACTCCTATTCTCCTCACTCAACCGCCATTACCCACTCCATTCTAGGGTTTTCTTCCAACTTCTCCTCCCTCGCCTCTCTCTTTCCCTCTTTCCCCATTCTACGTTTTTTTATTCTAAAATCGGATCGACCTTTTTATTTGAACATTTAATCAAATCTTCTTCCATCGCTTGTTTGTTTGTTAGTTTGTTTCGCTTTATGCTTTTATTCTCAAACTTCACTCTTACTTTTTGATCTGAGATTTAGAGATGAAGCGGTCGAGGAAATCCAAGAGTGTTTCGTGGCCTCATGATCTTAATCTTTGTCAGGTATAATCGTTAACATTTTATAATCACAACTTTTCCTTCATATACATAGGGTTTCTAATTTACTAGATCAGTTAGCTTATTAATGGTCCCGACCTCGTCTCTCAATTTTTTTAGTGAAAAATCAGAAGCTGCTTATAGTTGATGATTTTCCATTTCTTTGAAAGTTATGGTATTGATTGATTTACATCGCTTTTCTTTGGGCCCGAGGGATTAACGACATTTTGTTGCTATTTGAATTTTTTTTTTATCTTGAGAACACAAAAAGTTAACAAAATTTTGTGATTAAGTAATAAAATTTGTGGTTAAAAACATTAATCTTGCCGTGCGAGCAAACCACCGGTCTAGATGGAAAACATTATCGTAGCTATGCAGAACTGAGATAAATGCAGTCATTCGAACGATTTTAAGATGTTCTTTGATTTTAAAGACCAATATCACTACAAGAAATTTATGTAATCTCTGAAAATTTAAGGTAAAATATATAATGTACAAGCAGAGTTTTCTATCGAATGAGGTCCTGATCTAAACGGCCCGTCTATTTGCAATGCAGAAAATATTACTCTACACTGAAAATATATTATGCTTTTTTACTTTAAAAGAGAAAAAAAATGAAGAAAATTAATTAGCTTGACCAAACAAATTTATATAAAAGGGGAACCCAACCACGCCTCTTTTATGATCCATAATATGATATAATTAATTAGCAGTTCTTGAATACTTCTTTTCCCCTGGAGGATAAAGATTTTTATTTTTTTGGTGGTGTAAACTAAAAAATGATAAGAAGTATTAAATACACCTTCAAGAACTTCCAAGGGCGACACTAATTTTGGTTGTGTGTAAATATCAAGACCAGTGAGAGCCATTTAAGAGTAACAACCAACATTCTTGGGTATTATTATTTATTCAATTTGAATTCAAATAGTGAATACTAGATTTTTTTTTTTAATAAAAAAACCCTTTTCTTGCAAGACTAAAAGCATGTTAGATGTAAATTCTATGGAATAATTGTTAACTGTAGCATTTTTTAGCAAATTGATGGTGGACAATCCTACCCCTTGCCATATATAAATGCCTTTGCAGAAATATTCGTTTGTCCTAATTTCTCTTTTTTTCCTCCCTGAAACTGTATGGTCATCTCCTGAAATGTCACTTTGGTTAAATGCCTGTTTTCTCCATTTTATGAGCATATATGATATTTTTTATTTTTTCTGTAAATGCCTTGGGTCATCTGTTGTTTGTCTTACTGAGAATCTCAGGGTACTCGGTTATGAGTATGCCCCTTATTTGGAGGCAACTTCTTAACGTGTGCACACAGGACAGATTGATTTGAATTATATTGTAGTGATAATTTGATATTGCACATTATTGACCAAATGATCTTGGTAATCGAAACTCAATAGCTTGATCGGTTTTGTTGTGGTCAAATCTTCCAATGTGGTTGAAAGAATCTTTATCTTTGGTGTTTCTGTCCCTGTTCTTTAATCCAAATTTATGTTCTGCGATATCAATTTATGGTGAATAAATATGCTTGCGTCTTTTAAATAGGTGAAGTTATTCTCATCAGAGGACTGCCCATCACAAGTTGGGCTGAAATCTTGTGAACCTCTCCAAGCAAAAACCTCCTGGATGTTGCCTCCCCATACTAAAGAACCTAATTGTCCTCCTGGATTCAATATTACTGACTTGGGAAACCAATTAGTAGATATTTCTGGCATTCCTTTGATCAAGTGGAATTGTCCTCCCAAGGTTAGCTAGCACTACTAGACACCTCTCCTCATCAAATACCAATTAGTTTTATATGTTCTCTCTGGTGTTTTCTCCATTAACATGTGTCCTTTTATATCTGTCTCATGTGTCGAACTACAATACCATTTATTTCTCAACAGTTTGTTATGAGTTGCCACTGGCGTGTGACAGCAGGAGATGAAAGTACAGAGATAAAAACTCAAAATTTTAGGGAAATGAGATTGCTGGAGGCAATTTATCCCCGGGCTTCCGATATCCCCACTGGGTAATAATTTTAAACCAACTCATGCTTTTGAGGCCAGTTTGAAAGCTTAAATGTTTTGACCTTTGGCTTGTCCAATAATTTCTCATATCTCCTTGTCTTTTCCTGTATAGTGCGAGTGTTTCTACAGAGATTGAAAGTGAAACTTACAATGATAGCCTCACTCCTCTTGTCCCTATCATTCCTATTGAAGAGGATGAATGTGGGGATATGAAGTTAGATTCAGGTCCCGTTGGAAACTTATCTACGAACTCTGAGCAGATGATGGCTAGTTCCCATGTTCAGTTGGATCCTGCAATCCCGAAAAGTTCCATCGAAACATCATCAGTAGCAGCAGGGGAAAAGCCGTCTGAAAAGCTAGTTGATGTTGGTGTGGACGTAGTAGCTGCTGCCTCTGCTGCATTTGCTGTTTTAATGAAAAGCAAGGAGCAGGGAAGCTTGATCGACACCAACTTGCTTATTAAGATTTTCAGTGATCCAACAATGATTCAGAATTTGACTAACACTCTTCCTCTATTTGAATTAGTCTCTGATAGTCCACCCGCTGCACCAATATCCGTGTCAAAGCCAGGGACCAGATCGATTTCCTTGTGTATTCCAGAATCCAATACTATACCAAAGCTCCCAAATGCAAACTCATTGCATGTGTTGAATAAAGATCCATCTTCAGAAACTACAGTTCCGCAGGTGATTAACATTGCAGCATCTAACGTAAAGCCAGCCTCTGTCCCAGGCCACTCTCCCGCACCCAATCCCCAGAAGGTAAAAACCACTATATCAAATGTTGGTAACTATTCTAGAACTGGTGCAGTCTCTAGCCAAGTGGACATAGCACAGGTAAACATGGTGAAAAAAGGTCAGATAGTGAAGGATGCTAACTATTATAAGAACTTGGTAAGACAACACGGTGGAGATCAGAAGGATGGTAAGGAACTGAAAATTGGATTAAATGGTAATAATCAGAATGAATATAATCTTAATATGGTGCACGAGATGAAAGCAGAACATTTAAAAGCCAAGAATCAGAAATATTGCATTTACTTTAACAGTTCAAAAGGATGTCGAAATGGTGTTAATTGCCAATACAAACATGATATGTCACAAAATATGCGCATTAACCACATATTGGAGACTCGTGGTGCTAAGAGAATGAAATTGTGGGGTTGAAGATACAGGCAGGGAGGAGTAGATTTTGGGTAAATTCTTTACTAAGAATTTTGGTTATTTTTGGAGGTGGGGAAATTGGTATGAATTTCAATTTTCAAGGAAATATATGAAAAGACAAAGTTACTGATTTTATTTAGAAAATCTTATTAGAGAAATCATTGATGAATGATTTAGAGAATCTCATGTTCAATGCTCTCTTTCGATTATGGTGAGGCATTGCTTATTGAGTTTACATTGTCACAAAATTAAAGGTAATTAGGCATCTGATATTGCATATTATTAGTTTTAGACTTGCTCTACGTTTTTAGGATTACCAACATTTTACTAGTTTTCTTTTCGTTATCAAAGAATTAGGATGGGATATTAAACTCTTAACTTCAAGAAAATAAAAGCTCTTCCTACCCCTATAAATTATTCAATTGAGAGGACCATTATTTTTTAATAAAATTGGAAAGAAAATAATAGCAATGCAACACTTGGAGAAAGATGTTGAAGTAGAGATAACTAAAAGATACCCTTCAATATTATGAAATGCAACAAATTGCCATACTTGCCTTGCAAATCAACAAAAGCCCCTCATTCTTTACATGCAAGGTAGAAATGGACAAGACATAAACAGAAAAACACAAGCTTGAAGAAGTGGGAATGTTTTTGGATTTTTATAGGCAGTAATTAATATATATATATATAACAAAAAAAAAATTGAGTGAAGTAGCATAAGAATAAGAGTAATGCTCTGGTATAACACAGCTAGAATCCATTTAGTGTGCCTTCTTAATACATCAATTCAATTGTATACGACAAAAGTATAAAATGTATATGAATATATTGTTAAAAGAAGTTGTCTCAACTTGAGATTAAGAATGCATACACAAATAATTTTCATCATAATATCTTGTTGTGGAATCCACTTTGAAGCATTAACGAATTCGACCATTGCCATCGAAATGCTGTTGGCTTGGCCCTTCTCTTCCACTTTAGAGTCTCTAAATTTATTATTTCGTCATGTGGAAACCACTGTGCTTTCATTTTCCCATCCCATTCTAATTCGTTAAGCAAAAGAAACCACCTTTTTTTTTTCATAATTTATGAGAGTCTAGTGTTGTCCCACTTAAAAGTTAGTTGAATTTTTGGTAGTGTACGTCCAAAAACGACACTTCAAACTAATCGCATATCATTTAAAATTGAGCAAATAATAATCTTGAAGAATCTTACTTTGGGAGTATGGTTATCGAGAATGAATGTTTAATTATTGAATTAAAAAAAAAAGGGGTGTTAGTGTCATTATTTTCCCAGCCATGGACAAAAACAAGATTCAGAACTACCATTTTTTTATTGATTTGATTTGATGTGCAAGTTTGTAGGCTTTGGGGGGGTTTAGTAGGTTGATGGGTGAGTTGAGGTGGGGACAGTTTGGTTTGGTTATGAAATTGGAAAGGGAGGTAGAAGGAGTATAAAAGAGAACAGTGGGGAGGAGAAGAAGATTGAATCATCCATCCAAGTTTGAAGTTTGAAACAGATAAATCAGAATGAAGAGCGAAAGGGGAAGTGGGGTTATTTTGTTTCTTGGAATTGTGTTGATCAGCATTTACTTGGTTGAGGTTGAGGCTGAGCGGAAGGAGGTGAAGAGTTTTAAAATAAACGAAAGTGTTGGTAGTACATCCAATGGATGGTCTAATTTGAATGAAAGTCAAAGGGGAAGAAATACGACTGTTAGTGGCGGCAAGGGTGGGCGGAATTCATCGGGTGAGGGCCACGGAGGTGGTGGTGGAGGAGGGGGAAGTGGTGTTGGGGTGAGAAAGAAAGATACAAAACATAATAAAAAGCATGGAAAAAGCGGGAATGGCGGTGGTGGGGGAGGGGGGTGGGGGCAATGGTGGTGGTGGAGGTGGAGGTGGAGGGGGAGGGGGAAATGGAAAAGGGTATGGATGGGGAGGGGGTAGTGGAGGTGGTGGCGGCGGTGGAGGGGGAGGAGGTGGTGGTGGAGGAGGAGGAGGAGGAGGAGGAAGTGGTGGAGGATGGGGTTTCGGGGGAGGAGGGAGTAGAGGGTTTTGTTGGATTTGGGGATGTGGCGGCGGTGGCGGTCATGGAAAAGCATTGGGTAGGAGAGAAGGTCCCTCAAACTAAAAAGTAAAAGGAAGTATGGAGATTTATCAAAGAAAGTATAAAAATCAAATTCATAATAAACATCGAGTGCTTAACATAATGTACTTCTTACATATTCAGGTTTTGCTTAACTATTAATTCCTTGAAAAATAACTAAGTAGTCATTTTGAGTTTAAGGTAAATTTGTAATTCTTGAATTTTGGATTATCACAAAAAAAAAAAAAAAAAAAAAAAAAAAGAAAAGAAAGAAAGAGATGAAGAAATTATGAGTGGTATCTCTCCTCTTATGCCATTGGCTCTGTATCACAAAACATTTCATTTGGTTGATGATAAGAAAATACAATGTTTCTTGCTTTATTTAATAGATTTCAATTTGTTTTTTTCTTTAACTTGTAATCATGCACCATCTATTAAATTATTAAAGTATATATCACTAATCATTAATTAACTTCTAACTAGGTAACTTATTAATAGCAAGTATACATATATATAAAGAAAAAAAAAATTGAAGAGGGAGAGAGAGAGAGAGGTTGGAGAGTGGTTAGAAGAAGAAAAAGAAAGGGATGGGGATGGGGATGGGGATGGGGATGGGGATGGGGGGCATCACGTGATGATGATAGATAATTAGAACTTAGAAGGGGAAAAGGGTAAATAATAGTAATTGGAGGACCACAATTCAATTTTTTTAAAAAAAGTTTTTTTTTTTGGGGGGGGGGGGGAATTATTAAATGAGTTTTTCTTAATAATCTGAGTGGGGCCAGGGTATGGAATTGCTTAGGTGTAATGGGTGACACGCATGTTCTTCCCCGTCCCTCCCTGCCTTCCTTCTCCTCCATTTCATCGATTCATATTTTTATGTTTCTTTTCTTTATTTTTCATTTTCTTTATCTTTCTCATCTATCCTTTTGATTATAATAACAACAACAATTGTCGAAATTATAGAAGGAAAATGTTAAAACAAGGAATGGGAGAAAGGAAAGGGAAATGTGTAGAGTGTTAAATAAGGAGGAGGGAGGGTTAAGGTGAAAGAGATAAAGATGAAGAAAAAGTTGATAGTAACGTAAAAGGCTATAAATGGTGTTAAATGAAAAGTGTAGGTTACCGAGTTTTGAAAACGGCGTTATAATTAAGGATCATTGTTCTGTTAATTTTCCAAATAACGAAGAAGAAGAAGACAACTCCTCCCCTTCTCAAAATGTTCCATTTCAAGATTCCACAAACTTCACTACTCTCACTCTACTACACGTAACAATTACGCAATATTTTTCTTATCTTTTTCTTTTCTTTTTCTTTTTACATAATTTATATTAATTTTGAAAGAAAAAAGAAACGGATAAATTAAATATATTAAATAAAAGGTATTCTAATTAAGCTGATAACAACTAAGAAGCGCCGATGACCTACCGCACCTAATAAGGCTCCCTGAAAATGACATTTTTACACTAAACTTAATTGCCCTCTTTGAACCGGCTTCCTCGGTTACACTAACTCCACACCGGAGTGGGGTCTCTCCCTTTCCTTTTTACGTCGCATCTCCAGTACTTTCCGGTGGTGGTTCGAGTGAAGCTCGTTCGAAAACGTGGGGCTACAAGCCGGTCTGTATTCGGGAAAGAGCCGCCCGGATTTGAACCGGACACCGCATGCATTACATAGACTCTTTGCTCCAAGTGGCCCGGCTCGCCATTGGGGGGTTTTTTGAACGCCACAATGACTGCACCGGCGCCCCGCCTGGACCCTCCCGGAGCCCTCATCTGCAGGATTCTTCTTTGATTTCTTCGCCGGCAGCGGGGTTAAAGACCAGACTCCGGCGGAGATTTTTGGTCGCTTGGTTCTGGGTTTTGAAGGAAATGGGGTATTGAGATAAGATTGAATTTTTGGAAGGGGATTTCTAGGTTTGTGTGTCGAGAAAACAGAGGGAGGCGGTGGTGGAGCAGAGTATTCTTCTTGGGTGGAATCGGCAACGAGCTGAGAGAGCCAGGCAAGGTCTTCAAAATCTGTTGAAGAAATAGACCAGAAGTCATCTTCGGAGGAATTGGTGGAGCTGTGGTTGGAATTTTGGTCGGTGTCGTGATGTTGTTGAAGTTGCAGGGGAGGAGAAAGAGAGGAATGGTTGTTTTTTTCTCCATCTTCTTGCTGTTCTTCATCTGAAAAGTTGAGGAATTGATCTACAAAAATGTGGTCGGAAGATGGGGATGAAGCGTTTTGAAGATTGGAGGACCAGAAATCATCGAAGTGAAGTTTGGGGGTGGATTTGAAAGTGAAGTCTTTGATGAGAGGCATGTTGAAAGCAGAATCCATGTCCATGCATTCAAAATTTGAGAGAAAAGAAAGAACGAAAGAAGAAAGGGTGTTTCAGAAATGGAGTTGTGGAAGTGGATAGATTGAGAAACCGCGTAGGAAAGAAAAAGAGAAAAGGGGGATTTAGGTTTAAAAGTGTAAAACAATGAATGAAGGAAACCAAAGGTGCCCTTGACCTGTAGTCTCAAACTGCCCGTTTCTCTTTTTCCCATTCTTTCCGTTTTCTTTTCGTTTCTTTTCTTTTTTCTTTTAAAGCCCTAAATAACTATTATTTGGTCCAAAATGCACTTTGATTTTCGATACCTTCTTTTTAAGTTATATATTATAAACGGGAGAACAATACTTTAAATGTCTTACGTGACAATACAATTATAACAAATATCCTACAATTAATACAAATTATGCAACTATACTTGAATATTCTAATCTTTTTTCAAAGAAAACAAATCTTCTGTAAAATATCATATCTTCGGTAAAATATCATATCTTCTGCATTTACTTCTTCACTTTTGAAAATACTAGAATTTTGTTTGTGTCATCTCGCTCTGTCTTCATATTTTTGTTCCTTTAGCATCTTTGTTGCTTCAAATCTTCGATTAGCATCTCCATTGCTTCAAACTTTCGTTTGTACAGCCATATCCGTTCTTTCCTCTTCAGCGACTTTTAAGATCGCTTTCCACTGGCCTTCGTTCAGGTATTCAATTGTTTGTTTCATCTTCAACTTTCTATTCGTTTTCAAATCGGTGAGTTATTCTTTGGATTTGTCCCTTATTCTCACATTTTTTGCGGATAGATCAAAAATACCTCATCCTCGAATTTTCTTCTTAAGATTTGTCCCGGGTTCTAACATTCTCTGCATCTATTTTTGATGTTCTTATTGACTTGGTGTTTTCTATTTTGAAAATATAGTATAAACTTTTTTTAAGTTAATTTTTTAGATAATAAATGGGACTGATACACAAATAATTTTATAAATATAGTACAAATAACATATCACATCCCCTTTCCACCGTTTGCTTCCAATTGAATTTCTTAATCTAGTTTTCCTTAATTAGTTAATTTTTTTCATAATAATTAATTATTGCATTGTATTTGACATGATTTTAGAGATGATTTAATTTTGAATTTAAGATTGTTCCATTTTCTACGATTGTACTTTTAAATGTCCAAATGTAGTTTTCGTATTATAAGTAAATCTTAAATTTAATCCCTCTAAATTAAATTTTATTAAAATTGGATTAAATAATCACAACAATTTTGTTCAAACAGTACAATATGTAAATATATTTTAAAAATTTATAGTAAAAATGCTAATAAAAATAATGAAAAATCCACAACAGAGTAGTAGTATGGATTAAGTTGAAGATTTATTAGAAGCATGTAACTAAAACTAGATATTTGAAAGTATGATAACTAAAATTGAACAAATTTCAAAATACAAAAACAAAAAGTGTATTTCAACCAACGTTAAAAATAGACTTAAACAAAGTATTTGATAAGTTTTTTAATTTTAAAGGTGTCTTTTGGTGAGCCATTTGATGTTTTTCCTAATATATCCTCATTCTAATGGAATTTCTTATACAAAAGAGTTCCAAAAACAAATTTTAAATTAAAAAAAAATCAATTTTGGTTTGGTTTTCTAAACCATCTGTAGAATATAATTAATAAAGGAATAAAATTGGAGATAGAAAGTTATATTTATAGACTAATATTTAAAAATAAAATGATCACCAAATGGAACCACACACGAAAGAATGAAAAAATCTATTTAAAGATAAAATGAAAGTTGGTATCTATTAACAATAGTATTTAAGGGTATGTTTGGGGTGGGGTTTTAGGGGGAAAAAGATTAGGAAATTGGGCCAACCCGTGTTTGGCTCAAAGATTATGATAAGGGGGATTAGGGTTATCCTAATCCCTAAGTAATCTCATCTTATTCTATTTTTACTTTCTTACAACCCTACCCAAATAATCCAATCAAAAATTTATTATTGTTTTTTAAATTACTACAATCATAACTCTTCCCTCAAACACATATTATCATAAACACTACTATCATAATCCTTCATCCAAACACTTACTATCATAACACTATCTTTCATATTTTTTCTCCCAAACATATATTAACATAACACTACCAATAATAATCTTTCCCCCAAACACATATTATCATAATACTAGGATTATTATAATCATTTTCTTCCATAACTCTTTCCTTCCCCCAAACACACCCTAAAAGTTTGATATATTTCGTAAATATTTTTAGTAATGATGGTATTTATAATGATTTTAATTTAAAAAGGATTTTAGAATAGAAGGTAAAAAAGATAGTTGATTATGAAATAATTATATTTATAAAAAGAAAACATATATAATCACATGGTTGGAAACGTCACGGGCCTGTGTTACTGTGGATCCCTAACTCCATTTTCCCTACCTTACCTACGCTTCCAAATCTTAATGCCCTCTTTCCATATCTAATTTGACTCCATTTTTGCTTCTAAACATATTTGTTCTCCAGTGGACACAACAACAAAATAGTATACAACATCTCAAGCTATGAGTTTGAGCTTCAAAAGAGGACTTTAGGGGTTGTGTCTTATCTCCCTTTTGTCTTCTTCACAAAGTCATTCATACTATGTTTTTCGCGGTATTAGTCAAATTTTTTATTTTACTTAATCCACCATTAATCAAACAACTCCATAAAAGATGGGTGGAGAATGTAACCAAAATTTCTCAATGATTATGAGAAAAACATTACAAATATATAAATGATGCCACTAGTCGGAGATATTTTATACAAGAAAACATATAAAAACAAAAATGAAAACATTAGTCAGTTGAGAGTTAATTTAGAGATTTTTTTTTTTTTTGGAACTCTTTATTATAATATATGTTTTTAATAAAGTAAGGAAATTCGTATATACTGTGATTATAATCGTAAAAGACATCATGTACTGTTACACCCTTGGGAGATATTTTAAGGATAGAATGGAGTTAAGTGAGTAATTTTGATTGGGGAAAAGAGAGTTAGATTTTGTAGTTATAGGGTGCGGCGAAGGGAATAGAAGATGCTGATTTGAAAAGGAAACAGACAGAAACATACGGAAGGGAGAAGTAGCCGTTGAGATGATTTTGGTGAAGTGGAAATTTAATTAAATATTGAAAAAGTAAGTGTCCTTTTTTCTCTCTGTCATTTTCTACAAAATTGGAATCTACACAACCACCCAAGAAACTAGTACAAAAGGTTCAGTGAAAAGATGACAAAAAGTTCAATTTGTTAGGCCCCATTCAACTCTCTTTTGTATTCATGGCATACCTGACAAGTGACGAGTTAATGGCGAAAATTTGAAGAAACAGTTTGATGTCAAGCAGATCAAAATACAATAGGAATGGGATTTGAAAATAAATAAACAACAAAAGAATCAAACAATTTAGATAATTTAAAGGAAAAAAAAAAAAAAAAACTAAGAATGGTTGCAAGGGGGAAGAGGAGTTCCGCAAAGTCCACGGTTATGTTTGAATGAAGAGACAGGGAAATGTGCTTTATGCGGTGGAATTTTCCCACAAAGTCTATTTTCGGACACGTCGAATTTCCAAAGCTTCTTCAAATTCAATACCTCTTTCGGAATCGTCCCACATAGTCTATTCTTCGAAAGCAAAATCGTGGTTAATTCCGCCGCCTCTCCCAGCTCTGCCGGAATTTCACCGGAAAACTGGTTATCAGCCAGCTCCAGCACCTGCAACTCGACGAGTTTCGACAACGACTTGGGGATATGTCCTTCTAATTCATTGTTTGATAAAACCAGTGATTTGATTGAAGACATTGCTGCTCTGTCTCCAATATTCTGATCAATACAACCACTGAAGTGATTCCCAGAAACATCGATGGAATTGAAATGGCCTAGCGGGTCTTGAACCCCTTTTAAAATTATGTTGTCAAGGCACCCTGTAAAGTGGTTGGAGTGAAGATCAAGATCCATTAACAGCAAAAGGTTTTTGAATTCAGCTGGGATTGATGAATGAAATCCGTTATTTGAAAGGTTGAGGAATGAAATATTTGTCATATTTCCAATCCAATGAGGCAACGACCCTGTTAATCGATTACTCGATAAATCAAGAACCGATATTGAGGATGAAGACAACCATTTTGGAAGCTTCCCTTCAATCCCTGTTTTAGCTAAGAATAGCCGAAACAGTTTCATCTTTGCAAACCAATTTGGTGCGCTTCGCAACTCAAGAGGATTAAAGGAAAGATCCAGGCTCTGTAGTCTCTGCAATTTGGATAACTGATGAGGGATCCCACCAGAAAGAAAATTTCTCGACAAGTCTAAAGTTTGAAGGTTTTCTAAATTTCCAAATGTCTTGGGAATCTTGCCAGTAAAAAGATTGTTAGAGAAGAACAAATCAGTTAACGTTGTCAAGCGGCCAATAGAAGAAGGCAATTTCCCAGTAAGCTTGTTGTTCTCAAGAATCAGTCTCTGTATCTTTTGAAGCTTACCGATGGACGCCGGTAACCGACCACTAAGCCTATTTTCCGACAAGCGGCAGAATATAAGAGAACCTAGTCCGGCGATCGAAGTGGGAATACTTCCGGTAATCTTGTTCTGATTGAGGTAAAGCAAAACCAACTCAGAGAGTTCACCAATCGTATTTGGAATGCTCCCTGTTATTTCATTTTCAGACAAATCGAGATACTTGAGGCTTTTAAGGTTACCAATACTCATAGGAATGCTTCCTGAGAATTTGTTGGCATGGAGATCGAGATTTTTTACCTCAATTAGCTTCCCAATTGAACTAGGAATCGACCCAGATAGTCTATTTCCTGAAAGACCCAATTCTGCAAGACACTTGAAATGGTTAAAAATTGAAGGAGGGATGATTCCAGAGAGTAAATTATTGCCAAGATAGAGTTTTTCCAATCGAAAAAGACACCCAAAAGTTCTAGGAATGGAACCCACGAGTTTATTTGAATCGAGAAACAAATGGGTGAGTCGCGATAACTTGCCAAGTTCCAAGGGAATTCGACCGTTGATGTCTTTGAGATTGCTAAGGTCAAGAAACTGAAGAGACGACAAGTTTCCAAGAAAAGGGGAGAGAGAACCAGACATAAAAGTATCAGCGATGAAGTCAGTGCCGGAGACAATCCCAGGGCGGGTGAGGTTGGTGACTCTGCCGGAGGCATCACAGGCGACGCCGTCCCAGGAGGAGCAGCAGTCAGTGGTGGATTTCCAAGAAAGGAGTAGCTGAGAAGGGTCAAAAGTGATTTTGGCTTTGAAGTGGAGAAGCGCTTGTTTGTCAGTGGGATGACATGAATCAGAGAACTGAAGGAAGAGAGATGAAAGAAGAAAGAGGAAGAAGAAATGGAGAGAGAATTCCATGGTTGGTTTAGGAGAAGTGGAAGGGGGGAAGAAGTTATTATATAGAACTTGCTTGTGATCGTTGAAGAAAGGTAAGGGTAAAATAATGGATATGGAGTTAAATTTATTTTAAGTAGTTTTTTAGGCAATTGGCAGGGAGCTTCATGGATTGAGGCAGGGGAATCTAGTGGGTATAAATGGAAAAATGTGGAAGGTGATGGATCGTCCAGTGGCTTAGTGGAAGAGTAAAGAGCCATTCACCATTGTCTTGTGATCCCTAATGTACACGCTTCAATTCGGTCTCTAATGTGTGCATTTATTATATGCTTCAAGACCGTTATAGTTATCATCCTCCTTTAGTTCATACTTGACTTAAAAATAACTATTTAATTCTTATCTTTCTAAGATCCCCTCATTTACTTCTTTGTTTAGCTAAGTTTACTTGCTATAAATTTTTATATCAATAACTCAATACCGAAGGAGAAAGAGGACGAGCTTTCACAAAAGTGGTTCTCTATCGTCATTTTCTACGGTTCGTTTGGCTAACTATCATTCACAACTTTCCTCTCAATTTTTCACAAATGTAAGTGATGTGGAACTATTTTAGTACTTTCAAACAATTATTCAAATTAAGTTTCTTCTTTCAACTATCTTAAATTTAGTTCAACAAAAAAAATTTAATCAAAATTGATTAAATAATAATATTAGTTTCTCTAAGAAAGGAAATAAAAGAAATTATTTTATATATTTTTAACCATTTGGAGTAAAAAATGCTAACTAGTAACAAATTTTTCTAAAAGAATCTAGTAATAGCAATTTAAAATTGGTTTGATTAAAATCGGACAGCTAACCCAATTACAATTCTATTTTGACACGTGCTCAATAGCAAGAACTAGAAGTTGACTGAAACATATATCTAAATTATGGGTTTGAGAGAAAGCAAAGCAAAGATAACAAAAACACTGCCAAATCTCCTTCTACCATCGTGAGTGTATGTATTAGAATATCCCCCCTAAAGATAAGAGAATGTTATATTGATAATTAAATGCACACTGCTTAATTGTTTACCATTAATTCTTGGTAAGAAACGGTTGGAATAGAAATATATAATATAATGGCAAATTCGTCTTTTTTTATTTTATTTTTTATAATGGAAGTAATGAAAAAAAATGAATAAGACAAGACAACGGAAAAAAAATAAAAACATGGTTTCCTGCCTATGCATAACCGAGTCTTCAGAAATCTGACATCAATAAGCAAATAATCCTTAGTCCATACTATCGAAACCTCGTATGTCACAAACATCATGTGATCAAAATCCAATACGACCAATAAAAATGTCAATTTGCAGAATAATAATAAAGAATAATGTCAATTTGCAATCTTCCATTTCATTTTTAGAAAATGTATTTACTCTTTTACCTTTCCTTTTTCCCAGCAATACCCTTTGGATTTGGGCTGGCAATTGGTAACTGGGCTAGCGGCCCAATTAAAGCCCAGGGCGGCGCCGTGTCGGGTTTGGTGTGGCGATAATTAGGGCACCCAATTTTGAACAAGTTTGACCCTTCCGACGACAAGAAGCTACAATTGGCTGTCGGGGGCGATCTATTTTTATGAAATTGATCGAGCCAAATTTTGCTCCGAATGCCCTTTTTCTGTCATCTTTACCCAATCATAATTCAAATTGTCTTCGCCGATTAAGGCCAGAGTATGTGCGGCCATTTCTTCCCTGGGTTATGAGGCGAGTCCCTACGAAAATAATTCCTAATTTCCAATCATCGAGAATTTACCCTAATTCGATCATGGCTAGCGACGCAACCAGAGAAATGCAATCATCAGTTGATTCAAAGAAGAAAGGCGCGGAGGAGGAGAAAGTAGAGAAAGAGGAAGAGAAAGAGAAAGAAAAAGAGAAGATTGTGAAATTGCCACCGCCGCCGGAGAAGCCGTTGCCGGGAGATTGTTGTGGGAGTGGATGTGTTCGATGTGTGTGGGACGTGTATTACGAAGAGCTTGAAGATTACAACAAGCTTTGCGAGAAAGGTTCGGCGCCCCCCAATTCTTGAGATTTCAATTTCAGGCTTTCAGCCAACAGTTTGTAATTGAAAATTGGATCTGTTTGCTGTTGTAAACTCAATGAATTCAAATTGAATCTGTATCTGTTTCGTTAAGAACAATTGTTCAGTGAGATGAAGGCGAATAAACACAATTCATTTATCATGGCACGATATTTTATGCTAAACCCTTTTAACTGATTGAATTGAGCACTCGATTTCATTGTTTTTTGTGGATCATTCAATTATAATTCTTTAATTTCATTTCATTTCTAAAGAAAAATAAAAAAAAAGGGTCAAAAGATATTATTTCCCTTTTTTAAAATTATAATAAAAAAAAATTGCTATATTATGAGATGAAGTGTCAGTTTGGTACGGGAGAAACAGAAAGAGAGTGATGACCCGTCAAAAGGCCCAGTAGGCCAAATGGGCCTCATAGTATATTATGGAGATTTAGAGTGTCGAAGGATTGATTGTGTGTAATTTTGGTGGAAGATGATGATGCGGGGATTTCATTTTCAGTTGACTCTGGTTGTGGCGGTGATCACTCTCGCCGCCCTTTATCCGAGAGATGGCCTTCCCGGAGCTGAAGCTGCCACTTCCACTTCCGCTTTCGTTCATAATGTCATCTACTCTAACAGGATTGCTATGTTCTCCAAATCCTACTGCCCGTATGTTCTCTTCTTCTCTTTCCCTTTTTTAATTAGACAAACACACGCTTTATTATTTTTCTTTTTTCCTTTTTCTTATTCCCTGAATTATTCTGTGGCTCGTTGCGGCATGTCTGCACATTGTCATCAGTCGATCAGCAATCATTGTTTTAATGGGTTGTTTGCTGCCAATGAACCTGAAATTCTAATATTACCGAATCCCGGCTTTTCGAGAAATGAATATAGGATATACGAGTTATTCATTCGCTTGTTTTTTTACAGATTTTGGACTTGAATAAGTAGCTTATATCTCCATCTGATCAAATTAGTCGGCCCCATTTTGACAAAGCCAGAAAATTTGCTTCATTGCTATTGGATTGGAATTCTTCATCTCTTTCTTGGTGGTTCCAACTGCCAACTGTTTTCTTTCCTCTCTCTCTTGGTTTTGTAATTTCATCTATCAACCAAACATGCCTTTTGTTTCTTTTAAAATGGAAAGAAGGAATCTTCCTACGAAAAAACTGAAAAACTTCAAAATATGGTCCTTTAAATGGTTTCTCTCTGTTCCTTTCTAATTATCGAGCGACTCATATTCTATTGTTGTTTTATTTTTCTGGAAGATATTGCTTGGGTGCCAAACGTATATTCAGTGAACTCCATGAAAAACCTTTTGTTGTGGAGCTTGATCTTCGAGGTATTTGTTCTGTTTAATTTTGTTGATCGTTTCTAATATTAATAATTGTTTGAAGAAGCTTTTTCAAGACCACATAATGGGTATCTACATTTACTCAGATGATGGACCTCAAATTCAGAGTGTTCTACTAGACCTGACTGGAAAGCGGACTGTTCCTCAAATTTTTGTGAATGGCAAGCACATTGGTGGTTCTGATGGTGAGCTCTCTCAGCTCCTTTATTATTAAGAAAATTCTTCATACCTTTTTCTAGTGGAGTAAATTTCTCATTTCCATCACTGTTTGGTTCGGTGCGGTTTTATACTTTTTACAGATCTGAAAGCTGCGGTTGCTAGTGGTCAGTTGCAGAAACTTCTGGCTTCAACTTGATCGCCTTCTTGGAACGATGAGCCACATATTTATTGAACTTAAGCTACATGAGCTGTGTAGATGAGTTTAACATTGTGAAACCCTAAGCACATATTTGTTATTCGTTTGTACTCTGCAACAGAAAATTCTGTTGCATGTTTCGCCTTCTACTTTAATGCTGCATTTTTTCTTTTCATTATATGAAAGCCATGTTCAAAAGGTGTTTGATTTGGATATTCTATCGCTTTTGCTGTGTCTCACCAATGTTTTAGTGGCACACATATTGAAGTTGAATTTTCTGCAGAAGCTTTAATTTTGAAGTATTCCTATGTTAGTGATAAATTTCGGCTATTGAATTAAGGGACAAGCTTCTGATTATAAATTAGCCAGCAATATGAGCTGAGCTTCTGTTTAGAAGAACCATCTATCCAGTGGAGACGGTGCCTGTATTTACCCAAGAAGCTGGAACGAACACATTAACTTAAAATATATTTTCTTCCAGGTAGAGTGTCAAAATACAATATCTCGTAATGATTTTTAACTTTATGGATAATTCTAATAATTTGTGGACCAAATCTCTGTCTTTCTTTACTGAAGTATTCGCAGTTTCCAAGCAGCTGATTGCAAGCGAGGTATGCACCTATTTTACCTACTGCAACTCTTCCGAAGATTCTAGCTGGTCTAGAAATCTTTCTAGGGGGTAATCTTATTAGAATTGGATGCTTGTTCTGTCTACAAAATCAGGAAGACTCAGCATAAGTATCTGGTCGCCAATCACCTTTCTGAGCACTCAGCAGCCCTTCCTGGTTTTTGGAGAAGGTCAAGTGAACTTCCCAACGGAGAGACTTCAACAAGTTCTCCACTTCTCCAATTGTGCTGGACTCATCTCGGACGATCAATTTGCCTCCAGGTCTTACTATTCGGTCGACCTCTGCCAAGACAGGTTGCAGTTTGCATCTATACAAGAGAATAGGTAGTCGTTATTTGTGCATGAGAAGCTTAAAAGAACACATAAATAGAGGACTTGAGTAAGTATCTCTACTACCTCTTTTTCAATTTGGAGAAAAGATGATCAGCATGTAGTAGATCATATGTTCTTGGATATGTGCTGAAGGATTCACACCAATCATGGTAAATCCCAAAGAGACCACGCTCGTAGATCACTGGAAGTGTATCGGGAGAGTCAATATTCACCACATTCATTACCCAGACTTTAAGGTCTCTCAGAGCTGCTGCAAACCTGCAATGACAATGTTTACATGATGTTAAATGTTGAAATGTTTGCAGTGAAAGTTGTAAATTGTGAGTAAGCTGAAAAGAAACAGAATGAACTACTCTACCCGCCGTAAACAGATCTCATATCCATCACATTCCTAATGTTGGACAAATTTATGCCTAATCCATTCATGTAAGTTTTATTCACTACTCTTTTCCAATGTTCATAATCAGTTGAGAAATCTTGAGGAGCCGGTTTGCCATAAACCCCCATCTGGGAGCTATTTAGCCAGTAAGGTGGTGCTTGCAACCTCCGAGGCCATTGCTCCGGCCAGCTGCTTCCTCTCAGAGTGTTGTCAACCGGCGCACGATGCATGCATGCCTGCAGTGGCACATACCTGAAAATGAAATCCAATGCAAATCAAACTAATCAGCGCTAAAACCATTGTAAAAAAACAGAGCTCCAGATATCCCTGATGCTTTAGTTACCATGCTGCATTTGGGTCGTCGTCGTTTTTGCACATTGGGGGATGCTTGTGTTTTCTTTGATCGTAGCATTCGTTTGAGGTTGGTTTCCTGTAAATGGCAGCGCCTACAGAGTTCAGCTTGTCCTTTTGAATTGTCACAAGCTCCCAACACATAGACTTCGTCAAAGCAGACATTTCTGAAGGAAAAAAAACCGATAAGTGACGGAGTTGCTTATTTGTTAAACATGTTTTGTTTCTCGCCTAATAACACACCTTTCCAAATCTCAACGTCTTCTTCTAGGGTCTGGTACACTGGAGTTGCAGACCAAACAAAAAAGCCCCCTGGTCTCAACACTCGATTCAATTCTAAAAGAAGCATTCCACCTGTATCATTCGGAAAAAATGGTACTGTTTTCCATTTTAAAGTTCTAATTAAAAATTATAAAGACAAAGAAATCCAGGATTGATTATAAAACCTTCTACATGCCAAGGCACTCTACATCGAGCACAGTGAATAGTATCAAAAACCATGCTTGGAAATGGCAGACGTTGTGAGCCCATGACAGCAGAAATGGCTGGAATTCCCCTCTCCAGGGCAAATTGGACTTGAGCTTCATGTTCGTCTTTTGGAGCAAACGACATTGTAAGCACATCTTTTTCAAACAGAAAGCCGCCGAAGCTGGCCACTCCACAGCCTACGTCCAATATCACTCTTGTTCTCTTTCCCCATGCAATATCCGGTACCGACTGCATCCAATTCATATATTAGTTTATATTGGACTCTAATATTGAGATCAAGTTGGGAATTTGATTTTGAGGTCATTTTATTTTACTTGTTGAAGAAAATCTATGTAGTGCAGAGCGCCGTGGATGAACTGGGTGCCACCGCCGGGGAAAGTCAAGAACTCACCGGTGACCTTGACCCAATTTTGGTGGCCTTTCACTTCAGCAAGTTTTGTATGTGGTACATTGTGGTACCAAATCTGGGGCGATCCACAAACAAAGACAAGTAATGATATGATCAAGTTCAGAAGGGTTCATGATGGACTAATCACAAGTCACAGAATCATCTGTTTATATATTACCTTGTCTCTACTTTTAGGCCATTCAATGGATCTTTTGTAACCTTCCGGGAGAGAGACCAGGCAGGTAGGTCCCTCCTCCGGGCAGTGTCTCTCTCGGTGCTCGAAGTGTTTTGTCGTACGCAGTTGCTTAATTGCTTTCTCGTTATCCAAACAAGGAATGTAATCAGGTCCCGCTGTGACATTGCATATCTGCCATGTGTACCCATAGATGCTGCCATCACTGCTTGATTCTTCTCGTCGACGATCTTTCTCGTTCTCCGACTGCGCTGCCTGTGTTGACCATGACTTTTTGGACTCCTTTGACTCCTTGGGTATCCCCGAGGTCTCAAGTGACCCTGCTGTAGTTGTTTCTTCCACTTTGATTTCCGTTTTCGAGTCCTTTTGGGCTTCTTGGCTCTCCTTGGATTCTGTTTGTTGGAATTCTTGATCCTCAGTTGACTTTTTTTTACCTCGGTGTCTCTTTCGTGGTTGATTTTGCTCCAATGAGGGAGTTTCTTCATTGTTGTTATTTGTGTTTGAGGTGTCTTGTTCTTGTTGATGTTGTATCTGTTGTTGGGCCCTATCATCATCCTGGTTATGAATTTCAGGTTCTTGAGTGATTTTTTCACCTTCTGTCTCAAGTTTTGGTTGATCGTTTTGAGAGTCTCCACTTATTTCTGGGATATCGGTTGCTTGTTGTTGCTCTATGTTTGCAATTGTTGCTTGGATTTCTTGTGGATTAGCGTTGTTTTCAGGCTCTTCCTGTTGTTGCTGCTGCTGCTGCTGCTCTTGTTGTTCTTGCACATTGGTCTCTGACGATGTATCATTGGGTGTATCATTGGGTGTATCATTCGATTTACTATTGTCAGATTCCACATGTTCTGTTGATTCATTGCTTTGATCAGGTAAATTAATATTTTGTTCTTGGTTCCCTCCCAAATCTAATTTCTCCTCAATTTTTTGGGTTGCTTCCACTTGTTGGTTTTGAGTCATTGTACTCTCTTCTGACAATTGAGCCTCATTGTTATCTCTAGGTTCTTGCACATCATTGGCATTATCCTTGGAACGATCCTCACGAGATTTTGCATCGTCGCTAACAACATTAGAACTATCATCGGATTTAATTGCATCAAGAGGGAGATCACCAGGATTATCCTCAAAAGCAGGAGTGGACTCTTTATCCTCGGATTTGGGGAGTTGGGGTTCCTCAGAGGAAGACACAAAGTCAGTGGTGGTGGCAACGGTGGAGGTGGAGGAAGTTGAAGAGTCAGAAGAAGTGCGAGTGGTGGTTTGCGGGGGAACAACAGAGTTGGAGGTGAGCATCCATACTCCAAGAACACATAAGGCTAAGAAGACGACAGTTGTAACGGTTGAAGCATAGGAAGAAGAGGAGGATGTTCTTTTGCTACTACGAGGCCTTCCAAGAGCCATAAGGAAAATGAAAGTGAGGAAGTCTGGAGTTTGGTTATGGTGGGTTCAAAGGGGAAGGAATAACAATAATAATAATAATAATACGGGAAGAGGACAGAGAAACATGAGAAAAGGGGAATTGTGGAAGAGAGACTGAGGATTCTAAATTTGGAAGGTTTGAAGATCCAAAGGACTCGGAGACACACAAGTTTTTTTGAGATGAACAATTGAAATCGGCCATATAATAATTCTGCTGAATGGGACAATTAGATCCATTGTCTTTTCCTTCTCTTTCGTCTCCTACTTTCATTGCATGCAACATTCCTTCTCTTCCATTTGTCCTTGTCCTTGTCTTTGTTCTTTTTTCTTTTTCATTTTAAAAGTTATGGTCTTCCCCCACATCTAGCTGGTATCTATTTTAAGATGTTATCAAACAATGAGTTCAAAATAATAATATCACTAAAACTATTATTTATATAACAAAATGCATGAATAACAAACCTGTTAAATCTATAAAATATTATAAGTAATGCATGGTTGCTCATCCATCTCTTATGATTAGAGAAGTTGTTATGTGAGCCTGTGAATTTGAACCGTCTAAAAAATTTTAATCTACGCAACCTTAACTATAAAAAAATGTAATCGATTCTTGGAGAAAAAGATTAGTTTGTCTTTTAATGACTTTCGTTATGTTATTTAGATTACCACGTAGGTGTGAAGATACAAATCACTAAACTGACCTTTGGGCCTTGAGCTGGATCAGTAGAAAAAGAGATTTCATAGAGAAATAGTAAACTCAGTCAATAAGAGGGAAAAAATGATAGCCAAATTGAAATGTGTTGCATTGAAGAAAGTAAACGTAAACATTGAGTTCAATTATTCCCTAAAAAAAAAAAAAGAAGAAGAAGATGGGAGGAAGGAGAATCAAATCCAATGAAATGAAGAGTGATAGGATCAAATCTTGTGGTTGGGAATGGCCCAATACATTCATACCATCAAAGAGATTTTTACATTAATGGGCCCTGACCCATATTCTTTTTTTTTTTTTTTTTTACCACAATATCCCTCATCATATGTGGCCTTCTTATTCTTGCCTTCTTTCTACATCATGTCAACCAACTTAAAGTAAAGTATACATATATATTATATATATATGTGTGGGTGATTTTGAATTATTGCTATAATTGAACTTTGTTCATTATTTTTTTCTTCATATAATTAACAATGATTAAGATTAGGCAACAAAATGAGTAAGTGTAATGTGTGTATATGTGTAGGGATGGGGCCCATTAAATGTTATTTGTAAGTGTTTTAAAATGCTGAGGTGGCTTGTCAAATCAACGACCAAATTTTAATGATGAGTGTTCCCAAAGGTTATGTTCTTCTCCGAAAACCTTGCCTTCCTTTCCTCCATCTTTTCTTTCTTCTCTTCTTCATTTTATATTGTTTCTTTATTGACATCCTAATTTTTATTAACACACAAACACACCTATATTTATTCATTTATTCATTGATGTGACAAAGCTTTTTCTTTTTAATCAAATACAGTATGATCGACAAAAGTTGTAATCAAACCTTAATTTTTATTTAACATGCAGTCAAGCTTGAAATAGTGTCAAACTAATTTACCAACAAATTCAATGATTAAAGAAAGAGAGATAAGTTATACGTTCGATTGCTTCAACCTATATTATTAGGTTAAAACATCATTTTGATTAGATTTATTAAATAACTAGAAAAATTTTATCAAATCATAAAAGCTAAATTTTAAATTTTATGAAACTATTGGAATTCGTCCGTAACTTAACTTTCAACAAGTCTATAACTTTACACTTGTTATTATCTTCTTTTTTGTGAATTTTTTAAAATTATCTATTATCGTTTCCACTCATGGTTCTAAAAACACATTTGAATATTGAATTTTCTTATATGAAAATTAACGTTATTATTTAACAAATTTTGATAAAAAATAATTTTGAATGACTATATATATATATATTAAAAGTATATGGATTAAAGTTAAAACAAATTAAAAAGAGTAAGATGATAATTTAATAATAAATAAAAAGAAAACGAGTTAATGATTTGATAATGGAACTGTGTGTGTTGTAGGTGATCGGCTAAAGCAGGAGAACTTTAATAATTATAATTAAAAGGTTGAACTAAAGTATGGAATCATTTTTGGTTGACTGCGGATTTATATGATATTGCCTTTGCTAACACAAATAATAATTAGATTAGCCACAAACTATTAATAAGAGAAAATAAACAATAAAGAATCAGAGGAGGAGGAAGCCCAATGAAATCAAAATCCATTAAGGCTTTGCCTTGTCGAGTTATCCATAATTAACCCATTATAATTGGGAATTTTCTGGTACAAACCTCCATGACTCAAATTAATGACCTTAATTACCCCTACTTATCTTAGGGGATTATCATCAAATCTAATTCTAATTTATGTTGCTTTAAGTTTAAGCTGCCTCTTTACTTAACTTAACTGCCCAATTAAAATCATCCTACAGATTTTTCTTCCTTTTTTTTAATTAAATTGTTGAAATATAATGATGTAATTTTTTTTTTTTTAAAAAAGAGAGAGAGAGAGAGAGAGAGAAACATATATTTGTAAAATGTTGCCTAAGTAATGGGGGGTTTGTTGTTGCGTGTTTAAAGCTCTTTTGAAATTGTATTGTAGAATGTTTCAAGTCAAAATGTCTCCTTAATTTATGTCATCTATTTAATGAATTTATTGTTTTTTCTTTTCTTTTTGTCTTGGAGTCAATGTGTCTATGCAAAGTTTTGACTTTTTAAGATTTTATATATATATATTTTTTTTGGTTTTTTAAAAATAATAATAAGAAAATAATAAATTATTTAGATCGTATATAGAAAAAAATCAATTTATTACCTTAATTTTTCTATAAAGGTAAATATTTTGCTCACTTTGCTATTTTTGACCGTTTTCCTAAATTTTAATCTCTCAAACCTTTGTAAGTAACAAACCGCTAATAGTATTTATAAAATATAGTAAAATTTTATATTCTAAATTGATACCGATAGACGATTGATGTTATTGATAAACATCGACAAAGTTTTTTACCATTGACAAAATCTAAAATTTTTTGTGAATATTTTAATTCATTTTTCTATATTTGAAAATTCTCAATAGAATTGTAGGGAAGTGTCTATCAAAATCTATCTAATAGATATTTATCTAAATTAGTTTATTTTTCTATATATAAAAAGACATCTATTTTTTTATCAACTTTTAAAATCAGATAGTTGATTTGTAGGTATCAAAATTCACAGTTATACCAAGTATTTAATAGTGAATATTTTAAATTTTGTAAAATTATGATGAATCCCTCATTTCCAAAAGAAAAAAAAAAAAAAAAAAAGAAAACCAATACTTATTCTTCTAAAAGTTCTCTTATAATCATATTTACCAAATGGACACAGTTAAAAAAGAAATAAACAAAAAGCACTTTATATTTAAATTATTAGGTTATTTGAGGTTGGGATGAAGTTATGTATTATTGTTGTTGTTTTGTGATTTATATATACTATGGAATCATAAGTACAGAAAAAGGACTAAGGAAAAAATATATATTAAATGTAGGATATATAAACATAAACAGTATAAGAATGAGCATATATAACGCATTATTACTTTATATTGTTTTATATGATAATGTTTAAATTGTTCCTTTCAGATTTAGGAACCAATAATATCTTCTTGATTTTGTGTCAAGTCTGTGCTGAAAGAAATCCTTATTCTTTTCATAAAGTTAATGTGTGAGAATAGAAATTAAAGGAAAAAAAAAATTTCCACCTGAAATTATTCTGATTCTCAATAATTAGTCATGAGTATGCAATATTGTCATATTGATAAATTAAGTTGATAAACATGTTAGCATCTTTTTGTAACAACCACATTCATATTCATATTATTAACATTCATATTCTCTGTGTGTGTGTGTATATATATATATATATACATTCTTAAATATTTACTTATTCAAGAAAGATAGAGCTTAAAATGTTGTCATGTTGAGGTTAAAAGTATACACTTTTTTGGAAAAACAAACTTGATTTAATAAATTTTGGTTGGAAGCATGTTAAAGTCATATTATTAATCTAATTATGTACAAGAATAATATATAAGTTAGGTTAGTATAATTATTTCTATTACTAAGATATATAATCAACCATGATATAATACAACAGCTTTCTGATGAAGCATTCGTACATTAAGGCATATATATCTTATCAATGACAGTAAAATTAAATTAAATTTTTTATATATAAGATTCGACCAATTTGTTTTAATTGATAGAATATTATATAAAAGATTAATATAATATATTGTTATTGATGTGATATATATAGAAATTAAGGAAAATAAAAAAGTACGAGAAGTTCATATCCATAAACATAAACACTGGTTCAAATTAAAAATCTTTGAAACCATATCATAAGAATCTATAACAGCATATATATATATGTCTTTGTTTCTATGAAACGATATTAACAATTTGTGATGGGTCTTATGGTCAGTCAATAATGATAATCGTGATAAATTACAAAAGTTTTGAGAAAGTGAGTTTTCAATCTATGATGTTCGTAAATTTAATATCTTACGAATTTCGTTGTGGATATCAATTTCTTTCTTTAGAAGTCAAAATCTCACTCGCTCACATGTGGAAAAAAAAATGGAAGAAAGGGTTTTGATGATGTGTTAAATTTTAACTAAACTAAACCTACTTTCATTTAAGTGTGTATTGATGTTGGAAGGAAACTAAGAAGAATTGAATAAAAGTTGTCAAACCAAACAACCATTAATGGCCATAACCACAATTATATGACCTTGAATTTATTTTAACGCTAATTAAAGAACTTTGATTATTTGACCTTTCAATGGCTTAGATACGTCCAACAAATGCTATATATTTATTACAATTTAATTACACCATGCCCATATCATGCACCCTCAAAACCTCACTTACACTATTTTTTGTTTTGTTTTTTTGGTTTAAAAAGACTTAATCCATTCAATTTTTCTACTCTAATAAGTGTTAACTTAGTATAGATGTTTCGATATACGTTGTGGTTATTGAAAGTTAACATAGGATGAAAATTAAAAGAGAGAACTTTTCTTTTTTTTGTTGTAATAAAGAAATTAAAGAAGATAATTGAAGAAGAAGCATGATATCTACTTTGATGATTTTGTTGTATAACTCAAAGGGATCTACCTTGTTTTAAGAATAGGTATTACTGTTAGACTATGCTTTTTGTAATAAATTAGTTATTTTGTTGAGAACAAATTTTTGGGATCTTTGATCTTTTAAATCAAATCGTAGTAGTCTATGACGTCATAACACGTTTCATATTATAAAATCACATAAGATTTTTGATAATAACAAGTCAATATCCAATTGATTAATTATTGAAATATATACTCTCGATTAAAAAGTCAAAAGCTTGAAGTCATTTCATAATTAACTAGTCGAAGTAATCTTTCTGAACACTTTTTGTGGTTCTATCGATCCCTTAATACCGTGAACAATTTTATCAATTTGAACTTAAAACTTTTATAAATGTAGGCATTTACATCCTTCATTGTGTTTTATTTAGAGGAAAAAATCATCTAACACCGATCGATCATCAATATATATCGATTTAAGAATTGTCAATGCATCTATTCTAATAGTTCATTTTGTAAAACTAACATTTGAAAATGCCTATACACTTGCGAGAACACCGGTATGCATAACATTTTAAATTGAATTCCCGAATAAAAGTTTAGTAGTTTAAATGATAGAAATTAAGTTTAAAATGACGACTTTCAACCAACCAAGTGTGAAAGAAAGACGAAATTATTTAGCTTAGGGTTTAAATAGATTGAATTAGTAAGAAGTAAGAGTCGTGGAAAGTCTTAAAATTAGATGAATGATTGGTGGAGGATTGGGGATTTAGGAAAAATATTAAAGCAAAAATAATATGAAGAGATGGATGGAAATTAAAGTTATTGATGTTTACAGAGCAACTAAATAGAGTTGAATGTATATATATAAAGGATTTGATGAGTGATATGTTGAGATATTATATTTAATTTTGATGTAACCTTTTATTTGGAATTTAAATCTTACGACTAAGATGAAGAAGATGAAGAGAGAGATGTGGTCACAATAGGGTGTAAGGCTAATAGACAAAAACCCTAAGGGAAAGAAAAAAAGGTATCCTCCTTACTAAGAAAGATTTGAAAGATTCCTTAAGTCTTTGATTACCTACCTAAAAAGAAACCTAACATAGCTCTTCAAAACTTTAGGCCCCACCCTAATTCTTCAAAATATGCCTCTATTCTACAATATGTCCTTAAAAGTACTACTACCATTTCTTTTGTTTTTACACTTTGCCTTTTCATCCTTCTAAAACTAATTTTAATCTTACTTGTCACCATTATTTTGGATTTTCTTTTAACTCTCTTTTCGAAACAAAATTCCCAAAAATTAATTATAATCTATTTGGAACGTTGAATTGTTTGGTTTGCATCTTATAAATTTTGTCCTTGGAGTAGCGTAGAGTTTTAGAGTTATGTATAAAATGCGAAATTTTTAATTATGGGTTTTCTAACTCATTTCTTTTTGTCATTATTCTATAAATATTTCTTTTAATTTTTGGTCCTAAAATTATGAAGATTATAAATATGAGGTAGGGACAGAGGGTGAGGTAAAATAAATTAAAAGAGTAGAGAAATGAAAGTTTATAAAGTTGGTGTTAATTAAGTTGGGGTGCCAACAATGGAGGAGTTAATAAGTTAAATGGAGTTGGTGTTAATAAATTATGGACTCATTGTAAGAGAAGTTAATAAGCTATGAGATCTACGTTAGGGGATTACAAATTCTTTTTGGGATCATATGATCCCTACGTTATTATGACGATATAAATTATAAAAATCAAAGATAAATTTAAAGAAAGAAAATGCTTAAATGCTATACTCTATATAAACTAAAATTTTCAATTATAAATTCTCTACTCTATAAAAGAGATAGGAAATGTCCCAATGGTGAAGGGTTACGTTGTAATGCATAACTCTTCCTAACTAAAATAATATATATATATATATATATATATGAAAGCACTTTTCAGATATGAATAAAAGCTTCTTTTTTTCCTCCAGAAGGGTAAGCAAATTAGAGGGCTCTAAAAATGCTTTCATGACAGCAAAACCTTCCCTTCTGACATTCTCTGAAGTGTTGTACATTATAATAAATTCTATTGTGATCATGTGCCAAATTTTTCACTTATTTGGATTTGAGTGAATATTTATTCTTATTTACTATTTACGATTTTATATTCTATACATTGATTCCCTTCCCTTCCCTTGTGATTATTTTTTATTTTTATATTTACTTTGGGTTTGAATGAAATTATAAATCAACCACATTCACTAAATAATAATAATAATAATAATAATAATAATAATAATAATAATAATTGATCGATATATGCTTGCTTACCCCGAAGCGTCTTACATTGTCTCAATCTTCCACTAAAATTCTCTCTACAACTACGATATGAGTCAACTTTTGTAGGCTATAGAAAACGTGATGAAAAAGAACGGAATGATTGTTAATTACAAAATCACAATTAATAATAATGAGAAGTGGTATTATTCGATCCCCTACTAAAAATAATGTAGCTTAATATATATATTGCCTATGTATATATGGTTAATCGATGAATGTCTTGTAATAGTGAGTTTCATGGATTTATTCGTTTCTTGTACTAAAACTTAAATGTTTTCATAGCTATTATTGCGTGGAAATAATCATGTTTTTCGAATGTGGTATCAAAGCTCGTAAGACTCAAGCCAGAACTTGATGCAAAGAGAAACGAAAGTTGTGGATTGTTTGGTAGAGATAAAAGTTAAAAAGAAAGGGCATATAGTTTTGGGAATAGGGAAAAAGAAAAGAATGGAAGAAAAGGGAAATGGGGTTAGGGGCGATTGGAAATGAATGAGGAGGAAAGGGAAAAAGAGAGGGGGTGAGGAAAATGAATGGGGGGGGAAGATGGTGACGGGATTGTAAGGTAATAAAAGAATGAAAATGGTTACAAATAGAAACCAAAATTGACAACAGAAACACTATGAGACAATAAAAAGGAAAATACAAAATGGGTTGTTCTCAATAATGAAAATAAATAAAAGAGAGAGAGAGAGAGAGAGAGAGAGGAGGGGGGGGGGGGGGGGGTGAATGAATGGTGATCGATCACATGGCGTTACAGTTTCCAATCCAATCAAAACCCAACCCCCTGATTTAATTTATTACGACAGTGACTTTCATTTCCTATATCCTTTCCTTTCAATTTTTTTTTTCTCATTCAAGTTAGTTAACTTTGGGATTTGTGGTGTGTAATATTGTAATATGGCATGCCAAAGCAGCTGCTATTCCATTCTTTTTTTCTTTCTTTTTTGGCTAAAATTAATTTCATTGAAAAATAAAAGAAAATAAAAAAAAAAAAAAAAAAAAAAAGAGAAAAGAAAAGAAAAAAGAAGAAGAAGAAGAAGAAGAAGAAGAAAGAGAATGTGGGTTATTAATAATTTAGGTTATAGAGGTTTTAGTTTTGAAGAAGAAGGGGAGGGAAGGGGGAATTGAAGGGAGGGGAGTGGAGTCAACCATGGGAACAAACACAAGGCTCGAGGATGGATGATGACAGAGGCCCATTCATTCATAAGGTATAAACGCTTATTGGGAACTCCCACTTTTAAAATCATTCACTTCCCCCCCCCCCCCCCCCCCCCCCCCCCCCCTCCTCTCTTTTCACCTTTTTCCTTTCATTTTCATTTTTTTCACTCTCTCTCTCTCCCCCCCCTCCCCCCCCCCCTCCCTTTGGGATATATTTTCAAGTTTCTTCCAATTCTTTTTCATCTCAATAAATATTATGCATATGATTTTCAAATTTAAAGAAAAATGTTAACTCATATAATAAACTAGTACCATACACTAAATGTAAATCACTATTCAAAAATGGTATTTCAACTCTTTTAATTAATATCTCACGTCATCATCTAAAATTTTCTCAACTATATTTAAAATATATTCTTATTTATACCTTATACATTTTATTCAATTTTTCACTCTAGTTTCTATTCAAGTTTATTCATAAATGGATTAAGAATTTAAACATTCGAATTCCTCTCATTTAAAAAACAAATAATTGATTAAAAAGAGGAATGTGATTAACATGGATGAAGGTTATTATTATTATTATTATTATTATTATTGTGTTTGATAGTGAAATGACATAATTTTTTTTTTTTTTTTGTTAGAATGTAAAAGAGAAATAATGGAGAAATGAAAATGGGTTAAATATATATAAAATATAAAAATAGGGTTGAGTTGGGGATGGAGGTGTGTTTTTAAGAAAAGGAAAATGGATGTTTCCACTTTAGGGGATGAATTCTCGTAGGTCTCTCCATTAGAAACCCTTGTTAATAGCATGCGCAATTTTAGTTGCCAACCCCTCCCTCAAAAAAGCCTGACAATCACATCTTAAGTAACCCCCCTCCCCCCCTATTTATTTCTTTCTTTTCTTTTCTTTTCTTTTTTTCTCTTTCAAATATCATATAAAATATATATTCTTCATTTCTATCTCAATACATTTTTTTAAATAAAATCTCTTATTTTTTATATAGAATAAATTTTACTATCCTCTCTATGCACGGAAACTAAAATAGTACTTTAATCATATGAATATTTTGTTATTTATTATTTATACTAATGGTTTGAGATAGTCGTTTATGATTGTTTCTTTGACAATATTATAAAAAAAAAAAATGAAAAGATTATATGCTGATGGTGATGATGGTAGTGTGGTGAATTTGGTATAATAATATGTGTATGGATTTAATTAATGGAGATCTATATAAGACTTTTTTGTTGATAAAAAAAGATAGTAGATTTTATGATTAAATCTTTCATTAGCATTATTCTAATTATTAGAAAAGTAGTAATAAAATACCAATGTGTGTGTAGAAGTAGGGGAAAAGAAGATATCACGTGACACTATAAATTAAAGGAAGCATATATAACCTGATATAATTAAATATGTATATATATAGTAGTAGAGATATATGTGTATAAAAATAATAAATAGTAGAGATATTACCTTAATTATAATAGACATGTTGTCTCACAAGTGGGTGTAAGAGATTCTAATATGTCCCACCAAAAGCTCCAACACACATGTTAATCTCTAAATTTGCTCCCCCAATATTTTCTTTCAATTATTTTGTAAAACTATTCTAAACAGCTTGTAATAATTTTACTAAGATTTAGAATTCGTTTCATGAACATTTGAATTATTAATTGGAATTTATAAAATATAAGTAAACAAAAGAAAGAAAGCTATAGAAATTTAATCCAACAAAACTTGAAAAAGCTTAATTATCTTTTTGTATTAAAATGATATTAAAGAAAGGTTAAGAAGGGGTTGAAATTAAAAGAAAAGGGAGGGAGGGAGGGAGGGAGGGAGGGGAAAGGCAAAAAGGAGATATTGATTATCTATAGTTAAATAAAAGGTACGAGGAGAAGTGGCGCTGTGTCCTTGTGAAGCCACGCCATCAACTCCGAGCAATATTCATATTAATATATAATTCATTTTAATATCTCATCTTTTCTTTTTAATTTTTAACCCTATCTTCTCTCGTTTTCACTCCCCCCAAATCTCCTCCACCCATTCTTTCTTTTCTTTTATTTATTTGTTTGTTTATTACTATATATAAGATAAAGATACATTTTTACAATCATTTCTTTTTACCCATTTGAATTATTTCTCAAATCTTTACTTCTTTTTTTTTTTAAAAAAAAAAAAATAAATACTTCCAAATTCAATGCAATCGACTACTTGTAATGTCTAATAATTTCAATGATGATAATTAGTCGTGTTGTACCATTTAAAAAAAGTCTATACGAGTATTGATCATCAATGATATAGTTTATAATTGAATGATTACGAGGGTCTATCGATGATATAAATTTATTGTTGTTAAATTTTACTATATTTGTATTTTTTTTTTAAAATGTCGATGTGACCTGTGTGTGCTAATATTTTTTTTAATGTAGTTATTATATTTAGAATTATCTTAATTTGTTGTCATGTAAGTAGGTGTCATGTCTTCAAAGACCAAAATTAAACAGTTTGTAAGGTTTGACTAAGTTAGACATAGTAAGATAATTTTAACATTTGTATTTTTGTTCATATATATTTATATATTTGGGATTCTGTATATTTCTAATTAAAACAATTAATTTCAAGATTGTGATGTGTGTTTCCAATCATGATGAGTTCATTTTAAAATTTGAAGTCTTTCTCTTATTTTTGTACCCAAAAAAAAAAAAAAAAAGGAAAAAGAAGAAGAAGGAGAAGAAGAAGAAAAGAAAGGATAAAAAGAAGTGAAGATTTTATTTTTTGATATTTTGAGGATTTTTTAAATTTTTGGGTGTGGGAGTTACGAGTGATGGGTCTGCTTTTATCTGATGAAAGTTGGGAGACATAAGTCCGAAAGCAGGAAACGAGAAGATAAAAAAGCAATTCCCCTTAAATCGCCCAAAGCAAATTACACAAAAAGCTCACGTAACCAAAGATTTTATTTTCTTTTCCGTACTCACACAAACACACATATATAAAAACACTTTTTTTTTTTTTTTTTTTTTCATATTTTAAATTTTACCCTCCATTACAAACAAAAGCAATATAGTGAAGGGTTGCTTAAGCCCGATTAGGTCCAGTTTCGGTGGTTCGCTTAAGGGGCTGGGCCTCAATCTTTATGGGACACTAACAATTTCGTTCGACCGGGTTCATTTGCTCCTTTTTAAATGACCGGTTCACCCCCATTTCCTACCAAAACCAATTAACCCTTGAGGGATCGGATGGCATACATTTTCAGTTGAATTGTAATAAAACTCGATCTATATTTTCATTTTCGAATTTAAACCTTTGATGCTGGATATTCTAATTGTTAAGTTTAATACAAGGAAGAGAAATTAGAATTAAAAGGATGTAAAAAATAATAATAAGTAGAAAGTAAAAGAGGGAGAGAGAGAGAGAGAGAGAATTAGAGGAAAGAATTTATATCGATAGAAATACAAAATAATAAAAATAAAAATAAAAAAGGGGGGAAATAGGTGAGAGAACGGTTGTGAGAGACAAGTTAGCGGGTTTTTCGCGAAAGGAAGGATGGGGGCAAAAGCTGGTGGGTTGACACGTGGGAAGAGGAGAACCATTAGATGAGGGGAGAATTATAGAGGGAGAGGAGTTGATGAAGATGGATTAGGAGTGTAGTGAGATGGATGGTGGATCCATGGGGGAAACTGGGAAAGGTAAGGTAGTAGTTTCAGGGGAAAAAGAGGTAATAACTACAAGAGAATCAGCAAGATAGAGAAGAGCAGAAATTATTTAGGTGTGTGTTTTGAGTTTGGATGGAGACTTAAATTGAGTTTTCAGGAAAAAGAAAAAAGAAAAAAAAGAAAAAAAAAAAGAAAGAGAAAAGAAAAACTGCGCAGAGAGGAGAGAGAAGTGGGGGTGGAAAAAGAAAGGCATGGCGGCGTTGCAGAGAGAGGTGTCATTCTGAGCCATAAATGTGGATGTATTACTAACACTGAGTTAAAAGAAAAAGAAAAGAGAATTGAAAAAACAAAGGGTGGGAGAGAATTGAAAGCCTGATTAACGCGCTGTGCCCCCACTATAAGCCACCATCACCAGCAGCCAGCAGCCAGCAGCAGTAGCAGCAGCAGGCAACAGCTGCATCTCAGTTTGGTAATTAACTACACTACACACTCACACATCTCTTTCTCTTCTTTCTTTCTTTCTTTCTTTCTTTCTTTTTTTTTTCCTTCCCCCTTTTCCATTTCCAAAACTAATTTCATATACGAGGATTATCATCATTCCATCAAACCCCCAATTTTAATTAAAATTAAAATTAAAATTGATCAGGCGCCTCCAATTCAGGCAGAGGGCTTCGACCCTCTGATTATGGATTTTAGGTCACCCTCAGGTTCTGGGTCGTCACAGCAACAATGTCTGGCTTTTTCACTTTAGGCGGTGGCGGCGGAGGAAGAGAAGAAGAACAAAATAACAACCGCCCCAACCAATTTATTCATCCCCCGCCGGATAGTAGTTTGTTTTGGTACAAAGCCGGCAACGTGGAGCTATGGCAGCAGCAGCAGCAACATCATCATCATCATCAAGAACAACCTCTCTTTCAAACACAATCTCGTACTACTACTACTACTACTACTCCTTACTCCGCACCACTAACCGTCCGGAACTCCGATGAATCCTCCTCCAGATCGGGTAATTTCATGATGATAAGTTCGGGATCGGGTGGAGGTGGAATCAGCTGCCAAGATTGTGGTAACCAAGCGAAGAAAGATTGTAGCCATATGAGATGTAGGACATGTTGCAAGAGCCGAGGATTTCATTGTGAAACCCATGTAAAAAGCACTTGGGTCCCTGCCGCCAAGCGTCGTGAACGCCAAGATAAACTTGCTGCCTTGCAAACCCATCATCATCATCATCAACAACAACAACTTCAACTCCATGGCGGCGACAATAATCCCAAACGCCATAGAGATTATAACTCCTCTTCACTTGCCTGCACTCTCATCCCCACCAACAACAATACTTCTGGTACAAAAATACAATCATCTCTCTCTCACTCACTTTTATTTTCTTTAGATTGCGTGTTGCAGATGTCAAAACTTCTCTTCACTCACCTTTTTCTCTTTTTCAGTATTCCCTGACCCCATTTCATCATCTTCCTTCTCTCTTTAATTTAATCCCTACCTTAATTAATTTCTTTTATTTCATATAATCATTTTCTAGGGTTGGAAATTGGGAATTTCCCAGCTGAGTTGAACTCTCCAGCTGTGTTTCGTTGCGTTCGTGTTAGTTCTGCTGATGATACCGACGATCAATACGCGTATCAAACGGCAGTAAATATTGGTGGACATGTTTTCAAAGGAATTCTATACGATCAAGGACCGGAAAATAATTATATTCCACCGGGTGAGACCTCGTCCGGTGGTGGTGGGAGTAGTAGTGGAGTGCAACCACTGAATTTCATCACTGGAGCCGCTGATACCACCACCGGAAGCGGTGGTTCAACCGCGGCATTACCCTTGCTTGATCCTTCTTCCTTATATTCAACGCCGCTTAATAGCTTCATGGCGGGTACGCAATTCTTCCTACCACCAAGATCTTAAAAGAAAAAAAAAAACTATTATCTAGGCAGCTTCATTTTCTCATTTTTCTCTTCCAGATCTCTCACGAACTTTTCTTTCTGTTTATTATCTACATTGACGCAATAGATCTGCTGATAATTTGTAGTAAAACAAAAAACAAAAAAACAAAAAAAAACCCTTCACTTGAGAAAATGCTTCGTTTTTTTTTTTCTTTTCTTCTTTTTCTTGTCAGATTATTATTGTCATTATTATTATTATGTTTTAAGAGCAAAATTGGAGAATAATGCGTTAAAGTCTGTTGCCTTGTTTTTCAATTTTGGATTAAAATGTTTATATATTTTCGGTTCAAATTTCAATGCGTAGTTTTTGAACATATAAAATTATTCTTCTTCAAATCCAAAGTCGTTTTTGTGTACGACATGTTTGTGGTTGCGTAGAGTCTTGTGCTGTGTCTGTATCTGTTTTTTTTTTCTATAAGTTTTTTCATCATTGTTATTATTATTGTTATTATTATTGTTATTATTATTCATTGTTGTCTCTCTTTTCTTTTTCTTTTTTTTTTTTTTTCTCTCTGCGTGTTTAAGTGTTTGCCATTATTTTCCATTACCGTTTTGTTCTTGGTTCTGCAGTTTCAAACTGCTTTTTTTCCTGCTTACCCCTATATATATATATACTGCTTTCAATTCAAATAACAATAATAATTCTCCATTTTCTTTAGCGTTTTTTTCAAATTTTCTATACATAAATTATTCGATGAAGTCTAGTAGTTTCTGTTGTAGTTATTACAAGCTTATATTAAATGTTCAATAATTTTTGCTCATAAGTAACTATATTAAATGTGACAGACTCATTGAATAATTGTCCCTCTAATAAACAACTTAGGATGACGAAGATACTATGTTAGGATGAGTTTCCTACCCCTACCATGCATAAATTTAGTTGGTGCAGCATTCAAGTTTAAAAGCTAACATTTAAATCACTCTCTTTAAAAAACTATATATTGCAAGACAGACAACTCCCACGTCTGTTTTTTATTTCTCAGTCCGATGGTTTTATATTACATGTAGGAGAGGGAAATGTAAATGATCAGTTCTTCTCTTCACATGCATTTTTATCTATAATCTTTGCTTAACAAGTACTTTGTGATGCTTTAGTGCATGCCTTTTCTTTTCTTGCTTAGTTAATAAATTGCAAAATTGTTGAATTAGTTAGCCACCATTTGAAGCCCTAGCATGGCTTACCCTACCCTTTTGCTTTTGTCATTTTCATTAATCTTCTTCCATCTGTATACTGATTTCTCATATTTAATTTGCATGTCAAACATTATTCTTTATATAAATTATATTGATCAAAAGGGGAGTCGATTACATTAAATTATTCTAATTTTGAGAATGGAATAATTATTACATGTCTGTATATTATTTGAAAAACAAGTTTCCTTAATTTTCTCAAATCAAATATTTATCTCTTCTATCATAAATGTGTTGTTTGTATAACGTAATGGCACCTCCGTCATAATTTGACATGTGGTTTTGTTATACGTAATAATAATTATATAATATCTTATGAGTTGATTGTGGTTGAATTTGTATGTGTGTGTGTGTGTTTTTCTCATTGTGCTGTCTGAAAAAAATTGTCAACCTTGCTTCCCGGTCCCCCCAACAAGATGATGATGTGTATTAAGATTTGAAATTTTTTGCCCTATTCATCTTATTTGGTTTTGTTTTGTTATTATTATTAATAATATATAAATATGTTATCTTACATGATTTAGGTGATTATGTTTGATCCCATTATGGGGGCGGGTGGTTCTATATTTTGGAATTGTGTATGAAAAACGGGATCTCTTATAAAGCTACAATAATGTTGGAGGAAGAAAACAAAGGACATTAATTAAATTTGGTGGAATATACAAACAATAGGGGGGGGGGGGGGGGGAGGGGGGGGGAGTGTGTGAGTTATACTCAAGCTTGAAAATGAAGGAAAGTTGGAGAAAATGTGAAGAAAAGGAAGTTAAATTTATTAGTTTAATTAAGAGGAAGAGTAGTGTGGTGATGTGGAGAGATTATATAGAGATTAGAAGAGAGTAATTAATGAATAGATGAATGGTTAGAGTTGAAGAAATTGGTGTCAAATCATAAAACAAGTTAAACAGTATTAATGAGAGCGACATTCCATAACACATCCACAAACTACCGAAAGTGTAAAAAAGCTAACAATCTTGCAGACTACCGATACCAACGTATATCTTTCTCTCTTTTATTTTATTTTATTTTATTCCATTTTTCACTCTCTATATGAATAATAAATATTATTAATAATAATATTTTAATTACTTTATGTCCCAAAGCAAAGCAAATATCATAGGGTTTTTTTTTCTCTCTCTCTTTTT
Source organism: Cucumis melo (assembly GCF_025177605.1). Taxonomy (NCBI): domain Eukaryota; kingdom Viridiplantae; phylum Streptophyta; class Magnoliopsida; order Cucurbitales; family Cucurbitaceae; genus Cucumis; species Cucumis melo. The sequence goes on along the minus strand of NC_066864.1, from coordinate 5,900,076 downwards.
TTTTTTTTTCTTGTTGGTCACTGTTAGTATTGGGCTTCCGACACGTTTTTTACCATACTGAACCACTTGTTATATCAACTCAGACAATCAGGGGTCTTCCTACGTCGGATCCATCTTCTTCTCAAGAACCCATTTTCCTACGTTAGCAAATACTAGTAAAGATTAAATGTTTAGTAGCATCACATTGTGTACGTTTAGTTTGATTAAAAACGGGTTGGAAAATAGTGCATGGAGGCAAGTTTATATTTCTTTTTGTAGAATTGGTATTGCATGAAGGCAAGTGAGGATGTTATCGACGATCATGAGGAAGCTGGAAGAGTGCACAAGGAAGGATGATTTGATGAAGGAAAAAATAATATAGATTATAACAAAGTGAAAAAAGTATGGTGTAAAAGTTTTAAAAGCAACCCATAAATGGTATTATATGTATAGAAAATTTTGAAGAAGAAACAAAAAAAAAAAAAAAAAAAAAAAAAAGAGGGGGAGGGTAAGGGAATGAGAAGAAATGATTAAGAAGTATTTAGGGTTATTTCAAGAGTTGACCAAGGGGAGACAAATCGGTACACTTTTGGTTTCTCGGATTCTGATGTTTTTCTTTTCTTTCTTTCTTTCTTTCTTTCTTTTTTTTCTTCTCCTTGAGCAGTACAAGAAGGAGATATTTTTGAGTTAATTAACAAAGTAATTAAAAATAAAAAAAATGTAGAGGAAGAAGAAAGGGAGAATTAGGGTAATGGGAAGTTGAGAGAGAGTGGGTGGGGAATGGGGAATTGGGAGTGGGGAGAGAGATAGAGAAAGAAAAAAGGAGGAAGGGGGCAGCCCGCAAATATAGAGGGGTACGTAGGTAAAGGGTTTTGTTGGTTAAAAACAAAAACAGAAACTACTGGGGCTGAGGGGGGGGGGGGGGGGGGGGGGGGAGAGGGTATTATCAATTATGAATATAAATAAAAAAAATGAATGATGGGAAAGGGGGGGGGGGGTGGTCCCTTAAAATTAGGGGAGGGGGTGTGGCCTTATAGCTTAGGGCACACCCTAAAATCTGGTTGTTGTTCATCGGCGTGACATTTGACAAACGCCAGAAGAGAAGGGAAGAGGAAGGGAAGAGAAGGGAAGAGAAGAGAAGAGAAAGGTTAGTGTTTTTGAGAGGGAAGGAGAGAGAGAAGAAAAGGTTATTTTAGTAAAAGAAGATAGTAATTAGGGGGTCAGGAGTGAGTCAGGGGGTCAGGAGGAGGGGTTGCTTCTTCTGATGATGAATTGTCTCTTCAATCTATTTATGCTTTTCTTTCATTCCTATTCTCATTTTTCATTTCTTTACAATATATATATAATCTGTTTCTATGTTTACTACACACATTAAAATAAAAACAAAAAACTGTTTCCATTTCAATCATATTTCATTTTCATCTCAAATCTCCCCTTCTTCCCCTTTTTTCTTCTTCCCTATCCTTTTCCCCACTCTCTCTCTCTCTCTCTCTCTCTCTCTCTATCTATCTATATATATATAATCATCTTTTTCAACTCTCTCTTTTCTTTCTAAATTCTCTTCTCTTTCTTCCAAAATTTGTATTATTCTTATTGACTTTTTTCTTTTTACATTTCAAAACTATGTCTCCAATAGAGTTTCAAAAATATGTGACGTTTTTAAAGAGTTTTTACGATTTTCTTTAATCAAGAATTGAAATACATTGATATATCGATGTATCACATGAATCCAAAGATTTATATATTAAGATTAATTAGTATCTCTAGTGGTCTCTAGACTCTATCAACGTTGGTACTAAAACATATATAAAAATTGTTTTTCAAGAATGGTAATATTGTTATTATTAACCTCTTATAAACATTTCAAAACCATACTTTGAGCATAATTTTTCTTTTTAAGTTTAAAATATTTAAAATGGTGTGTGACGTTCTAAGTCTCTTCTACGATTTCCTCTGACCGATGATTGAAATATATATTGATACTTAGATCCAAAGATTTAGCATTAATATTAAAGATTAATTGATATTATCTCTAATATGTTTTATAAGAACAAATAAAACATAACAAATTTGTCCATGATTGATGATAAGTCAAATTACTAATTTAGATAACTTTTACAAATTTATTTATTTATATATAGAAATATGCGTTTATATTGACATCGTCGTAAAATTGAAATTTCAAGTACCGATATCAACGTTGATATTTTGATATGACTTTGAATCTTGAATTTAATTTCGGAGGTACCTTTTCCTAGGATCTTAATTCCATGTCACGTATTTAAACTTACAATAATTTAGAAGATTTCTTGCCAACAGATTATAATGCTGAAGCAATAAAAAAAACATTATTAGAAAGACAAAACAAGCTATCAGAGACAATTTGTAAAATTTATCCAAAAATAAACTCTATCAGCATATGATGTGAAGACAATAATGAAACCTAAAAAAGTTTAGGTACAAAATGTAGTCAAATTACATGTGAACTTCATATATAAATATAGATGATATTAATAATATGCTTTCACATGATGGAAATCATGAAAATCATTTTTTGTTTTTTGTTTTGTTTGTGATATATTTATGAAAATTGAAGTGAAAATGAATGTGTTTAATTTATGGGGCCACTCTATAGTATGGAATATTGTGTAGGACGGTGGAAGGATTAAATGCTAAAATTGTTAACCTTTGATCTTCTTTTTAACATTTTCTTCTTTCTTAGGATTAAGATTTGCCATTTTCTACTCATGAACAGATCATTATTAATTATTTCTCACCTCCAAAACATTGCTTTCTTTTGGATTCTTTGCTCTTTCTTTCAACTTCAATTTGAATACGTCTCAAGGTCTTATGTGTGAGTTAATTACATGATTGGATTGGATAAACTTTATTGCATGAAATTCCAATTTTTCTTAGTTTAATCTGTGGGGAGTTTTCATGTTAATTAGTTGTGTTTAAAGACCATATCTGACCAATTTTGGGATTCTGATGGAACTATTTATTTTATTTTATTGATAGAGTTAAATATGAAAATTTAGAGAATTTTAAATACAAGTTTTGTTTTTATTATTATTTTTTTGTTCCCTTTGTATGTTAGGTCTCTAAAGTGAAGCCCTACTTCCATTATTACATCCTTGAATATAAAGAGTTGGAAGAGAAAGTTTCAAAGATCAAGGATTTAAAAAAAAAAAAAAATTATCTCATTTCTCCTTTAGTATCGTAACAACAAGAAAATGAATACCAATTATGAAAGATTTTCATTTGGAACTTAAAATTTATTACCAAATTGTTTTCATGTATATATATATATATGTACTATGTACACACACATCCATGCATGCATGCAACATATCTAAAATAACTAATGCATACGAACTATCCGAATACTTCAAAAGTAAACACGACTAAAACTAATAACAGATCTTTATACAAATTAAGATATCCTCATTATGTTGAAAGAAGCCAAAGAAAAAAGAAAAAGAAAACTATGTAGAGAATGGTCTTCATATTTTTCATAGTTCAAAGAAAAGATGAAAAAAAACATTTACATGAATTTTTGTCCAAGAAGCAGAAATTGTTTGTTCCGTAAACAGTTTCAATTTTCATTTCCGAGAAAAGAAGGAAAGAAAGAAGAAGAAAAAAAGAAAAAAAAAAAAAAAAAGGAACTCAAGTTCTCTGATGACTCTGCTTAAGTCATCATACATTCTGTTTCCCTAACTTGAAAAAGAAAAAGTTTATGCATTTTTATTTCGTTTCGTTTTTTCTTCTAATATATATAAATAAAATTTATTGTTCCCTTGTCGTTTTACAATAGAATGGGCATGGATGTAATTTTGTCGAACAAACAGCTAAAAGCAACCCCATAGTTGAAGTATTTACAAAATTTGATCTGTTGAATAAATTTGTCTATTCTATTTACTGTTTACTTGTTGGGTAGGGAATGGTATACATCCACCTATCTATTACAATACAATATCTCTCTCTCTATATATATATATATAAATAAAGAAAAGAAGAAAGATATCTTTCTGACTTTTTTGTAGATTCACTTTTGAGATGAGATGGGAGTGGGGATTACACTTCCATCTTCCTTGTTAGTTCCAAATACTTTTTTTGACTTTTAAGGGGAAGACATAACGTACAAATAATTTATAATGAGTGTGAAATATTAAAATTTTAGAAGATTTGGGTGGGCAGCAACTGCCATCCGTCTCAATAAGAGAGTTCCACCTATAATTATGTATTCATTTGATGCACAATCTTTTATGTATTAATGTTGTATAGAATAAGAATAAAATTGATTTTAAACATTGGAGGGAACTTAATTATATTCAAACATAGCCAGAGATTAGCTTACTAAATTTTAGACAGAGAGATGAAAGTTAATATCCAGCTGTTTTCAACTATTTCTCAAACAATATTGGCATGTGATTGATGACACTATTATGTAAAGAGTATTTTGATTGGACTGACAATCAAATTGCAATACTAAAATGTTCTGATTAATTTAATTAACAGAGTTGGAAGTGGGGAGAAGGAATCTACAATAAAACTAAGGTAGAAAAACTTTTGATAGGTTTACAATCTACGACTATCTTGTTAAATTACATCTCAAAATATACGAAAAATGATTCCAATGATTCACATTGATCCTCCGTTAGTGTCTTTTAAACCAAAACATATGATTTGATTGTTTCTTACTACTTACCGACTGGCTGAAGGCCTTGGCTTTCCCTTTATAGAATTCAAGTGTTGTGTAACAAATATGACTCCCATTACAAGTATGAGGCAACCAACAAGCGTGCTGAAAAAGAGGGCCCCTGGTTGCCTTGTCTGGACAAAGCCATACACACCGGTGGAGGTCACAAGGATAATATCTGTAAGACCATCGTTTGAGAAATCCTCGGCAATGAGGGCATGAGTTGGTGAGGCGGGAAGTTCAATTGACGCTTGTACACTTCCTCCTGGAGATATTACTACGGCTTCTTGTTCTCCTGCGGCAAGGACCATTTCTTGAGTGGTGCCCACTCGCAAGGAGATAGCCTTCAGTGTGGGAATCACGGTGCCAGCATCCATCATTCCTGATGGTGATGGAAGATTTGACCAAGTAGCACCTGTTGTGATCTGCCACTGCCAATCGGCACCATGACCATGCAATCCGGGTGAATATGATGTTACCTGCACCAAATAATATATCAAAAGTCAAAAAAGAAATGAAGCCACATGGTTGGGAGTAAAAAGGGGTCGATGAAAAACTCAAAGATTCATCATATAAACATGAAAAGAAATGATGTCTGTTCGACTTATTAATTGCAAAAGAATTGCAGCTAAGAGACCTCAAGCAAATAGAAAAATTTCTAGGGCTTAAAAGTGAAAGTTTGATATCCACGTTAAGAAAATAAGTTATTTAACACAGTATCAGATGATGCGTGTAACGCACTCCAGGTAGTTTTATGTTTTCATTTCACTGGCATGTTGGGAAACTTGTTATGAAGGTTTAAATCCGTGCGCTCAATTCCCAATCAAACAAAATAGAACCCCGCTTGTTGAACCATGGGATGAACAGGTGATGAAGAAGCAAGGCACATAATTTAAGCGATAAGTCAAACGACATATATAAAGGTAATGGAAAAAAATGAGAATGCAATCAGGGAGTGCTGAAATAAAATTAAACAAACAATGAAATAATCACAACAAATAGGTGCAAATAGATGCCAATTTGCCAATACCTCTCCCCGATTAGTCAAGAAAACAACATCCCCATGGCTTCCCTTGCGATGCCTGTGACCATCTTTTCTTGAGATAAGAATAGGAGTCGCGACCTCTAAAGATGCCATGTCTGGAGTGCGGCCAAATCTTGAAAGTTCTCCATGTTGAAAATAGTTGAAAGGGGAATAATGGCATATGGAAGCATTAAAGAGTTGTTCTCGTACAGGTACCCCAGAGGTTGCAACAGCCCAACAAGGTTGAATAACTTCCATTGATCCACTAACCACAGTGCGCTCGGCACCATTTCCTCCAACAGCCTGAATATTCAATGAGTTGAATTTTTTTCCCCAATTGAAATAAATTTACTAAATGTAGAAAACATGAACTCTACAAAGAAAATGCCACACAACTTCATCAGTGGTATCCAATGCTGTAAAAAATATGTGGATCTAGTTTCTTTGTGGCTCTTGCAGACTTGAAAAATTGAATGTCCACTAAATGGCTATATTTACAGGATCTGAACCTTATGCAATTGGAAGAAGCAAAAATCAGAAAGCAGGTTAGATATGTACTCAACATTGGACTTGGAGTTTAAGTAACAAAGAAAATTGACTGAATCTGAAGCAGGCACATATCTTTTTGTTCACTCATCCAGGAAAGCCATGCGAAATATATAAGAGTATCCATTTCCCCCATGAAATCAGGAATACTAAGAAGCACCTTAACGTGAATAACAAAAATCCAGAATAATTTGGAACTGAATTGCACATATTGCAGTAATTGAGAATCAAGAAAGTTACCCCATAGCGATGTAAACATTAATATGTAATAAACCATGTGCACCTGAACATGATCAAGGACTCCATCTCCGTTAATATCAGCATGAAGACCACCTTCTTGTAGATGTAGCTGGAAAAATCAATAATGATTTTCAACAAGTCACAACAAAAGTGGTTTCCATAGAGTAACTAAAAGATGAAAATTTGGCTTAAGCCCAAAAGATATGTTTTCGAAAAAATCTTCAGAAAGCGAAAAAAAACATATAGGATTCCCTCGACGCAACCAATAAGTATCCTTTTTTAGGGATCAAATACAAAAAGCCATTACATATTCAAAAGATATAGCAGTTATTGGATTCATACCTTGCAAATAGTACGGCCAGATGCTAAATGCAGGGCTTCTATCCCTTCTTTTTGATGAGCCACAACAACATTAGGAAGCCACCAAAGCTTGGTATAGTTGGTTATGGTTGGAACATATGGAAGAGGCTGCATCAAATAAATTAACAGGTTAAGGAGCAGTTTTATCTTGCCAACATGAGTCTAAATTAGTGGTTGAAGGAACATAGGTTTAGGTTCACATCTGTGGTACTAAGAAAAGGAAACAGTTTTACCTAAGTATTAGAGGTGGTTCGAGAGGGGGGGGGGGGGGATCAGAAATATGAAAGTGTCATTCAAAGGCTTAGCATGTTGCCAAGAGAAAGTAGGATTTTGAGCTGCACTAAAAGTTAAAGCTTTTTAAAGGCAATTTCTGGCAAGTAGAGGTTTCCAAATTTTAGAAATAAAGCAGATGGATATAAAATGAAAAAGAATTGTAATAAAGGCAACATGTCAGATTCCAGAGAATTAAATGTCAGCAACTAAAGTCGAAATACTACTGGCAAAACATGATTTCCAGAACTTCCTCTTTGTTAGATATTCAAGAATTTATACATCATAATGCAATGAAGACACAAATGGAGTTTACCTTCTTAGTTTTTGCCGCACCGGCAATGTTTGCAGCAGTACCAATAATTTTGGGGATCCTTTTACTTGAGTCCTTCCCTGGAGGATGGTTTTCCTCAGGCTTATGAAAAGGATAATTAACCGACTTTCCAGATGTTTTCTTCAGTGCTTTCCTTTTATGTCGCCTGAAGTGCGCCAACTCTAGAACGGTGTCTTCTCTTCTATCCTGTTTGAATGAACTACACATTATAAAATCAATAAAAAAAATTATCAAAAAGTAAGACTGGAAAAGTTCCCGTAAACCTTACCCAGTGATGTGGCATAACTCCAAGTATTGACTCCCTAAATTCCCTGCACTCAAACTGCAATTTGCAAGGTTTCAGGATGAATCATACTAGTATGTATTTTTTTAATTGAAGGAGAAAACATCTATTTTTATTTGATATTCACGAATGTCTGGGCCAGCTTACGCGCACCTCAACTAATCTCATGGGATAACCCGCCTGACCCTACAACATTTAGGTGTCGAGGAAACCCATTGGAAATTAATTCCTAGGTAGGTGACCACCATAGATAGGGTGCTCGTGTGCAAGTCAAGGTCCACGACCTATGACCTCTCGGTTAGTTATAGAGATTATGTCTCACTTTTTACCACTAGACCAACCTATGATGGTTAAAAGGAGAAAACATCTAAGAACTTGCATAACCAGAGAAAGTTCCAACTAAAGCCGCTTGTGCTTCTTGGCAGGGTAAAAACTTGTTCCTCGAGCTCAATAATTATTAGCTTAGACGTCAAAATTTTAATGGAGTTGATCAAATCCAGTACAAGAATCAGTAAAAGTCTGTAATACCTCCCCAGGATGTCGGGCATTCAGAGAATGAACATCAAGCTTGTAATTATGTTGTGGAATTAACTGAGATGCATCTGAAGAATGTGCCTCAATGTTCTGAAACATGAAGATAAAATAATTAGCAAGAAGTGAATGGCATCTACGGAAAATAAACAATTGCAGTTTCTCGGCAAAAAGGAAAGATTATTTCTCTGACGAGGTAGCTGTGTCCTGGGAAGAAGTTCACAAAAAATAATATGAAAGGGTAGGAAACAGAGTATAAGTTGAACCACCTCATTCTTCCTGCTCCATCGCAGGACACCAGATCGACCAGCAAATGCGTAGGTTGCAAAATGGCGTAAATCTACTGTCCCCGAGTTCTCAGAAGCCTACACAGAACGCATTTACTCATCATTAACCATTTTCTGCTAACATTTATCATATTATTGTAACAGAAAATATACAATCTATCAGCTCCAGCTAAGTTTGTCACATCGAGAAGTCAGACTAGAAAGTTAAGTAACCAAGTTTCCAAAGTTCGAAAGATAAGTCTAATCTCCAAAACAACATAAAAACACAAAACCGTTAACTCTTTTTTCAGGGTCCTGTTCATGTGATGATTTTCTGTACAGAAGGCAGATGAAGGAGACACTCAAAAGTTCATGATAATATTTTAAACACATGCACACTGCCATACCTCCTTTTCAGTAGCACTTCTTCTATGCTGCTCAGCGTTCTTTTCTGCAATTCCAATTTCTTCAAAGGGATCCATAAAAATCTATATGGAAGTATTTAGTTAAACCATGTTGTGGCATAATGGTAAATAGCCAATAAAAAGGCACCATAATCATGAATTAGTTTACTTTAGCTAATCATTAATTATATAATTGAAACAATGTCAAGTTTCTGATATTGGCCGTGGAGGGAACAATATGTCAAGCATTCCAACAATAATGAGGAGTAAATAAATATCATGCATCTCAAGTAACAAAAATGCAACAAAACATACATGTGACTGCATTTCCATTCTTCCACCAACGATTACCAATCCTGAATCACCATGCTTTAATGTATAATTGCTTATAGAGATAGCTATCTCTCTGTGGTGAGCATTATGTGGAAAATCCTCCTGTCAAATGGCACCAAGGGCTAGGCTATTAGTAAACGAGATTATCCAAAGAAAATTATTGAAAAATGAATGGAATAATCAAGGACACTGAAGATTGCAGACAGCATAAAAAAACAAACCTGCAGATTTGTTTCCCATAACTTATTGAGATTGTGATCAAAACACATCACAGACCAACCGGATGTAACAACAACAAGAACTTGAGTCACTGGTTGCCCCTGTCTGGGATGGCGATCAATAACTCCAGTAGCCATGGCTACGGGACGTCTGCCAGATGAAATGCGTACTTTAGCAGGCAACAAAGAAACCTCTGTCAGCACACGTGCATGACTAAATCCCTCATCCACTCGCCTACTGTGGGGTTCCAAAACCTGAAACGACCACTCAAAGTTCATAAAACCAATCTCACTAGCTGATTGACTAGCAAAACGCCAGAGAAGCCAAAAAAAATCATCTCGAAATCCAACAATTATACGTTACAGAATGAAAGGAACACATTTAAGATTGCAGCAGACCAAAACAATCGACCCAGTTATTCCATAAGAAAAATCTGCGGGGATGGATAAAACAAATCGAATGAGGCACGGGATTCCAGATTACCAAAATTTTAGCATCGTGGGTTGCAACAAGAACTTCCTTCTTTCCATCACCATTAAGATCAGCGACGACAGGTGGCGGGAGACGATCTCCCTCATACTTGATTGGGTACTCGTCGGTTAAATGCATCCACGCCTCCCTAAACGAGAAATCGCCCTCGTGCTGTAATTCCGGAGAAACTCAACAATCAGTAACTCTTGTACAAAATTCAGAAGGGAAATGCAAAGTTACAACAAAGCAATGTCCAAACAGCAATAGAATTCCAAAATCAAGGAACGCCAATAGGTGAAGTTAGAATAAGTCGTGAACAACTATGTTCGTCGGGGATTAAGAGCATCGAGTATAAATTAGAAAACGAAGAAGCCGAAAAATGGGAAACCTGAAGGGAGAAAAAAATTGCGAAGGCTGAGAGCATAAGAATCGCTAAATCTCGCTTCCTCATGTTGTTGGATTCTCCTTGACCTTCAGCTCCAGTAGGTTCAATCAGCAGATTCACAGTTGTGGACGGAAAATACAGCAAGGTTGTGAAGGCTAAGGGTTTAGATTCATTTCTTGAACTCAGGCAATCAGAGCAATAATTGCCTTCAACGTATCACCAAATTGCAGTGGAGGACAACGGCCACGACGAAGAAGACGGGTTTGCAGCAGTTTCATACCGCCGCTACGGACAGCGGTTCAATAGCCTATGGTTTGATACTTTCTCGATATTTAATGATTGGGCTTGTCTTACGCCCGGCCCAATTGGTCCGGCTGGGCTTTATGGACAATCTAGCTGGCCCGATTCTTCACCTAGACTGCTCAGGATGCCATTATCACTTTCAAAAGAAAAAAAAAAAATCCTCAATCGAAATCAATACATTAGAAACACTTCTTTGAAGGTATGTTTAAGCTGAATTTAGCTGATATTGCAACAATTTAGAAAGAAAATAAGGGACTATTTTAGTAATTTATTTGTCGGAACTATACTTGATTTTAGTGTTTTTTTTTTCAATGGAGTAAAATTTGAACTACATAACTTTGGTTGCTTACCCTAACTATACATGCTTTTGACAATAATTTAAATATTTGATATTTAAAACAGAGGTTGTTATATACCAAAGTTGAACCTATTTTGTCAATTTGCTTGATTGCGATGCAATGAAAAATAATATAAAATAGATACCAACTATGATTGTCCGGGAAATTTTGGTACATGCTTTTTACTGAGTTTTCTTTGTCCTTACTATATTAGAAATGGCCTAAGGAGAGAATCGTTTTCTTTTTATGATTCTACCTTTTGCCAAATTATAAATTTATAATATCAGTCAAATTTAATTGGTTTTTTTTATTCATGATTATTTGATTAATATAAAAATATAATTATCATTAACTACTTATGATCTTTTCAAATTCTTACCTTTATGCATAATTTATTATTTAATAGATTAAAAAGTTATAATATGAAAAATTATCTCTTAATTTAAGTTTTAAAATTTATAAATATATATTAACGATGAATTCCAAAAGATTTCATAACTTTTATCTTCCACAACTATATAAATAAATCTCTTCAGATTTTTTTTATAAACATTTTAATTTTCTCTTCTACTTAAGTTTGCTTACTTGATGTTTTTACTCATTGTGTTTTGTCTTGTCTTCTATATTGATATATACTTTTGTGTTGCAATTGCAATAGATTAGTGTTTTGAAATTTAAAGAAATACTTAAAAAAACACACGTAAGGGATACAAAATTGAAATAATAATGTTAATTGTGAAATCCATGCCTAAGATTTTTTTTAGTTCTTTCTATATATAATTATCATATAGCAATCATTGCTTTGATTTAGTTTTTTAGTTATTAGTATAGTGATTATTTTTTATGATGTATTTAGCTTCTTTTAAATAATAATCGCAATAAATGAGTTAACTTTTATAAGTTGTACGACTTCTTTAAAAAAATAATTTGTAGTACATTATTATCACCAACACATGATTATATTGTTGATTTTTTAAGAAAGTAACATTTTTATTTTTACCTTATTACCATCTTAAAATGTTTTTAATTATGTAATTAGTATCTACCATTTAAAAAAAAATTTATGTAAGTTGATAAGTTATTGTTTGTCGACATTTATAATTTTAGGTTTGTTAATTCAAATTTTGAAAATGAATGACTTTGAAGTGTCTTTGTCTTCAAACAAAAATTAAGATGATAGTTAAAAATATATAAATTTTGATAAATATTGTTTATTGCTTGTTTCAAATTCCATTAACCATAGAAAAAAAAAAAAGTAACTCTACCATTGGCATACAAATCTTTCATTTATATACTAAGTTGATTCATTCGTAGTATATATCTAAAACCTTGATTATTTCTAATAAAAAAACCACGTGTTAGATGAATTTTAGATTTATGATAGTTTATTTAATTTATATTTAAATTATTGTTACTAATACATCGTGTTAATTTTGTAGATTTGATGGTGATCATGCATTTGTATTGTGTCAATTGTTTATTTTTTAATAAAAAACCATATCTTAAACAAATTTTAGATTTACCGTAGTTTATTTAATTTTATTTAAACTATTATATGATTATTAATACATTGTGATAAATTTGCAAGTTTGACGATTAACATTTGAAACCTTTTCAAAATACTTTGAATTTCAAAGAAAGTTGAAGTATATAAAACAAAAAATGAAGAAGTTTTAGAGGTGTTGAAAGTCATTATAATTAAAACGGCAACCACACGTTTCATATTTATTTATTGTTTATAATTTAATAAATTAAGTTACTTAAAATGTTATCACTAACACGATAATTTTTCCTCACTCTTTATTTGTATTAATAATCGATACATATATACAAAATCCAAACTTTAAGTTAAAAAAACGTATAGAGTTTTGTCCATTTTGATACTCCTATTGATTTCAAAGCATTGGAAGTTAGACTTAAATTTTGAGTTTGTGTGATTTATTAATTAATTTATTATTATTATTATTTTTGTTTTGTTTTCGATGCTCAATTTTACGATGACTATTAACAAAGGTTCAAGGACAAACAATACTATATGTTAAAATTGAACTTATCTTCCTACTAGACAATAATTATAAGTTGCCATTGCACTTGAGTGATCTCAATATTTAATTTGTTAAATTCAAATATTAAAAGTTTAACAAAAAGAAAAATCGTACGTAACAAAAGTTATCTCATTTAATAAGACTAGATGAGTTTGTCTTAGTCATTAACTTCCTTATTTTAAATTGAAAATCTATCCTCGGGTTTACATGATTAAATGTACTAAAAATGTTATTAGTTTAATAAACTAATATTTTCTTTAATGTCATATAATGTTTCTTTAAAATGGTTGAATGGTTGGTCAATTCAATAATATTCTCTTTTATGTAAAATATAGATAATTTAAAAAGAAAGAAAGTGAAGGTAGGTTTACTCTTGAGTTTTCTTCCCTATTTGAAGATATTTGAATTAATCTAATGATCTGTGGGTCTCATCATCCAAAAATAGTCATCAACCTCCCTCCATCTCATTTCTGGCTTTTCCACCTCCATTCTCTATTTATTTTTAATTGATTATTTATGATTATCAATAATCCCTTTTGAATCGGGTCGGACCGGCTTGAATAAAAGCCCGACCCGACCTATTTACTTATTTGAAATTTGAATTCACCGCCAGCTGTGTCTGCTCTGTCACCGCCAACCGACAACGGTTAGTGGGTGAAGACCCTATACATTAGGTTTAGGGTTATTCTTTTTCACCCAATTTCTTGTTACTTCCCTTCTTCTCCTTTCTCCTTTCTCCTTTCTCTACCACAGGGCTTCTTACAGAACTCTCGTCTCTGAGGTACCATTTTTTTCCCCTCTTCTCCTTTCATTACTGCATATTAGTTTGGGAGGTTGAAGTAGTGAGTTTAATTGAACGGATCTTTATGGGTGTAGGAATTTATTTGGGTAATTTGGAAAATTTCCCTATTTGTATTGTTGTCTATTCTGTTGTTGTGACTATTGGGTTTCATCTTCACTAATTTGGCAGAAAGAACTGATTGTCAAAATTTGCGTGTTTCCTATTGATTCTAACTTGTGGGTTGCACTCAGTTGTCTATAATTTTCAATGACGAACATGTAATGAAATTTCTCTTTTTCATTATTTTTTTTTCATATTCTGGAATTTTTCATATATAGAGATATGTATTTTAATTACTGTTGTTTTCACGAATCTAAACGAAAATTTTTTCTCAAACTTTTCTCTGAAGTTTTTATCTAACAAGTCATACGTTTTCTTTTTCTAATTCTCATATATCTTTTTCAAAACCCCCTTTAACAAGATATTTTCTCCCCAACTTTTTTTCTTATTTGAAGACCTTCTTCTTTAGAATTCTTTGTTTCAAAAAGGATTTCTCAGAAAGCTTCCAAAATCTCTTTCAAAAACATTTTTCAATTCTCTTCAATTTTGTTTTTGCAAAATTTTCTTCTGGTTTATTTCTCGTTCCAAAATTTTTCTTCCCTGTTCTTTCCAAAAACATTCTTTTTAAAGAAGAGCGAGGGTGTTTGCCGCTGTGTCAGACAATGAGTAAGCAAGGCAGCATGCACTCGGTGCGCGGAAGATGCAGCCTTGCAAGGCAGCATGCACTCGGTGCGCGGAAGATGCAGCCTTGCAAGGCTGCATGCACTCGGTGCGCGGAAGATGCAGCCTTGCAAGGCTGCATGCACTCGGTGCGCGGAAGATGCAGCCTTGGCGCCATTCGGACACATACGGTCAAACAAACTTTAAATAGCTCAGTCTCAGATCTTCCTTTTTATTAAAAAAAATATATATTCTTTCCAAAGCATATTAACTTTCTTCCCTTGTGTAAAAATTCTCTTTTCCAAAATATTTTCTCTAACCTTTTTCCTTTTCTCTCAAATATTTTGATATCTTCAATTTGTTTTTTCAAAGATACTTTTTCATGAAATTTTAAAAAACATTTCCTCTCAAACTTTTTTCTTCTGTTGTTTTCATTAATCTCTTTCCACATATTTCCAAAAATTCTACTGTTTCCAAAATATTTTCTAAAACGTTTTTCTCGTCTGTTGTTTTTTTTTCTTGCAAGAACTTTCTTTTTAAAATGACTTTCCAAAAACATTTTCTAGAAGGTTTTTTAAAAAGGATTTCTCAAATAATTTTCAATGTCTTTCAGAAACATTTTTCAAACAATTTTCTGTTTGATCTTGTTTTTGCAAAACTCTTTTGGTTTATTTATTGTTCTAGACTTTCTCTCTCTTTTTTTTTTTTTGCAAAGAACTTTTTTTTCAATAAAGATTGTTGGCGACCTGCCAGGCAAGGAGCAAGGCAGCATGCCCGGCAGACCTTAAAAAGCTCTTTACAAAATAATATTATCTCAAACTTTATTTTCTTCCTTCTTTTGTTTCTAAAAATATTCTTTCTTAAGCATATTTTCAAACTTTCTTCTTTTCAATTCTGCTTGTGTAAAAATTCTCTTTTGCCAAAATATTTTCTCAAACCTTAAAATATTTTCTCAGATGTTTTGTTCTTCAATTTATTTTTACAAAAATACTTTTTCATGAAATTTTCGAAAAGAAAATCCCAAAGACATTTTCTCTCGAACTTTTATTCTTTGTGTTCTCTTTTATTGTGACATTCTTAATTCTTCTAGTTTTATTTTGCCGGATTCTTCTATTATTTATTTTGTCTCACTTTTTATAATATATTATTTTCTTTGGTTATGTTACTATTATTGTTATATATATTAATTTGTTAGTCGTGTACAAATATTATTATATATTCCGAATAGTTTCTTAACAAACATTTTGTGTTCTCTTATTCTCTCGCAAAGATTTATTTTTGTTTTCATTATTGCTTTTAGAGCAACTATCTTAACAATTGTGGATTGTATTTTGTATATATGGTGCATTGTTTTTTCTTTCTTTCTTTGTTCTGGTAATATTCTTCATACATTTTTTCTTTTGTTACTTTTTTCTTTTTGAAGTAGATTATTTTATTCATCTTTTGGGATCATATCATGGTTTACAATTTTTTCACCCTTTGCCTTTTGTTGTCGCTCTCTTTTACTTGACATTCTTTTGGCACTTCTTGTTTATTTCATTTCTTAGACATCGGATCTGTCATTTATTTTTCTTGGATAGCTCAAATTCTTTTCGCCCTTTCTCTATGTGTTGTTCTCTTTTATAGTGACATTTCTTATTCCTTTAGTTAAATTTTGTTTGGCACGAAATATTAACACATTTCTTCTTAAAGAATACTCCCTTTGTGTTTGGTTGTATATTTTTGTTTCTTCTCGGGTCGATTCTGCTCTTTATTTTCTAATTCTCTTTTAAAGAGTTATTTTTCTTTGTTTCATTATTGTGTTTAGCATACATTTTTCATTAAGTACAACAATTGGGACTAGGGGAGATTCAAACGAGGGTTGAATTAATTTTTTTTTCTTCTTTTGGTTGTTGTTGTTCTACTGCTGTTGTTAAATTTTCCACTGTTATTTATGCATTTGCTATAATATTATTTTTTGAAAATTTGGATCATTTCCTTTGAGATCGGATGTGTAATTTATTTTTCTTGGATGGTTTTAAATATTTTCACCCTTTTCTCCTTGTGTTAGGTCTTTTAGTTGAAACATTACTCTTTATCTTCTAGTTTTATTTTTGCTCGGCAATTTTGCGTTGTGTTGGTTGTTTAGTTTCACTTTTTTTCCTAATATTGTTAAGGTATTTTGTGCTTTTTAGTATATTCATCTTAATTGTTGCATTTTTTAGATCTTCTTTCCTATTGTGTGTGTTATCTTTTTAGTTTTACTTCTGTTGTATTATATTTTCAAGTCCGCTATTATTTAGTATGTCGATTTGTTAAGTTTCGTGCATATCGTTACTGATTATATCTGTTTGTGTTCTCTTATTCTCTCTTAAAGACAAATTCTTTTTTTTTTTGTCTGTTTCATTATTGCTTTTGGAGAACGCCCTGTAAACACTCCTTTTTTTCACGAGTGCAGCCGCTTCGTCCTTCATTTTTGTTCAACTCTCTTAACAATTGTGGATTGTATTTTGTGTGTTTGGTACATCATATTTTCTCTCTTTGTTTTGTTCATGTTTGTTCCTTTTTTTTCTTTTCGAAGTAGATTATTGTATTATTTATCTTTTGGGATCATAGCACGGTTTATATTTTTTTCATCCTTTGCCTTTTGTTGTTTCTCTCTTTTATTTGACACTCTTTTGGCTCAACTGTTTATTTCATTTCTTAGATATTGGATGTGTAATTTATTTTTCTTGGATAGCTCAAATTGCTTTCACCCTTTCTCTATGTGTTATTCTCTTTTATTGTGACATTTCTTGTTCTTTTAGTTTTATTTTGCCGGGTTCCTCTATTATTTATTTTGTCTCATTTTCTTTGGTTATGTTACTATTGTTGTTATATATATTAATTTGTTAGTCGTGTACAAATATTATTATATATTTCAGATAGTTTCTTAACAAACATTTTGTGTTCTCTTATTCTCTCGTAAAGATTTATTTTTGTTTTCATTATTGCTATTGTTATATTTTGTATATATGGTGCATTATTTTTTCTTTCTTTCTTTGTTCTGGTAATATTCTTCATACATTTTTTCTTTTGTTACTTTTTTCTTTTTGAAGTAGATTATTTTATTCATCTTTTGGGATCATATTATGGTTTACAATTTTTTCACCCTTTGCCTTTTGTTGTCGGTCTCATTTACTTGACATTCTTTTGGCACTACTTGTCTCTTTTACTTGACATTCTTTTGGCACTACTTGTTTATTTCATTTCTTAGACATTGGATCTGTCATTTATTTTTCTTGAATAGCTCAAATTCTTTTTGCCCTTTCTCTATGTGTTGTTCTCTTTTATAGTTACATTTCTTATTCTTTTAGTTAAATTTTGTTTGGCACAAAATATTAACACATTTCTTCTTAAAGAATACTCCCTTTGTGTTTGGTTGTATATGTTTGTTTCTTCTCGGGTCGATTCTGCTCTTTATTTTCTAATTCTCTTTTAAAGATTTATTTTCTTTGTTTCATTATTGCGTTTAGCGTACATTTTTTATTAATTTTCTCTTTTGTTCTATTGTTTTATTTAACATTTCTTATTGTTCTACCCTTTAAGTACAACAATTGGGACTAGGGGAGATTCAAACGAGGGTTGAATTAATTTCTTTTTCCTTTTTTTTGGTTGTTGTTGTTGTACTGCTGTTGTTAAATTTTCCACTGTTATTTATGCATTTGCTATAATATTATTTTTTGAAAATTTGGATCATTTCCTTTGAGATCGGATGTGTCAGAGATCGGATGTGTAATTTATTTTTCTTGGATGGTTTTAAATATTTTCACCCTTTTCTCCTTGTGTTAGGTCTTTTAGTTGAATCATTACTCTTTATCTTCTAGTTTTATTTTTGCTTGGCAATTTTGCGTTGTGTTGGTTGTTTAGTTTCACTTTTTTTTTTTTCCTAATATTGTTAAGGTATTTTGTGTTTTTTAGTATATTCATCTTAATTGTTCCATTTTTTAGTTCTTTCCTATTGTGTGTGTTATCTTTTTAGTTTTACTTCTGTTGTATTATATTTTCAAGTCCGCTATTATTTAGTATGTCGATTTGTTAGATATTGTGCATATCGTTACTGATTATATCTGTTTGTGTTCTCTTTTATTCTCTTTTAAAGACAATTTTTTTTGTCTGTTTCATTATATTGCTTTTGGAGACATTTCTGTTCAACTCTCTTAACAATTGTGGATTGCATTTTGTGTGTTTGGTACGTCATATTTTCTCTCTTTGTTTTGTTCATGTTTGTTACTTTTTTTCTTTTTGAAGTAGACTATTTTATTATTTATCTTTTGGGATCATAGCACGGTCTATATTTTTTTCATCCTTTGCCTTTTGTTGTTTCTCTCTTTTATTTGACATTCTTTTGGCTCAACTGTTTATTTCATTTCTTAGTTTTTCTTGGATAGCTCAAATTGTTTTTGTTATTCTCTTTTATTGTTACATTTCTTGTTCTTTTAGTTGAATTTATTTTGGCACTAGACATTAAACATTTCTTCTTGAAGATATATACTTCCTTTATGTTTGTTCCTTTTCTTGTTGATTTTTCTTTTTATTTTCTAATTCTCTTTTAAAGATTTTCTTTCTTTGTTTTATGATTGCCTTTAGGGTACAATTTTCTCCTTTTGTTCCATCTCTTCTCTTGTATTTAACATTTCTTCTTGTTCTCTACTGCTGTTTTTTTAAGTTCAACAATCAGGACTGGGGATGGTTCAAACTTAGTACACTCAAATGACCGGTTGAACTTTTATTTTTTTCACTGTTGACGTTCTCCTGCTTTTGTGTTTATGCATTTGCTGTAATATTGCTTTTTTGAAAATTTGGATCATATATCTTTGAGATCGGATGTCGGATGGTTTTAATTATTTTCACCCTTTTCTTTGTGTTGTCTTTTATTATTCTTAATATCATCTTCTAGTTTTATTTTGCTTGGCAGTTTTGGGTTGGGTATGTTGTTTTGTTTCACTTTTTTTTTATATTATTACTATCTTTGGTTCTGTTGACAAATTATGGATTACATTGGGTGTTTTATGATACATTTATCCTAATTGTTCCATTTTTTCCTCGCTTTTTTCCTATTGTGTGATGTTTTTTTAGTTTCACTCTTGTTATATTATATTATATTAGTATTATGTTGATTTGTTAGTACATGCCAAAATTAGTTTTTATTGTGAGGATGACGGACCCGTCATCCTTACGAGTAGAATATGATATTGTAGTAAGTGTAGATAATGTCCTCGTTTGATATTTTTTTTTTTTTAGAAAAAAGTTCCCTATTCTTGTTTTAGGATTTAATTTGAGAACTTGAGCTATATATATTTATAGAGAGAGAGAGGCAATAAACAAAAATAGGGTTTGATTTTGAAAGTCTAGTAATGCTGCAATCATCAAAACATAGAAGGATAACTATAATTTTGTTTTTTAAAAGTGACGTTGTTCCCAAACAAGATTGTATTAAAAATAAAATAAATATTGATGAAGAACATAATTTAAATCTAGTGTAGAGAGTGTGATTATATTAGTTAAGTTGCAGTAGTTATACATGTTCAAATTAATTCTATAGTTAGTCATATATATTTTCTTGAAGACAATGATTGGGATGTACTTATATTTCAAATGCT
The DNA here is from genome assembly GCF_025177605.1 of Cucumis melo. NCBI lineage: Eukaryota > Viridiplantae > Streptophyta > Magnoliopsida > Cucurbitales > Cucurbitaceae > Cucumis > Cucumis melo. Next base: position 5,879,924 of record NC_066864.1, on the reverse strand, counting down.
TTTCATCTCTCGATCACGGAATATACAAGTTTTTAGAAAGGTCTTAGTCCATCTTTAAAAGTGATTCTTAAAACGAATGTTGAATGTTAAGAAAAGCTTGAAAGAATTTTGTACGCCACTTTGGCATGAGTTTCAAATATTTTGAATAAGATTAAAATTTGGTAGTATATAAGAACAATATTTTCTTTTAATAATGTATTTTTTAAAAATAATGTTAAAAATTAGGAGAATTTGGGCAAAGTCGTGTAGCTAGTAGAAAACTATAGTCATACACGAGTCTACGACTTCAATGCATGGATCTTATATTTTCTTTTCACGTTATTTAATATATATTTTTAGTATTTAATATATCGTGAATCTTGTTGGAGAAATTTTAGACAAAAACAAAAAATACAGTCGGCCAGGTTAGAAAAGAACTCCTTCTTTTTTGGCTTACACCACTTATCCACTAACTTTAACATTTATCCACTAATTAACTTAACCTGTTAATAGAGAATAAATTAAAAAATATTAATTTAAATAATCACGTAATTTGAATAAAGTCTTCTATACTCCCTTTTGATTCAAATTCAAATTTGCTAATACCCATCATAGCTCTTAAGTAACAGAACTTCTCCTTTGGCAAAGCTTTTGTGAGAATATCAGCCTATGCTCATGTGTGCTGCAATATGTCAGAAAAACTTCTTCTTTTGCAACCAAATCACGAATAAAATGAAAGCGAATATCAATGTGCTTTGTCCGGTTATGAAATGTCGGATTTTTCGTCATTGAAATCGTTGCTTTGTTGTTGCAGAATATTACAGTTGCTCCCTCTTGCTCATGTTGGAGTTCTGTTAGCATTCTTCGCAACTAAATTGCCTGACATGCTGTTGAAGTTGCTATAGCATATTCTGCTTCTGAAGATGATAAGACAGTTGCTTGTTTCTTCGAGCTCCAAGTAATAACTCCCGACCCTGAAGTGAAAACATTCGCTCAAACACTTCGCCTATCATCCAAGGAACTCGTCCAATCACTGTCTGTGAACCCGCATAATTTGAAATCAAAAACTTTAGAGTACCAAATACCATATTCTATAATTCCAGCAATGTATCGCATAACTCGGTTTGCTGCTCCGAAATGATCCCTTGAAGGACGTTGCATAAACCTAGAAATCACACCAATAGAATACGAAATATCGGGACGAGTATGAGTTAGATAAATCAAGCCTCCAACAAGGCTTCTAAACCGCTGCGCATTGGCCATCTCTGCACCATCATTTTGTTGCAGCTTCTCATTCACATTCATTGGTGTAGTTGCTGGCTTGCAATTGATCATACTAAATTTTTTGAGAAGATCCTTGGCATACTTCTTTTATGAGATAAATATCCCACTATCAGTTTGACAAACTTCTAAACCAAGAAAGAAATGCAGCAAACCTAAATCTGTCATCTCAAATTTATTCTTCATATGTGATTTGAACTCAGCAACTAGAGATTTAGATGAACTAGTATAAATGATATCATCAACATAAAGCCAAACAATGATGAAATCATTTTTACCTCCCTTTTTCACATACAAGGTAGGCTCATTTGCACTCCTTTTGAATCCATTTTGTTGAAAATATTCGTCGATTTTGCTATACCACGTCCGAGGAGCTTGTTTCAACCCATACAGCGCCTTTGTTAACTTATACACCTTTTCTTCAGTGTCCTTTTTAACAAAATCTTCCGGTTGTTCAACATAGACCAGTTCTCCATTAAGAAAGGCTGACTTGACATCAAATTGATAGACTGACCATTGTTGTTGTGCTGCCAATGCTAGAACAATCTCATTGTTTTGAAACGAGCTACAGGAGAGAAAGTTTTCTCGAAATCAATACCATGTTGCTGTGCATATCCTTTTGCCACAAGACGAGCTTTGTGCTTCTCTAAACTCCCATCTGCAGCAAATTTTCTCTTATACACCCACTTCAAGCCAATTGCATTTTTTACTTTTGGTAAGTCTACCATTTTTCATGTTCCATTCTTCTCAATAGCTGCCATTTCTTCCTTCATTGCTTGCTGCCATTCTTCTTTGCTTGCTGCCTCATCATAAGACACTGGATCAGAAACCATAAGAGAAAATTGAGAAGAATTATAGATATCTTCCATGGACCGAAACCTCTGAGATGGTAGTTCATCTGATGTTTCATCATTACTTGATGAAGAATGGTAACTTTGTGGTGTTGATGGGGTGTTGATGGAGTACTCGACGGAGGTGTTGAGGTAGGTGTTTCTATTGAGGATTCAACCACAGTTTGTTCTCCATCATTTGTCAGTTCACCATCCACCAGAAACATATTCTTCACTATTTTTCCAATCCCAACTAGCACTCTCATCAAACATACATCTCTTCTTATGAGAATTTTGCCATTAAGAGGGTCGTACAATCTATATGCTTTGGATTGAGTATAGTAACCAACAAAAATGCATTTTTCAAATTTTTTAAGTTTTTGACGAACTTGAGAAGGTACCAAAGCATAAGAAATACAACCAAAAACTCTTAAATGACTTACATTGGGTTTTTTGCCATACCAAACTTCAAATGGAGTTTTATTCATGACAACCTTTGTTGGTGAGATGTTCAGTAGGTAGATGGAAGTCGAGACCGCTTCAGCCCAAAAATCATTCGAATGGCCTTTCATTTGCAACATGCTTCTTGCCATCTCCACTTCTTCCTCTAGGCTACCCTATTTTGCTCCGGAGTATAAGGTGTTGTCAACTCCCTATGGATGCCATGTTTCTTGCAAAAATGGTTAAAGTTGTTAAAATTCTCCACCTCTATCACTGCGAAGAGATTTGATGAACATGTCACTCTACTTTTCTACCTTTGCCTTGAAATGCTTGAACTTCTCAAATGTTTCTGATTTGCTTTCTAGAAAATATATCCAACTCATACGACTATAATCATCTATAAAAATCAAGAAATAAAAGCTCCCACCAAGAGACTTTGTTTGCATTGGCCCACACAGATCTGAATTAGCTCGAGACACTTGGAGGCTCTCCAAGCTTTCCCAATAGGAAAAGATTTTCGAGTTTGTTTTCCACATACACATCCTTCACAAATATTAATAGCACTGATTTTCGGTAACCCAATAACCATATCTCTTTGATTTAGCAAAGAAAGCCCTTTAATATTAAGATGTCCATACCTTAAATGCCATAACTCCGAGTTGTTTTTTGTTGTATTTGTTGCAGTAAGAGCAAAACTTTCCACCTTTGAAACTTCCAGTGGAAACATTTTGCTTTGGGTCATCTTTACTTTCGCCAAAACTTGTCATGTTTGCTTATTTTTTATCAAGCACGCACCATCATCAAACAAGATAGAATATTCACTCTCCATTAGTTGTCCAACACTCGGCAAATTATATTGGGCACATACTGAACATTTGTGAGAATTCTATTTCCATGGTGAGTTTCAATTCCCATCGTTCCTTTGCCTTCTACTTGTAGCTCCTTACCGTTTTCGAGCTCTACGTTCAACTTTTCTCCTTCGTTTAGCTCCTTGAATACAGGCTTTAAACCTGTCATGTGATTCAAACAACCGCTATCAATGAACCACGCCTCTGCTGTCTTTTGATCACTGGGTATGTTTGTCATAAAAAGCTTATTTTCACCCTTTCCATTATTGTCAGATGCTTCATTCTTTGCTGCGAAATTGGCTCTCTGATTTTTGTACCAACAGAGTGCCTTTACATGACCAAACTTCTTGCAATGGTAGCATTGAATATTAGCTTTGTTGCTTGATTGCACTCCGAACTGCCTTTGTTCTTCATTTCGGTTATACCTTTTTCCGGTATCACGACCTCGACCACGATATCCTCCTCTTCCTCGGCCTCGAGTCATCACACAATCATTGTCATTATACTTTGGAACTGCATCCTTTACCTGAAACGCTTTTTCTTCGTTTCTTTCCATCGATCTATTGATTCTCGACTATGTGCTTCAAGAGATCCCATTAATTCAATAAATGTGAAAGTGGACAGGTTTTTTGATTCTTCTATTGCAACCACAACGTGATCAAACTTTGGAGTCGAACTTCTCTATACTTTCTCCACTATAGTCTGATCCTTAATCGTCTCGCCGTATGTTTGCATCGGACTAATAATTGTCGTTGCCCGCGACAAAAAATCAGCAATTGATTCTCCATTTTTCATCATCAAGGTCTCAAAGTCTCGTCTAAGTTATTGCAATTTAACCACAAGTACTCTTGAATCTCCTTGAAATGCCTTTTGCAAAATCAGCCACGCTTGTTTTGACGTTGTTGCTGCAGCAAACTGCGAAAAAACACTATCATGGACTGCTTGTTGAATAATCACCAACATCACCAACGCCTTCGAGTCTTTCTTCCTATTCTCCCGCAACTTGCCTTCGCCGCCAGGATCTGCATAGCCTTGTTCTACTAAGTCCCATAAGTCTTAGATCTGAGAAGAGTCTTCATACGAATACTCCAAAACTCGTAGCCTTCTCCTTTGAAGATTGGAATGAGTGGTTGTGTTGTACCCATAGCATTGTCATTGCTACCCATCTTTTCTCACTGTATTTTATACTCAACTCACTCTCTCGAACCTTGGTCTGATACCAAAATTGTTGGAGAAATTTTAGACTTATGGATACAAAAACAAAAAATTCATATATGAATAATAAATTAAAATGCCTTATTAAAGGGTTACAAAGAACTGACACTTACTAAAAATAAAAACACGTTCTTACACCACTTACCCACTAACTTTAACACTTACCCACTAATTAACTTATTAACAGAGAATAAATTAAAAAACATTAATTTAAATAATCACGTAATTTGAATCAGTCTTCAATAAATCCAATCCTCTTTAAAAATATTTAATATTTGATATATTGGGTGTATATATATAAATTTTAATTTTCAAAAATATTTTTTTACTAAATATTTTTTAAAATTATGATTTCCAATTTTTAAAAATATATTTTTCATTTAAAATATTTCCAAATTTAAAATTTTAATATTCAATTAAAAATATATATATTAACAAAATATATTATTAAATATTTAAATCTTCAAATTTTAATTTTCAAAAATATCTTTCTTTATTAAATACATTTCAAAATTCTAAATTTTAAAAAATATCTTCCCAAATTTTAAATTCCAATCTCCCTAAATTCTAATATATATATAAGGAGAGGAGCGGTTAGGAGCAAAGAATTTGCGAGTGAGGTTAGGAAGGCGGAGTAGGAGATTGATTCTTTGCTCCTTTTTAGGAGCGCAAGTACAGAAATGGAATATTTCAAAGAGGTTTCGGAGGTCAAAAGGACCGTAGCAGTCGAGTCTGAACTTTTTTTAGGCTCTGCTTCTTTGCTCCGGACGGTAGGCTTTCCTCTTTTTAGTAGGTGATAGGAACCATAAAAGATGGGACATCTCTCGAGCGAGCCACTACCTTATAAGCCACCCGGTAGAATTACAAGCCTGCGATCAGTGCCTTCTTCTATCTCCTCGCCCACCGGATCACCTAACGGTTTTCCTTTGCTAAAGCATAAGCCCCCTCTTTCCCTATCTCAAAACTCACCCTACAACATGGATGATAGAAATGCTAACCAAACACACACACCCTTATACACTAATCAAGGCTCAAAGAATATTTAGGCGAGACCCATCAAAATGAAAAATCTCTTTTGCAAATTCGCAAATTCTTTGCGCCTTTGTTCATTGATGAAGCTTGAATCTTGGACTCCTTTCAGACTAATTAAGCTACTCCGCTCCATGAATATGGATCAAAACTAGACGAAGAGCGATGAACAAGGCTCCCTAAGGCGCGAAGCGAAGCGAGTTGACCTACTAAATGATCTGCAACAGAATGAACCTCTCCTAGCTTCTTCAACTTATGCAGAAAGAAGAACTGAAACTTCCTCTTTTCCAGGAACTGGTGGTCCTGTCAATATTCTTTGACCCTCTGCCGGTCTTGATTCCTTTTCTCTTTTTCAAGATCTAGGGTGGGAAACTTCCGCGTACACGAGGTCGCGAACCTCTTTTATCCACTAAAATAGCGAGACAGGATACAAAGGTTAGGACTCTGAACTTCCAAACCTACTCAAACATAAATATGTAGGCATTGAAATTTGAAATTTGGAAAGATATTAGAATTTAAAATTTGGAGATTTAATAACATATTTTGTTAATATATATCAATCTTTAAAAATTGAAGATTGGAATTTGAAATTTAGAAAAATATTCAACAAGAAAATGTATTTTTGAAAATTGGAAATAAGAATTTAAAAAAATATTTAATAAGAAAGATATTTTTGAAAATTGAAATTTGATAATTTGAATATTTAATAGATATTAATTACAAAACATATATATTAATTATCTAAAAAAAGTGGAGTTTACAATATATTAAATATTAAATTTTGTATATATATTGAATAACGGGAAAAAAGAAAATGTGGACTCCCATGTATTAAAGTTGTGATCCACTTCCAAGCAAAATGGGGTATAAGGTACACGATTTCGCCCAATAGTTTGCTTTTATCTTATTTTTTACATTATTTAAAAAAAATACATTATTAGAAAAAAGATTCATATAAGAACTTGTTTTGGTAGAGCATTTAGATTGTTTTTCTAATATGTTTTGACACTTTAACTTTTATTTCAATTATTTTTATCCAATTATGTGGCTTGGAGACATCACAGAATTTATTTTTAAAAATTGTTTTGCAAATTTTTATGTTTTCATTATATCAAAAATCTGACTTGCACTTTGAAAATAAAACATTTAGAAATAAAACATATCATGTTATAAATTCAGTTTGTAAACTTATATAATATATTATAAAACATAACAAATAAGAAAATTGTCAAAAAAAAAAAAAAGATTTATCAATGGTAAGCTGAAAAACCACAACAAAGTCGATTGAAGGAATGGCATAGGTGGTTGGAACCAATTAATAATTTGTTCTCTCTTTTTAATATATATATATATATATATATATATATATATATATATATATATATAATTTAAAAAATCGTTATCTATCATAGAGTATGGAAGTATTTTGTTAAATGATGCAGGAAACTAAAGATCAATCATCCAGGTGCAGGGTAGTTCCTATGTAGGAGGTTGTAGTCTAATTCTAATTAGAAAAAACTAACAAAAAAATTCGTAAGAATTTTTAAAAATAATCCAACAAAGAAAACTTTGCTCCGACGAGAAACCGACCATCCGAATCGATTAGAAGTTGGTATTGTTGAGACAGAAGTACGGTTTGGCTGTGAACAAACTTCTAAATTTTGACTTATTTATAAATATAAGTATTGACACATTTAAACATTTTTTAAAATTGTATGAATAGATAAGGTTTTTTACCGAACATATGATTTAGATACAAAATATAATAAAATAAATAAATAAATAAAATCGGAAACAAAAACCGCATCATGCTTTCACACAGACAAAATAAATAGTCATAAAGATCGTTTATTTCTCTGATAACAACCAACGAACCAATCAACAAAACAAAGACTAATTACATTATGCTTTGCTACAACAGAAATTGTACTAACAATAGAATTTTAGTCAGTGAAATTGCATACTGTATGGTTAAAATTAGAGATTCCTTATATCAGCATCTATTATAGAAACTCAACTTGCAGTTATTCTGCCATTTTCTTCCATTCAATTTGTTCCTTTGGCCAGAGAGTGGAATTTTGACTACACTAACATTTAATGATTGGTTCCTTTCACGAAAAAGGAATATGAATATAAAATAAATACAAACCATTGTCAATTTTATTCACGTTTGTGGGCAACAGGAATTAATATATTATTAATTAGCAGACCATAAAAAAGAACATTTTAATTTATAAAAAAAAAAAAAAAAAAAAAAAATTGAAAATGAAAGGCACTACCAACGGCCTACAGGACACGAAAAGGGAAATATTTTTGTTTTGAATGGTTAGATTACTCAAAACTCAAAAGCTACCTATTGAGAACTCTCATCTTCAGGGTACCAATATCTGTTGTATATCCAAAGCGAATCAGCAGCAACAGGCTCGTTGTCATGGTTGCGGTGCCATGTATAATATGCATGAGTTCTATTCTTTATTTCAAGCAATGCATGTCCGAAGCTTGCTTCCCTAAATGCCGAGTAATTTGGTTGTGGTTCTGTGAACCTGCATAAACCGTAACCCATTAGATTACCCCTAGCCCCACAAAATCTCAAAAAAGCAGAGACTGATAAAGAATTGTTTCTTTTTTTATTTCAGCCTTTTATAAAGATTTCAAATTTAATATTACAAAACTCAAAGAAGGATACTCACTGGTTAGCCAGGCCTTCAATATTGCCGCCATCGCCAATTGTTACGTACATTGGTGCATTAATGTCTCTAATTGGAGTGCTTAATCGATTCGTTATATTGTATCTCACATTCGATACTCGTTCCTATCACAAAGGAAACAAACAATTGATTTTATCAAATCCCCATCTCAAAAGGAGTTGTCAAAACAAATGAAGGAAGAAGCTCATATACCGAACGCTCATAAGCATGAACATGGCCAGAAAGAACAAGATCGACTTTGTTTTCAACAAACCAGGGTTCAAACATGACCCTCATGCTCTCCCCTTCCATATAATGATAGTCGTAACTATTATACCAAGGTGAATGAAGCATAACAATTAACCATGGAGTCTCCTCTCTCTTCACCTTAGTAAACTCATTCTTTAGCCACTGATATTGTGGAGTATAGGTTCCTGAAAGATAAGCAAAAAGCACGATTCTGAGCTCTTTTTTATTGTTTGACAGTAATTATATACGCAGATCACAATAATTAAACAACACATACCATAAGCAGAATAAGAAGAAAGAACTATGATGTAGGCAGAAGCACGCTTGATGGAATACCAGAGCGGCGATGAGCTTTGAGCTGATTTGTAAGGGACATGATACCGATGTGTAAAAGGCTTAAATGGGGTGTTTTCTCCCTGAAACAATGAATCAAATTAGCTTAAAATTTCAGAATTAGAAGACATAAAGTTCTTGTTCTTGTTCTGTTCTTACAAGTTCTGGAGCAAAATCCATCTCGTGGTTACCGGCAGTCCAAATCCATGGCTGATACGCAGTGCTCTTCTCAACAAATCGACCCCATGTATCCCACTTCCTGTTATCGTGAAACGGATGATTGTCCGCGTAAGAAAGATCTCCGACGAACAGCACCGCTTGTCCCTTCGAATTTGAATAGTAATGCTCAAACGTTTGATTCGAATCATAAGTCTGTCCAAGATCGCCTGCGGAGATAATGGAATTACTGAATGCTGATTTATAAAAACAGAGAATGCTATCGAATCATGTGCAAGAAAGAAAGCGATGAAACAGTTACCAATAATGCCGAATGTGTAAGGAACATCAGGACCGACCATGGGAGGCGTTGTGAAGAAAAACCGACGTTTCGCATCGCCACTCCCAATCTCGTAGAAGTATTTTGTGTCATACTGCAATACAATTTTTCAGAAACAAACTGGAAAAAGAGAGAGAAAAAAAATATAGGGTTTAATACAGAACAGAGAAAGAAGAGAGCGAACCTCGAGATCGCTAATGGTAGCGTGGTGAATGAATCCGGAAGTGTAATTATAATATTTGTAAGTGGTGATTCTAGAGCGTACTGTGTGGTCATGATCCTCATCACTATCCGCAGCCCAATATCTGACAACATTAGGTTTAGGCGACAATGGCGTAACCCAAGAAATTATAACGCCCCTGCCATTACGATCTCCCTGTGTTATATGGACCTGCAAAATCACCGAAACAATAAAAAAGAAGAACCAAATCGAAAAATGATTGTAGCAGAAAATCTTGAAGATCTGGGAGAGACCTGTTCGGGAGCGTTGTGACCGGAGGGTGGAGGGAAAGCTTCGGCGGGCATATCAACGGAAGCTTCAAGTTTCCTCATGAACCTACTGGTAATACCTCCATGGCTGAGATAGGCGAGAGAGAGGAATAGAAGCAGAGCTATGGACTGCGCAATCGCAGCCATGGCAGGGAATTTCGAAGAATGGAACACTGAAGAATGAAGGGATTTTGAATTTTGAGAGGCAGATTAAATAACTACTTGAAGAAGGGTTGGTGTTTGTATTGTGTTACACACGAAAATTATAATAAAATAAGTAAGTAAAAATTAATAACTTTGGTTTTGGTTGCAATCCCTAAACGACGGTGGACGGACGCTTTTATATCCGTGTAATAAGGAATATTCGTTTTCTGTTTGGATATCAATCAATTATCAAACCATGAAAATTCAAATAAAAGAAATTTTGGAAAAAAAAAAAAAAAAAAGCAATTAAATTACTGGCTGGATTTTGTATTCGATTTGAATTCCTTTAATTTGATTGAAATTCAAATAAAGAAATCCAACCAAAAGTTTAAATTTTGTAGTTGGATTAAATATTCAATTTTCCTCCCATCTTTTTAAGCCCTTTTTTTTCGGCGTTATCACAGAAAACGATCTTCCACAGACTTATGAACGTTAAGGACAAAAAAACATTTGTATTTTAGTGTAAACCCGTAGACATAGATATCTCGAATGATCATCCGGATCGTTCACGAGTCATGTTTAGATTTTTTCAATCAATATTTTATCTATCTTTTTGGATTTCAATATATTACCTTCATTTACTTAATAACTGTTCTTTTTTATTATTTAAATAATTTAGAATATCTATGGATTTTTCTTCCTTTGTTTTCTTAAACTATTTTAGAGTGGTTTGAAACATATTTTCAATATTGAACATGAAAAAGTGAAATCAAATGCAAACTTAAAACACATGCATACATTTTCAACGTCTAAACAATATTTAAACTATAAATAAATTTTCTATTATCTTTTTATTGACTATTTATACTCAATAAAAATTTATCCTAGACTTATTTAATGTTTATTAATATAAGTTTATTTTTTTTAAAAAAAAAATCTTATGTATTACAAAAATAAATAAATTAAAACTATTGACAAAATAAATAAAAAAAATAAAATATTAAATATAGACTAGAACTTTAGTAGACGAATTTGAGCATCAAATCCGTCTCTTTTTCTATTTGGACGAATAAGTTATTTTATTCCAAGTATTGTTGATGGCTAATTACATTTTTTTCGTGTCATTATTGTTCAAATCTAAGAGAGGTTATATTGAATGGTGGAAGTTTACTGGTGAGGAGAATAATTAGATTATAGTGAGAGTAATATTTATACTATATTTATATAATTTATGCTCATCTTGATTATAACTGTTTTATTTTTAAAAATTCTACCTTATAAACTCTAATAATTCTACACTCAAATTTCTACGTTTTGTGTCAAACATTTAAATAATAAGCAGGTGAAGGCTGTAAAGACATAAAATAGAAGGAAGAAGAATATATAGTTTGGATTACAATACCATTTGAAAAGCATTCACTTGATTATTCCAATTCCGTAATACAAATTATGAGAACATTTTCTCAATTAAAAAACAACCCATCAATATTATTATCATCGTTAAAGATAAATAATAAACAAAATAAAATAAAAAAGTCTACTAGATTTATGGAGTTTTTAAATTTATATGTATTTTCTTTCAATTATTTGGTTTCCAATTGAATTTAGGATTTTCATATTATCTCCAAATATTATAGAGATATATTTTTAAATATAGTATAATGAAAAAAATATTTATAAATTAAAGTAAAATTTTAGATTTTATCAATACTTATCACCCAATAGAATAAAAAAATTGCTATGTTTTGTAAATATTTTTCTAACAATTTTACCATTTACAATAATCTTTTTAATATTATATCCATAATTCATCTACTATTATTTCATTACTTTTAACTATATAGACCGACCTTTGATGATTTTTCTAATTGAGATTATATCTACGGATTTTCTAAAACACCTCCCTACTTAATAATTTCTTTTTTTACTACAATTAAAAATAGAGAAAGTTCAAATGCAAAAAATTGGCACATACTTAACAATTAGGGAAAATACAAATTATTTGAAAAGTTAACCGTTAACTTCACTATATTAAAAAAATCACTATATACTATAATAATAAATATTTAGGAAAAGTTAGGAAATCTTTTATTAATATATATATATATATATAGAGAGAGAGAGTCAACGAAGTGATGGGTCAAAATCGAACACATAGGCCATCAATCCGAACCAATCAAACAACAGCATTTTATTGCATATATTCAATTTATTAATCGAAAACACACGTGAAAATAGAAAAGCAGAATTTGTATTATAACATGGCATTTAAAGAAAACCAAGCCGAGACAAAGTTCAATTAATAAAAACCACATAATATAATATAGAGACATTAAAAACAGTTTTAACTTATTTTTTAATGCATTGAAAGAAAATGTGTGTTTTTGGTTGAAAGAGTTTGGTTAAAAAGGCATATATGCCAATTAAGTATGTAGTGAGAATTAAAGTAGCTTTTGACAAAAATTGGTCAAATTGACTAATGAAAAAGTGTGATCCCACAGTGGCATGGTCCATTAGAAGAAGTCCCATTTGTGAGGCTAATAATGGTCACTCTTGATAAGCCATCCAAAGTGGCCCTCTATATCATTAAAGTGTTTTGTTTATTTACTCTATGGTTGAATACCATATATATTTTAATTTTTTTTTTGTTTTTAAGGTGTTGGACTCGACGGCGAATATTAGATTCTTCTTTTATTCTCTAGTGTAATTATATTTAAGTTGAAAGTATTATTTTAACTTTTCTTATATTTGTCGTCTTCTTTAATTAGAATAAAGAACAAATTTATCGTTAGTTACACTTTATTTTAAGATATGATATTTTATATGAGATCCATATTATATAAAATAAAATAAAAATATATAAGTGTTTCGATAAAAAAAAAAAAAAAAAGGTTTTCAATAAAATATCTATGAAAAGTTGAAGAAAAATGATAATCAGATTCATTATGATGCAAATATCATAAGAGATCAGTAAGTAGTTAGAGTAGTCATAACCATCAAAAGAAAAAGTAGAAAAAGATTGTCATTCATTTTTTTTGAGTAATAGTAAATGATAGAATTGTTGAAAATTTACAAAACATAACAAAATTTCATATTTTATTAACACGGTGTCGATCAATATTTGCTATATTTTATAAATATTTTAATATATTTTCCCATATTTAGAAAATGCTTCTTTGCGTTTTTTTTCTTTGAATAATGTTTTATTTTGTCCACATATTTATGGATTCCAATTTGAAATTAAAAAATGTAGGGAGTATGGCACATGTTTTTAGTTTTCCTTTTCTAAAATAAGTTTGAATGGTTTTTCTAGCTTTATACCTTTTATAAGCTGAATAAAAGAATGAAATCAAACTATTTTTAGTATGACTTTCAATTTAATAGCATGATAAATTTCTTAGAAAAGTCATCTATATAAATATATTAGTAGAAGTGTATGTGAAATATTCGAATCACAAACTTTTTTAAGATCAGTTTGAATTAACTTAAGAAAACAAAAGTTAAAAACTCATTTCTGAGAAAATTATTTAAAACACTTAAAAAACGGTTTTGAGTAGCTTCCAAACATTCTAATTTTTTTCGAAATAACTTGTATTTTAGACTAAACACTTGAAAATATAATATAAACACACCATTAATCTTTAGTTGAGGCTGGCGCTGGTGGAGCTAAATTGTTGTTAGAACTAAAGAAACTTCAAATTAACGATGTTATTATTAATCACAAGCATTATGTTTCAATAATTTCATATATAAAAGTAAAAATAAAAATGGTTATAATAAAATGAAATACAAGTAAAAGAAAAACATAAGCTTAGATCTTTGTGTTATAATGAAAACTGATATAAAAAATGACCTGTAAAAGAATAAAATATATTATTGTAATACCAAATAAAGAAAACAGAAATCTATTATATATTTATAATAAAATGAAAATTAAATAGTTTGAGTAGACATGTTTGTTGAACTTTGTAAAGAAAGAAAGTTAAATATATGAAGTAAGTTGAAAGACATATACTTCATACTCAACTCATCATCACAATATTTACGAGTAAGGTTAATGTGTCTTTATTATATGGGTAAATGATCTCTCAATCGACTTTTCTTCACTTTACCTACTTGACCAATTGTATTCTGATTCTAAATTTATGTAGGTGATAAACCAAAATGAACTAATAATACTATCTTAAAAACTAGTAAAATTTTAATTTTTATTTGTCAATCCACATATATTTCAATAGATCTAGACCACCTATCGCCATCAATTGGGAATTACCATTGTCACAATGGAAACTTTTAATAGCAATAAATAATTGTCAAACAACAATAGTTAACTTAGTTTTGAAAAATATCATAAATTGAAATTTTAATAATAATAATAATAAATAATTTTCAACAATGAACCATTAATTACCATTGGAAAAATATCACATAATTGAACTTTTGGAAAGGGTTTAATAACTATTTAAAAAATCAAAAACATTCGGTATTAAGCTTTTATTTGTTTATGTACAGACTGATTTTGATGGTTTAATTAAAAGTTTATATCGGATGTAGTAATAAGATTCATGACTTGACATTAAAATGTAAGTATAAATACAACTGTTTAGAACTTTAGATATATGTAAAAGATTAAAACTCTAAAGTTCGAATACACAGTTTTCCCTTGATTAATTTTGTTGTGCTAAAAACTAAAAAGAAAGAAAGAAAATAGAGGTAGATACCACAAAATTATTTTGGAAGATATTGTTCAACCGACCACATCTTGAAGCTTTGGCTATAAAAGGAAGGAATCTGGTTTATGACAAAGCAGCTTGAATAATCAAGTCCTCAGCTTATGGAACCAAACTTTAATAAAGTTTCCAATTTTATAAATACACACAAAAAGAAAAAAAAAAAAAAAAAACGACTTTGAGTTATTTGGAGGTTTATTTTGGGTTCTCAATATCTCAAATCACATTGACATTATTATATTGTTTGTAATTTCTCTATTTCAATTAATAGTGAGCCTCAAGTCAGAAGGTCATAAGCTAACTATGTTATATATAAAAAAGAGATGTCTTTTTCTTAATTTAAATATTCTTTTATATTTATATTGTTTAAGGGTTATACCAAGCAAGGTTGAAAGCTCAAGAAAATTAATAAGGAGTTGGTAAGGGATCAAACATCCCAAAAAGAGAAAAATTAGAGCTTTGAGTTTTAAGTAATTTCACCAAAAGGAAAATGATCGAACCGAGCTCGAACTAACAATAACCTTGAGGGCCACATTCATCATAAAACTTCGTCGACGTACACATAATAACTCCAAGAGGAAGAGCCGTACAAATAGCCTCAATTTGACACACCAATTAGAGGCAAGCAAGTGACACAAATTGAGAGACTCTAATCCCATCTCATGCTTAGTTGAGCTTAAGAAACTCCCTTGTACTAATTTGCATTAGTGTTAATAAGTACTTTTACTTAGGTTAACTATATCAACATATTAGGAGTTGAAGCGAAAGAATGGTTGAAAAAGAAAAAAAAAAAAAAGAAAAATATAAAAAGAAAATAAAAGGGTTGGATTTATTTATAAACATAGAAGGTTGTTAATTAAAAGCAAACTGAAGGGGTTTGTGGACTGTAATTTACAAACCGTGGAACAAGGGAGAATGAAACATTCACGCGTACTCGAAACGAAACGGAAAGAAAAGTGAAAACACACAACTCTCGTCGGGAAGAGAAACCGTTGCATGGAAATTGATTTGGAGATCAGCGGTCCATTAATTGGGGTGGCAGATTCGTGATTAATGAAAAGACAAGCTCCAAATGTGTAAATATCTATCTATCTATATATATATATATATAAAAGCATTTCTCTCGGCTTATTTAAAGCAGAAAATAATCAGTTGGGGTTGTCGTTCTTTTTGTTTGTTTTTTTTTTTTTTTTTCAAAGAATCGTAAAGAATTTTGTGGAGACAGAAACGAGCAAATGGCAGCAGCTGCAGAAGCAATAACAGAGGGACGAGTCATCCATTGTACCACTATTGATTCATGGGAGCACCAAATTCAGAAGGGCAATGCCTCTCAACAATTGGTATATTATAACCTTTTTCAATTTCCATTATCTTTCACGATTCTTTTTCTTTCCCCCTTTAATCGCTTTGTGTTTTCGCCATTACTTGATTTCATCCTCTGCAATATGTTTATTGATTTCAATGTAATCGCCATTACTTGATTTCATCAATGATCATCATCCTCACCACCCTTTTGTTTTATTTCAAAATGATATTTGATATGCTCAAAAAACTTTTGCTTTTTTTTTTTTTTTTTTTGTGGTATGGTAGAAAAAGTAGTAATCAAAGTATGAAATGTTTCGAATCTTTTGTGTTTTCCCTTTTTTTATTCAACAATCAATACTATTTTTGTCTCCCACTTAATTGGCTTTCCGGTGAAAACAAATTGGATACCATATATATATTATATTATATTATATTATATTATATTAGTACATTGATATGATTATATGAAGCTTTATCCCGATTATGTCCTTGACTAAATGTCACCACCAACCTTTTTCTCACTTAGAATACAACCGATTTTCTTCATGTAGTAAGGACCAACAATTATTGAGTTATTGACATTTTAACTTACAATATATCTTGTTCATGAGTCCTAATACTGATGCAGATAGTTGTGGATTTCACTGCATCATGGTGCGGTCCATGTCGGTTCATTGCACCTTTCCTAGACGAGCTTGCTAAAAAATTTCCCAATGTCACATTTCTGAAGGTTGATGTAGATGAACTGGAGGTATTATAAATTATTGTTTATAAGTCTTTGATTTTACTAATCTAAATATAGCTCAACTAGTTTATATATCATCTGGGAATGATGCAGTCGGTGGCTAAAGATTGGGGGGTGGAGGCAATGCCTACTTTTATGTTCCTGAAAGAGGGAAGAATTGTGGACAAAGTAGTTGGAGCTAAGAAGGAAGAACTGCAACAGACTGTATTGAAGCACTTGGCTACTGCTTCTGCCTGATTTTCCACAACAAATTGGGCTCTGAAGTAGAGAGATTAAAAATAACCTTTATTACACTGGAAATGCTATAATTTTCTTCTATACTTGATTACCAACTTATATCCGCTCGTTTTGTTGCTAGAACATGGTATATTCTCCCTTCTGAAGTGGTTTATATTGTTTGTCTTTTCTTCTTTCTTTTGAGTTGGAAAAACAATGTTATTGTTGTATTAGTAGAATTGGGATTTGGGAATCTGATATTTGATTTCCTCCATAAGGAAAAGAAACCGATTCTTTAGGAGGAAGATTTGCTTGATGTATGTTATACATAATTCTGAACTTGCACCCTTAATTAGACTAGAGTCTTCATTTTGGAATGAAATTATACCCAATTCCATAACTGAAGGAATCTGAAGTATTGGATCTTATCATATGAGTACAATGACAACTGCTTTACCACAAGAAAGGAATTTCATATTCTATTCATAAAAGTTCCGTTCAACACAATCAAAAAGGAAATAGAGATCTAGATAAAGGGGCATTTAGAATGCAGAATGTCAAAACAATTTTTTTCCTTCAAACTGGCCTTTGTATTGCAGAAGGCACTTGTCACACCAGGTCTCACAACATCCTAAATGGGGTTTGACTTTTCCCCCAATATAACAAACTGAAATAAATTACAAGATAAATTAACTATTTCTCCCAAAACCCATTTCCAGTTAAAATGCCAGGAATGGGAATTGAAATTCACCTCAGGGCCTAGATTGCAGAACCCCGGGATTTACAAACTCTACCATCTATACCTCTAGGAATCTATTGCCTTTGGCACCACACACACCCTTAACTTAGAACTCACTCAATATGAAAATCAAATCATCAGATACAACTTGAAAAAGCACTTCTTATGTACCTATGATTGCTGATAGTTGGTAGTTCAAGTCCTTGAGTCATGCAACTCTTCATAGGCAGCTAAATCTTCTCTTTTCAACCAACGCAATCAACCCCTCCAGTTGGGTTCTGCGGCAGTAGTCGCCGGAGCACATACAACTTCAACTGATAGTCGCTTCAACACATTTGGACATGGATCTTGCCCGAAGTTAGTATTGGATATGGTAACAGCACATCTTTGCTTCCCTATGCACCTCTGTAGAAAGAGATTATAACATGAGTGGGGATTTATATACATATAGCGAACGAAGAAAAACAAATATTTATCTTTTTTTATTATTATTTTATATTTTTCGCACCTTCTCTAGAATGTCGTATGACATCGGAGCATGGCAAGTTCCTTGTTGGTAGCTTCCGCAGGTTCCTAGTGGAGTTCCGAAGCTTGCAAATTTGATGGATGTTATGGAATAACCTGCAGAACACTTGAGATGAACTTTGGGTCTATGTAAATCCTCCGACTTTCCGTAGCTTTCAATGTGCCAGTTCTTAAGAGTTGGATGGTATTCCGAGACATCGGCACAAACACTAGTCACTGATCTCTTCACCAAGCTGATGCTTGTGGGATTCCCTGCAAGTTCCTCAAAAACTACTAACAGATTGTCTTTTGGCTTCAACCAAGCACGAGGGACATGGTACCTGAAAAAGAAATATAGTAAGGTTATGCAAAAGAAACTTATTCTTTAGTATTGATGAGCTCCCTTAGTGTGAAGAAGTTACCATCTTTGTGTTGGCTGGCCACAGCCTTGCTGACACTTGGGAGGTCTAAAGGTTCCAGCATAATTGCATTTATCACAATTACTAGTAGCATAAGCAGTCCAGTATCTACCAATACTCACTCCATTAATCCATATTTGGCCCTTCCCCATTCCTCGCATGTCTATAGCCAATGGCTCATCTCCTTCAGGTGCATCAAAGTTGCTCTGCAAGTAAAAGATAAGGTTCATACTTCCAAGGGTCATCTCATTTTTCATTGCAAAATCAAGTTTAATTTGGGGTCAATAGGTACCTTGTGCCAAGTCAGTGGTTGTGGTGCTTGTGCAGCCAACGATCCTTCCATCCATTCGACTGAAGATATACCATTTGGAGATACGAGATTCATGGCTTCTCCTTTCAGCCCAACCTATTTTAAAGGAGTTACATGTGAGGAAAAGTTTGTCGGATATGAAATCATAACATTCAAGAAACTGGAGTCAAATGATCAAACCTTGTAAGTCCATTTCGCCCAGGATAAGTCCAATTTTCCGTGATCAAGTCCATGAAGAGCAACTGGACCTAATATTCCGGTGTTCCATGTCTCAAAGTGGCCCCCAACATTCTTCAATGACAACAATTCAAAATGTGAAATTAGCAAATAATATGGGGGAAAACCAAAAAAAAAACATACTAGATGCTAACAGGCCATTTGGAAAATTTCTTTGATGGCCATTTTCAACTTCTGTTTTCAAAATCATGAAATTTGTGATGGTAAAAATTGCTCAAGTTCTACAAGTTCCTGAAGCTTGATTTAACCCCCCCCCCCCCCCCCCCCTTCATCTTGGGGGAGTGATGAAGAGGAGTAATGCTTTTTACCATTTAGAAAAAAGATAAAAACGTTACAGGTTCAACTCTGTTCGAGACTTGATTCAGGATCTATTGTAATGAAGAAATATATGTAAAAGAAGAGAACAAAACTCACTGGCAGTCCCACGGCAACACTCAGGAGTGCAATTGTGTTTCGTCCAGCACGAAAATTGACTTTGCCAGTATAAGTGAATCTTCTATTTTCTCTTGACCCAAAGGCAGAACCTGATAACCAATCAAAATAAATTGAACTTATTGCTTTATGTTTATGAGAAGAGACATCAAAGAAGAATGCGATAGTATTGCACCTGAAAGCCTCCCATTAATAAAGATATGCACAGCATGGCCAGTTGACTGAACAATCAGCGTGGGGAGTTCTCCACCATGCAGGAAGGATTCAGTTGAGCCAATATCTACACTGAAGGGATGAACAGAGAATATATGGCCTGTTTAGTATGCAAAGCTGAATTCCGTTTTACGTTTTCAAATTTTGAGTCAAATGGATTGGGTAGATACCCATTTGGAAATTTTTGTTTTTTAAAATTTTTTTTTCAGATTACTTGATCCAAATAATGGAAATTCTTGAAACAACAATTTTATGTTCCCAGTGCATAATCACGTTAAAAATATGAAAACTTCGACAAATATAGTATTTCATGTTATAAAAACATTTCATTTTTTGGTATAATATAATCTAAATTATATGATATTGTACATAATTTATAACATAAAACATGTTCAAAGACTACTTACTAATGGTTGAGATTCAACTTAATATTTAGCTGTAATTACAACTACGTTCAACACATTTTGAACAATTGTGTAGGTGTCTAGGTCCAGTTTCTAATCTATACTCAAGACATATCTAAAATCATTGAAAACAAGCAAGAGCCAACCAGTACCATTGGTCAAGGAAGAATCTGTCTCACCTAGTAATATACCACAGGTAGTCACTAGTGTCTTTGGTAACATTAATCTGCTCTAGTAAACCAGAAGCAGTCATTGTTGTGCTATCATCCTCAGCAGAAATGTCTTCATTGTAGCTTTCCCATAAGAGCATTGGAGAGTTTGTTGGTAGCATTTCAAATTGTGATGTTTGAACTCCAACCTGAAAAAGAAGTGAAAAACAAAATCAAGGTGAACCAGAGTCCATAGAAGTCTTTGACACTTGTTAATAAACTAGAATGCAAGGAAAAAGTTTCAGACCTTAGCAGTATTGAAAACTACGTTTCTGCAATCAGGAAGGATACTGATGGACCATGGAGGCAAATTATAGTGCATGTTATTGAACATCACTCTTGCAGCTGAATCTGTGTCATAATTTGAAAGAAAGGCAGCACAATTTCCTGATTCTGATGTGTAAACGTAAGCCTGGAAACGTTGGAGGTCGAGCCTCAGTAACTCTGATTAAGTTCAAATAGTGAGAGATGGAAATTATGGACTATGAATAGAAGAACCTGTTGAGAGCTCCCTAATGAAGTCACAATTGGTTCTGCTGAAACTAATGCTTTCTCGCACATCTTCACTGCCCTATGAAGCTCCTTCAAATGACCGTACTTTGGTTGCCTGATCAATCCTATCATAATTTTTTACGTCAATGTATATGGATTCAATTATCAAAAACATGGGAACATAATTTTAGTCATTTTTGTACACTTTCTACTTCCTTTAAACAGCCACGTGCATCCACAAGGTCTAATGTGTGAAACAATAAGGTGGCTTTTTACAGCCATGAGTATGTTCCTTTTAGTTCTTGCATCTTGTACCAGACTGTATTTTTTATTGGAAATCGTTTGGAAAACTATTTAGCACAAGTGAGATTCAATTCTCACCATATTCATCTATTGGAGCATCATAGTCATAACTGGTAGTAATGAAAGGTCCTCCTGCTGTGCGTCCAAAGTTCGTCCCTCCATGGTACTGTCACACAAAGAGATGAAAATCTAATAGGATAGGAGTTTACAACAAAGTAATACTTGTTTCACAGAAAACCAACCATGTAATAGTTAATAAACGATCCTCCTTTCTGAATGAACCGAGCAACTGCAAATGCCAAATCTTGAACGGGTCTCTGGTGAATTGGACCCCCAAACTCATTAAACCTTCAGGTTTGCCAAAGGAAGTAAGAGAAAATAGAACATATCAGACAAGCAAAAAGTTGAATGACTATAATGAGACAAGAATAAGGCTGTTACAAACCAGCCACTCCAAGCCTCTGTCCACATTGCAGGTTTGTAGGGTCTATTTGGAGAAAATGCATCACAATAAAAGCCATTGCATGTATTAATCTGTGACAGAAAAAATTAGAGTTTTTCAGGTAAGCTTTTGTTTGGTTTGAGACTTGAGTACCATTTCAAAATTAAAGTAACATGGAGAAGAGAAGTGCTGACCACTGGATCGGGGGCATCCTCTTCCTTGCACATCACCCATGGGACACCAGTTCCTAGTCCTACAGCCATCTTTGCCGCCCATGTCATATAATTTTGCCCAGCAGCCCCAAATAACTTGCTCTGTACTCCATATTCATTCTCAATCTACAATAACATATAACTTCAATTATTCGCTTGAATGAGAGCTACACTTCAGAAGAAGAAACTATAATTGTTTATGTCCATTAGATAAGATTACCAAGTAAAAAATGAAAGCTAGATGTTAGTACCTGAGAAAGAATGATGGGGCCACCTTGGGACTCAAACAAGTTTTCACTTTTCATCAACCCCACAATTTTTTCTGTAAATCCCTGCATTGCTCTCTGAAACAGCAAGAATACGACTTAATGGGTTTTTTCATAAAATTTGAGCAAACTAAACAAAACAGTCCCATGGCTATTAGAAATTCTGCTTTTCTCCTTCACTTTACTTTAGCTTTCGCATATAGATTAAAGAGGCATGCATATGAAAATACCTTGAAAGGTTCGTTATCTGTTCTGAAGCTAATGCCTGGGACATACTTCAGCCAAACAGGAAATCCTCTGCAGGAAACGTTAGAGATTAGAACAAAGGAAAATGTTGCAGCAAAATCAAGCTTCTCGTTGTGAAGAAACAGAAAATGCAAGATGAGAAGCTAAAGAAACCATTCATTTTTATTGTGGAAAGAGAGAGAGAGAGATATGGAGATCATAAGTAAGGAGGGGGTACCCAAAGTTCCACTCCGCACAAACATAAGGTCCAATGCGTAGATTTGCATATAATCCAGCTTTCTGAATGGTCTTTATGAACCTCACCAGATCATATCTCCCTTCAAAATTGTACTGAAAGCATAGAATACAAGCAAAATGAGCAGAAGCAGCATGAGAAGCAAAACAAACAAAGAAATGCAAAGAGATGGAGTTTAGATGGAGTAGTTACAGTACATTGCCAGGGGAAGGTTCATGAACATTCCAAAACACATAGGTTTCAACGACATCAAGACCACCTTCTTTTGCTTTCTGTATCAGACCTTCCCACATCTACACACATTTCATTTCTCCATAAATCAGCAACAAAACTTCAAACATTCCCACCAAAAAAACAAAAAATGAAGGAGAAATGTGTACCTCAGGAGTGCTTCTTGGATAATGTATGGAACCAGAGAAGAGAACTCTCCTCTGCCCATTAATCAAAATAGCCTTTCTATCATATGTCACACTACATTGAACAAACTGAACACCCAAAAGCCAAAATAGTCCCAAAACCAACATCGAAAGCTTGGAAACCGAGTTGGTTGCCATTCTGAGCTAAAAAAGACCCAAAACTTTCTTTGGGTTGAAGGGAAAGTTAAAATGCAGAGACCTAAAACCCACCAAGAGCAAGGAATGCTTTTAGTTCTAGTTTATTCCGAGCATCTGCCACCACAAACAAACCAACAGACCTTAGCACATTCCCAGTATGAACACGGCACTCTTAGATCCGAGCTTCCGATGACTGCAAATTAATGGAAGCCATATACTTGTCTTTATATACAGCCTCCACTCACCGACAGTCACAAGTGTCGAAATCCACCACAGTTCACTAAGGACCGTAAATGTGAACTACAATACACAAAAAGTGAAAATGCCGTACCTCTAATGACCTACCAAAGCTGGAATTATGTTAATAAACAGCAATAAATAAACGGCTTTCATTAAGTGCTTAAATTAATATGTCCTTGAAGCATGTTTCTTAACAGAATTTGGTAAAAACTTTTTGATGAAGTGTCTAATTTGTACCCTCCTGATTAACAAAACAAATGCCTCAATATTTTATTAAAGTTCTTACGTTTAACTTCATTATAATTTAGAATTAGAAGAACAGAGCAGGGATTTTGACTGAATAATGGAATTGTAGCCAAAGCAAACCAAAAGGGCAAATTGTGGTCCGTTTTCGTAAGGAAACGGAAAGATAAACGACAGGTCGTTATGTCCCCATATGCCACTTTTGTCTGGGTCTTTGTGTGGTATGCCCCACTCTACCAAACACCATGTGAACCCCAAACTTTTCCTGGGTTTTAATGGGTCATGTGAAACCCTAAGGAAAACCAACATCCTCATTAATTCCTCCTCAATTTTACTCATCAAATTCGTTTTAATTTCATTCTAAACAACCCAAGTTTCAAGTTTTAATCTTTCGTACATGGACTTTTTACATTATTAAATGAGTTTGGCACACTTAAACATAGTTGAAGTGAAGAACATTATTTATCAATCAACCTGTAAATAAAATCCAAGACATGATTTTTCTGGTACATCTTCCTTCCATGGTACAAAATCATAGGAAAATACATTATTACATGATTTTCGTTTATGCCCAAATCAATTGTTCTGTTTTCTTGTTCTCAAGTGACACAGTCTCCAAGCTTGTTTTTGTCCCTCTTCTTCTTCTTAGGTAGATCTGAAATTTATGTCAGAAACCAGCTGGCAATTGAAACCTACAAACAGTATATTAAATATGCGATCTTGGTACTGTTATTACATACTTGTCACTCCCACAGATATCTTCTAATTTTAATGTCTTTCCAATGGAATTTCTTTCAAATTTTAATTCTTATTATGCGATCTTGCTGTTTGTCCAGTCCCCCATGTCTTCCATTCTCGAATCTTTCTGTTTGTTACTGAACTCTTGATGACGGTTCCTTGGACCCATTAAGAACTAAAAAGAAAAAAATGGGTCGAAGGGATATTTTAATGGGAGATTAATTAAATAATGGGTGTGACGAATCTAAGTGACCCATGTGTCGTGGGTGGTGGAGTTGGCAAAAAGAACTAAAAAGCAGAGTTATTCAATTTCCATTATCTTTGTTCCTTCGTCAATTTTTTTTTTTTTTTTTTTTTTTTTTTTTTTTTTGTTTTTCTTCTTGAGATGGCCTTCAATGGTGGAAAAGGCTGGAATAAGAGGATGGAGAACCCTAATACACGACCGCTTTATGGCCCCACGACACGAGCCTAAATGGAGGGCAATGGTTCGCCACTTTTCCCCGCAGATATCGCCCCTTTGTTATTTACCACTTGAATTGAAAAAATAATAATTTCTTACTAATTCTAAATAATAATTTTTTTATAAAATGGTTTTCAAGTACCACTAGAGATGAGAAAATATAAATCCCAAATCTCTTGTCCTTAAACATACATAAATAAGTTAGGCTCACTTGGGCAAAATAACTAATATTAATCTAGAATTTAAAATTATTGCATGGGTCACTAAAAAGTTAAAAGGGAGAAAATATCAAATGACTCAATTTTGAAAGAAATATTGATGACCTTTTACTAAATCAAATTCTGAGTGAAATTATCAAAAAAAAAAAAAAAAAAAAAAAAAAAAAAAAAACCACTTCTTTTTCTACCTAAAATTCATCTGCACTTTCACTCAATCTGGGTCCCTTGCTCGATGTTAATGTGGTTGGAGTTGCTAGATAGCATGGATAATGTGGAAGAAGTAGAGCTAGAAGCCAGAGAAGACGATGGTGGAAAAAAAGAAAGAAAAGAAAACCTAACTTAATAACGAAGGAGAATAGTGTAATTTTACGTGAAGTCATGCATCAGCAACAGGGTATTGACATTTTCTTAAAAAAAAAAATTGGACCATTTCATATTTTACATCTTTAAAATGGACCTTCTATACAATTGTTTCACTCCATAGATTTAAACAAGAAAACTCATGCTACTTAAACTAATTCAAGTAAGGTATGTGAAAAATAAAAAGTAAAAGCGTGGGAGGACGTGGCGTATAGACAAAACACAGAAACCGGTTTTAGATTTGAAGGGAAAGTTTCGGCGGTTTGGCATAACACCAATCTCATCGGTGAAACCACCCCCCCACGCCAGGCCACACCATCCGTAATAAATATGCAAATCTCAAATTAATTTCACTTTGTCTATTTGTTTAATTACCAACATGACTATATGCCATAATTTAATAATTAACAACACAGTACCATATCTTTAATTACGCACTCCACAGGCAGTGAGAGTGAAACAAAAATGATTAAGAAGCACATGATGAGGAGGAGAACGAGGAGCGGATAATATCAAATCACAAATTAGGGCATACATCTCATACGCTTTTCTATCGGATTCCCTTTCCTTCCCCTTTTCTAAATTCTTGTTTTATATTTATTACAACAGATTCCTTAGGAAAATTACCACACTTAATCTTTTGAGGAAAATTATAGAGCATTTAAGAAATAGATTTAAGATCGGTTTCAAATTGGTTTCCCTGGAGAAAGTATTTTGGATGGGAATCCTATGAGGTTTGAATATGTACGGCTGATGCCAATGATCCCATCAAAATTGACTTGTTTTTCTTTTCTTTCGTTTTGACGGTGGGAAATTTCCATCCTCTGCCCAAACCTTCATCGGTGGATCTCACCTTTTCAATAATTGCTAATAATTCCTATAAATAAATAAACGAAGTTGGTCTGGTCACAAAAAAAATAAACAAATTATTTCCTACTTAATTAACATTTCAGATCTTTTTTAATAATTGATTTTTATGATTTTCAAAGGTATAAAAAACTAAATAACTTAATTAATGTTAGCGTAGCTTAATTTCAAATTTTAGATTATAATACATAATGACTCATTGAGGAACTGCTTTCCAAAAGTTAAGAAAAAAATATTCAAAAAGATTTATTGAATAAAGATAAAGCATAGCATTATTAAAGAGACAACTTTCTAAAGACCCGACTGTCTTTCTACAGAGAGATGGGTTTCTTTACAGTTTATATTTAATGCACTTTTCAAAATTTGTTTTAAGTTTTATTTACAACACATAATCGGTATAAAAATGAAGTATTTTTTTGTTCAACCAAACAACATCTATTAGACAAATAATTTTAAGTAATTTCAGTTTCTCATACAAACACTTTTTATTTTGATCATAGTAAGATTTGTTAGTGTGTTTATTTGTTGTATTTGAAAATGTTATTTTTATTATTCTTTGAGGTGTCCCAAAACATAATTATTGAACCAATATTTAAAGGAGTTATTAACCGCTCCAAAAGATTTGCGTATTTGGCTATCTAAGTTAACTTTTGGAAAATGTAAACGAATTAATTAAACTTAAAAGTGAACGAGATTCTGATTTAGCGACAAAATTAGATAGTGATTGAATTTCTTGTAGGTTAATTAAGGAGACAACATATACAAATTGATTGATGATTTTGGGAAAAGTGGTGGCACCATTATGAAGTGTGTAGCCCTCAAACGTATAGAATGCTTTCCAATATCACTTGTTGTTATTACAACCGTCCTATAATGAAACAATTAATGATAAAAAAGACTATAGGGTTTGGTTACCGTTGAAAATAATTTTTATACATTTCTTGAAAAATATTTTTTTCTTAAGTTAATATTTAAAATATTTGATTGAGTTGTTAAAATAGATCGTGGAAATTAGATATCTTTGTGAATTTATTTTCTTTCTTTCATTCATTTTTTTTAAAAAAAGAAAATTTGAAATCAGAGTTCCGTAGAACATAAATGTTGTCTTAATTTAATCCTAAAGTAATCAGTAATTATTAGGAATAAAATAGAAGTTCAAAATCATATATATATATATATATGATGAAAAGATAAATAAGGATTCTCAAAATGTATATATTTGAACAATTAAGTACACACTGTTTGGAGAAAAAGGTGGAAAGAAAGTAAAAGTAGTTAGTAGGTAATGTTAGAAACAACCAAAGATATGTATAAGAATGTAGTGTTTGAAGCACAGACACCATAATGTTAGCATGTACATGTGAATGTACAACATTTGCTTACACAAAAAGACTATATATATATACACCCAATCATTTACTTATGCCACTGCTTATCATTCCCCCACCCCCATATTACTTCACACACAAGTTCTCTTAATACTCAAAGTTCCTCTTCAAAATAATTACTTCTTTTCTCTTTTTTTTTTTTTTTTTTTTTTTTTTTTACTATAAATATATAAGCTGGAGTAAGAATCAAATTTGAAAGAGTGATAATGATAAATTGAAACAAGTAATGTAATTGAATATCATATCCTAAAAAACAAAATATTGATCCTGTCATTTTTCACCCTTTTTTTGATAAATTGGAAACATGGTAAAACTGTGAAAAAAAAAAAAACACCAAAAGAAATCCCTATTAAATATATATGCACAAAAAGAAAAAGTAGAACAATGAAAGGAAGCTCATCAGCAATAGTTGGCATCTGCTTTCATGGTAAACGTGAGAGATTTGAATCCACTAACCCAAACTGCAGTAAAAAGAAAAAGAAAAAAGCAGAACTAGGGGTTAGAGATGGCCCATGCTTTGAGCCCATTTAATATGTGAAAACAGATAGCCCAGAAGCCAATTTTTGGGATTGGGTCTCTTTAAGGACTACACACAATATCGACCCACTCATTTTGAGCCCGTCAATCACATGGCCTTTTTTCTTCTTGGGAAAAGAAAGAGTAACAAATATAGTAAATATAGTAATTAGATAGTATATAGTAACATTTAAACAAAAATTGTAAGTATTATAAAATTTATCTGTCTAACATTAATAGATCGTGAGAGTTTATCAATAATAAAATTCTATTATCATCGATCGGTTTTACTTAAAATTATTGTTACATATATAATTATTATTCCTTTTTTATTTGAAAAATAGTAAGAGCAAAAATTTGTTTAGTAAAATACAAAATTTTAAATAACATTTTTAATCAATTAACATCGATTTATTATACTTATTATTCTTATTTTTCGTAACTTTGAGGTGTCATCTTAATTACAACCAAAAAAAGGCTTACTAGACGTGACCGTTTTTTTTTTTTTATGTCAATTATTGAGAGCTTGCAAACGTTTCTTGGTACAAAAGATAGACAAATTATTTGAAGAAAGAAAATTTGATTAAAAACAAAGATAGACACTTTGGAGAGTACTCTTTTACTCTATCGAGATACTCAAATTTTCTTTCTACCTCTCTAACTTTTCTTATTCAACTTTTTGATTACTTTATGCTTGTTTAGCTTAGACTTACATGTTTAGTTTGGTTCATAAATAAAGATACATTCTCTGTTTATAAATGTAAGATCTTTGGAGTCCAAGTAAAAAGATCTATTTAGAATTCATAATCTAAATAAAATATAGGGTATTTTTAGGTTTTTTTTCTTTTAGATATTTATTTACATACTTCAACACAATTCTATATAAACCTAGAAAGAACCGATGTTTATACTTAAAAACTTTTTATGTAAATGCTTCAAACATCCTCTAGTACGTATAGTTAGTGATGCTTCTACTTCAACCAAAATAATACTACCTTACAACATTTTATACGTGTTTATAGTCATTTTGCTATTTTCTGAAATCAAATTTGATATTTTCTTTTATATGTTTGATTTTATTTTTTTTACGCTCTAACTTTTTGTATTCATATTGATATTTTTTCTTATTTTAATTTTTTTGACATTCGAGAACATACATATATCTTACGTGCATTTCAACTAGGATTACGGATCAATTTACTTGACCATGAAAAGTTTGAGTGTCAAGAATAATGGGTAAACTATTCTTAATTCATCAAGGCTGTTGTAATTATGAAAAAGAATTTATTTTTAAAAAATCGTCATGATAAGCACTTGTTCGATTCTCCCACGATCTCTAGTTTACATTTGTTATTTTACCAAAATCATTAATTCAAAATCAAGTATAAAATGAAACATTCAAATATGACCCCAGCTATTTCATAATCACTTATATGTGTTGGGTTGCCAAGATATGGTCTTTAAGTGACTATAAAAAAAAGTCATTGAAGTCGTATTATCTGAAAATTAAAACATTCAAGTATGGCCGTAACTATTTCAAAACATTGTTTGAATTAAAAGGGAAAAGAAGAAGAAGAAGAAGAAGAAGAAGAAGAAGAAGACGAAGAAGAAGAAAAAATTCCAAAAAAAGGAAAGGAAGGAAAAATCTGAAAATTAAAAAGGAAAAAGATTTCGGAATAGATTTGTGAATTTGGGCCTACAATTAAAAAGCGCCGACTGCATAGCAATCTGCCGATTGAATCGATGAGTCTTTCTCTCTTATTCGCAATCTTCATGTTCTTCTGCTTCTGTTTCGGCTTGTGAAGACCCAAATGCTTCGTCCCCACAAGAATCTATGCAGGTTCATCTATGGCCTGAACCACCATCAATTCCTTCACTGTATACGTTCAGCATCCACTTATCAACACAACCACAGAAACAATGGCCCACATGGAAATCTTCCAAAGAAAGATGAGAACGAAGAAGCCCATTTGTATTTCTACAAGAGCAGAGGCCAGCACATTCTTACAAACCAACGAATTCTGGACTCTATTGTTCGAAAATCTGCAATACTTCCGACCGATACGGTCTTGGAGATCGGACCCGGCACTGGAAATTTGACATTGAAGCTTTTGGAAGCCTCTCAAAAGGTCATAGCCGTTGAAATCGATAAAAGAATGGTCGAGGTTCTTCACAGACGCGTGGCGGAGCACCAACTTGAAGACCGCATTTGTGTAAGTTAAAATTGCTATCAACTTGTTCGATGAAATGTCTGACAGAGGATAAACTGCTGGCGGTGGGGTTTTGTAGGTCATATGTCAAGATGCTTTGAAATGCGAGTTACCTCATTTCGACCTCGTTGTGGCCAACATCCCTTATGGTATATCTTCCCCGCTTGTGGCCAAGTTGGTATACGGGACAATTCCATTCCGGAGTGCCACGCTTCTACTTCAGAAGGAGTTTGCACGGCGGTTGTTGGCGGATCCTGGTGATTCTGAGTATAATCGTTTGGCTGTTAATGTGAAACTGGTGGCTGATGTGGAGCATGTCATGGATGTAAGCAAGAGGGACTTTGTTCCTTGTCCTAAAGTCGACTCATCTGTGGTGTTAATCCGGCCCAAGAAGGAAGTTCCAGAAGTGAACCTGGAAGAGTGGCGGGCGTTCACTAGAACTTGCTTTGGCAAGAAGAATAAGACACTTGGGGCAACATTCAAGCAGAAGAGGAAGCTGATGGACCTTATGCACTCAAATTCAGAGGAGGGGTTTAATTCCTTCCGGGAGACGGTCATACAGGTTCTAAAATCTGGGGACTTTGAAGATAAAAGGCCTGTGAAGTTGTGTAACGAAAAATTACTACATTTGCTAGCATTGTTTAATCAATCTGGAATTTATTTTGACAATAGATCGGAGCTTCAAGATGCTGAAAGAAGTGTCTTAGCTGATGCCTATAGTTCAGAACAAGAGTAATTTTCCTGCTTCATTCTCAATGGTCAGGGCAGTAGCCTCTGAGAACTAGATAATAGTCTTCCTTTTGGCGTTTCACTGTACTTTCTTATTTATCACTTGAATTGTAGTTCATAGTCTTCTCAGGAAAGAAATATCATTTTTTAAAGTTAACTCGGGGAATTTGCCTCACGAATTGGTAGTTTGTATAACTTAAAGTTAAAAAATGGAGCCTGTTTTGATTAGATTGCAAATTGTGTTAATCCTACGACTTTTAGATTGGCTACTTCTCAACTAGCTGTAGTCACGAGTTTTTTATATTTAGATTCAATAGAATCTATGGAATAAACTGTGAGGCAATGGCTTGTTCTTTCATGTATACTATGGATAGTCTTATTTTTCCAGTAGCTTCTTTCGCTAGTAAAGACACAAATCAAGATTGCAGGAAAGATTTGAGCCGAGTGCGATAGAAACGGGCTTCAGCATTTAAGGAAAGCCACATTTTCATCAAATGGCACAGGAACTGGGTTCCTAATGTCATCTCTGATGCGCCTGGTTCAGCAAACGGTACTTGTAGCCGAAGGATGATCAGATTAGGATGTATAAATTAATGGGCACCGACACAGGAACTGAATTTTTGGATATTTACCAACACCAAAAAAAGGGGAGACAGCAATATGGTGGATGGTTTGAATCATGTGAACTGTGATTGTCATGGAAGAGGACGGCCGCTGGTGGGCTCTACCAGACTTCATATCATTGACCCACCTAGTCTTGTGATTGGCATGGCCTTTAATAAACGCATCATCCACAACTCCCTCTCTCTCTCTCAAATTTGTACTATTTGATTGACAGAATTGAAATTGAAATGATTAAGAATCTATATCCACTATTATTATCTTCTTTTGATTACTTCCACAGCATGTGATGTTGAACTTTGGATGTGCTCTATCATAAGCTGATGTGGTAGAAATTGAAGGCAAATTCGAACACGCATGCTTGGTTTTAGGAGGAAAATGGATGCCTAAAGATGAACTTCTCGTTCTCTCTGTTCAACCAAAAGACACAATCTCCAGCAAGCTCCTCACCATATAATGTGGGGGGGGGGGGGGGGGGGGGGGGGGGAGAGAAAGGAAAGGAAACAAATAAACTTTAAACATGGAGTTGGGTACAATGAATGCTATTCAATGGAGGAAATGGACAAAAAAGGACCCCTTTGAACTGTCAAAAAGATGGCGACGCACGAACAAGAATCATAATTCAGAATGGTAAGAGTAGAGCTCCATGTAAAGTAAAACTAGAATTCCTGTATTAGTACAGTTACGGTCATTTAATACATTTACATCTGTGTGTGGCAAATTTTTTTCGCCTTATTTCCTCGACAGCTTGGTATCAAAGTTGTTGAGATGATTGAATCCAGTCAAGAACTTAAGGTTGTGACTGTGATTGGCAGCTTCCTTCTCATCTTGACTGTCGGAAAATGGACGATTTCATCCTTTTCAGCTTCCCATCTGCTTTCATTTGCAGTTATGTAATGTTACTATTATCATAATGACATTTTCCCCCACAACTTCTGATTGGTTTCAATTAAAACCAGTCTCTCTTTGTAGATATTTTTTTCTTAAATGCAAGACAGAGAGAGTACCTGTAGGTCGTGACAAGATGATGAAGGAAAATTGAGATTTCGAGCCTGGTGAGTTCGACTCCAGGACATAGCCTCTGTCCCCCTCCAAAAGGTGTAAAGTTATGGTTGTTTGTAGCAGACAAATTTTCCTGTTTATATTTTTTACAGTTGCAGCCATACTTCAATCATTCATAAAGATTAAAACGAAACAAGATATGATTAATAAAGTCACAAACTTGCAAATACATTTTCCACTCTTTTATCGTACCTCCCATCTCCATGGATCAAACTCATGTGGGTTTGCATAGTTCTTTTCATCCATATGAACTGAAATAAAGGAAGCCAGGACGCACCATCCTTGCGGTATTAAATAGTCTGCCATCATATACAACGATGAAACCCCAATAAAAAAAATGAGAAACACACTTGTTAGAGCATAACTAGATGAATAAGACACCAATATCACTTAAAAAGTCAATTATCCTTGTAATTGTTGTAATAAAAAAAGGTATAGATTCCCTTACCATACCTTTGATTTTCACATCTTTTTGAGCTTTTCTCCAAACCCCATTGACGATATTAGCCATTCTTAATGTTTCACTAATCACCTAAATGAAAATGGAAGAGTAAACAAAATCAATCAGCATAAAGAAGAAAATTTTCAGTACTTTTTGGTGTGAGAATTGAAGTGTTAATTATGCTTACATTTTGAGTAAATTGCAAAGACATGTAATCTGTCCACGTATACTCCTCCCCAGATCCATCCTTCTCCTTCTTCAGTTTCATATTCTCTTCCTAATTTCATCAACCAAACAAAAGGAGAGAATTTGAGAAACCCCACCAAGTTCAAATAATTATAATTTACAAAGAAGTTCGTAATGTTACGGTATTTCCGATCCAATCCAAAGATGTGAATCCAAATTAAAGGATTTTAATGACAAGATGGAATTTAAATGGATATATAATGTTATAAGTTATGAATTAAAGAAAAAGGGGGAATTAGAAGAAGAAGAAGAAAAAGAAAGAAGTGAGAGTTGAAAAAGAAAAAGAGAGATAATTTTAAGAATAGAAAAGGAAAATGAAAAAGGGGACAATGAGACAGGTAATGGTCTCTACACGCGCAGCCAAGGAGTTAATTGGTGGTCCCTTTTTATCTGACAAACACGCCTCAATCTTAATATCGTACGGCCACGAAACCTCCACATCATCGCCTCATTTTCTCTGTCTCTCTCACTCACTCACACGTGCGCTCCCCCGCTCGTGCGTCTACCTCCACTTATACTCTTCTTTTCTTTCCTTCTTTCTTCATACGGATAATAATTATAATATCCCTTCCCTCCCTATAACCCTTCCGATAACGACTTTTTACAAAAGTCAATACTACTTCTAATTCTAACCCCACACCATCCCCCCTTTTTTTCCCTTCTTCAAATTCAATCAATCAACTTTCAAATCATGATTGTCTCTAATCAATATTTACCTTCTCAAATTTATATCTAATTAAATACATTTTTTCACTTTTTATTTCCAGTCTAACCAACCTATTTTAAACTTCAATGATGCTATATCCTGCGTGATCTCACATATTATACTTAATTCGACAACTTTTACATCCATTATACCCCAGTTTTAAAGATTAATAATAGAGTGTTTGCAGTGTTTACTCGATTATAATTATAGTTGATCCATGTGTTATAATAGTCTATTAAGTCACAACAATTTGCCTTTGAGGTGTAAAATACTTCAATACAATACAAACTATTTTAGAATAAAAAAAAAAATACCAAACACGATAACAGAAAGGGAAATTTAAAATAATAATATAAAACCAAACATGAAAAGTACCACCTATTATACTTTGAAACCCCAAACATGGAGAAGAACTAGACACCCCATTTGAAGTTGGGCACTCAAACAAGGGTAAATCTTCGATACAAGATTGCCTAATAATTCTACTGTTTAGAAAGAAAATGTCGAAGTGAGCTGGTATTAATTAATGTTAGGCCAAAGAGTTCTAAAAGATTATTAATTCCATCCCAAGCCATAATAATTTCCTAGATTCACCAATTCTCTAAACCAAAACAACTCTACTGCTTGCCCCTAATTGACCTTAATATTTTAGAAGAGACACTATAAATAAAATTGGCATTTTATAAACATAGATATACCTATTATCATTATAATTGTTATTTGGGTTTGACATGTGAGTGTCAATATTCAAATGTATAATGTTTTGAAGGAGAATATATATTTAAGTGAGTAACATGATAATTATTTAATTGGAACATGGTGGTTATCGGAAAGCACACTCTTGAAACCGACGGTTTTTGCCCACGGGCTCCACCCACCATCCCACCTCATGATTCAAATCCTAACCATTGGATCACAAAAAGGAAATAAAAAAAAACTGAGAAAAGAAAACGTACCATTAATTGGGCAAGAGCGCGGGGACAATCACCGAGAAATTTAACGGCGAGAGTCATGGCCGTCGGTACCGTCTCCTCCCCGGGAATCATCAGCTCTATGATGTGACTGCTGATGAAATCGAGGGGTAGCCCTTGGTTCTCACTGTGATCCTGTAAGAGCACGTCCACCGCATCCCTCGGTGCACCCTTCTCCCCCACCCTCGATTTCCTTTCTTCCACAATCTTCCCCACAATTTTCAACAACTTCTCTCTGGCCTGTAGTATACATAACCCCAACAACAAGATCAAGTTAATTGATTAAATATAAACTATTAATTTATTGATCAAATTATAATAAAGAAAAGGTAAACCTTCAAAGATTTATATAGCCTAGTTCCAGGTAATTTAATAGGTATACAAATCAAAGCTTTAATAAACTCTTCAAATTCCCTTTTTAAAGTCTCCAATTCTTTACCAGGTCCCACACTCATCAACACCTTCACCAATACTTCAAATGTGATCTGAAAAAAATATAAAATTATATAAATTTTCATGCATGACCCATATTATATATATAATACAATATTTTAAAGTAAGAAGAAAAAAGGGGGAGATTATTGAGACCTGTTTGGCTTCAGTTTGAAAATGCAATGGAGAGTTATTGTTCCAATTAGCAAGTCTAAGTTGAACAGTATTTTGAATATCTTTAGTGATTTGGGCTTTGAGTTGAGGAGACCTAAGGAAGGCTCCAATGATTGTATGAAGTCTTCTTTGAACGTTCCCTTTCATTCTTAGAATTGAATATGTACCAAGTAATTCTGTTATTGATTTTGGGTAAGCTGGGGTAAATATATTCCCATGGTTTTGTAAAATAACCTTGTTCACCTCTGAATCAGTTGATACTATTATGGGTGTCCCCAAAATGTTGGTTTTAAACACATTCCCATACCTGCAAAATAAATAACAAACAAAAATTAAATCCTTTAATTATATATATATATATATATATATTTTTCATCAATCTAAGTAAGTAGACTATGGTTACTGCAGCTAGAGTCAGACGTCTGCACTTTTAGTACTTTTTTGGATCAAAATTGCAACCAAAGATTTTCACCCACATGGAAATTTCTTCAAAAGTACATGCTTGGTTCTTTTAGGCTTTCAATTCTGATCCCTTATTGAGAATTGCCTCATTTCATTACAACAAACAGGAGAAGAAAAACACAAATAAAACAATAATATTTCCTATGGTTTAAAATTCAAACTTTTTTTCTCTCTTTGCATGTGTGACCTTCAGTGTTTTTTTTTTTTTTTTTTTTTTTTTGAAATTAAATTAAATTATCAATTATCAATTATCAATCCTCATCATCATTTCCTTATTCTCTTCTGGCCTCTCCAAAACAATTGAATAGAAAATCAATCCAACTAATTGCTAACTTGGATTAATCATAACAACAACCATAAAAAAATTGAAAAAAAACATAATTACCACCACAACTTTAATTATGGTGAAAATAGTTAGGTAACACGTCCAGCTAATGAATGATGGTGGCACTCATCATTTTTGTGCTGGGTTTTGTGTACTTTCTTGTAATGCAGTAATGTAGAAAGAAAATAAATAAATATATGATCCTCTATTTATGGTAACAATAAAAGGGAGGGAAAAAAAGAAGAATATTTTCTTAGAGAATGAGAAGGAAAAAAAGAAAAAGGAAAAAAGCTGGGTATGCAATGCTTGGTAAGGTTATGAATATGTTTGATAGGTAACTGGGTGTTTCCTACCAAAGGAAAAATATCAGAAATAATTGAAAAACTAATTAAAAAAAAACTTTTTTAATATTATTTTTTATTTTTAAGAAGACAGAACAAAAAAAGAAAAAGAAAAAAAAAAGAAAAAAGAAAAAAGAAAAAAGAAAAGGGAGATTGACTTACAGAGATTTGCGTTTGTCCATGAAGGTGACAGGACGAGAAGAATAGCCAGAAGAAATGAATTGAAGAGTTTCACCAAAGAAAGGCCAACCCAAATTCCCTTTAGGAATTCCATCTTTGTTCTCAATAATCTTCTTCTTCTTCTTGAACAAAAACCAACCTAAAATAACACACACAAACCATACCCAAAATCCCATTTTTTTCAATTCTCTCTAAACCCTACAAACACCCTATTAAACAAAAAAAGATTGCGACTTTTTCTTTTTCTTGAGTCAACCAAGGCAAAAAAAAAAAAAAAGAGAGAGAGAGAGAGAGAGAGAGAAGAAGACTTTTACTTGGCTATCAAATCAATTCATGCAGCCAAAGACCCAGTTTTTATGTGTCTCTCAAAGAGAAAAAAAGAGAGAGAAATGAGAAAAGAGGAATATAAATAGGAGTATAGGAGAGTGTCTATTTAGGAAATTAGGTATATAGCTTTGTCCTTTGTGGGAATTAGAGAAGGGGATGGGATTTGGGAAGTGAAGGGAGAGAAGAGGAATGAAAATCTTTTTTGGGTGTTGAGATTTGGAAGATCTATACCATGCCCTTATAACAATCAAAATGAATGAAGTGTGTGACACCATATTTGATGGCCTAATATTGACACCCTTTCTCTCCTTTTTTTTTTTTTTTTTTTTTGTCTTTATTTCATTAGGTATAGATGTTATTGTTACTTGGATTTCTCTATTCTAATCCATTTTAATTGTTCCACCAAAAATCCCATTTTTTTCAATTCTCTCTAACCCCACCAAAGTTGTTCCACCAAAAATGTTCTAAAATTGTACCTTACCCATTTCACCTCATCAATGCTCTTCCTCTCTCTCTCTCCCTCACAAACCCTTCGATAAAAAAATTGATATATTTGTCCTACAAATATCACTTCCCAACCTCTTTTTATAAATTCATTGTCGAAATTCGAATCTACAATCTTTTAAGTTATGTTAAAAGGTCAATCTACTCATACCTTATTCTTTATTGTTATTTTATTAAATAAGTAACATTTAATTTGTGCTTAAATTAATGATTACTGTTGTTAAAAAAAAAAAAAGTCAACTTACACGATTATGGTATAAAAAGTTCTGATATTTGACTTAAATAGTTATACTATATGACTAATAACGATAGCTTTCTCATTTGTTTACGTTTATAATGCGGGGATTACGTAAAACTCAGACATATAAATGAAAAGAAAAGCAAATTGGTCCCGAGAGATCCGGGTTTTTCGAAAGAAAAATGTGATTGGTATGAATCATAAGAATATAAAAATCCGAACTTTCGAAGAACATGGTAATGGGGTTTTTTGGAAACGCTTCCCCATAGCCGACTCCAAAAGTTTGATGGATTCCATGGCTAACTTTAGGGTTATGTGAGAAAAATGGAAGTGTCTGAAGAGAAAAGGTTGAAGCGTTGAAGAAGAAGAAGGAGGGGGGATGAGATCACATGGGTCGGGCCAGAATGAGAGTGTTTAATTTGTAGAATGAAAGAAGATGACCCACCTTGGAAATGGCATGTGCAGAAACTGAGCACGTGAACAAAGCCCACTGGGCCGATTGGGGGGCGCCGGAAGAAATCTCATCCCTTTCCCCTCTCTCACCCTAATCTAAACCCTATTCCTGTTTCTTTTTATTTTCTTTTTCACTACTTCCCATAATTCATTCGTCTTGTCTTCATCATGCTTCAGTACTTTAAACACTGTTTCACAGTCTTCAATATCTCTCTCTTTCTCTCTGCAACTACAAGTGAGTGATGGATCTACACAGTGAATGTGGACCCATTTCTCTTAACTTTGCTGTTTTAACTTTCTTCTCATCCTTCTTCATCTTTGTGTTTGCTGCTGTGATTCACAAAACTATCAATCCCTTGAAAACGGATTTCTAATACTACGTACTTTTTAGAGCAGTGTATTCATGTTGTTCTTAAAATACTTGTGTTGTGATATACTACGAATGCATGCAGCTAATATGAAAACTTTTCTATACTAATCCACTACTAGTAATTTTCTGGCAACACTATTGTAACGAGTGAATATGAATGAAATTACATAAAAAAATATATACTTTCTTAAAAGAATGAAAAATTATTATTTATATCAAGAATGATATTTGGTGGTTTCATCATCGAAATTTTAAAATTGAATGTGTTTCGTTTATTAATGGTTTATTGGAAATATAGGACCTCATATCAACAAGATAATTTTTACTTTTATGAAGCTATTTAATTTATCAATCAATTTATTACTTAATGTAATTCAAAACTACATTTGGATTAAGAGTTTTTTTTTATAAAACTCATTTCATTTCAATTCTAATAATTTTCTAACTAAAGTTTTGCTTTGACTGAGATTATTTACGTTTTTCAACTCCCTAGTTATTGATAATTTTAATTATCTCACTTTCTAAAGACCCTGATAATTTAAATTATCTTACTTTGCAAAGACTCTAAAAAATATAAATGATATTAAGTTGTCATATTCATTTGGAACGTTGAGTGATTGGTAGGTTAAGCATGTTCCTGTCACAAAACAATATGCTAATTGGTGGATGAGGTAGATTGCAATATGATATTTAGAAAGGAGATTAAGCTATAGAAGCCATAATCATGAAACCTAACCGAAGCTTCTACAAGAATGCCCCCTTCCAAAATTTTTATTTTTATTTTTATTCTCTCTGTTACACACAGAATGCAGACTCTGTCTACCTTTGAAGAGAGAGGTAAATAATTTGGAGTGGAACATTTTATATCAAAAAGTCAACATAATTATAGTACTAACATGGACAACTGCAGCTGTAAGAAATTCTAAATGTCACTCAAATAAAGATATTGGACCACCCACTCCTTTTCGAATCACTTTTTAATTACCAAAATCACATTATCATAAACATATCAAACGTAGAATCCAATGTTCACATGCATTTGAAACTCAAAAGGACCCATTTACTTTGTGGAATAGACCTTTCATTGGATTCCTTTTTATGGAAAGAATCTCTATAATCTTTGGAACCCAAGTGATTGAGTGCAGGGACCAACATAAAGATAGGGGAGATGGGGAAAAGTTTAAGCTAATTCTAATAATGTTCTTTTTTTTCTCAACTTAGATTTGGCATAATGGAAATGAAAAACGAACAATTTCAAACTTTTAATTGGGTAGACATTTGGACTTCCTCCACCTGTGAGTAGTTAATTATATTCAAGTATTGTTTAAGCTTGTCGTCTTTGACATGTTTTCCCAACTAATGTAGTTATTATATATATATGGTACCCATCTAATGTAGCTAACAATTTAGGGAAGCTTTAGTAACTCCTAAAGACAAAGCTATACACCAGAAAATCCAAAACAATGGGATGTAGTCAAGACAAAGGACCTCTATTCTGTTGATCCATGGCTTCCCTGAGATTCGTTAGTGTGATGGCCCGAGATTCCCTTTCCAATTAACCATTGGTATCGCGTCATTGTCCCAACAAATCCACCAAGCCAAGCCACAATTCCAATACCGTTGTTCATTTAACTACCGGACTATTGACATGTAACAATAACGAACAACGATTCACATTTCCTTTTCTTCCTTTCTTTGGTCATTTTCTAACAGAGTACAAAGGGGATCACAATGTGGACCCATATTTGTTCAAAATTGCTTCGAAAAGGAAGCTCGTTCATTTTATTATGGTGACAGGAACTGGGATCTGTTGGCACCAGGGCAGGGATAACAGAACTAAGAGTTCCCAACAAAAATTTTAATAAGTGAAAGTACTGGATTCAAATCAGCAGGAACCAAAAAATATGTGCAAGGAGATGTATTCAAGAGCTTCGTATCCGACCTTGAAGTTTTTATATTGGATGACGATGCCAGTCATCCAACAGGAGAGAGCTCAGCATGTCTTCAAGAAAATTCTTTCATCCGTAAATTTTCTCCACAATAAATAACTTTTTCTTTTTGTCTAATCCGCAATAAGTGACTTGGTTAACAAATGCTCTGCGTTTTACCTCCTGGAATTTCAAAAGCAGATGGATTTTCATTTCCACGAACAAAGAGGGAAATGATGGATTGAATAATAAATTGCAAGAATATAAAAAATCCAATAGAAAGGAGAAATTTTTGATACAAATACCAGCTTCTGCAATGATGAAATAACAATGTAGTTCAGTCCACGGGTTTTATTCCTTTTGTCTTGTTAGTTTGAGCAAGTTTAAGACGTTTTCATACACAATAAACGTGATTGAGGCCGCCGGGACATTCTTTAGAAGGTTTGGTGTAATTCCCCTGTAAAACCCACGAATGCCCTCAAACCTGCAGGATATATAAACAAACGGCAGAGGAAATTTTATTACTATGGTGTAGGTTATGGAGTGAGGGCTGACAAAAGCTCCAACTTCACTTTGCAGGGCCCCCCTGGTTAATTCTTAAGGCATTGAGCAATACAAAAATTCAAAGAGTAAAGGCACATTTGTTCTCCAGGTAGTGTAACGTTAATTGGACAGGTTAATTCTTACCGTGCAGTTTCCTTAAGAACGTGGAAGCTATCCATGTATCTTGGGATTCCATCATGGCCTGGTCTTTGCTGCAAGCAGACAGAACGCTCATTTAATTCCAAAAATAGAAAAAAGAGGAAAAACAATCTGGAAAGATAATATATATTGGGACACCTGCAACCGAGCTCGAATAACCTGAAACCAAGTCACTCAAAAATCAGCTAAGAAAAATGACTATAAAAACCACACCACAGTTCACAGCATCAAAGCAAATTTCAATTTACTTGAAATGGGTATGTCAAAAGCATGGCAGCAATTTTAGAAGTTCCTCCAAGAACAGCATAATCACCGGAATTCTGTGTGAGACAGTTCACAATAAGAGACTAAGAGTTTCCATTTCACATTCCAAGGATCTAATGGAGTAAACTCAAGCCAAAAATTTGTACCAGTAATTCCCCGGAACTTTGAGCATCGACTCTGGTCCCTTTAGACCTTGAGTTGGCAATAATTTTACGGAGTTCTTCATAGACTGTAAATTGAATGGCACCATGAGAAACCTGCTGTAGCAACAAAACACATCTATGAATTGTTCCCATGAAATAGTGTAAACAGAATGTCTTTTTATGACAAACGTACAAACTCTTTCCCACTCCATAATGAATCCTCAAAGAGAGAAAAGGACAAATGAACAGTAGTTCAGTTTGGGATAATGGTGAATCTCAGTTAAAGTTTAGAGTAATGCCCATGTTTGATTAAACAAAATTGCAGTATAATCAATGGAAGACATGAAATTTTAAAACTAATATATGTGTTTCTCACACTGACACACAAATACAGATAAATTTTTACAGGTAACAGAAGATATTATTAACAGGGCCAAAGTACAAAAGATGGGAGATGAGATGCCTAACAAGACCAATGGGTTACAAAAATCAAATACTAACTAATGCAATAAGATCCACACAGCAAACAGTTAAAAGAAAATTAAACTAAAATCTAACAGCTTACAAGCATAAGGCCAGGAACAATCCCTTTATAAAGAGCAGCAAAACCTTCCTCTCTCAAAATGGTTCTGAAGGCATCTGCAATTAAACATGATAGATGTGTATAGTATCACATGAATAGGAAATAATAGAACAAGAGCTAGCATTAGGTTCCAAGCCTAGACTATTCTAGATTAAAAATGAACTAACAGTGCACCCCCACAAAATAGATACCTACGCGTCCATTACCCGATATCACAGTGCTGAAGATCAGATAATTTCAACGGTACTTTTTTCGGAACAGTTGGAAATGCTTATCTACATTACTTTTAACTTCCAATGCTATGCTTCTTCAAGAACCAATGGACCTTGCTCCAATTAGTCACAGAATAAAGCTTCGAGAGAAAAAAACTAGAATTTTGATCTTATTTGTCTGTTAACATCATCAACTTCAAATACTTTCATTGATGTTTGAAAGACATTGGAAATAAAAAATATCTATTCTTCAAGCTCCGTCTCCAGATGAAGTAAAATTCTTTCAATGAGAGGGTTTGGCCTTCTTATTGTTTCCCTATTTTTATTCTTTTCTCTTGTTGATGAATAAATTTTTGTTTTTTCATGTTTACATAAAAGCCTTCAATCCTTGACAAGTCTAAATATCAAGGTAAAAAAGGCTGACAAAACAACTGTGTTTGTGTGTTCGAGTGTGTGTGTGTGTATGTGTGAGAGAGAGAGGGGGAATGGGGGTGGATAAAATATTGAAATTTAACTGAAGTACAAATCATATGATCTTATAACTTACTAGGATAAGGTATATCCCAAAGAACACATTATTATTAATTGAATGAAAGACAGAAGGCAGACCATATAGCCCAGAATAAGGTTGAGCTTGATGAAGAGGACTCTGAAGCTGCATTCTTGTTTTCACAAGCCAAACTGGATTTGTGCAAAAACAAACCTGAGAAGTAGTACAATCACAGTTGTGAATATAATAAAGATCAGAAGTTCAAAATGATGAGGGCATAGAAATATTCTTCTAGTTAGTGCAATAAGGAAATTGTTCGACGTTCACAAGCACAAAAAAAACCAAGGACTTGAAACATGACTTAGAAATGATAAAGAAACAATAATGAGGCAACAAAAAGAAAGAGGAAAAATCGGGGGAAAAAAAGGTCTTAAACTCACCAAAGCTCCTGCTTCCGCTGCTGAAGCAAGATGAAGACTAGGACTCAAGTCCTTCTTTCCACTGTCAGAATATCTTTGTTTGGCTCTGCCATAGCTACAATACATTGAGGGAAAAC
This sequence comes from Cucumis melo, assembly GCF_025177605.1. NCBI lineage: Eukaryota > Viridiplantae > Streptophyta > Magnoliopsida > Cucurbitales > Cucurbitaceae > Cucumis > Cucumis melo. The sequence continues at coordinate 5,835,989 of NC_066864.1, read as the reverse complement.
ATTTAATAGAGTTCCAAAGACTTGATGAAAAGTATAAAAAAACAAGATTTCAAGAACTACTTTTTTTTTTTTTAGTTTTCAAATTTGGGCTTAGATCTTGTTTTTGACGAGAGAATTCAACACGAAAACTTTTGAAAAAATTAAAATGTTTGTATAATAGGCACAATGACTCTCTTACATATTTCAATAATGTTCCCTAATGTAGCAATGCTTTTCTGCCCCTTACATGATTAAAACACTTCACACTGCTGACACATAAAAGAGAATAACAAAAGAACTCATACCATAGAAGACTGAGAAAATATTCAAGTGATTAGATGCATTGTCTGATTGTTGGTATGTCTTTATGCCATAGAGAAAAGGAAAAAGAATCAATACACATCTACTTACAAAAAGAAATATAAACCCCAAGAAACAGTTGACCCGAGAACTGCAGGATAGAAGCCTGCATATAGTCCTCTCAAGCCCTGGAATAAAGGAAGCATCACAATCTAAATGAGAACAAAAGTGAAACCAAACGTACAATGTGATATAGAAATTTCAGGCAAAACAAGTCCATAACAAGGATTATAAGTAATAAGAAATTTGGAAGGTCGAATGTAACAAGTGTTGTGAATCATACACTCCGTGCAAGTACCAGACACCGATATATTAAGTATAAGCACCGCTTTATTTTCTAGTGGCAAGAAACACACCATAAGAATATTTCGTTATGGGGATAAAGAAATCAACTACGAGTAGTAAATTACCTCGTGGCTTTGTTTCAACTAGTAAGCAAACTCATTAGGATAAAAGACAAGCGATTCCGTTGCAGGGAAGACCAACTATGGTAATCATAAAATTTGCAACAAACTTTCCGTAAGATAACTTAATTTTCGACTAAAAGGTAAAACAAACAAATTTCATGGTTCTTGAAACTAACTCGACCATTTATATAACCGAAAACCCAAAATTAATATACCCCATACAGAAATTCAAGGGGAAAATGCTAAAGCCAGCAAATTGTCTTAATTAAGAGTTGCAAACATAGAACCTACAAACCTCCATCCGAGTAATAGTTAAGATTGCATTAACCGTATTCTTGTAAGTCGGGAGATTCGATCCTCTGCCATCATAAACTGCCATGTTGAATACAATTGGAGAAAATATGAATGCTAAAGAAATAAGCCTTGAAACGCTAGATCGTTAGTTGACACACGCAAGCTAACTTTGAGAGGCCATAAGTAAGCAACCTTGAAACCGGGTGCGGACGACATCTAGAGGATGCATCGCGGCGACAGTGGCAAATCCGGCGAGGGCACCGGCGGTGGCATTCTCCCACTGCCACATATCCAGCTGCGACTTCGATTACTTACCCAACACTTTGACTTCGTTTCTTTTTAGTTCATCGGCATGAGTTGCTGAGACATAAATTTTCGGCGGCGTCTCGGCGGGAAAGTTAACTCGGCACTTCCCGATTGGTAATTTCCTTCGGAGATCTTACCTAAAATATTAAAAATGAAAATTTGGAAATCGAAAAGGAAAATGTGGATCGAAAAAATTCAGTATTTATTGAAAATAAATTGATTCTCCATTATCTTAATTCTTATCGGTATTTAATTCTTAAACCCTTAAATAAAATAGTAATTCTTACCATCTTTTTTAATCTCATGACATCGAAATTTCCACTACTTTGAACTTTGATGCTTTATAATTAATCTTATTTAAGCTGGTTTTCATTTCAAGTCTCTCATTCAAGTAATTTAAGTTGGCATTTCTTAATAATAATAATAATAATAAACAACATCGGCTAAAACAATAATTCTTGTACTAGAGATTTTATCTTTTTGTAAAAACAAGAGGATTCCATGAGAAAAATTTATGTGACTATATGTCTATGTTACTAATCACATTCTATTGCAACCATTTCAATTACTATTTTATCTGTCAGCCTGTAGCTCAATAAATGAATAAGCTGCGATCTAAAAACTAGCTACTGTTTCGTCAAATGAAATCTCCAAAATTCAAAAACATATAAATGATTTCTCGTTGACTTCTTAAATGGTCGACCAAATTAGAAGTTTAGCCATGATGTTACATAGGGGTTTCAATCACCACTATTCAAGTTTACATAGTTTGCATTAAGAGGGGAGAATTGAAGCTGGTGATTTGTTCTTCCAGTGTCTTTGAATACATAAAAAGACTCATTGACGAGAACTCTCTTCTTCATTGGATGGTGTGTTTTAAGTTATTCGAAACCTATGAATACAAATGGCAAGTACCAAGAAATATCTATCCACCAATACAATTCCATGTCGAGGCAAAAAATATGGAAAGTTTTGACAAAGAATGCTCCATATATTTTGAAGGAAACCAAACAATCCCATGTCCTCAACCATCCCACATGAATTTCAAGACAACCATATATCTTCAACTGCTGCCCTGACTTGAAAATTGCCATAAAAGATTGGTATTTTCTGCAGCATCCTGTTGATAGATGAAACGAACGGAATTACTAAAAAGCAATGACAGGTACTGATACAATGATTTTACCTAATGTAATTGAATAATTGTATTAAGCATCTTTGCAGTTGGCATGAATAAGAATGGTCTCCAGCTAACGCTGTAGTAGAAATGGTGATGAATAATTACAGATGTGGTAGGCAAAACTCACCGAACGAAGTAACCAATGCTATAATCATAAAAAACAGAGAGTGCAGAATAATAAATAGAATAGACCATTGCAGCTTAAAAGTGTCTTATGCCACATGCTTCAGAGATATTGATACATAATTGGTGTTAACAGTTAAGTACTCTATGATGGTCTCAAAGTTCTTTCTCTAAGTCAACTTTCAGCCAACACACTTTCCTGGTCTAAAACCTCTCGTGACGTTCATGAAACTATGAAGGGGAAAGAAACTGATCATAACATTGCCTCGTGTTAAATAAGGTTTTTAATTTTTAACTTTATTCATGTTTGGGAAAATATGTTACGACCTCCCAGTCAATTATGATTTTTTTTAGTAACAGAAGCATTTTATGGATGAGTGAAATAAGGGGAGGATCCCAAAAATCAGAGTAAGATTAAAGAGCGCCAATGACTTCTCAGTCAATTTTGATAGTCTAGATATGAGGTAACTAGAAGATGAATACGTGACAATTTGAATGATCTTATTCATCTCAACTAACATTCATTCTGTTCCAGAAAATTTAGAACACTTATTGCACCATAATGAGTCATAAAGCTTCATAAGATTTCAACAGCAAATTAGATTTCAACAAAGAATAGCATTTAAAAGTTCGTCATCTTCTATTTATTACCAAAAATCTAAGTTCATTTGTATTTTTGCTTCCTAAAAGGACACACACTCAAGTCGTTGCGTAGGTACATACTAAAATAACTGTAAAAATCTTCTCCCTTCCAGACTGCACACTTTCTTACTTCCGAAGAACTAGCATTTCTCCAACTTCAATTACGTCAGAAAACCTATAGGACCCATTTTTCAAATTATCTCATGCTTGTTATTTCCCACCTAAAACATAGGCGCATGTATGATTCCTTCCTTTTCCAGAAAGCGAAGAACAGAGCAATACTCAGACCACTAGGATAGCTCCAAGGTAGTCAATCGGACAATCTCCTTTCCTAATGCCTCAACTACACACTTCTGCGTCTTAAAATCAGATTCATCCATCCCTCGACTTAGAAAAGCCGGAGGCAGTGCATAGTACATTCCATATAACTCATTATCATATTTGTAACACTGGAGACAAGTTTCGGTTCCCAGAAGTAAGGACCCAACTCTTCTGCTAAGCGACACAGAAGAGAACACACTTGGATTACAGATAATAAAGATTTGTATCTACGAGTTCTACGCTAACAATAGCCCCAAAACATACCCAATAGCTAGGAGAAATATGCAAGAACTAAGATAGTCTATACATATTAGATACTACATAAAGATGTAACTCGTTCCAAAATACACTAAAAAAGAGTAGGATGACAATACCTCACTCCATTGAAACTTTGGCGCCAACCTCCTTCATCTTGGCAATAATGGTTTCAGCTTCCTCTTTAGTCACCCCCTTCTTCAAAAGCGTAGGCGCTTTCTCCACCAAATCCTTAGCCTCCTTCAACCCCAAACTCGTAAACGTCCGCACTTCCTTAATGATCTTGATCTTGGACGCAGCATCAAAAGCTTCAAGCTTCACATCGAACGCCGTCTTCTCCTCCTTTTTCTCCTCACCGCCTTTCGCTCCAGGACCACCTTTACCGGCACCTTGAACGCCACCGAACCCAGTCCCAGGCATCATTATTGTCATTACCGGCATCTCCTTCACATCCAATTTTTCCCGAAGAACCTCCGTGAGGTCCGCAACCTCGAGTAGCGTGAGACCAGAGATCTCATCCACAATGGCCGAAACTCTCTCAGAAGGAGCTGGTCTTGATTCGGGTGAAGCAGTGGTGTAATTCCGATGGTTCACCGATGACGACGATGCAAAAGTTTCCAACCCAGGAAGATTTATGTGACGAGTGGACGGAGAAACGGAGGAAGGGTTTTGAGCGAAGGTTCTACGAATCCTAGAGAAATGAGAAGAAAAAAATCTCAGATTTCTCATCTTTGAATTATATGGTAAATGGCGAATGTTCAGTGAGCAAGTAGAGAGATAAAGAGAGAGCTGTGTGCGTTCATGGTTAAAGAGTTTGGCCGTCGTTCAGATTCCGGGAAGAAGAGGCATAAACCCTACCGTTCAGAGGGGAGCAATAGTAAATAGGCTGGTGGGCTTTTTAGTTGGCTACGAAAGTAAGGCCCACAAATATTGGAAGGAAAGGAACGGCCCATCTCATTTTGCAGATATAGTTTTAGGTATATTTACACACACATATATATTTTGAAAAATTTTATAAATATAACAAAAATATTTACGGTTCAGGTAACAAAACTCTATTTTTTAAATATTTCAAATTTTTTCTTTCATTTTTTTTGTTAGTTTTTGGCTGCCATTACTTTCCATTTTTTTCTTTTCCTTTTCCGTTGCGATTTTAAATCTAAATAAACAAATTTAAACGTACCAAATATATTTCCCACATTGTTGACCGAGCATGGTGTGGCATATAGGCTTTTTTTGTTTTTAGAATTATTGCATACACTGTAAATATTTTGTTGTTTGTTATATTTTTTAAAAGACCTCTATATATACTAGTTAAATTTAAAACAATCAATACATTTTAAAAATTTGTCAAAGTATATCGATGATAGAAGTTTATTCATAATAGACCATCTTATAAATGTTTGTATTGAAAGATCGTATGAATCTATTAGCGACAAAAAAACTTTGCTATATTCACAATACTTTAAAAATATCGCTATATACTTAGTTATTATTTCTTAAATTCTTATCTATTATAGTTACTCTAGTTTTAATTTGATCCTTACATTTTAAAACACTACATTTTTAATTCTAAAGTTTAATAACATTAATTTAATTCGAGAAAAAAATTAAGTTTTGTTTTATTTTAGACCTCATGTTGAATGTTTTTAACTTAATTCTTTACCAAATGTACCCTCCCAATATTTGACATTAATGTCTATTAATTAATTTCAAAAGATTATAAAAGAAAATAAAAAGTTAAATAGGAATGAAAAATAGAAAAGTATAACTAATTATATTCTTTTAAACGAACTAACAAGAAAATGAGCCAAAGGTATGTGATGTATCAAGAATATCAACATGACCTAATAATAAGTAATGTGATGACATAATAGTTTTTAATTCATGTTCATGCAGATGTAAACATTTAAATTCGAAAACTCAATGTGATATCGTTAAGAATAGGAATTGTCACTGCCTAAATTACATGGGAAAAAAAAGTATAAAAATGATGAGAAAAACAGTATTTGAAGTTTTGAACATAAGCATTGTCAAATACATATTATAATCAATAACTATAGTCTATTACAGAGTGAGCAATGGACAGTGAAGTTGATAAATAAAACACACAAAGCTTCAAAATCAAAACATATATTACGAATTAAAAAGGGGGGGAAAAAAAAAAAAAAGAAAAACTGATATAAAATCAGACACCAATTTTCAATAACTTATTTAGTTGTGGAAACGAAAGTTACGAAACCCAACAAAATTTTATCTAAGTGTTGATCTTCCTGCAAGTCTTTCTGATCTCTCCACTTGAACCCGTCAATGGGGAAATATTACTCATTTTGATCATAGATTTGGCGAATTGCTCGAAGAACTCCTCGCTGTCGTCTGCATATTTCTTAACCAAAGCGGCCGACGCGTCGTTTCCGGTGAGGAGAACTTGGTCGGAGTTGAGAAGTCCTTTGAAACCAACCAAGTTCTTGAAGTAGCTGTTGTCGAATTTGGTCGGGCTGACGTAGTCGAGGGAAAAGAGGTTATTGTCGCCGCCGGATCTCGGGCAACGGTTACGGAGCTCCGTCGCTAAGGACTGAGGAAGGGTTTTGTCGGGTTGTCCGTTGCCGTTTTGGTTGTATAACCTCTGCCTGAAGCTGGTGCACCTTGAATTTCCGATGGTGTGGCCTCCTGTACGCAAAACAGGACGAGTTTGAATCCTAAACACAACTAGTAGAAAATGAAAAAATAAAGGGTTTCACAACGAGTTTGAAATTAATCAAGTTGAGCGTCTTTAACCAATAAGGTTACAAGTTTCACCGTTGAGAAACTTAAACTTCTAACTTGTTCGTTAAAAGTTGTCAAAGAATCTAAAAATTTTACCCGATAAGGCAACAAGATCAACAATGTCAAGGCCTTGATTTTGGAATCTATTGAGAATGGTTTGGAAAGTATTGTTTGGAGCTGGAATGTTATTGTTGGATCCACTCAAACTTGCTGTTCTTGAGTCCTTCCTTCCCAATGGAACCTCCCAATATGGTCCGCCCGTCTGTCATTATATAAATAAATTTCAAGCTCAGAATGATTTAACCTTTCAAAACACAACAGAAATATATAAAATAGTAAAATACAACGACAACACGTACAATGACGGTTGAATCTCTTGCAGCCAAAGCCAAGATATCAGCACAAGAAACAGTTTGTGGGCACTCTTTCTCCAATGCAGATTTGATCTCATCAATCACTTCAAATCCTCTAGCTGAGTTCCTATTCGGGTTTGAATTCTTCTCGGTCCTAATGTTTCCACTACTATCCAAAAGTAGAGATGCATCACACCCCTAAATCATCCATTCACTCAAAACGTTTGAATAACTTCAACAAACAAGTTACAATAAATTTAATTATGAAACACAAAGTCAAAAAGGACAAAAGAAGACTAGTAAAGTTGACCTGAACAAAACAGTCGTGGAAGTGAAGTCTAAGGATAGAAGCAGCAATACGAGCTTCCCTGGCAAAAGCCTTAGCCATAATGGATTTCACTATTTCTTTAGCTTTGGGGCACGAATGGTCATAATATTGTGGGTATAGAGAGCCAAAGCCACCATTATTTCTGCCACAGAAACAGAGTGGAGCAAAGGCAAGAAGGGAAAGAACAAAAACAAAGCTTACAAGCTTGGCCATTTTGAATTTTTCTAAGACTAAAATTCTTAGTTGGAATGTTGCTATGAAAGGAGTTGAAATAGGTAGTGGCTATTTATAGAGGGGACTTTGTAGAATGGTCATTTCTGTTGAAAGGAGAAAACACTAAAAAATTATGGATTTGGTAGCTAGCTTGAAGTGTAGGTAAGAGTTGGTGTAGCTTTTAATGTGCTTTGTATTAGTCTTATGCTTTATCACCATGCTTGAGGATTTACCCTACTGAACCTTTCTTTGTTAATTTTTTTACAAAAGATCAAATTTTATCGTAACATATAAACGTAAATTTTTAGGTTTAATAGTGATTTTAACGTGATGTCATGGTAGGAATATTTATATTCAAACTTTGGTAATTTCATTTTTCTTTCTAAGTAATATTTATTTTTATTTGTTAAGATCTTCTTAAAGAAAAATAGTGTTAGATTATTAAAAAATAGTTAAATTTATTTTAACTTATCAACTTAGGATTTAATCTATATAAATCATTGTAAACCTCATGGCAATGATTTTAATTGAATTTATTGTCAAACTTAGCTGCAGGGTCCAATCAAAATGGTGGCAATCTTTGAGTTAAAAAATTAGTGTCATGGGAGAGTTTGTCAACAGAGCAGGTGAGGTTAAAGATAGTTCTTCTTTTGACTCTTTTGTTTTCCTTTTGCACTATTTTCTTTTTCTCATAATTAATATTTGGGAGACCTTTTTTGGGGGACTTTGAGTCATCTCTTTGTTTGCTTCTAAGTTTCTAGAAAGTAAAAGTAGAGCTTGAAAGTTCAAAAGGGAGAAACCCAAAAAGGGTCTGGATTCCTTCAAAACCCCAACTCTTTACATTTCATTTTCTTAGTTTAGAATTTTAATATTTGGTCAGTGTTGAAGTAATTATTTTAAAGGTTAGATTTTTTTACGGTACAATAAACTTGGACTATAAGATATAAATTTTACGGTAATTATCGTTGAACTACGCTTGTGTGATATTTTAAACAGTCGATTTTCTAATAAAGAAAACAAATTTATTCTCTTTAATCTTAATCTTAGTTCTTATGCTAAACTTTGATAAAATACATCCCTTCGGACATAGAAAGTTAGGTCAACATAACCAATCAGACAATATACAACAAAATTTTTTTATTTAAGTAAAAAAAGAAAAAAGAAAAGACATGTATAGCAGTTAGGACAACCACTTCTTTTGACCATAATTTTTCATTTCCAAGGGATCCTAAACTGAAGTGAAAAAACACGTCAATTGATTTTTTTTTTGTTGCTCTTTCTTCCAATTTTTATCTAGACTTAGAGCACGAATCATACTTGTCAAATGGTACAATCTGATTAAACAGTTCTGTTCAGACACATTGTTAGCAATTTCAAAGAAAGTGATGGACAACTTCACAGAAGTTGTAATTTATATCAAAGTAGGTTGGGATATTGCTTCTCCTCTATAGAATATTTGACAATGAATGGAACAAAAAGTAGGAACTTATTTTATTTACTATATCAAATAAAAATTTAAAACATCATTTTATCTTCTGAAAAATGCATTGAAGCTGGATGCTATAAATCCTAAACCTTTACAAACTCTCTAAGATAGATAATGGGTAAAAAAGTCAAATTTCATCTCATCATTAGAAGTGCTTTCAATGTCAATATTTCTAATACATATTAGACAATTTCAACATTTTGTTAACATGTCTATAACATTTCTAAAAAAACAATACTTCCTCTGAATAATTCAACCTGTTAGCTTACGTAAAATCGAATAGAATTGTCCCTAAGCTTTACCTAAAACCCTATTGCCTATGTTACTTTACTTGATCCAATGGCAAACAGCTAAAGTCCTTTAATAAACTCTCCACGAGGTAAACAACTGATACAAGGAGGTAATCATATTGAACCATAATTTTTTTCAGTTGGTGTCCAAGTCTGTCGAGAAGAGGAAGAGGATGGTGGGCGATCCCACGAGGCTTCGCTGACCAACCCGCTATTGATGCCTTCAGCTCTCGGGTAGCTCGGTCCTGCACCAGTCACCTAGTTTCATGGATAAAAATTCAAACATATCAAAAACAAGTATACGCCAGCATCATTTTGAAAATTATTGGAGATTGCGTGAATTATGCTAAATCGAATATAGTCAAGAATGTGAAGAAAATAAACTTCAGGCATTCCATTTTTAACATTGGGGAAAAGACTCCAAAGATGAGATGACATGCATGCAAGGCCGGGTACTGAATAAGGATTACGATGAACAGTACAAGATGCTCCAAAGGAAATTCTTTAACCCCCACAAACTTTTTGGTTTCTTGAAAGAGTGGTTGCATTGAAAAGTAAGAAACTCGGTAACTTGACTTTACGTAAAAAGGGGGCTGGAAACTTACAGTTTCCAAGCAAGCAGATAATAGTGCCATGCCCGGCAATGCATCAATTCCACGCTACATCAGATGCAATTGACTCAAATAAATATCCAACGATAGCAGTACATTTCATAGGAAAATAAAATCTGACCGCAATGGCACCGGAAAATAGCATACCTGGCCTTGCACTCGGGCCTTGTAAACAAATCCTCCACAGCAAAATAGTGATGCTACGACTATGAATCTGCTCGTTCCAATTTTTTCAGGCAACAAGAACATAAGGATTTTTAGTCAGCTATTAAAAAGTTAATGCATTATTTTTTCCCTAGTCGATCAAATAAAGCAAGATACTGCAGCTGAACGGGCCACTTCAAGGAAGCCACCAGACATCTAGATGATAGTAATATTTTCTAAGCCAACCAAAACATGCAGAAGAAGACCCGGGCCAGACTATACAGCATCCAAATTGTTTAACACCTGAAGATCCAGATACTTCACAGGCAATATTGATTCTTGATATATGCATATACCAACTTATAATTAGCATGAAATTTCAGTGTGCAGAAGAATATATACCAAGAAGACTAAGAAGAAAAACTTGACATACATGCAAGAGAGTATTCCGAATGTGGCCCATCCTTTCGTAGAATCCCCTTGTACGTCCTGCCTTTTTTCTGCAAAATAAAGCTAGGCTTAGAGATTCAACATTCAACCCTTTAAAAAAACAATATTTTATTTCATGGATAAAAAAAAATGCAGTTTTTACAACAACTTCAATTTAAAGATTGGTTCGGTGATATGTTTCTTCAAAAAGATAGATTCTCACCACACATTTTGGTAAGAAAAAAACTAACTGGTTCATAATCAGCCACGGGGATTGTAACATTAACTTCATATGGAATGTCTCTAGCAACATAACCTGTTCGCGACAATATGAGAGTTATAAATATTGACAAGTTATTGAGAAAACAAAAGTAAAAGAGCATCCTACATCTCCAGTCAATCATCAACATTGAGGGTGATAAAGTTGTAGGGTAGCTCCCAGTTGCCCCTGAGCCTGATACTTTCACCTCTAGTCCATTTTCTGGATTAACCTGCAAATGTTTTAATCAAACTGTATCAGCTACAAAGCATATCAATTTTTCAATTTTTTATTCGACTAACCGGAAAAATTATACCTGAATGATTGGTTTCTGTAACAAAGAGGAAAGTGATGCAATGGCAGTCATATAAAGAGCCACACTAGTCTGCTCTGTGCTGAAACTGAAGATGTAAACGTGAGATTTAATAACTGAGATAAATTGATCTTCAATCATTATCAAAGTGATAGAATACAATGGAGGGGTATCAGGTGTAGGAATTTTACCTGAATGCATGGTTTGGTTTCTCAAAGCCTAATTGAGTCAAACCATTGTAAACCTGAGTATTAAAGAATTTCTTGGTGAATGAATTCAATATAATTTCTTTTAATGTCAACTTGAAATGACATAAGTTTCTTACAACTTCCCAGGATCGGGGGTGAAAACCAACAGTAAATCCTTTAAAAACACGTGGTCCTTGGTTCGCACAAGGAATGGCAAGATCAACAATAACTCTGAGGCAGATGACAATTATAAGTTACTTTCTCTGCACCAGGAAAACTTCCTCTTTCTTGATTAAGAAGCGCCCATGACCCTAACCAGCATTCTAAACTTTGGATTATACTTGTCAATATTAACTTCTCTTTTTTTTTTTACTTCCATAAAAAAATCTTCAATCATTCAATTTATTAAGAATATAAATGAAATAAGACTGGCTTCCATGCTTCAATCGCTGAAACCAGATGGATTTTGCAGGATGGGGATGTTGTATGCCTGGTTTAGATATGATTAACACTACAATGCTAACACATAACGTATTGTTATACAGAAATTTCTCTATCAGGCTGATTAGCCCCCCAGTCCATGTTTCTCGAATTCAAAGAATGGGGTGCAGGGGAGGTGGTGCAACTGCAGAAAAGTAAACAAACATGGACATTAAATGAACCGGTGCAGTTCTGTATTTTTATTTCTGGGGGTGTAATAAGAATTTCTGGATGAGAATGGGCCATTAAGTTAGATGTGGAGTTGTTAGGAATGCAGAGAATATTAGAAGAATGGGCCATTGATTCGTTAGGTTTCCACGTAATATAATAGTAACAATAAGGCTAGATGTTACACCACAGGAAAATGAGGTAACAGTGAATGCTAATTGCTCCCATCAACTAGGCTCCAATTGATTAAGAATTTCAGATGACAGATGCTTTATTTTGATATTCTATACTATTCTCTTAGCTTTGGTAAAATTGGTTAACTCAGCCATAAAAAAATATGCACTTGAAATAAACAACTATGCATGATTTTCAGGAAGATTTGTGACTCATGCTTTAAAAAGAGGAAGAAAGTTTCCATGCAGCTACTCATGAAAACCTCAAAATCAACATTCAAGGATTGCGAACATGCTAAGATTCAGTGAATTGAAAATTTTAACTCTTTTAAAGAAATCTAGGTTTCTGCACAAGACCTGCAACTGGACTCATAAGTGATATTGCAGATGCATCCCAGACCACCTATAATCAGACGAATGAATATGTATTGGCATTAGTTGAAAGATTTTCCAAGAGCACTAAGATCAAACATGTTTATAAAATACTCAGGAAAGGAAGATAGAGCACTGCTCAAAGAACTAAGAATAAGGATAATGGATGCAGAAAAAAAAATAGCTACTAAAATAAGGTATATACGAGAAAAAGAGGTTTCATTGTGGGTGATGATTAAGTTCTAGCCATTAGTTTTGGCCATGGTTAGATGGCCTTTCATTTTACTTGAACTTGCTTATGAAAGAAATAGTAAATGTTTGAGGATATCTAGAGCGAAAGATGGTGAGTGGATCCTAATTTTATGATGAAATTTGAGGGTTGGTTGAAACAATTGCCAACTCTCACAAATGAGAAGATGCAATATGTGTTCTTTGGAGGCATAAGTTTCTTTTAGAGAGAGAGAGAGAGAGAGAGAACCAAGAAGAATTTGATACTTCATGAGAAGCCATACCTTTACATTGTCCATTTAAACAACTTCCACATATAACATTTACCTGAAATGAGAATATGAAACTTCATGAGAATCCATAAATTTAAATACAAGTCTTAAGGAATGAGAGAGAGTTTTGAAATAAAAACCCACCAGCGCAGTCCTCCCCAATTTGTCATAACTCTGCTCACAAGAAGTCAGGTCACCATAGTAATAATCCTGAACAGATGGAAATTGAAATGATTAAGTTAGCAAGGTCCATAATATCCAACAAGTTATATTATCTAAAAAAAGAAAGAAAGAAAAAGGACTATAAATAAGGGGAGATAAAGAGTCTCCCAGACAGAGATGGTTAAGCAATAATTTAAAATTCTTTTAAGTCTTCTTTATTATCACCATCATTAAGAAGAAAATGGTTAAACTGTAAGCTTGTACAGGAACTTTTAGGTTGTCTTTTTAGTTCCTACACCATAAAATTTTGTCTATTAGATCCTTGAACTTTCAAGATTATGCTTCTTTGATCTTTACTTGAAAAAAAATAAATTAAACTTTTAAATATTGCATCTAAAAGATCCTTACTATTAGCCCCACCAACTTAATAGTTATGTGGTACATGGATTACATTGCTTAAGGATTACATGGTAAGCTAGTTTTAAGCAATTCCAAGTGTTTGATGACATAAACGTTATACTGATGGAATTACTGATGCACACATATGCAAAATACAAAACTTTAAGGGCAGTTCAGAATCTTCTTGAAGTAAAAGAACTAAATAAACGAAATTTTAAAAATACAATAATAATTATACTTATACATGATCCTAAAAGTTCCAAGGCCAACTTATAGTTTCAATATCATCCTGCTCCCACTCCAAGAAAAGCATTTGGTCAAAAAGTATTCCAACCAACTTGGAAATTTAAGAGGAATTTGTACACAGCTTTCATTACACATCATGTATTCAAGAAGCAGGTTTGGATTATCAACAATTTAATTAGGCAATCTGTCCCTTCTTTACCATTTCCCCTTGCAAGACTTTCGTTAGAAAACACGTTTGTCTATTTTCACTAAACTCAGCTTGTGTTAAATAGATAGCATTTTCATAAGATAGATTACACTCTTATCCATGCAAGGAAGAAAATAAAATGAACATCCATTTACATTAGAAACAAAGCTTACTTGAACAAAGTTGGCATGCCCTGAACCAGAGACAAAGGAATTGAATTTGTCAAATCGACCAAAATCTACATATCCCTGAATAACCAGGAACAAATGCACCAGACGTGAATGAGACTGCCCAATCTTTTAAAAACAATGAAGAGGAAAATATGAAATAGCCTTCAAACCTTGATTTACCATAGTCATGGACCGACTACATATCAAGAATTAACTTCTTACAATCCAAAATAGTCCTTTAAAAATAATATTATGAAATGATATGAAGAAAAGAATGCCAACTCATATCCTTTTGTTACTTGTCATAATAAACCTATATTAGTCCTCTCAGAGTGAGAATCCAACCACGTAATGAAGGGCACAAAGTATTGTACAACGTTTTTAACTACAGGAAGTATAATAGAATGCATAAAGTCAATCCAATTTTTCTCAGCCAATTTTGATAGTTCCTTGAGAATTGTTAACCCAAAATGAAAAAGAAACCAACCTCGATTGTGCTAAAGAAAATGTATCCATTTTCAAAAACTCCTACACTATAACCCTTAACCATTAATAGTTGGCAACCAACAGTGGCAGATCTAAAGTAAAGAATGACGTGAATATATAAACCTTTCTTTATCAAATAAGGCACAAAGAGATCGCATATAATTTTAATTTGCTAAAATATACCTTCAAATTAATCAAAGCTCATGGTAAAGTAATCTAGCAGAAAAATATTACCATTTGTGATCTACTTTCCACGTCTTTGCAAAACCGAACCACCAAGTCAGAATCCTATATCAAGATATGCTTGACTCAATACTGCCTGAATTCATATATTTATAGATAGGATTTTAAAAATACAACAAAATGCCTCAAGTTTCATTGTTTAACTAAGAAAAAGAATATCACCTTCCCATCGTACTCAAATGGTTGTCCAACCCAGCTACTCTAGTTGTCGAGTTAAGTATAGCTAAAAACAGAATAAGACCAGAAGCATAAATGAGGACAAGCAATGTAAAGGACAAGTTAATTTCAATTTTGGTTTAGCAAACAGATACAGAAAGTTCAATGTGACAGATGAAGATGCTAAAATATTGACCGATCCACAAAAATTAACAACTGTCTATTAAGAAAATTCACTTAAAAGACAGAAGAAACTTTATGGAAAATATTTTCTAAAATGAATCCGTTGCTAATCACAATTCACAAGCCTCCAGAAGGATCTATTCGGGAAAGGTTAAATTCAAGAAAGATCAATCAGGAAAGCGCTCAACCTAGACTTGGTCGTTTTACAAATGCAAATTCCTTCCCCATCTCCCAATTAACTGAGTATTTGATAATTCGTCCTACCAAAACCTATGTCCCCATAAGCTGTAACATATACCATACTATGATGTAGGATACAAAGTCAATAATGTGACTAGAATTGTCAAAAACATAGCAATTGGAAGTTGGAACTGCAATAGCATTCATTTCAACAGCCTGTAAAAGGACACCTAAAACAAAGAAAAATCATATAAGAGAAAAAGGTATAAACAAAATTTTGCAAAAGGGAAAAAAAAAGCTGAATGAAGCAAGCTTACTAATGAGTGCAGTATAGAGTGGTAAATGTAAGGAAAAAACACCAATACAATATCTTGCAGTCATATTTTTATCTTGCTTTCAACGCTTAGAACATGTCCTGCAGGCTAAAAATAAAATTTGTAAGCTCGATTTAACGATAAATACCATGAAAACCGGTTAATACTCAACACTAAAAACCAGAAGCAAGTCCAAGTTAAAGGGTTCGTCAAGTAGAATCAAACAACGGTAGCGTGTTATCCAGGAGAAAAGCACAGGTGCAAGATTCGAAAAGGAAAGTAGAACCGACTGAAATAAAAATTCAATTCGAGAAACGAGACCAGAGGGCATCGACAAAAACTTAAATTCAATAATTACGTTTTACGAATTCGGATCGGTTTCAGCTTCTACGAGAGAAAGTGGAAAGTTTAATGAATGTTGAAGTCAGAGCTGAATTTGAAACCAAAGAAGATGGTGAAGAAAAGGAAGAGAAAGAACCTGAAACCTTGAAGTGAATAGCTCCGCTTTGTCGATCTCCACTGAATCAGAGAACTGGATTTGGAGGAATGAGGGATGAATTCGCGAAAACACGGATTCTGCCCATTACATACACCAGAAACGCGGGCATTTCCCGGTAATAATTTATGTTCAGAATAAACTATTAAAAAAAGTGTTTTTTAAAAAATGGAAAGAAAAAAGAGAGAAAAACTATTCATTTTTTCACGTAATCTAAATATTTTGTCAATTTTTTTTAATGATTTTCTTTTAAAAAATTGTTTTTGCATTTTTAGGAGGTTATACTTCGAAAAATTAAAATAAGACAGAATATCAGGCAACATATATGCAAGTTGTAAGGATGTTTTTTATTTTCTGAAACACTAATTAGAGAGTGGTTCTCTCGATTTCTCTGAACTGCAGTCGTATCATCGTGGAATCTGATTGCATCAAAGTGATCAATCTTCTTTTGGGAAAACCAATTTTTGATGATGAAATCTACTGCTGGATTGAAGAATTCTTTTCGCTGCAAACTAGTTTTGATTCTTGTGTATTTACTTTTGTTCATCGCTCTTGTGATTTGCTTGTTGATGCCATCATTAAATATGCAAAGATTGAGAAGGGAATTGTGTTTGGTTTTTACTTTGTTCTACTGTGAAGGAATTTATCCCTATTTTGCTCGCTGAGGATTTTGAATAATTTGAGGCATTATTTGTCATTCAATGATCAAGAGGCTAAAGTTATGAAATTTCTCAATTTCATCTACAAAAATAGATTGTTATACTATAAAATGTATAAAGTTTAATATCTCAACATTGAATTTTTTGTTTATGTGATTCTAAACTTTTAAAATTGCAGATTATATCTGTATCCCTCTCACTTAAGTTTCAAATTCCCTTAGACAAACAATCTAAATTTATATCAATAGAAATTAACGTTTAAAAATTTTGAATTTGATACGAACATATTAAACATAAGTTTTTGACACAAAGTTAAACATTTAAAGACCTATTCAATACTAAAAAAAATTAGAGACCGAATGTACATCTTCGGTTTGGTCCATTCTGTTGTGCACCCCGATTCTATCGAGTGGTTTTTCATATAACAATTACAAAACTAAGGAAAAGGGCATTCCTCATTCTTCAAGAAGTTGGTTGAAAAAGCTAAGAAAGGTAATAATGAAACTGGATCTTGCGAAACTTGTTGGTAACTCATGATCAGCAAAGAGAAACCAAAGTAAGAACACCAAAACCATCCTAAAAGCTCGAAGATTAAAAATGGGTGCCAAGTACAGAGGGGTTAAGCAGAGAGCATTGAAAAATTCTCTCTACAGGTTCCTTAAGGCCTACATCAGCTTATAAATAAGAGGTTTGAATGTTCATACATAATTAGTTGGCATCCCCTAATAGCTGTGGGGATGCTTCTGTAACAAGGTCACTTTAATCAGACTAAAATGCTAACATGAACTATCAAGTATCTTACAGTTGATCATCTTGATTGACGATGAATGCCGTAACCAAGCAGGTTCCAAGACGTGGATAACTCCAAATGTAAAATAAAACTCTCCACTAAGCTAGCACGTTTAAGAAGTTTCTCGTGACACAATATGGCTTGAATCAAACAGATCTCAGGCTTTACAAATTTAGTTGGTGGCTCCTCCAAATAACAGAAGCACATTATATAATTAATAGTTCTTCAATGTTGCTAGAATCTTTATAAAGTTGTATCTTAGAAAAACTTGACTTATCCATGTCGAAATCCAGAGAAGATGAAATAAACATTACCTCAGGATAGATGTCAAAGTTAAACCATCAAGGGAAGAACATGAAGATGGAAGTGTATCATTTCTTGAAACTAGAATTTCAACTAATTTCTCCACTTGATGGGCTAACATAAAAACTTCATCTGCTATATCTTTCGTCACCCACTCTTCAAGTTTCCTGCATTTCAATTCAATCATCAGTTGGATCAATTTATATATAAAAACAGAGTATATAATGCAGCTATGAGAAATATCTATAAATAAAAAAACCATGTACACATAAGAAAGGAAGTGCTGGAAACAGATTAATTACAGAATATGAGAACACCTGTGATCTACGGTAGTAAATAGGCAAATAGCTGTATATGTAAGGATACTAAATCACATTGTCCTCAAATAAGAAGGGAAAAGTGAGACTAATTTTCATACAACCTCAAGTGAGATTCTGCACTCTTGTTGCAATCTGAAAATAGCACCTTGATGATTGGATTCAAGTCCACTTTTGGAACAAATTCGGCAGTATCCTCCATGCCCAAACAATAACCACTACAAGACCAAGAATTTGAGTTGATGAGAACAATGTGCAGCATGGGAGACTTGGTTTTCAACTCCTTAACCACAGTACGAAATGATGATTCTTCACGTGCACTTTCCAGTAGCTGATTTGCAAACATTCTTTCCAACGTGTACTCCCTGCGTGAACAAGTCAGCCAGCTAATCTTGAGCACCCAATGAAATAAAAAATATATATATACATATTTCAAAGTGACATCACAACAAAGAAAGGCAAGGCACAACAATATGCTAACCTCAACAAATTTCCAGATTCAGCTGCTAAACATGTTGAGACATAACATTTAAAAAACCGAACTCCGCCATCTGTAGGTCCACAGCCATTTCTCCAAGGGTAAGCTCCAATCAGAGTTGAGCACTGGGGGCAAAAGAACTCAGCCCACTCAAAATCTGCTGAAAGATTTGACAGTCTAGCCATAAAAATATTTCCAAGAAAACCATTAAGAAAGGATCTCTGATCGTCCGAAATATCTACAGCATTAATAGGCTTTGGGTCTAACTTAATTGTGCCACATGTGTGATGCATGCAATCCGTATCAAGATGATGAAGTACATTACTCTCCTCATGACGACAACAGTCAGGAATTGGAGTCACTAAAGGTGAATCAACTTCATCACTAGCCTTCTTAGCAGCACTGCCCTCCATGTTTGCAACAAGGTTTTTATTGTTGATCTGCTTAGATTTTACCTTTTCTGTAGACGTATGATTACATGGTGATTCCTCCTTAGCTTCAGTTAAACAATCACCATCAGCGAAATCTGATTCATCCTTGAATTCTTGGGTTCCTTCATTATCCGGGAACACATGGCCAATAAGGTCGTCCTTGGAAAGAGTAATAGTCGTTAAAGTGAGTAGGCAGACACCCTTTTCACATCTATAGGAATTTGTGTACCTAGTAACCAGCTTCTCGCTTATCCCCCCGAAGGAGCAGCAGCAAGACCCAAACCAGTTATCAGCCACCTCTCGCCAGTTGACTGATGGCATTTCAACAAAATCTCTACACGCATAGATATTAAAAAATGTGAGACAAAATCCAAAATGTATGAACTAGTGTCAAATGCAAATCAACTAGTTTAGTAAATTAAATCCTGTAAATAGGACTACCAAATAATGAGCTACCTGAGAGGGGATTTACTCAGCCTGAAAGAACAGTTTCTGCAATAAAAATGGACGCCACCACTGCGGGATAAACTGATTTGATCTAAGAAACACAAGCATTTCAGAAGGGCGAAACATATACAACTTAATGTACAAATAGTGGATGGTAAAGCTTTAACATAAAGAACTCCAACGTTTGTGGCATTTTAGCACCGTAATTAATTCTCCTAAAAACTTGATAATGATCAGATACTTCAGAAATAGACAGAAAACATAAACCTAGAACTTCCAAAATTTAGCACCTTCCGCAAATGCTAATGATAATGCATAACTGTTAAGAGTCTCCACTGTAACATCATACTTCACCAAAATTTCTTAGAAAACATAAGAGAAAACGCAGTGAGTATTAAAAGAGATGGAGCAAATTTCTAAAAAAGTTGAGCGCACCAGAGTCCATGGAAAGTGGCTTCGAAGCCTTGGAGTGACTATTTCCTTGCTCTTGGGAGAAATCCAGCACATTGTCGAAGTTGAGAATAATTGGGTGATCAACCGGAAGAAGCAAGACGAGCTTGACCTCAATATGATCTTGGAAAGCTCTAAAACTCAGAGGCGACTCAGCATCAACCAAAACGGGAGGCATGGGAACTCGAATCGACATATGGAGGTCTTGAAACCAAGCCACACAAACGACGGACTGCTGGAGATTGAGATGAACCGTGAGATTCCGACATCGAAGAGAAGGATTGGTATATGAATCGAAGAGCAATAAACGTAGAATTGGTATATGGGATTGCGCTTCCCATGTGAAGCGCCATTTACTAGGGTTTTCGACTGTATTGAATTCGGATGACATTCTTGATTCGTTTTCGCATTACAGCGAAGACTCCACCGTTTAGAGCTGAATACAGAGAAATCGCGCGCTGATGAGAGCCCATGCGAACTGAAAACGTCTCCTTCTCTTTCTTTCGTTTCTTTAGTACAAAACCTCCTCTTTTTTCAATCCCTAAACCCTATTTACAAAATAATTAAGAGAATTTGCAAATGAAAAAATTTCGAGAAAAATAACTCATACTAACGATTAGATGTATGAAACCAGAGATTTCCTATTTTAAATTTACTACTTTTGTAATTTAAAAAAATATTATAAATTTTTTTATTATTTTTACAAACGTACTAATAATTATTTTTATTAAAATACAGCAAAATATATTAAGTTAACACCAACATAACATTTTAAAAAATAATAAAATATTGAAAATATTTACCAAATTTATCGGTTGTTCTTTGTACGTCTACGAAAATTCCGTTTGTTTTAACGAATTCGCCCGACATAATTACTCAGGATTGAAAACCAAATAAATTTTGTTGCTTGTTTCATATGAAAGTGAATGATTTTTAAATTTAAATTTATTATCATCGTGTTTTTATTTAAAAACTTTTTAGACTAAAACACTCTCGAATCTCGTAAAGCCTAAAATAAATTACATAATTGACTTCGACATTTTCTAATTTTCAATTAACACACTATAACATGTTGTATTAGTAAAATCAAACTTTCTTTTTCTTTTATATTATAGTACATGAAATTTTAAATATATTCATTTAGAATATTTCTCGTTTCAAATAAAACAATCAATTTAAGATCATTTCTTGATTCTAAAGTGAGTGTTCCACTTTTTCATATCAATATCTCTCCTTGTTTGAATAAATTTTTAATTGACATGCAAGATGATAAAAATGAAATTACCTTTCCTTATTCAACATTCGTTCAAGAACCACGATAGAGCATTTGACATGAGAGAATTATTTTAAATGTCAATAAATGAGAAGTTGATTCAAGTATTTCAATAAGTTGTTGAGCTTTCAATTTGTCGATCTAATAGATCATTTGACATTAGAAAATTATTTTAAATGACAAAACTGTTGGAAATATAATTTATAAGTGATAATTTATTTTGAATTGTATTGGAGCATATTTAAACTAAAATGTACTATTATTATCACGTTGATATATGATTACATCATGCATATGGATAGAAGATCAAATTTTTATAATTATTCAGAGAAAAAAAAAAGGAATATTTTTTTTATTAAATTCAATTAAAAAACTTAAAAAGTTCCCAAGTAACTTTGAACTTTGGGAAAATATAAAACACATATAAAAGAAGAAATGTCATTTTAACCCAAAAACTCCCATGACAGATGATTTATATATTGGTTACAAGATTGGAACGAAAATGAAGAAAAAATAATCTACCGGATTTTTATTTTTTAGTATCACCCTAGGTTAGAAGAAATTGTTTTTAGGTAAAATTAATTTAACCGCGATTGATATGACTTGTATAAGTAAGTTTAATATTTACTTGCAATTATTATACTAAAAAATAATATTTATTTTTCTTTTTTTAAGAAAGCAAGACAAAATTTTTTGTTATTTGATTGATGATATCATCCCACCTTATTTTTATATTTAAACTCTTAGCAATGATCAACGACAAACAAATATATATTTGCTTAAAATATTTTAGGACCCAATTAATCCTTTAAAACAATTTTTAGTACAACCAATCCTTTAAAATATTTTATTTAATACGATAAAGAAATATATATTATAATGCGACTAAAGTTTCGGTTAGATAAGAGATTATGAGTGGAAACAACTATCTTCATTGATATGATTCCTTTTAGGATGATACTAAAAGTAAAATCATGAAAGTGTATGCTTATCATTATAGAGATATTTGAAAAATGTGTTGTTGTAGTGTATATATTTAAAATATTTTAGGACCCAATTAGTACAACTAATCCTTTAAAACTTTAAACGACCCATGACAAATTTTAATATGCATTATTGATGTAGTATGTAGCCCACTATTTTTTCATAAAATAAAAGATTCTTCTTGCCCATCTGTGAATATGCATAAAACAAAGATATTACGTTGTAAGTGATGGCCTCCCCATCCATACAAAAACACGTGCACTCATATTTTAGTTGTTGTTAGAGATTTTAGTATTGAGGCAAAAGATTGCATTATAAATGCATTTTTTATAATGTAATATCAATCTTATACATTTATTAAATATTTCAACATTATTCTGGTTTTATGAAGTTCGTTCGTTCAATTTTAATTTATAAATTCAATTCTTCAATTTTAAGATGTGTATATTTAATAAATATCTTTATATTTATTTTTTATTTTTTTTTTTGTTATCTATACTATTTCTTCTATAAAATTTAGAAACACGATTAACTTATTTTATTTTTGTTTGAAATTTATTTTTTTCTAAAAGTTAATTTTGAAAGACTAGATTTAAAATTTTGTTAAAAGTACATAGACTAAATTTGGATAATTTAACATACATAGGGAATAAAATTTAGAGTATTAAGGACCAAAACAATGGTACTCTAATTACCTTTAATAAACTATACATTAAAGATGATTGTGATCAATTTGAAGTTGTTACATATGTACCAATGTGTGCTTAAAAGTATATTTAATTCCAATCTTACTTAAGAAGCAACCTCTACTGATTCAATTAACACAGTATTTGTACTATATATATATATATATATATATATATATATATATAGTATTAGAAACAATTTTCTAATTTACTCAAGCTATTAACTCAGTGGTTAGGTTGTTTTTAAATTAGTTGTATTGGTGAATGGTGATCCTTATATACTCCTATAAAACCTATGATTATTATCAATGAGAAAGAGCATTATCTTTCTCAATTCATAATACACTATCAACTTTAGAAATTTCATTAAACATATATTTATTTTTTCTAAAAAACTTTACTTTATATCAACAATATTTTAAACTTAGAGCATGACAGCCCACCATAGTATGTATATATAAATGGTTTGTGGTGAGTGTGGATGTGTAATTTCTTTAAAAGAAATCTAAGATTGTTCGCTAACTTAATTATGAATATTTTAGGTTAAAGTGGTGCAATTCATTATCATTGGTTGTGTCTAATTTGATTTGTGCAAATAAATCAATGAACGTCGTGTTGAATTTTTTTAAGTATACCAAATTAATTAGATGATAGGAAAATAATTATATAACAGTTTCGTGAGAGGTACACCAATGAGTTTCTAACAATTTTATATATATAATTTAAAGCAATGTGTAGATATATATAATTTAGAAACTTTACTTCATCAAAACTCCAAAATAATACATAATTCCATGGGCTAAGTAACCAAAAGACTTATAATTCCAATTTTCTTACATTTCTTTTCTAGGGCTATAATAAGTTTAGCTTTAAAATTATTGCTATATTCTCCAATTAGTCATCATTCAAAAAATGGATACAATTAGGGTACATAAAACAAAACCTAATTATTTTTCCATAATAACGACATGTCTGAGGTCATTCGAAAAAGAGTTAAAAGTCATTTTTTATTATTCTAAAATTAATCTAAAATACCTTTTATCATTCATAAATATGCATTAAACATATTATAATTAATTAAACATGTTATATTAGATACACATCATCTTCCATTTCAAAATTAATTAATTAGTAAAAGGCACCAATTACTATTTATAAAGAGTGTGCAGTTTTTAAGATTTTTCAAGGTATAATTGATCTCAACGGATTGAAACAAATAACACAGTAATGATCTTTTGCAGATTGATATACATATAAATGAGGGATATTACGAACCAAAAAAGAAGAAAGAAAATAAACACTTGTTTTGTTGGTTCGACTTTGGAGGCATGTTATTAAGGCTCCCAAACACACGTCACATACACTCACATCAATCTTTATCAACAATGATTCATATATGTGTTCCCCATTCGTCTCCCATGATCGATTGGTATTTCTAATTTGCAAATGGATATCTCCAAGGGTTGCAATAATCTTCCTCCTCAAAACCATTATTGAAATCCTCAATCTCATACGAAAATGTTTTCTCTAAAACTTCCATAGATTCTATAAATTTTATGATACTATTTAAAGACTTTAATCTGTTTGTCAGTTCCGCCGTTTGGGCTAGGAGGATCGAGTTTTCAGCCTCCAAACTAATGCATAGACTCATCATCAGAGTCATATTCGTTGCCATCTCATTGTTGTGGTTCTTGAGTTGACTAATCTGTAACAATTGAATTAAACATTTTTACTATAACTAAAAGACATCTAAGTATACAACTATATTTGTGCAACTCATCAAATTCTCATTCTATAATCCATCATTATTGTTAATATTTTAATTTTTGTTTGAAAAAAAAAGGCATCTTTATATATAATATGTATGGCAAAGAAATACAAACTAGTATCCCTTTGAAGATCTCACGTATGGAATGACCTCATACGTGGGCAATTATTTATTTGTTAGGTACTACGGCCTTTTTACTCACTTGAAATGTTACAATTATTTAACGCTGCACAAATAAAAATTACCTGATCAGTAAGATCATCTAAATGTTTTTGCTTGCGGATTCGAGATCGTCGAGCCGCTTCTCGATTAGATTGCATCCTCCGACGTTTCCTCTCCACCTCTAGGTCATCTTCCGACCCTATTGAGGGTCGGATGCCGCCATTGGTCGACCCAGACGAAACTCCACTTGAAGATGCCATTTCGAAGATATAGGACAAATAATAATAGTTTACAGATAGATAATTAATAATGATATAAAATAAACAATAAGAAGAGGATGGAGATTAATTAAAGTAATAGTAGTGAAGATTATCAATTATGTGTTTACGAGAAGACATAGAACCAGTAAAGGAAGACAACGGAGAAAGATTGAACTAAATGGGTTCTACGGCGAAGAGTTGAGTTTACAATAAACCCAGAAAGAAGAACTTCGGTCACAACAGGAGACATGGACAGGCAATTTAGAGCATCGATGATAAAAATAAATTACCCAAGAAATAAAGGAGAAAAAGAAAACTTGAGAATTGAGATGTAGCTCTAAGTTATAAGTTATGTAAATGAGAGTGAGAGTAGGGGAGGTGGAAACAGGCTGGTTAACGCCGGTTTTATAGATCTCAAGAGAGACCACAACAAGTGCTCATTCGTTCTCATTATTTTAATTTAAATACTCAGATAATATATATGCATGTAGAGCTCACAATATGGTGTGCTGTGCTCATCAGATGTGAAAACACAAAACTTAAATAATAAGTTTTCTTTACTTTTAGTTATATTATTATTTTAGTCATTTTATGCTATCTATTATATTAGCAATTGTATTTTAAAAAAGTATTAAATTTAGTTTTTTTTTTTCTTTTTTCTTATCCATGGGTCTTTGCATGCACTATAAATTATATATATATATATAAATAAAAAAAGCATGCAGTGTATTTTCTTACCTAGAAATTATTACTACTGAGATTAACAAATTTTTGTGATCCGCATAGTTATATTTATAAGGTTGGAGGGACTAAATTTGAGGTTTATTGAAAAGACAAAACATTAAAATTTATTAGGTTTTAAATAAAAAATATTATTTTTTTAATCTAATAGTTTAAAGAATAAGTGTTTTTAATATGATCTCAATAATTTAAAATTATACCTATCGAGTTAGAAATAATAGATAGATTTAGTCATTGAGAATTTTTAAATTATTTAAATGACGTTTTAAATGTTTAAAAAATCAATAGACTAAAAAGATATATTTTAATAAATTAGAGGCCAAGCAACGTATTTAAAATATTAAGGAGATTGAATTTGGAATAACAACCCTACAAAGCAAAAAAGTGATCTCTCTCATGTGGAAGGTTTGTCTTGAAGTAGAAAGGGGTGTCATCCATAGGGTGAAATTGGCACTCGTGGCCGTGATGGGCTGACCATGTGCACGTCTAATGTGTTTATATACTTTTTTTTGGTGTGAGTTTAACTTTGTTTTTATCCGTAAATAATTTAACTTAATTGGAATAACGGTCTTTATAATAGTATGATATTATGTGATGTTAGTTTAGTTTTATCTTAAAAGTACATCTTATATCAACCATAGGTCCACAATAATTATCCTTAATTATATATACTCCAATCATATTCTTAATCGTTTGGTCAATTAAATCAAATCTCTTTCACAAATTATAGTTCTTTACTGTTGGACTAAAATGACATGTACATTTTTGTGCAATTGCTACTTTTCATATGTTTCTTACACATATATACATCAATTATAAAGTATATTTTTCCAAAAAAAAAAAATAAATTAATGCACTTGGTTTTGTGTCATGATTATTATATACTTTTAGTTGGTATCTTTAACTAGGATTCCAATACTTGTTTCTCCCTTGTTAGCAATCCAAGTTGCATCCACCTAAGCAAGTAAATATTACCAATCATGACTTTACAGAATGGTACTTTTTTTACGTACGTTTTATTTTTCCTTCCTCTTCTTCTTTGTTTAATTTTTGAGTATTATTTAACTAATACTTTATACTATACATTTTTCTATGGATACTTAGCTTTCTCGTAAATTATCTATTGATTACTATTACACTTGATAGATTTTGTTGATTTATATGTGAAATTATATATCATATTTTGTCTCACCCCACAATTACATAGCCTATAGATTTGAATCTACAAGTCATCAATCACCATTGTGATTATTTAAATCATGATGTCATCATGGAAGTAAATGAATAATCTATTCATAAAGGAATTAACATTGCTGGTTGGTTTCAATTAAAGACAAAAAAGAAGAAGAGAACAAAAGAGAGGAAAAACGATGTGTACTGCGACTTGTGAGTTAAAATAATTAGAAAATATAATTGACGAGTAACTGTGACGTGAATGTATGTATTTTAAGTCGTACTTATCTTTATGTATCTTACTTTAATCACACATATGAAATAGTTTAGAACTTAAAAAAAGTTTATCGTTTTAAATAAACGATAATTAGACAATTGTGTAGAATTTAAATAAAAAATAACCCTAGAATCTAAATATGTATATATGTGTGTATGCATGCATGCGTTTAACTTAGGATAATTGATATGACCTTTCATCTTAGAGTAGGGAGGTTTGAATCGCCCTTCAATTTTTGTACTCAATAACAAAATATGTATATTAATTTTAAACAGATAAAAAATAATAGGTGACAATATGAATGATTGTGATTGGTAGAAGGAAACAATGCGAGACGTAATGAGAACCGTATACATCAACATATGCATCATGTCAAAATTGTTTTCTTTTTTTTCTTCTCTTAATCCAAATGGAGGTGAGAGATTTAGAGTACTAGTGTATATTAATGCTAGTTGAGTTGGACTTCTTATTGTATCACATTAGAATTGCTGCTTATCCTCACTTTAATTTTACTATCAAGCTTCCTAAATTCCACACCTTCTCAATTTCAAATAAACTTAGGCAATAAGCATTGAATACAAGCGTGCTGTGTGTAGATTTTTCTTTGTTTTACGAATCATAAGAGGAGAAGAAAGAAAAGTCATAATTGCATGCTTCCCTTAATTTCTTATATGTATGTATGTATCTATAAAGAAAGAGTGAGTGGTCTGAACTCTGAGAATCACGAAGTGTTGTAAGTCCACAAATGGAAACAGTAAGTGAAAGTGTTGTAATGTAATAAATAATGGAAATTTTGAAATTGTAATAATTTCCCCAGACAAGAAGGCATTGTTAGGTTACGTACAAATTGGAAGACCACTCACTTCACTCACTCGCTCTCACTTTAATTCAATAATATTTAGCTTTCGCAAAGTTCGCATTCATTTCATTTCCTCCCTCTTTCTTATCCACTAATAACAGCTCTTTTTCTTTCTCATTTTCATTTTCCCCACCATTTCATTCTTTATTATCATACAAAAGAGAAAAGAAGAAATTGACGTGATCCCTTCTTTTCTATTTAATTCAACAACAATATTGGCATTTACAACATAATCTTCCTCTCTTTTATCTTCATCTTGCCATGTCCCTTTCAATTTTGTTTCTAACTATATTCATTTTAAGTCCATATTCAAATTAATGCAAAAACCTTATTAAAAGTGTTTTTTGTCACTAAAAGTTATATTGAATAATCCACCGGATTAAAGCAAAACACATTATTTAATAATTTATTGAACATTTAGGTATTCTATTTAACTTCATCCAAACTGTTCAATTTCTTGAAAAAGAAAATATAATCCCAATAGAAAGAATTAAATATTATTTTTCATCCAAGCATTTTATTTTATATTTTAATTCATATACATTTAGTTAGTATATTTTCAATAAATCTTAAATTTAATTTGTGATTGGAAACTATGGATGACAAGACTGCCAAATACGAAGGGGCTCATCTTAAAATGGGCCAAGAAGTTAATGGACTCATAATGAAGTTATGGCCCATCATAAACTTGGCCGGTTGGTTTTCTCCAAATCTTAACGTAGTCCATCTTCGCTCATATTTAAAAAGAAAAAAGAAAAAAGAAAAATGTGTGGCTGCTGGGATTCGAGCCCAGGTCTCCACGGCCACAACGTGGAATTCTCACCACTAAACTACAGCCACATTGTTGAGAAAAAAGGGTGTCCTAAAGAAAAAGTAGAAAAAGAAAAAAAAAGTAGGAATTAAGAAAAAGACAGAAAGACAAAAGGGCATGAAAATGCGGCTTCTTTCTGGAGTTATTGTTTTGTCCGACTTCAAAAAAAAAAAACAAATTAGTATAAACTCACTCAACCCCAAGGGTTCTTTTAAGAATTGGGTCCTTCTTTTCAGGGCCTTGGGGTTTGCTGCAGCAAGAAGCACACAAAAATTCACCACCTTTTTTTAGCTCTACTATCAAAAGGGGAATAAAAATAATCATTCTCTCTTAAATTCTTTCCTTTTTCCTTCAACAACATATATTGATCTCTTTAGCTCTACGCACAGATTGTGATACACAAAGATCATGTTTTTTTTAGAAACAGAAAAGAAAAAGAATAAGGAAACTCATAGAAACAGAGCTAGGTTATGAGAGTTTCTTTCTCTCATATTCCAAAATCTAAAGAAAAAGAAACTAGAAGAAATGGGAATTATAAAATAAAAGAAAGAGTGGGCAACGTGGACTCCAATTGGGGTTTTTAAGTAAGGCGTAGAGTACTGGTTTTGTCTTTCTAATAAAAGAAGAATGACACATAAAATTTACAAAAAGCATGTTGGAATCCCAATGATGTTGCGTTTGCAAAATAATTGTACACTTTTTTGAAGGGCGCATTATATACCCTATATATATATGAATTCAGCTCCTTTGTTTGTTGGTTTTTTTTTTTTTTTTTTTTTAAATAATAAACAATAATTTTGGGGTTTAAAGTTTGTAAAAAGTAAGGAATAGTGGGATGTGAGCCCATTTTTGGGTCTCTTTTTCCTTCCCTCAATTTAATTAATTAAATATTTGAGTTGACTTTCCAATAATTCGAAAGTGAAAAATACCAAAAAGAAGGTGTGTGGAAATGTTAAATTAGGGGCGGGTAAGGTAATTAATTTTAATTAAGGGAGACAGAAGTAAAAGAGGGTTTGTGTGCAACAGCAACATATATATATATATATATATGTAGAGACAAAACTAAGCCATCATATATATTCTTCTAACTTGTATTTACACTTTTTAAGTTAACTAGTGTTGTTGGGGTCAGATCTTTTGATATCATTTCTATTCCACTCACACCCACATCCTGTTTTTCCTCTAACGTCATACAATAAACTACTTCTGCTAATATTCATGTGAATTATGTCTTTTCCTATTAAAGATAACTCCATTAGAGAAAAAATAATCAACAACCAAAATTTACAAGTCAACTACTTTCATATAACTTAGGGTGGGAGAAAAAAAGAAAGAAGGTTACGGCAACATCTATATATTTCAAAGTGACTTTGATATTTTAAAAAATTACTGTTGTCTGAAATGTTTTAAATTGCTGTGAAACGTGATTAAGTAAAAGCTAATATTTAATTTTACACTTTTAAGTATATATTTTCAAATTGAGAATCATTAGAGATGAGTATTGTAGAGTTAATATACATTGCGGTTGACTTCTTTTTGATGGTAATTCAATCTTCTTGTCACTAATCTCAAACACATGGTGGCTAATGCTTGGTTGCATTGGCTGATGAAAGAAGATTTAATTTGCTCTCTTTTATGAATGGGTGAATTCCCTTGTTGGCTTCTTGGTCTTGTTATTGTTGGTAAGGATAAAGGTCTTGTTCTTACATTATTCCTTCTTTTATTATATTCTAAAAAACAATCTATTGACAAGAACACGAAATTTTCTTGCCATGAATTATATTTGAATTCATATTTTAACTTACTCTACATCATATGTAAAAAAGAAACAGTATGTTTTCGATTAAACAAGGGCTAAATTTAAGGGAAGTAAAGGAATCTTTTAAAGAATGTGTCACTTGGGGAAAGGAATGAAGAAATTTGGGATAATATATGAAATTTAATTTCTGTTTTTATAAAAGTTGAAATTTGCTAATGTTGAAATGTATAGAGCACTGAGAGATTTTTTTTTTTAATAAAAAAGATACCTTTTTAATAAGAGGCGTACGTTTGTGAGCAACCTATGTCCAATATAAAAGAGATAGATCAGTGAGATATGTTTTCTGTGTGTTGTGAAAATAGAAAAACTATTTTTGAAAGAAGAGTTTTCTTTGTTTTTAATATGGGTCTAATTATGATATGTCTCTTTTCTCTATTGTTTTAAACCGAAAGACTTTTGATCTGTAGTTTTCCTTGTTGTTTGATTTGTTCGAGCTCTTCTCCTGCTCATCATGTGTACGTCACAGTTCTTGATTTCTCATTTAAAAAAGAAATCGATCATAAGGATTTAAGCCTTCAATAATCTTAATGAAAATAATTAAAGTACTTGTGTCACAATTATAGCTATGTCATCTTAGGAAAACCTATCTGTCTAACTTTTATCGATCTGAGTATACAACAAATTGTTATCACAACATGTTTTTCGTTAAAAAAATGGGAAGGTGTGGCCGTGTGGGAATGAAGCCTCTTGTTGAGTTAATTTATATAGCTGGTGAAGATTTAAGGTGGTTAATTATTGAATGAAATACTAATAATTAATTAATCAAATCCCTCCTCTTTGCTTTCCAAACTTAATTGGATGGAAATAAATATATATTAGGTAGTTAAAAGTATAATTAGTCACACTCGTATATAAATTAAGTTGAACAGAAAGCACACACAAAAAGAGAAAAAGCAAAAGTTGCCTATTACGTGATTAAGGGAAGAGATCAAAATCATTGGTTAACCAGTCACTTCCTTTTTTTTTTTCTTCCATACCATATATCAAAAGTCGAAAACAAAATGAAATCTTCAAAAAAAAAAAAAAAAAAAAAACCTTAAAAATCATATTCTTATCTGATAACAGCAACATCTCATCCAGTGATTATATTCATCAGAAAAAGATATATCCAGGTTTGCCTTTACTGTTATCCATTAACTCAGAGTTTTCATTGGAGAATAAAAAGTACCATTAAAAAAGAAGAAAAAAAGTTTGGTGATATTAAGTCCTTGTAGCTTCAAATGACCCGAGAGTCGCACTGCATGCCCGACTGGGTACAGGAGTGGTGTTGGTGCTACTTTGTAAAAAATTTATTACAATCAAACAAAATAATTCTCCCTAATTCTAATTAATTACCAATGTAGCCAAACCCCAACAATCGTTCTCTCTTTCCTAGCTAAAGGTGAGGACCAACCAACAATATTTTGGTTAAGGGTTGAAGGACAATATTGCTTTCTGACATGATGATATTGAAATCAGCCAAAATAAAGGGTAGATAGGGTTTTGAAAAAAGCAACTGATGAAGCTGCATAAAGTTTTTTTCTTTTCTGCATAAACCAAAGTTTTTCTGATCAATTGTAATATATATATATAAGGTTGAAGTTGGAAATGGGGGAAGAGAGAGTAAAGGCAACTTAATAATAAACAAACCCACCACCCCAAAGTCATCCCCATTAAAATCCCTTTTAGGTTTTTGTTCTTTCCCCCAAAGGTCTGCTAAATTATTCTCATCTTATATGCTTTTTTTAGTTTTCTAATTTTAATTTGATAATCATATATATTTTCAACAACTTTC
The DNA here is from genome assembly GCF_025177605.1 of Cucumis melo. Classification (NCBI taxonomy): domain Eukaryota; kingdom Viridiplantae; phylum Streptophyta; class Magnoliopsida; order Cucurbitales; family Cucurbitaceae; genus Cucumis; species Cucumis melo. The sequence goes on along the minus strand of NC_066864.1, from coordinate 5,803,365 downwards.
TTCTTTCCAAATGATACTATAAACTTTAGAATTTGAAAGGGCCAAGAAGGCAACACAACAAACAGTACTAAAGTTTGGAAAAAGGAAAAGGCAATTCTCTTCCCCCCCACCATCATCTATCTCTTCCCCTTTAATCATTTCATTCTATTCTTTTTTTCAAAATCTCTTTTTTAGACCATACCCATGGAGTCTGCTAATCTCCAACATCAACTTCAAGAATTATTTGTTGGATATTCTTCTTTGGTATCAGCTCCAAGAACACCTCCCATCGCCACTCACGAATGTAGCAGCCCCAACATCCTTTTGTAAGCCCGAAACTCAACTAATCTTCCCCTTAATTTATGTTTGTTTTTGCAATATACTCATCGTCTTTAATCATTATCATATGCATGCAAAATACATCGAGATTCAATCTTTACCATTATTTGTTTAGCTTAAGAAAAAAAATGTCATCTTTGATTATATATTACTCTTCTTGGTTCGGGGCATGATGAATGTATGCATCTCTTCTTGGGTGACGATGATGTTTTAACCTAGTTGAGATATCTTGGTGTAGCTCTTAATCCTTTTTCTTTTAAGATATATTATTGATTCATTGTTCTCAATATATTTTGTTCAAAAAGAAAAATATTTCTCTTCTTGGTTTGAAGATATATTATTGATTCATTGTTCTCAATTTTTTTGTGGTTCATGAAGGGAAGGAAATTCCTACAATAACCCTTATTTAGTGGAACAAAGCTTACAATGTTCATCAAGAGAGAATGAGAATGATCAGAATGTATGGTTCAATTTCTCGTCAACTTACCAACAACAACAACAACCCAATGAACAGCAGCAGCTTTCAGCTCTTTATTCTTCTATTCAATCTCCAGCAAGTTATGGAGTTTTACAAGGGATATCAGCTGGATCCAACACCAATTATTACAATAATAATCTTTTTTCGAGTAGTTTAAGGAACAACAACAACAATAATCATAATAGTAGCAGTACTTCAACGTTGGATTTGTTGTCTTCATCATCATTTTCAAGTACCCTGGGCTACAATTTACATGCTGTTGATCGTCACCATCATCTGGATTTTCTCTCAACCCCAAATTATAATTCAAGTGCTTTTAACAAAAATAGAGCTCTATTTGGTTATGCTCATCCGCAACAGCAGCATCATCACCATCAAGTTCAAGATTCAATTAATAATAACAACAGCCCATCAAACAGCTCCAATAAAGTTTGTATCTTTTCATCTTCTTATACACATTTTTTGCTTTTAATTTCCTCTCATTTATTCAATCATTTTACCCTTTTGTTGATTTGGAATAAAAAGTATTTTATCTTTACATGCAAATTACTTCCTTTTTTTAAAATAAGATTTATTTGCAGACTTCATCATCAAGTGTTGCTAGAGCAAAGAGGCCAATGAACAGCATGTCTGAGCCTAAAAAGTCCAATAATCCAGAATCAAAGAAATCTTGTTCCACCTCAAGATCTTCTTGCCCACCATTAAAGGTAAAGCTTTTGAATCCAATTTAAGAAGTGACTCAAGATTGGAACTTGTTTAATTGTTTGGGTTTGTATGAAGATATATTATTTTTGTGGGTTATATTGAGTTAAAATTTGTATGATCTTAATTTGTGCAGGTGAGAAAAGAGAAATTGGGAGACAGGATTTCAGCACTTCAAAGGCTGGTAGCACCTTTTGGTAAGGTATATATTATATATAAATCAAAACTCTTTTTCTTTCTCTACATTATTTTGCTTTCCTTTTTATCAGATTCAGAACCCACTAACCTCTCTTTTTTGATGCTTAAAATAACCCCATTTGCCCATAACTTGTGGTTACAGTTTCTTACCATTTCATTTTCTTTTGTAAAAAAAAACTATCTTTTTCAGACTGATACTTCCTCAGTTCTAACTGAAGCAATTGGCTACATTCAGTTTCTTCATGATCAAGTTGAGGTGACTTACTTCTCTATTAAATTTAACTACAGTTTCCTTCAATAATTATTTAAGTTTAAGTTTTTTTTATTCATTTTTTTATTAGAACAAGATAGAGAAGATCGTGCAATTATTATAAGTAGGCATACAGCTAATTAACACTTATGCAAGACCTTCCTGATATCGTTAAAATTGAGCTTGAAAATTAAATGTGTTTTGAAAAACTAAAGAGTCGTTTCTATTTTTTTTTTCTTTTCAAAATTTGGGTATGAGTTCAAATCATATTCTTCCTTGGGGAAAGTGTAACGAGGGTATTATATACATGTTAACCTAATTGAGATATTTGGGTGTTTGTATACTTACTGATCCCTCTCCTCATTTAGCTTCTTGTTAAAAAAAAAAAAACTCAAAGCATGGTAATGGAATTGCAGAAAAACAAGCACAATTTTAAAAAATAAAAAACAAAAATTCTAATGATTATTTTTTAAATTCTGTAATGCTTCTAACAAAATTTATCATAAGCTGTGTGCAGACTTTAAGCATGCCATATTTGGGGTCTTCTCAGAGCAAACCCTACCAAAAACAGCAGCCTGTAAGTGATAAATATTTTTTTACTCATCAACTTGATTCTCCTTTCCTTAGTCTCTTAAAGTAACCCTTTCACTGTTCATGCACCCCTTGTTAATATTGTGAATTGGTTTGGACCTGTTTATTGTTGAACTGATATACTTTGGTGCAGAATTACATCTTTTCATTTAGTGGGGTTTTCTGAGTTAAACACACACTCTTGACATGATATTAATGATCGCTCTTATTTAGAAGAATTATATTTATATATAAAAACAATAGAAGAATGGTGTAAATAGGAACTATTAATTGTTTAATTTAATTAATGAATTAATGGATATAAGACAAGATAAGGTTGTATGTATTATGTGTTTTGTTTTATAGAAACTGCCAATTTGTTTTACCTAGACAATAAAAAATAGTTTTTGTATTTCAAAGAGAAACCCTAGACCATATAAATTTATATGTAGAAGTAGTGTAAAATTAAACTGAAATTATTAATTATATATTAAAATTTGCAGGGTTCGATCCAAGAGGAAGGAACAAAACCAAGGCAAGATCTTAGAAGCAGAGGGCTATGCCTTATGCCACTTTCCTGCGCTTCATTCATTCATGGTTATGATTAAGAGAGAGAAACAAAACCAAAGATTACAAAGATTTTCGTCAAAGAAAGGGAAAAAAAACTGCTCAGCCAAAAAAAGGGCATATTCTTGATGTTGTTTATTGGGGTTTTCTTGTTGGCTGTTTGCTGTTTGTTGTATAGCTGTTCTTCCAGTTCAGTTTAAAGAGAAGAAAATTGTCAATAATGGTTATTTGGTAGAGTGAGATCTACAAAATAAGCATTTAGTTGTTGTAATTTTCCCATTTTTCCAAAATCATATTTGCTTTGTAGTAAAACACACGTGTCTGATTTCATTTCTTGCAGAAACTTTTATGAATTTACATCCTCCCCATCATATTCAAAGAGATGGGGGTTTTCTTCTTTTGGTTAATCTAAGGACGACGAACTCAGTTTTACATCAGAAATAAATAACGTGTACAATAAAATTGAAACAACTTCACCAGAAATTTTCCATTTACATTTTTTTTTTCTGGTTTTAAACAGAGAGGGCAGAGATTTGGTGTTTGGGGGCCGATCACTTAACCGCTCGTAGCTGTGATCGTTTGTGGAAATATGTCCCATCACCAGTGGAATGATATCTGTATACAGTAATATAATAATATTCTCAGCCAAAGTTATGCAAGTCAATTCAAATTCACTTATAAAAGAAAAAAAGGACAATGGTTAGTGAAAGTAGATTACCAGTCTCCTCTTTTTCTTCTTTTTCTCAATATAAGCAAAGATCTCTGCTTGTCTAGCCTGTGTTTCCTCCAAAACCTATGGTAAGTTCCACATTATACTGATCATGATCACTTGGGAAAAACACTATGCAGCAAAGAAAAAGGAACAATGGCGTTTTAACTGACGATACCTTTTTGGATATGATAAGCTCCTGCTCAAGGGCTTCAACGCGGCTTATTGTAGCTTTCAGTAGCTCCTCTTTCTCGCGAGGCATGTCAACAGGTTTAACGCACAACTTATTGACTCTCTCTTCCAATTCAGCCATGCGCTTAACGGTGGACATGTAATCAGGTAAGGGTAGTAATAAAGGAGGCTGGCCCTGAGTCTGACCCTTGAACATTGGGTCGTCAACGCAGTAAACTGGTTTGGAGTAAATGGAGGCATTAGTGAGTTTCTTAGGCATGGTGCGAGCCAATCTCACCGTAGCAGAAATTCCCATTAGGAAAGCCACAATACTAGCGACAAACTTGGATTTAAGACCCCCAGGGGCCTCTACTGAACCAGCTAAAGCATAATCTATTGCTGCAAGGAATTGTATTAAAAAAGAAAAAAAAAAAAACTTTGATTATGCAACAGAAAATTATCTAAATACTTCTATGCAGCTGTACCAAATGGAAAAAAAAATGTATATATATACACACCTTATTGTCTAAAGAGCTCAATCATGCAAGATTTACATTTGTATTCTAACCAATTCACAAAATTTTAAAAAATGTTTAAAAGTAGTTGCAAACACTGAATAAGAATAAAGAAAGAGTTGATCTGAAAAATGTAGATTTAATCTGTTAGAAAACAGTTCCGAGTTCAACAATAAATAGGTTGGGAGATTTAATTCTCTAACTTTTAGGTCAAGCGCATATGCCACAAGCAACATGAGTAGTAAGAATCAAGAAGCATAAATCATGAATAATAAAGTTACCTTCTAAACTGAATAATTAAATCAAATAAATTAAAAATGAGTAATTGAAAATGATAATATATATACCCTTGGAAGAGGCTAGCATTTTCTTTTCTGGCACTGTTTTCCATGCAAAATCCACACTTTTATCGACCACCGGGACACAATCCTCATTGTAAGGCACTTGAATATTCTTTGTTATTGGAACCTATCATGTTTTTCTACTATTAGCTAAAGTTCAAAAATATAGTTAGCTCTATATTTTCATTAGGGGCAGGCAATGTGATCCAAGACTTCCCAAAGAAGAAAACATAGAAGATAGTTTTGGATATATCATATATGTATTCACTAACCAGCAATGGTAGGAAGTATATAACAAAAGGAAGAAACTCTCAAGTGAAATAAAATTTATATGAACTTGATTTTTCAAAAACTAAATGGACGTTATCGAAGCTTTACTTATTCAGCTTGAATTTTTGTCATATGTAATGATCAATCTCAACACTAAAGAATAGAAACTAAAAAGATTTGATATATAGTTTCTTGTAGTTATTCTAGGGGACATTGGATTCGTGCTACCTGGCTGAAAATCATTAATTAATATTTCACATTACGGTGTGAAGCAAATTAAATTTCTCACTTACCTCAGGGAGAGGAGAGAGTGATCGATGTTCAACGTGATTAAAAGAATGTTTGGGGGAGATGGTGCAGACATCCTTAACATCAGGTAAGTGATGGCCCTACATAGAGCACATACCAGAATAATTCATCAACTAGGAAGAAGTCAGAAAAGAAGGCCATGATATTAAAGAGACCATATCAAAAGAAATACAAAACGGAAATTCAAAATAAATCAAATAAAAAAGGTCCAAAACCCAAGAAAATTACCTCGTTGTCCCCACATTCCCTTAAACATTTATGGTTTCCATTGTTGACCATCTGCAAGTTCATCAATTATTTTAAAAAACTAACGGTAAAAGTCAGATGAACTTTAATCAAAGATGGACGTATCAATTGGGACCTTTAATATATTTTGGTCCTTCCATGGACCTTTATCAGAACGCATGCATCCTCCTTGATCGGCGCAGGTACAGGTGCCTCCGAGAAACTCTGGCAATTCACTGTTGCAACATGACACCGCAAAAGAAGGAGACATTTACAAAACGATACTTGAAAATTTCCAAATCTACAAGGAGTACCTAGAAGATCTTAAGCTAATAGGATAAATGAAGTTTAAACTATATGTGCAGTTATTTTCTCTTCAGTGGTCTACCTTGAATCAATAATTTCCAGCAACTTGCTTTGGTATTTATTTCCAAGAACCTGGGCAAGTTTCACTAGGTTAGTGACATTTACAAAATTTGATACTGAGAAACTGAAATCAGGGAAGAATGTTTACATGGATCTTTGCAGTGGTTTTAGGATCTAGAAAAGATTTTACAGTGTTCCACAGCATTCTAAATCCGGAACCGGCATTAATGATGAACATACGATTCAAGGTCTGCATTCACGTTTACTCACATTTTTGGTTCAGTATAGGACGTAGTTAAGAGAAAAATTAACATTACATACAACTGAACACCAAACATTACACAATACCTCTGGATAGTTCTCGCCATCAACTTTCTGAAGCCGGGAAATGAGTTCCCGAGCAGTCTTATTGAAGTTTTTAAGTCCCTGTCAAATCAATTTTAGTTTAAAAACTGCACTGAGGAATTGGAAAAGGGAAAAGATATAAACATCCCAGAAATTTTAAGATCAGCTTGTTCAAAGTGAATCCCCATCAATGACATATACCATGATGATAGACATATATATGATAACATAAAGTATTTGGCAGCAATTAATTATTCACTAGAAGTAATAATATAGAGACATACATACCACTCCTTGGACATCCAATATTGTTGTACTTTGATCAATGTGTCTCTTGGAGGCTATTGAACAGGCAGGAAACTTTACCAAGAATGTCCTCTCAAACTCCCGTACATGGTATTTCAAATAGCGGTCAAGATCAGTGACTTGCATTAACTTTGCGGGATCCACCTTTCCCAACTTCTCAATATATACTGGTCGTCCTTCCTTATCTACACCATGATGCCCTTGAGGATAATAATCCAAGACTTGATCGAGCTCCTCAAATACAAAGTCCTTAAGCAGAGGAGGACAAAAAAAAGGAGTAATTTAAGCGTATTCAATTCAGGAGTTTATAAATTCCGGTATTTTGTAAGGGGAAAGATGCACAAAAATTGTAAAAGCTAAGCAAATATTTCTATATCAAATACTTCCAATATAGTGTCAGCGCCAAATTCTTTACGCCACTGGAGCATGTCAGACCACATTTGCTTTGTTTTCTCAATATCAAACTTCCTGGCCTTCAAGAATCTGTGTCCAAAGGAGATTTTTTAAGACTACAACATAAAAAACTGAAAAGAAAATAAACACATGCTTCTATTTGACGACGATGCTTGCCCTACGCTATGAAATGATTAATTTTGATAAGATAGACCCCAATCACGAAATTACGTAGAGAGATGTAAGAGAATGAAGAAAGGGGGCTCGGGTAATAGGTAATTTGATTTATATTTGTGTGGCGCCCCGAGCATACTAGTTAGTTAGGGCTGCCTTCCATCACGGGAAGTATATAGAGATGATAACTTCAGGGAGAAGGTACGTATTGGTAATATTGGTAGACGAGAGAAGTAGGAAGATCTTGAATCTCCCCTCAGCCAATACTTTCTCAAAGCTTAAATAAACTGGTCGTCATCTAATCAAAGAATCATAATTTATATCACCACCATGACTGCTAAAGTAAATTTCCATAACATTATTTCAAGCATTTTAGCTCAGTAGAGCTTCAAAGACATGAAGCAACCATTTTGTGTTCACGTCATAAATCTTTTAGTACATATCAACCTCCTAATCCTTAGAAAAACTTGGGCTGATATAATGATGAGAATGTACAGAGTGATTAAATAAAGCCTGAAAACCAAGAGATGGAATTTTATTGATTTGGACGCTGCTGGGCAGGTGATAAAACATAGGGGTATAAAACGATGAACCTGAGCATCATGTGGTAGTCGTCGTGCTTGGCGGGCAGCAACTCCTCTAATATTAATGCTTGGCGAAAGGCATCAACAGACTGCATCTCCTCTGTGTTGCGCACGTCTTCAATTATCTCAGATGAAACTTTACTACTTCTCCTGCCCCTTCTTGTCATAGAATGTCTGAACTTGGAGGAGGCATTAGCTGCCTTCTGCTTGAAGGATCCAATATGTGTATTCTTTTCATCCTCGGAATTCTCAAGATCAGACCCTTCAAGAGCTATAAAAGTTTAAAACAATCAGTCAAATCTCAGATAAATAAAAGAATGGGATCATCCATTCAAGTTATCTACGTTTTCAATTTGTTCAGCTCACAAATTTCAACCATTTTTCATGAACATTCTTGCGAAATCCCAGTTGCCAAAACGAAAGATCCATAAACAAAACTGGGGAAGATTCAAAACAGAAAAAGCAATACGCAGAACCAGGGAAATATTCATAATAGAAGAACGAATGCAACCACAAATGGATTAGAAAAACATGCCTGGTTTGGAAAACAACGGTCCGGACATGATGTCGTGTTTTTGGGTTTACTACTGAAATAGGTTATGCATCAAAGAGACGAATCAATCACTCATATCAAAAAAGATCAGATTTCAATTCCTCTCCTAATGCCCGGCCTGCAAAAAAAAAAAAAAAAAAAAAAAAAAAAAAAAAAAAAAAAGAAACCCAACAAATTAAATGTCAAGATCTTCAAAAATTACAAAACAAAGCAAACCCCACAAAAAACTTTCCCGATGTTCAACCTAAATTAAAACAAAAACTCCAAAAAACCATCCACATTACACCGAAACGACATAAAAGTAATAGAAAAGGAACCTCGGGTAGATAGATTTAGAGAGAGAGAAAAAATAAAAGAAAACAGGGAGAGGGAGAGAGCGGAGAAATTACCAATGAGAAACGCAAAGAAGGTGTAATGTGAGGGGCAGGAAAGCGAAGTAGGCGGGGAGGGGGAGATTAAATTGAGGGAAGAAAAAGAAAAGAGAAGGCTGTAAGGAAAATGTGGAGGGATTAGGCGAATTACAACAGAACATAAGAGAAGGGGAAAGATTAGAAGAGAGAAAAAAAAGAGAGTTCGTTAATTTTGTTGATTAATAGAAAAAAGAATAAGAAGATGAAATTTGTTGTTTGAGGATAAGAAGATTGACGAAGTCAGCTGTGATTCACTGGACTTTGATGATTCCGGCGAAACTCCACCCTCTTCCTTTGCTTCTTCGCCCTTCATATCCAAACTACCCTAACGTCTCTTTGCTCTTTCCCGGCAAATGGATCCTCTGTTTACTTCCCCATTCTTCTTTCCCTACACCCGCTTTCTTAATTAGATTTCAATATCCCCAATTGACAACATCATATCACTCTCTATAATATAATTATTCTTTTTTATAAAATGAAGTTATTTTCTTTTAGCTACTCTTTTCCAAAAAATAAAATTATCAGGTGACTATTAAAATATTTTATTTTGCTCTCTAATAATCATTCAAATCAACTTCAAAATAGATCTCAAGGAAAGATTATCAAATACATATTGCACTAAATTTATCAAATAATTTCTCATACTTCTTGCCATATTACCACTATTACATAAGTACAAAAATTGCTCTTATTGAAAGGGTTATTTATTTATTAAGATAACGCACCACATATCTATGAGTTAATATAATACACATACATACATAATAGAAATATCACCTTTCTTTTGTCAATAAAATTTATAGTGTTTTTGTACCGAAACCTTCTATTCGTCCACCTAAATCACAAAATCCATTAAACCAGCCTTGTACACAAACCCAACAAAGACTACTAAATAATAAAAATAAACAAGTTTTTCATATCTCTAAAACTACTCGAACCACGTTATTAATATTCGAGTATCCACGTTATCACTATTCTTTTGACTTGCTAGCAATCAATAGAGTGCCCTAAGGTGACTACAATATTTAATGGGGCAAAGAAACGAAGTTGCTTGAACAGAACAACACAAGGCAAAGTCTTGACTCCAAGTTTGTATATCGTGCAAGTTTGATAATTAACCTCCACGAGTTCTTCACCCGCACAAACTTTCACAACAAACGTTTCAAAAATGACGGTACATTTTTAAAGACGAAAGAATGTTAGAGTTTTTGTCTTTGTTTTGTTTTTTAAATTTATGAATTTTGGAACATCTTATTGTTGTTAATTTGTGTATGGGTCAAACTTTGATTTGTTGTAACTTTATTTTATTTCTTTAAGGAAGTATTTAGTGAAAATTTGAGATTAAAATTTTAAAATTTAAAACTCAATGCTAAAACTGATTTCTATTTAGTAAATCTATAAAAAATCTCAATTAAAACTCATGTTCTTGCAAGCATCTTTCAATTTTGAAAGTCTTTTTTTTTTTCTTTAGCATTTAGGTTCCCATAGAATCCAATCTCTTTTTTATTATTTTCCTGAAATTTCGATTCTGAATTTTGTTCTTACAAATTAAAAAATAAGTTTTCTTTTAGTATGAAATTCATTTGAATGCAACTCTTTTATTATATTAATTTTTTTTAAAAAAATAAATTTATTTTCCTAATTGTACTTAACTTAATCCTAGATGTTAAACCATTTTTTTTTAAATATTATACATTACAAAAAGCATAAATTTTTTACCCATTTTAATAAATGAGTATAAAATTTAACAAATTTTCATATTTTATAAATGATAGACAATCACCTAAAAAGACTTCTTTTACTATATTTCTCATTCTCCTACTTATTTTAAATTCTCCTAATACGTTCTTTTGCTTTATGGTTTGGATATTAATAACAACCAACTACTAATTATTTATATACTTAAATCCTAACCATTTTTTTCAAGAAAAATCCTAAAAAGAAAAATCATTTAGAAAGGCAGCCAAGAACATAAGTTATGAACACAACACAATTTAAAAATACACACATTAATGAACATGGGAAGATAAACAATTAGTCGACTCCTCCTTACTTATATGATTACCATATATATATACAGCATAGATCTATAAATTTAATTGAAAAACTCAAGTGTTTTACATGATATTGTTCAAATTCAATATAAAGTAAAGGATAAATAGTTACAAAAAGTTGTTTAAATTGATAAAAACAATAGTTATGTAATTAGGTTTTTTAATTTTCTTATTAAAAAAAAAAAGGTTTTGCTAAAAGGAAAAAAAGCTCACTTGCGGACAAAGACTTGGTAGTCCTGGGTCTTCACCTAATTCGTCAGTGATGATCATCCTCGACTGACGTAGGACTTTAAGCAAGAGGGGAAAAGCACTTGAAGTCTGGGACTCGATGTATTATAATAATTTCTATCATTACTCCATATGGTATTGGTGGACGAGAGAGTGAAAGGCATTGGTACCTCTATAAACTGTCGAGTCCTCTGTGTGTGTGTGTGTGTGTGTGTGAGCATCCCATTGTGAAATTGTGAGTGGTTTATTCACCCCCGAAAGACAAAATGTTTGGTTTCAAAGACATGCCTCAGTCTGCATCTTCCTTGTTCACTGCCTATGCTTCATTCGCCACCACTGCGATGATGATCCGTTCCATGACCACCACTCTTCTTCCTCCCCAACTCATATCCTTAATCTCCTCCGTTATCTTCTACTTTTTTCCCCCCAAATCCACGCTCATCACCACTATTGTCATCGACCAGAAGTGCGACTTCTTAAACAATCAGCTATTTGAAGCCGCCCAACTTTACCTCCGTACCAAAATCAACCCCTCAATGGACCGTCTCAAGGCCTCCAAAACCCCCAGGCAAAACAAAGTTGCTCTCTCCATGGAAAAGGGTCAAAAAATTGTGGATCACTTTGAAGATATTCGACTCCAATGGGGATTCGTCGCTACACAGAAGGAGAAGCGTAACGAATACAGCGAAGAGAAGTGTCATTATGAGCTTGTGTTCCCGAAGAAATTCTTGGATAGAGTTGTAAATTTCTATTTTCCTTACATCTTACAGAGAGCCAAGGAGATCAAAGCGCTGGATAATGTTGCCAAGCTCTGCAGCTCTAGTTGTTCCTACGATGACGAATCCCTTGGCGGTAAACGTCAAGGAAAGTGGGGATCCGTCAGACTTGAACATCCCGCCACATTTGATACTCTGGCGTTGGATCCTGATTTGAAGAAGATGATAATCGACGATCTGGATAGATTTGTTAAGAGGAAGGAATTTTATCGAAAGGTTGGGAAGGCTTGGAAGAGGGGTTATTTGTTGTATGGTCCTCCTGGTACAGGCAAATCAAGCTTAATCGCTGCCATGGCCAATTACCTCAAGTTTGATATCTACGATTTGGATCTCTCGGACGTCTACAGCAATCAAAGTCTAAGGAGTTCATTACTTTCCACTACCAATCGCTCAATTCTGGTGATTGAAGATATAGACTGCAGCGTGGATTTGCAGAATCGAAAGTTCGAAGAGAAATTCGAGCCTCCCAAAAGTCGCGTAGGGTTTCTTTCTTCATCTTTTCCCCTTTCAATTGCTGAATTGAAATTAAAAATTTATGTGATGATTTTGCAGCTGACACTATTGAAGGATTAAGATCAGAATTAATGGCCTCAGATTCATAGAATCATCATAGGCTGTACATGGAAACATGTCAACGGCTAATACAGTATACATATATAGGATTTAGCTACAATTAAGCATTAGGCTGCAATTATACCATATTTAACATCCAGCGTAATTATAGGAATAGATTAACGGCTAATTGTACAAGCCAATTATAAATAGATATATACTCTTCTGTAAAGAATAAGAATAACAATCCTTTTATTTTAAATCAATACCTTCTTAAAATCTTCATGGTATCAGAGCAATTTGATCCCAATTTCAAGCTCTCAGACCAAGCACAAAGGTGCCATTAGCAAGCAGTACTCAACGCCACAAAGGTGACGAAACTTCTGCTGCATCAATTCAAATTTGTCCTCATCGAGCAAAACATAACCGAGGGAGACAACCAGTGGAAAGGAACAAGGAAAGCATCTGTTCTTCTCAGCAAAAATCAGCAAAATCAGTATCAATTTAAAACTGTTCTTTTCTTTGTTATTTTTCTCTCTGGATTACATTTCTGCTACCAGCAACTTAACATGATCGAAAACAACAAAATCACCACATATATCCTCACTGGTAACAATAACTACGTACCATGGGCCAGATCTGTGGAAATAGGCTTAGGGGGTAAGGGTAAAAGGTCATTCATTAATGGATCCAAAGGAAAACCAAAACCAAAAGACCAAGCCAACCCTACTGATGATGAACTAACAGCCATAGAAAATTGGGAGACCACAGATCAGATGATCATGTCGTGGCTCTTAAGCACAATGGACACTAAAATCTCTAGTGCTCTTATGTACTGTAAAACCTCAAAGGAAATCTGGACAAAAGCCAAAACCCGATATGGTCAAGGAAAAAACTTCGCACATATTTTTTCATTAAAACAAGAACTTTCCAACATCAAACAAGGCAACCTCAATAACTCAGACCTAGTGGCCGAAATACTGACCAAATGGGAAGAGTTACAGATGTATCTCCCAGAAACAATAAATCCAGAGGAAATTTACAAAAGAAACGAACATGAATTAATTTATACTTATCTCGGGGCTTTAGATTCCAGTTTTGAACCCATTCGGGCTCAAATTCTCTCATCGGCAGAAATGCCACAGTTTGATGATGTAGTTCTCAAGATTGAGCAGGAGGAATCAAGAAGACGGCTCATGAATCCGTCGCCAGCTCCATCAACAGACAACCAAGCATTTCGCGCAACCTACAACAAGGACAGAGGAAAGGGGAACTTGTGGTGTGATCATTGCAAACGATCGAGTCACAACAAGGAGAGTTGCTGGGTTCTTCATCCGCATCTCAAGCCCCAACGCAAAGGTGGCGGAAGTACCAACAACGGCGGGTGGCGCCGAGAGGCACATTCCGCCATAGGAGAACTCAACAGCGGGACAAATACGAAGGCTGACTTCGGGATGAATGGGATGAACCCTAATCCCTCTCAAGGGCCAGCTGATCACGGGCCACCAGGCTTCTATGGAACGACTGCTGCTGGGCCAGTGCAAGACCCAATCTCCTTTGTCACGCCTGCTGGGCCTTCCGGACCTAATTCGGATCAACTCATGCAGCTGGTTAACCAATTAAATCAACTACTTCAGCCGAGGCAACAGAACTCAGGTTTATCTGAACTCAAACTTTCAAATAATTCAATATACTTGAATAAGCATGACTCAAATTGGATTATTGATTCGGGAGCAACGCATCACATGTCATGTAGTCCAAACAATTTTTTAAACTTGATAACCTCCAATGAACCACAATTTGTCACAACTGCTAATGGTGGTCAGACCAAAATTTTCGGTACCGGAACCATTTCTGTTTTTAACAAACCAGTCAATGAGGTTTTGTATCTACCTGATTTTCACTCTAATTTATTATCTGTTAATAAGATTGTCAAAGATCTTAATTGTGCTGTAATATTCTTACCAGAAAAAGTGATTTTTCAGGACATAGTCTCAGGGGAGATGATTGGTGAAGGAATTCTTAGGAACGGGCTATATTATCTTCAACAAAATAATAAATGCTTTGTATCAAGTAAAAACACTGATCGTGGACATTTATTGCATTTAAGATTTGGCCATCCATCTGATCAGGTTTTGAATAGACTTTTTCATTATAATTATGATTCCTTTAGTTGTGATACTTGTAGATTTGCAAAACAAACTCGTTTACCTTTTCCTACTTCCATAACTAAAGTAGAAAAATGTTTTGATTTAATTCATTCTGATGTTTGGGGACCTTCTCCCGAAGAATCATACAATCATTATAAATACTATGTTACATTCATTGATGATTTTTCAAAAACTACTTGGGTATATCTTTTAAAAACCAAAAATGAAGTCTTCTCATGCTTTCAAGAATTTTTTAATTTTATTACCAACCAATACAATGCTCAAGTCAAAATTTTTCGATCTGACAATGGTACTGAGTATGTGAATAAGGAATTCACCAATTTTTTCAAACAACATGGTATTCTTCATCAAACAACATGTACTCATACACCACAACAAAATGGAGTTTCTGAAAGAAAAAACAGACATCTTCTTGAAAAAACAAGAGCTTTACTACTTCAGAATAATGTTCCAAAAAAATTCTGGTCAGATGCAATTCTAACTGCTACTTATATCATAAATAGATTACCAAGCCCAAATCTCAATAATTTAAGTCCTCTTGAAATTCTCAAAGGAAGAAAAATCGACTTAGATCATATTAGAGTATTTGGATGCACCTGCTTTGTATATATAAAACGAAAGGACAAACTAGATAAAAACTCTGTGAAAACTATTTTTCTTGGCTACTCCTCAACCCAAAAGGGATACAAGTGCTTTGATCCCGAACAAAATAAACTGTATATTTCCAGGGATGTAGTTTTCAGAGAGCATGAACCATTCTTCACGCCTACACAAGACACCACCGCTGCAACACCAAGCACTCTGCAATTCCTCTTTCCTTCCCTTGACGATGAAGAAAATCCTTCCGCATCTTCTTCAGGGGGAGATTATGAGGATGAACGGAACAATACAGAAGACAGACAAGAAGAAGAAGGAGAAGATACAATCAGACGACGATCAACACGAACAAGGCAACCTTCAACAAGGTTAAGGGATTTTGTATCCCATCAGGTTTTGTATCCTATCCAAAATTTTATTAATTACAACAAGGTATCACCAACCTACCAGATTTATTTAAGCAAACTTGACGGTAACAATGAACCAAACACGTATGACGAGGCCAAACAACAGACCATATGGATTCAAGCCATGAATGAAGAATTAAAAGCCTTAGAACAAAACAACACATGGGATATGGTAGAACTACCCAAAGGTAAGAAACCAGTAGGATGCAAATGGGTCTATAAAATAAAATATAACAGTGATGGCACAGTTGAAAGGTATAAAGCCAGATTAGTTGCCAAAGGTTTCACCCAAACATACGGCATTGACTATCAAGAAACATTTGCCCCTGTAGCAAAAATGAACACTTTTAGGATATTAATGTCAGTAGCAACCAATCATGGGTGGGATCTGTTCCAAATGGATGTAAAAAATGCTTTCTTACAAGGAGATCTAGAGGAGGAAGTTTACATGACACCCCCACCAGGGTATTTCGAAACCTCCAAGGTATGCAAACTTCGAAAGGCTATTTATGGCCTTAAACAGTCACCAAGAGCTTGGTATGCCAAACTTAGTACTTTTCTCACAGAAAATAATTTCAAGAAAAGCACTGCAGACTGCTCTGTGTTCATAAGAAAGAATGGTGACTCAATTACTATTATTTTAGTTTATGTGGATGATATTATCATTTCCGGTAATAACAACCAAAAATTAAAAGAAGTCAAAGAAATGTTAAAAAGAAAATTTGACATAAAAGATCTAGGTAAACTCTCATACTTTCTAGGAATAGAAATAGCACACTCGACAAAAGGACTGTTTTTATCCCAAAGAAAGTATACACTAGATCTACTAAAAGAAACTGGTAAATTAGGTACCAAACCAGCCACTAGTCCAATGGAAACCAACATCAAATTAAACACTGAGGATGGTAAACCACTATCAGGCATAAGCCAATATCAAAGGATAGTTGGAAAATTAATCTACCTAACCGTTACTAGACCTGATATTACATTTGCAGTTAGCATAGTAAGCCAATTCATGCACGCACCTCGAACTTGTCACATGGAAGCCATTAACCGAATATTAAGATATCTCAAAGGCACTCCTGGACAAGGAATATTAATGAAACAAAACTCGACTAACACTGTGGTTGGATTTTCTGATGCAGATTGGGCCGGAAGTTGTGACAGAAAATCAACCACTGGTTTTTGCACTTTCGTAGGTGGCAATCTAGTAACATGGAAGAGCAAGAAACAGAACGTGGTGGCTCGTTCAAGTGCAGAAGCTGAGTACAGAGCGATGGCATCAACGGCAAGCGAACTCATTTGGATCAAGCATCTGCTACACGACATGCAAATTGAATGTTCAGAACCTATGCAAATGTTCTGTGACAACCAAGCGGCACGTCATATTGCTTCAAACCCCGTATTCCATGAGAGAACAAAGCACATAGAAGTAGATTGTCATTTTATACGAGATAAAGTGCAGTCAAAGGAAATTGAGATTCCTTTCATCCGAAGCCAAGAACAACTAGCGGATATCTTCACTAAAGCTTTGGACAAGAAAACCTCTCAACAAATTCTCAGCAAGTTAGGCGCTCACAACCTGTTCGAACCAAACTTGAGGGGGAGTATTGAAGGATTAAGATCAGAATTAATGGCCTCAGATTCATAGAATCATCATAGGCTGTACATGGAAACATGTCAACGGCTAATACAGTATACATATATAGGATTTAGCTACAATTAAGCATTAGGCTGCAATTATACCATATTTAACATCCAGCGTAATTATAGGAATAGATTAACGGCTAATTGTACAAGCCAATTATAAATAGATATATACTCTTCTGTAAAGAATAAGAATAACAATCCTTTTATTTTAAATCAATACCTTCTTAAAATCTTCAGACACTATCCGGAATGCTGAATTTCATAGATGGATTGTGGTCGAGTTGCGGAGACGAGAGAATCATCATTTTCACGACGAATCATAAGGAGAAATTGGACCCGGCGTTGTTGCGACCGGGTCGAATGGACGTCCACATACACTTGGGCTACTGCACCTCAAAAATGTTAAAGGTCTTGGCCACCAACTACCTCGGCGCTGAGGTCACTGATCACCGGCTTTACGAAGAAGTCCAAGGACTGATCGACTGCGTCAACGCGACTCCAGCAGAGATTGCTGAAGAGCTAATGAAGAGCGATGACATCGACGTCGTGATCGAAGGTGTAGCCAATTTTTTGAAGCTTAAGAGCAAGGAACGGAAGGCAGGGGACGAAAAAATCGATCGCATTTTGGAAGAAAATAAAGCGAGCCGTAGTTGAAGAAATGCTTGGATAATCCACGAATATATTTAAAAAATCGTGAGTGCGGAAAAGGTCATGGTGGACGATGGGCAATCGCTCATATCATGGAGTGTGATCGGTTCGTAATTTTTGGTTTTGTTATATCTTCGTCCGTCCATATAACTCCATTTTAGTTAAAACGATCATTGTTTTCATAGTTTATTAGTGTCCTTTTGTATCATGCGTTCATGCTTGTAAATGCATTCATGTTTATTAGGTCCAGGTATGTCATAGTATTTCTTTTGCTTTTTGGGTCATTTGGTACACTAAACAATTATTGAGGTTTTTTATTTTTATTTATAAAAGAACAAATTTAAATACAACTTTTTCTTTTTCTTTTCTTTTCCTTTATTTTCTTCGGTCATAATTATTAAGTTGACTACCACCGACGACCTCTGTTTCTAATTCCAAGTCTTCTTTACAATTCCACCGACGACCTCTGTACTTTACAATTCCGCCGCCGCTTTTTCTCCCCGTCGTTTTTTCCTCTTCTTCTTCTTCTTCTTCCTCCGGCCGCTCATTTCCGTCAATCTGTTCCTCCCTCTTTACTACCTTCACAAGCTTCGCTAAACCTTCCATCACCATCTCAACGTCGTCAACCTTCATCAGCTCTTCCGCAAGTTCCACCGGAGTCACATTGGCATCATGGATTAAGCCTTCGATTTCTTCATACAACGGGCCACCAAAAACCTTGAACGCCTTTGAAGTACAATAGGTCAAGTTTATATCCATTTGACCCGGTCGCAACGACAACGCGGGTCCAATCGCTCCTTGTGATTTGTCGTCAGAATGATTATCCTCTCATCGCCGCAGCTCGACCACAATCCATCCATGAAATTTTCAGGTAGGAACAATTCTGGCTACAGAGTTAAGAAATAGCTGTTCGTAAGATGTAAGGAGAATAGAAACCCAACTTCATCCAGGAATCTCTTATCAAACACAAGTTCGTAACAGCCATTGGAGGCGAATGTCGTGGAAAATTTCTAGACACTTTACAATGGAGAGGGAAACTTTCTGCTGCCTTGAAGTTTTGGTGACTTTGAGAGGGTCCATGGAGGGATTGATTTTAGTACGGAGGCAAATCCGTGCAGCTTCATATATACCTGGTTTTTGGAGTAGTTGGATTTCTTGTTGATGTCATAAGGGTGGTCTGAGGAGTTGAAGGGAAAAAGTACGTAGGAGAAAATGGAGGAGATGAGTTGAGGAGAAAAAAGATGGATTTTGTAGGTGTGGCTTCCGCTCTCAAAGGTTATGCACTCAGATTGAAGATGTTGCAAGCAATCTGCTTAATTCAACGGTCACCTATACAATTTTAAATTTTTTTGGTTAATTAAAATAGTACTTTGTTAGTTCTATTTTGAAATTTATTTAATACTAGTCATTCTACTTTCAAAATCATGTTAGATTTTAGTATAATTATACATTTAGTAAATCTTTAATTTAGTCTATTCAAATTAATTTTTATTGAAATTAATTAAATAATCATAATGTTCTCATGCAAATAAATACAATATATAAATATATTTTAAAAATTTATAGCCAAGATGATAATGAAAAATAAAAATTGATGATAAAATTATACAATAAATCTGTGTAGAGATTAAATTTAAAATTTATGGAGAGTTCAAAAACTAAAATTAGACATTTAAAATTATATGAATTAAAATTAAATGAAGTCTAAAATATAGGGATCAAAATAAAATTTTAACTTAATTTATTGTTATCGTTATTATTATAACTTATTTTACTATATTAATCAGAAAATAGTGGAGAGAAATAGCTTTAAAAAAACAACAATAATAACTAGAGAATTAGAAAATATATAAAAGTGTTAGTGTCAGTAAAGATGAGGCAAGAAAATCTAGAACAAATAATATTAAAATATAATATATAAAATAAATAAATAAATAAAGTAAATAATAAATTAGAAAATTTTCTTCCCATCTCACTCTATTTATTTGAACCGTTCACCAATTTGTATTACTCTTCGAAAACTTACCAAATGTCATTATTTTAGACAATTTTACGAGTAAAGCTTGGAATACCTCACAATAAGGGGTTGCATTTTTAAAATATGGATAAGAGGGAGGGTGACGCGTGACTATATGCACATTTTAGTGAATAATGAAAATACGAAGGTATAAAGCTAAGTAAAAAAGTTTAATTTTTTAAGAAAAAACTATCTAATAAATTTGAGAAGAACTGTTTTGGATAATTTTGATTATTAATTAATTTAACGGATTTCAACTAGAATAGCCTAAATTGATATATCATTTTACATTATGGATCTTTTTCATTAAGAAATTTCAAAAAAAATCTTAAATGGGCTATAAAATTCTACAAATGTATGACCTAATTTACCTTATTATCCATTTTCATTAAAAGTACGAAATAAATAAATAAAAAAAAAAAGAATGTGCAGTGACGTTATAGGCATGAAGTAGGGTAATTGATTAATTCTATTACGGTAGTGATTTATTAGATATTTTATGTAATTAAATATGATAAGTAATTAATTATATTATGATAATATTTTAATTAAAATTACTTTTTAATTATTTTTCATTCGGTAATTTTGTTAAAAAATTCCTCCCTATCGATCTCTCTCTCACTTTCTAATCTTTTTCTTTGTCCATTCTTTCTTTCGTTTTGCATTGTTTTTTATATATTCCACGTAATTATATAATGTATTTAATGTTCTCCGGTATATATAATGTTGAGAAAACTAAATATGTTTGCGATTTTGGGACTTTGATGAGTGAATTGAAAATCCAGTAAATCGCATAAAAAAGTGGTTGAATGGGAAGAATATGTTAATTTGATTTATGAATAGTATATCTGAATTAATTCAATGTATATTTTATGAATGAAAGGTTGTGTTTTCAATTTGTTAAATTGATTTATGTATTTTATTTCAAATATGCATATTGTATGTAAAAAATAATAAGTTATGTTTGAAACAATATTGATTATGTATGAAGACTAGTATATTAAATATAATAAATAAGGAACTTTGATTAAATATGGTTGTTGATAATTAAGGAAAATATTGTTCAAAATTTTTTAAAATGTAGCAATTATATTCAAAATAATTAAGTATATAGCAACATTTTAAAAAATTTGCAAATATAACAAAATTTGTCAAAATCTATCAATGATAGGAGTCTATCATCGATAGATCATGTAGCAAATGTTGGTCTATCACTGATAAACCATAGGAGTCTATCAACGATAGAAGTCTATCACCGATAGATTTTGCTATATTTGCAATTTTTTTAAAATGTTGCTACATAATTAATAATTATTCTAACAATTGTTATCCATTCTAATTACCCTTAAATATAATAAATAAGGAACTTTGATTAAATATGGTTGTTGATAATTAAGGAAAATATTGTTCAAAATTTTTTAAAATCATTATTTTTAAATAATTATATGAAAGTTAAAATTGTTCTAAAATACCACGATTTCTTACTTAAGATAATAATTAAAAATTTAAGACATTTGTAAAATATGATGAAAAAATTAGATGATTTATCTAAATATTTCTTAATTCAAAGTCATGTCATACCAATTTTTGAATTCTAACTTTCCCGTTATTTTTCTAGAAGAACTTGGCATACATTTTTGTTATATGTATTGTTTTTGTTTTTGAAAATGAAGCGAAAGAAAAGGTACGGAGTTCACCCGCTAAACTCATTCAATCGTGTCTGTCATTTCACTACACTATTTTTTACATTACTTTTAAGAATAACGTTATTTAAAAAAAAATAAGGATTAATTTTTTATAAAAGATAGTTATTTTGAAAGCTAAAATTTAGAAAGTTTAAATTAAATATAAGGCCACAATTGTATATTAAATATAGAAAAATTATTTTAAATGAAAATTTATTGAAAATATTTTAAACGACGAAAAGTGTTATTGGGAGATATGAACTCCGAACTTTAGGTTCCATCTCCGGTCATTCCCTCTTCTTCTTCGTGTCAATTTTCACACGCATCCCGGACCATGCATTCACTCATTCCGACTCGACTCAACCCCCCACGCCACGCCCTCCTCTTTATCCATACCCCAATTTCTCTGCCCTTTCTATTTCTCAATTCCCATTTTCTCCACCTTGACATGCCTTCTTCTTCTTCTTCTTCTTCTTCTTCTTCTTCTTCTTCTTCTTCTTCTTCTTCTTCTTTCTTACAAACTTGGCAACTCATTAATTAAGCCCAATCAAAAAATTGAATTTAGCTTACAAAGTAAGCAAAAGGGTAAAAATATAATTGTGATAATCATTCTTGAAGCCCAAGGCAAAGGCACAGCCAGACCTCCTCTACAGATATAAACACAATTCATCTTGTTGTTTTTTCATCCCCCATTTCTCGCCGTCGCCCAACATGATCAATTTCAAGGAAATGGGCCAAATGGCCGTTCCCCAATCCGTCTCCGCCGTCTTCTCCGCCTACGCCTCCTTCGCCACCACCATGATGCTCATCCGTTCCCTCACCAACGAACTCCTTCCTGCCAAATTCATTTCCTCTCTCACTTCATTTTATGTCTACTTTTTCGGATCCATTTCTTCTGAGACCATGTTTGTTATCGACGAGAGTTCTGGGCTCTCCGGGAACGAAGTCTTCCAGGCCGCCGAGATTTATCTCCGTACCATAATCAGCCCTTCTACGGACATTCTCAAGGTCAACAAAACTGCCCGCCAGGAAAGTATCACGCTTTCCATCTATAAGGACCAAGAAATCACCGATTACTTCCAAAACATTCGCCTCCGGTGGCGATTGGTTTGTTCCGAAGATCCACATGATAAAACAGAGAAACGCCACTTTGAGCTTTTGTTCCCTAAGAAATTCAAGGACAGAGCTGTCGATTCCTATTTGCCTTATGTGTTGAAGCGAGCCAAGGAGGTTGAAGAGAAGAACAAAGTTGTGAAGATCTTTAGCCTAGGATGTGCTTATGACTATGGCGGCGGAACTTGGGGATCTATGTATCTGGATCATCCGTCAACATTCGATACGCTGGCCATGGACCCTGAGTTGAAGCAATGGATAATCGACGATTTGGATAGGTTCGTTAGAAGGAGAGATTTCTATCGAAAGGTGGGGAAGGCTTGGAAGAGGGGATATTTGTTGTATGGTCCTCCTGGTACGGGAAAATCTAGCTTAATTGCCGCCATGGCTAACTACCTTAAGTTTGACATTTACGATTTGGATCTCTCCACCATCTATAGCAATGGAGATCTCAGGAGGAATCTGTTAACCACCAGTAATCGATCAATCATAGTGATTGAGGATATAGATTGCGGTGTGCAAATACAGAATCGAGAGAGTGATGAAGCAAACGGTGGATCCAATGACAGGGTCAGTTTTCGTTGGTTCTTTTTTTTTTTTTTTTTCTCTCTCTCTCTCTCTTTTGTGTGCGCGCCCTAATTGGAATTTGTAAATTATGTTGTTCGAAATCGGAATTTTTTTTTAATATTATTATTATGGTTTGCAGTTTACCTTGTCGGGGTTGCTTAATTTCATTGACGGATTATGGTCAAGTTGTGGAGACGAAAAAATTATAATATTTACAACGAACCACAAGGAGCAATTGGATCCAGCATTGTTGCGGCCAGGTCGTATGGATGTGCATATACACATGTCGTATTGTAGCCCTAAAGGGTTCAAAGTTCTAGCGTCAAATTACCTTGGCGAGGAAGCAACTGAGCATCGTGTGTACAGGGAAATAGAAGAGTTGATAGGAGATATGGAAGTATCACCGGCAGAAATAGCGGAAGAACTAATGGAGGGGGAGGAGATGGAGGCGGTTCTTGGAGGTCTACTGAATTTCCTGAAGCGTAAAAGGAAAGAACAGATGAAGGAGAAAGAGAAGGAGAAAAGAAGAGAAGGGGATGATAAAATTGAGTAAGTAGTAGTAGAAGAAGAAGAAGTCCAAAAAGAACAAAATGGGGATTGAGAAATAAATGGCGAAGAAATTCTACATAGGATAGGATATTGTATGCAGAGGGGGCGTTTTATTCGGAAAATAACAACCCCTCTACACAATAATAAATATGATAATTGAAAAAACATAATGTAAAGAGATTTTGATATAGTAGACATATTCTTAGAAATTCTCACTTCTTAGTCGTCCACCTCTCGTCCTCGACATTTCCTTCAACAAGGCAACTTAAATAACAAAACAATAACTTTATACGGAAACATCGACTTTTCTTTTTAACTTATAAATTCTTAAAAATTGTTAGATTTAGGATTCACAAACTCTCATCGACACCATCTTACCTCTACTATTGCTTTCATAGTTGAGTTGACCTACATTGAACTTTTTATGATATGGTCGGTCAATATCTCATGTAACTTTTTCATTCCTAAAGTTAATCTTTAAAGTTGCTTTTTCTTTTTAATTTTTTATTATTTGGCTATATATTCATTTGGAAAAATTTAAGATTTTGTAATTTTGGAAGATTTTGTGAGATTTTTTAATTTATATTAAATTTTTGGTTTAGATCATCCATAAATAACTTTAAAATTGATTCTTTTGTAATTATGAAAATTAAGAAAACTTCAAACAAATATATAGTAATAGTTTATGTTAAAATTTGTCATTCTTAGGTTCGAGACATGTTTTTTTTAAAAAAAAAAAAAAGTTAAATTTTAACTTACAATACAAATTACACATGGTAATTTTTTAAAAAAATTGAATTTATAAGGTGAGAAATACATAGTATTTCAAATTATTTTCATCATATACTTTAATATAATTATACATTTTATAATTAAAAAATTGGTGTAACCAATGGCTAACCAAACTCGGAGCCAACAACTGTGAGTCCACTCGGCCTCTGACAAAGACGAACAAAACCCCAATCACAAAAACACGGGGTTTCCTTTCCATTCCCTCAAATGGTTGAGCGCTCCACTCCACTCCGCCTACCAAATTCACATCGTTATTCGTCGAGTCCCACGCCCTCGCCCACGCCCACGCCCTCTATACCCATATCCAATTCTTCGCACTCTATTTCTCAATTCCCATTTTATCTTCTTCGTTGCTTCTTCCTCTTCTTCTATTTTATCCCCTTCTTCTTCTTCTTCTTCTATTTTATCTTCTTCTACTCCTTTCTCTTCTTTCTTCTCCTCTTTCTCCTTCCTCTGTTCTTCTCTTTTACGTTTCAGAAAACCCAACAGTCCCCCAAGAACCGCCTCCGTCTCCTCCCCCTTCATTAGCTCTTCTGCTATCTCTGCCGGTGCTACTTCCATTTCTCCGATCAACTCTTCTATTTCTCCATACGTACTGTGCTTAGTCGCTTCCCCACCGAGGTAGTTCGACACCAACACCTTCAACCCTTCACGGCTACAATACGACATGTTTATATGCATATCCATCCGACCCGCCCGTAGCAGAGCAGGATCCAATCGGTGCTTGTTGTTCGTTGTAAAGATTATGATTCTTTCGTCTCCACAACTTGACCACAATCCGTCGATGAAATTAAGCATCCCCGACAAGGTAAACTGCAATTTGTAAACAAAATACTCGCATCAATTTTATATTCCGAGTACTGTAACTCAGATATTCTAATTAGAGCACAAAAGAAAAATGAAAACTAACCTTGCTGCTGGATCGATCAAAATTCTCTTCACTTTGGCGATTTTGTATTTCCACGCTGCAATCTATATCCTCTATCACCAAAATTGATCGATTTGTTGTGGCTAACAAAACCCTCCTGAGATCGCTATTGCTGTACATGTTTGAGAGATCCAAATCATAAATGTCAAACTTAAGGTAGTTAGCCATGGCGGCAATTAAGCTAGATTTTCCCGTACCAGGAGGACCATACAACAAATATCCCCTCTTCCAAGCCTTCCCCACTTTTTTATAGAAATCCTTCCTTCTAACAAACCTATCCAAATCCTCGATTATCGATTGCTTTAACTCAGGGTCCATAGCCAGCGTATCAAACGTCGCTGGATGTTCTAGATTTACAGAGCCCCAATTGCCGCCACTGTCGTCATCATACTGACATTCCTGGCTAAAAATCTTCACAACTTTGTTCTCCTCTTTAATCTCCTTCGCCCTTTTTAACACATAAGGTAAATAGAAATCGACAACTCTGTCTCTGAATTTCTTGGGAAACAAAAGCTCAAATTGACGCTTCTCTCTGCCTCCACCCCCATTGCGTTCATCTACGGAACAGAGAAATCGCCACTGGAGGCGAATATTTTCGAAGTAATCAATGATTTCTTGGTCCTTATCGATGGAAAGCGTGACTTTCTTCTGACGAGGGGTTTTGGTAACCTTGAGAGTATCAATAGAAGGGCTGATTTTAGTACGGAGATAAAACTCGGCGGCCTGAAAAACCTCGTTCATGGCAAACCCAGAATTCTCCTCAATGACAAACTTAGTCTGAGAAGAAATAGAACCGAAGAAGTAGACGAAAATTGAAGAGAGGAAGGAGATGAGTTTGGCGGGGAGAAGTTCGTTGGTGACAGAACGGATGAGCATCATGGTGGTGGCGAAGGAGGCGTAGGCAGAGAAGACGGCGGAGACGGACTGGGGAACGGCCATGTCTTTGAAATTCATCGTGAGAATTGGGCCTTTGCGTTGGAGTTGAATTGTGGGTTACATAAGGAAATAGTATTTATAAACACGACGTTGAGTTGTGGCTTTTGCCTTGGGCTTCAAGAATGATGGCGTGGAATTATCATTGGGGATGGCGTAATTAGTAAGCAAATTCCTTTTTGGTGATTTGGCTTTGAGTTTGTCAATGTATGTGTGTGTGTGTGTGTAACCGAGGAAGTCACCACGGTTTTGGTCTATTAAAATTAAATATGCAATTGTCTTCAATACATAATATATATATATATAAACGGTGTTGTTATGTTAATCTTATTCTTTTTTTAGGAAGAAAGAGAAGTGGTAAGGAGCTATGAAAAGGTGGTGTCGAGGAGAGGGGGGGAAAGAGGAATATAATGGAGTTGGTGAAAGGGGAAAAGCAACACGAAAACCAAAAGTATTGAGATGAGTTGTTACGACTTTCTCTCTTTTTTCAATAATATATCATAATCAATTTTTTGTCTTTTTCTTTTGAAATGTGTTTCTAAGATTCCCAACCTTTTTACACCTCTCTTCCATCTCTAAAAAAGCTTTATTTTTTACTCTTTTTAAATGAATAAAAAAAAAATACAACATTGTTGTTATTCGACACAAATTAAATATAATATTTTATATTTACTACCACTTTTTTCTTCTTTTTAGTGGTGGGAATGTCTAGTCCACCTCCAACTCTACTACAAATCAATTATTAATATTAGGTCTCCTTTCAATAGCTTATCAAAAAAGTTTAATCTTTCATCCACTAATTTAGAAGTTCTAATCTTTTTTTTTTTTTCTTTTGGGTGGGACATTTAATTTACAATACAGTCACCTTTATTTTATTATTGTTAAATTGTGATTCAACGGTCCTCCTCTTTTGATAAACTTAAATTGTGATTTTATGAACCGACACAATCTACAAATAAAAGAGGTAAAAAAATTAAATTAAGATACTTAGGTAAAATGATCAGGGGTGTTTGACGTTTAGAGAAATATCATTGAAGTCACTGTCAATAAGGAGAAATTAATGATCATTATAAATGTCAAAATTACTAGACTTTGACGTTTATTAAATATCAAGAGCATCAATCTTCCTAACGTGTAAAAATGTCAAGAACAATGTTACTTGATAAATGAAAAATGCAAATAAGGTTTTTACTTGATACGAAAAAATGTTGAGAATGTAGGCGTTGTTAGCCTTGATAAAAAAGCCAGGAACTTTTCTACTTGATAAATGAAAAATGTCAATATGTTATATACTTATAATATTATTTAGGAAAGTTTTCAATTTTATATCTCTAAACTTTGAAGTTTATATCAATTTAAATCTAAACCTTAAAGTATGTAAATTTAATTATCTTATATAATTTTAAACATAATAATATATTATTTATTTTATAAAGACGTAGTTATAATTATAGTGGATGGATCAACAATCAAATAAAGGTATAAAACGAGACAATACATATGCATTATTTAGTAAGTATGATGAAATTTAGAATAGGTCAAGTCCATATTTGGGGGTAGAGAAATAAAAATAAATAAAGTAAGAACTAGGGGATACCGACATGGCCAATCAACAAACATTTATTTTTAAAATTTATGATACTAACAAAGATTAATGATACGTTTTAAATACTTTGTTTAAGTTTTTAATATTTTTTATAAAAAAAAAAAAGTCTTTTAAAAAAATTGACAATCACTCCAATAGACTTTTTAACTTTATGAAGAAACGAGTTTATAGAATAAATTAAATTGAAGTTTTGAAAAATATTTTAAAGTATTTAATAATTAATCATTTATTTCTAATTTCTATAATTCTCAAAATTATCAGAACACCAAAAGTTATTTAGCTCAGTGGACTCAGGTTCACTATGTTGCCATGGCTACAACCGATGTTAAGCTGCCACTGCTGTCAACCAACTCCAAGGACTACCTCCGACCACCACAGTTGTTGATAAACACCAACCACCACCACTGTGTCCATTGAATTCCATACACCAACTCTACTGATCATCTTTTCAAAAGTATTAAACTGTAATATTTTAAATTCATCTCTTTATAGTAATTTGAAATGGATATAAAAGATTAAGTTGCAGATAAAAACAAAAGCACTTTTGAAAAAGAAGGGCCAAATACATGTTTTTTAAAAATAAAAAAGTGTTTAAATGAAAATCACCCAACAGACTTAAATTCCAAATTGCTCCTAATAGATGAAGTATTTTTCCATATCAAAGAATGAAAGAAATTGGTGTAGAATTTGTATTTGTTTGACCATTTGGAAAAACGGGAAGTTCTCTCTCTTTTTTTTTTTTTTCTTCTTTCAAATTCCACAAACTATCCCACCCTTTGGTTGACTTTGACTAATTAAATACCCATTTTTCTACATTTTATTAAATGCTCTTGAAAACTTTGTGTGCACAATAGAAGTACTTTGGTCCAAATTTATGGAATCTTTGATACATAAAGTAAACTCTGTTTCTTGAAACTTTTAAATAAACTATACAAATTTTGAAAATAATATTCGTATGTTTTCATTAAATCTAAATTTAAAATTTAAAATTCCAAAATTCCAAAATTCAATAATAGTTGATTGTTAATTAATTTTTACCAGATAACTACAATTGGTTTTGTTATTTATAAATATATTATCAAACAAGTTTTAAATAATTCTTTGAATTAAAATGCAAGTTATGAACTTGTTATTAAATACATATTTAAAAACATGAAATATAATTTTATTTTGAGATTGTTGTTTTCCAGTATATCTACAAATCAACCCAAGAAAAGGAAAACTTATTTGTTATGAAAAAAGGTGGTTTAAGTTTGAATTGACAATGAGTACTTCACTACAATTGTACTATTAGCTCTAACCCCTAAACTTTTAAACCCTATACATTTTCTTCATAGCCCAAATGGAAAAAACATGTTAGTTTGTTTCTTTGGAAGATAGGAATGGACAATGATACTCTAAAAATAAAATAGTGCACCTATTCAAAAAAAGAAAAGTATTGTTTAGGTACATACATTTTAAAACAACGTATTTTTGTGCATCTCAATGCAAATTGTTAAATCATATTTTGACATATGATAATTTTTTTATACTTTTTCTGTTTTTTTTTTTAATATTTTTTGTGTTTAATGTGATAAGTGTGGATTCATAAACATGAATATTTCTTAGAATGCACCTAACGATAGAGGTGTAAATGGACTGAGTTCGATTGGGGAGATTTTTTAGACTAACCCAAATGTTCGAGTTGATCAAAATTGACAATCCAAATAACCCAATTAAGATCATCGATTCAACCCAACTCAATCTTCTACATTTAAATTGGTTTGGAGTTGAGTTGTTGGATTATTTATTAATTTTATTTTTTTAAATATATTATTTATTAACTTAAAATAATTAAATTTGTCTACAACGCATCTTAATGACTAAAATTTCATAAAACCCAAATGAAACTCAAAAGGATAAGTATCAAAATTCAACATCTCTATTACAAACCTATATATATATATATATAAACTTCTTAATAATATATATTAATTATAATATTTATAAGTTGAAATATATATATTTTAATAATATTAAAAATTTAGTTGGATTTGGTCAGCTTAAATTAAAAAAAAAAATGTAACTCGAATCCAATTAAAAAAAACATAAAAAATTCAACCTAATCCAACTCAACCCTTAAATTTGGATTAGTTAATCGACTTGTTTGGATTAGTTAATCGACTTGTTTGGATTATTTGAACACCCATACCTAATTATTATTAGCAAGCATGGTCATCCCTAATAAAAGAACTTTAGATAATTTTATAAAAAAGGTTTGAGGAGTATATACTATTGTTAACACAAGAAATTTTGGCCAATTAAATCACGTCACAGCTAAATTGAGATGATTATAATTTGATTGGATTTGGGTAGTCAAAATTTTCTCATATCCAACCTGGTTCAAACCCTTGAAGAAAAATTGGGCCAAAGAAATAATGGACCCAAGCCTGCGCAAACAAGTGGGCCCGAATCCGAGCCCACCAAACAAATGGAGCCAAGCCAAAACCGGCTGAGCGAATGGGCCCAAGCCTAAGCCTGTTAAGAAAATAGGCAAGCTCAAGCCTAGCAAACAAATGGACCCAAGCCCACCTAAAGCCCATGGAGATTCTCTGTAAATAGAGACATTCTCATTCATTTTGCAGATCTTTGGTTGAAGGAGGAATCGAAGCTTCGAAGAATTGAAGGCAAAAACTTCTGAAGGCTCTCAAGACGTGCAAGTCATCATCAACCTCGAGATCATCCTTCTGAAAGATCGAAGACTTGGAAGATCAAACTTTCCTTGAATTCCAGAAGATTGAAGCTCGAATTAACTTGTAATTACAACTTCCCGAAAACCGAAGATAAAAAAGTTCTAAGTTTAAATTGTATGTGAGAGAAAGAATCAAATGAGTAAATATGAGAGATTGTATCCACAATACATAAATCAATACAAAGTTTAATTCTACGAATTAAATTTCTCCTGAAATTTCATGTGAACAACTATATCATAAAATATATGAATACACAATTGAGTTTATGAGGGGACAAATGAGTATGGAAGCACGAAAATAAGTATAACCTAAAATGCACCATTTTTATATAGTTTTATAAGGGAATGTGTGTGTATGTATATTTTAATTAGGTTGAATACACACATATGTTGCCGTTATCCGATTTTAATTATTTTAATGTTAGCAATATGAACCGCTATAATACCCGTCGTGTAGTTCATCTTCGTCTTCATCTTCAGGCCGCTATACCATTTTCTTCTTTCCTCTCCTTCTTTTCTCGAGCTTCCGTTTCAGATTCATCAATTTTGGCCTTCCATTCTTCTTCATTTCTCCTTTTTTTATCTTCTAGAAACTCCATCAGTTCGCTTAATGCTTTGTCGCCGTCGTCCCCTTTCAGCAGCTGCTCTGCCACCTCTGCCGGTGTCACTTTTGCTTTCAAAATCAACTCCTCAATCTCACCAAACAACTCATGGTTCTCAATCCCAAGGTAATTGGACGCCAAAAGCCGAAACCCACAAGGGCTGCAATACGACATGTGAACATGAACGTCCATTCTTCCCGGCCGGAGCAGCGCCTCATCCAACTTCTCTTTCCTGTTCGTCGTGAATATAATAATCCTCTCGTCGCCGCAGCTTGACCACAACCCGTCAATGAAATTCAACAAACCCGATAAAGTCACCTGACTTGTTCTCCTCATAAACGATGGGTTTTCTTCTTCAGCACTTTCCGACTCTCGACCACGAAATTGAATCGAACAATCAATATCCTCCACCACCAAAATCGAACGATTTCCCATTCCGATCAGCAATTTCCTGAGATCGGAATTACACCGGATCTCTGTTAATTCCAAATCATACACGTCGAATCTCAGGTAATTTGCCATTGCTGCAATCAAACTCGATTTTCCAGTTCCTGGCGGACCGTACAACAAATACCCTCTCTTCCAAGCCTTACCCACCTTCCTGTAATACTCCTTCCTCTTCACAAACCGTTCGAGATCTCTGAAAATGAAATCCTTAATCTCGGAGTCCATGGTGAGCTTCTCGAATGTGGCAGGGTGATCGAGATTGGCCGGAATCCATAAATTCGAAATGTTGCGGGGCATGTGACGGAAATCAAAGGTGTAGATCTTCAAGGTTTTAGTCTGCTGCTTCAGATCTTTGGCTTGGTGGAGAATATGGGGCAAATAAGATTTGAGTACCATTTCTCTGTGTTTCTTGTGAAAACGGAGTTCGAAAGATCGGACGCTAAATAGGAAAGGTAAACGAGGATTGTGGATATTTTGCCTCTCGATTTGGCTACAAACGAGGACCCAGTGAAATTGGACGCCATTGAAGGT